>NW_024038892.1:1162828-1870657 GCF_016077235.1 Cyprinodon tularosa | reverse complement strand
CTGTTTTCTCATCACAATAGCTTTTCTCCATTTCCCATGCGGACATTCTTTAAAAATTGCCTTTTTGTCATAGTATTTTGCTAAGTGATTACACATAATGTTAAAATATATTTGATATTGTAAATTAGGTTTAAGGAAATTCAATACTTAATTTCAGAATAGTAAGCAAAAAAAGAGGAATTTTTGGGTTGTTGAATTATAACCCTTTTTCACTGGCCAAATAACCCATTTAAAATCGGGAACAATTCAAACGGCTCAGCTCCAATGGCATACAGTGGAGACAGAAGACCTGGGTTGACCAGCTAATTTACACGATACCATTGAGCACAACGTATGGATGTTAACACACCCCACAAGTCGTGTCTGATCTAACAGACTAAAACAACTCTGCTTACGTTCAATAAACATTGCACATCTGTGGTAAGACAAATACAGAGGGAAAAGAAAGCCAACATACTATGCCCTGGCTCCCTTTCATATTGTTCTCCATTGTTTACTTTCCTGATTTCTGTCGCACTGATAACATCATCAAAGCTAACCCAGCATGATGGCATCACCAGACATGCAGCGGTGGGGGGAAAGAGGCACGTATCTTAAATAGCCAGAGGGAAAATGAGAGATGGAAACAGAAGAAGAGTTGAAAAAGTAAAACAGGAGAAAGAGAAAGAGAAAGATGGCACATACAAATTTTCAAACTGGACTTTCAGAAGGATTTTCTTAAGTAACTTTTTTGCTCATGTTTTATTTCTACCTTTTAGATACAGTTAAATTAAGTTTATCGATTACACATTTTTAGCTGAAAGTACTTGTGATGGCCCAACCCATGGCCACATGTTAAAAGCCTGTACCATACATGCACCTTCACCTTTATTAATTAAACTGTAAACATATACTTTACTTTACAGTACAACTTTATTCTCAGTGTAAATACCTGTTTTCTATTTGTAAGTGCACACATTTAGTTCACTGTACTTATATCCACCTATTCATATTTTCTTTTTTTGCGAGATGCAGGGAGGGGGAAATTGGAATGTTTCACCAGCTGTTACAATGGAGGATTTGTACTTTACTTATTTTTCTTTTTTTTCGGATTTCAGTTAGGATTTGTTTTGCAGCTGGTGTGTTTTGATTTTTTTTTTTTTTTGTAGATGTAGATTAGTTTATTGCCAAACCTTAGACAAACTTTATTGTCGTCTTGTAAACACATTGTATACAAAATTGAAATTTCGGTGTACATACTTTCAGATGTCAATGAGCCGCTTACAACAGTGAAATGAACATTACCATTTATAAAGTGCAGCAGTGATCACAATGTAAAAAGTGTAGGAGAAAGGGAAATAAACAGTTTGAAGTCATGATGTAAAATACATTGATAAGGAAAGGTCCAGTGCAGTAAAAATAAATAAATGTGTGCTGGTGAAGATTCTCGGTCATTCAGGTCATAGTCATTTCAAAAAAGGTAAAAAACAATCCACTGGACATCGTTTCCAAGTTTGAAGACGTTTCGCTTCCCATCCAGGAAGCTTTTTCAATTAAAAATGTCAGGATTAGCATTGAGTTTGAAGCCTTAAAGAGTGGCCCAAAAAAAAGCTTTGTTTTGGTTTAGAAAACATGCAAATTGAACCCGAAGAACAGGTTCACCCCTTAGGAATGGTGAGTCATTTGGGTTCTTTGTTCGCCTGCAAAACCCCATACTGATCTATGCCTCTGAGAGGGGGGTCATTAAGGGGAATTGTTGGCATGGCTGACCAGGCAAGATGTATTGGTCACCTGAATGGGGTTGGGGTTGAGATGATAGCGGGACGGAATCAACCCTATCGCTGCATTGTCAGTTTTTGAGAACTGAACCTGAGTCAACCCCATGTGTAAAAGTCCTGAGTCCAACCTGTGTTTACTTCTCATGAGCTGTTTGCACATGGCCAAGTTTTTTGCTCACTGGTTTTTCGTTGGATTCTATGACATAGTCATTAGTACTACTGTGTCTTCATCGGTGCTGTGCACATTTGTGTGGATGCAACTTTTTTCTTAGCCATTTATGAAAATATTAAATATTTATCTTTATGTGGACAAGGCCAGTATAAATGTGGATCTGTTTTGACCAATTAATTGAGTAACCAGCAAAAGAAAAAAAGAAGTAAAAAAAAGACAGACAGTAGGTAGCATGGTCCTGGGTCTTTCTAACTCAGCCCAAAGAAACATACTGTTAGGTTTATTCTTTTACCGTATACATCATGTGCATTGTTATTTTGTTAGTCAGATTAGACAGAGTAGAAGGCCTTCCTTCACATTGTGGATGTCACGGTGTGTACGGAGGTCATCTAATCGAGACAGCCTTCGTGACTTTAAGAGTACACAGGATATGGGCACATCTTGGAGCTGGTCTGATAGAGGCTAGCTTTCTGTAACCCTGAAGCATAGAAGCAAGCTGCATGAAGTTCAACACATGGATGGCGTGTCAGTTTCTGATACGGCCAACTCAACATCCACCTGATGCAGCACATAGACTCACAAGGTATAAGCAGCAGGTGATGACCTTCATTGGGGCTCAAACTTTGCCGGATGCTCGCGGACGTGATTTTTGAGACCACAGCTGTGCAAGCTCTAAGCATTTTTCTCTGTCCTGTAACGACCTGATCTGGAATAAACTTTTTTACTCCTGTTTTTAAAGTCCTTTTTATGTGGTTTTACCCAGTTTGAGTTAAAAGTAGTAAATAACTTGCTCCCAGGAAAAGAACCGGTGAGAAGGCCCCCGGGGCGCTACAGCCTTCCTTCCAAGGGGACAAATCCTTCCCATTTTAACAATACCCAATCCTTCAACAAATATTTTCTAATACACTTTATTGTTATACAAGTTGTTTTCTGTTCCTTATCAGCTTAGGAAATAATCTATTTGCATCCACTCTGTTACAAACAATGTCTTCCAATTATGTATGCATTAGTTTAAATGGAAGTTACTGATGCTTTAGAAATTGCCTTTCTCTCATAGCAACTAACTGAACTTTATCTCTAGGATTTTAAAGAAGGGTTTCAGTATCAGTGCAACTTCCACAAAATAGACTATTGGCTACCTATATACATATTTTTTCTATATGGGTGTAAATCATAACTATGGATCACAGAACTGTGTAAATGAGCTATACACTTGGCTTTAACATTTAAATAGTTTTGAATGAGTGTGGCTTCAGAAACTCTACTGTCACAAGCAAAAAAAAAAGATCTTTGGACAGAGCCCTAGGAACATTGTCTTTTATCTCCCTTTAAACAATACATTGTTTTCTAATTCTCTCCTCCACTGCTTTCTTCTTCTTTCCTACCCCTAATGTTTGTGGCTCCTCATCAGGGACCACATTAAAACTCAATTATGCACACAGAAACTCACATCTCCCAAAACAGTCTTTATTTGTCATTTCTTGGCTTTAAGCCAGTATCTCTGTGCTATTGTCCTCATCTATTTTTTGTGATCTAGTGGCCTTGTTGGCCTGACATTCAATTTAGTTGTCACCCCGATGCATCCATTGCTGCCGATGCAGCAACTGATATCCCCCACCAACATACCCCCACACAAATGCACACAAATGGATTTACCTTTAGGAGAGCTTGAGCCAATCAGAATGTAGCATTGTGGTGTGCCCAGATCAGGACTAAAGGCCATCAAGGTAACCCTAACACAAGTCAATATTCCTTTTAATACTAGGCACACAAACAAATAAAAACAGACTGCCCCCACACCACAATGCATGTGTGAAGTAAACACACACACAAAAACGCAAGATTGAAAATTTCATTGCAGAAATGTGCTCAAATTCATCATCTAAAGTGTTTAATTTGGCATGTAGCATAATGTGATCAAGAATTTTTGTGTTGGTGTGCCAAAGCTGGCTGTAGGCGCCATCTGGATGTCACATAATATGGCTCAGACAAATCTGTACCGGAATTGAACAGTGTCTACTCAGTTTCCAAGAGATCAGCAAAACCAGCAGGCAGGAGAAAAAGGTTAGGCTGGTGTCATAAGCATTGTAAAAGAAAAAAAGAGAATGTCAGGAACAAGAAGTGAATGACACAGATCAAGAAAAGGCTGAAATAAAAGGGCAGGTTACCTGAGGAAAAAGAAATGAGAAAGTGTGAACAACAGAATAGTTTGACCAAACACCACAGAAGATAAAGGAAAATCTTCAGCTAATAGGAAACATGACGGAAGGAAAAAAACATTTGAAAACAGAATGCAAGGTATGTTTGACATAAAATGGGTACTTTTTTGTGGAGTAAAACATGAGTGGAGCAAGTTTGAACCTGCCAAGAATATATACAACCTGGTTAGAAAAGGTAAATGTTTAAGTTCTTGATTAAACAAACTGTATATAACATAAAATTCAATTCAGTTTATTTATATAGCACCAATTCACAAAAAAAAGAAAGGGAAAGAAATTTAACTTTATTGATTTCACAAGGGAGATCCCCCTTTTTGGGGAGCAGTGGGCTGCCACTGTGCAGTGCCAGGGGAGCAGTGTGGGATTAAAGGGCTTGCTCAGAGAGTCAGAGTGCCGGCTGTGGGTACTTGCAACCTTCTCAGGGCACATGCACTACTCTAGACAAACACTCCCAATACACATGTCATCTCAAGGCAATCCTGCACACCAAGCATGTTTGTAGCTAGAGGAAAAACCTTTTAAAAAAAAAAAAACCTTCCCTTTTAATGGAAAGAAACCTCCAGCAGAACCAGGCTCAGTGTGAGCGGCCATCTGCCGAGGTTGACTGGGGTTCAAGGGGACAGAAGCAGACATACAGAAAGAAGCATAGATACAAAAGGCAACTGTCAACAGCTCCACAGGCGGCCCCGTCCAGGAAACACACAGTCAGACAGACGAGGTCCGCGCCAGCCCCAACATCAGAGGACAAAGAAACAAGACTACACTGAAAAACAGGCCAAGCTCAAACATCTATAAAAAGGTGTTGATGGCAGCAGCCAGTTTTACAGTAGACACTGAAACTTTTCTAACACATTGTTCTACATTACATCAAGAAAAAGTCTGCAATCAGAACTTCCCAAAAATATTATATGGAACTTCACAAAAACTGTCTAGATCTGAGTTTGTTCTTTAAAATGTTATCTTAAATAGCCCTGTGCAGTAGTCTAGTTTATTTTACCCCCAAATAGCTTTTTTTCTTGCAAAACTTGATAACATAATTCATTTTGATTTTCTGAGGAAATATAATTATTGGAGTTTAAGAGTTTTCACTAATTTCAGTGCCCAATTGTTTACAAAGGAACTATTTCCAATTTAGTCTGACTGCTGTTTATTTAAGCCATGTTTAAGCCATGTCATATACTTAAACCATTTAGATTAATTGATAGAACCAGTTTTGTGTCACAACACTCAGCTTAAGTTTAAAATGATTAAAGGGAATGAAGGGAACATAATTTCATCAACACAATGGGAGTAGACCCACATCTTAAATAAATACATATTAAAAAATTCTCCATGTTTGGAATGAATAAGTATTCTGATTATTAATATCTATTTTACTGTCAGCATCATGTAATGGAGATTTCTAAAACATTTAGATGAAGTAATGCAACATTCAAGAACTATAAAGCACTACTCCTTCAATTTATGCTTATGTAGATTTAAGTGCTGAGGGTTTAAGGATTTCTATTTGGGCTTCTACACAGCAGAGCCACTGTTGAACTGTCAGCACAATGAATATTACAGCCATCAGCACCACATCATATAAAACCTAATTACAGATTATAAGAAGTCGCTATGGAGCCTGGACATAAACAAAATCAAAACTTTGCTTCACTTGTGGGAGTATATGCTGCATCTGTACTTTCAGACCTAAATAATGCATTTAAATCCAGGGAACCAATATAATTAAAAGAAGAAAGACAACAGTGATGTAGAATAGAATAGAATAGAATAGAATAGAATAGAATAGAATAGAATAGAATAGAATAGAAAATTCCTTTATTGTCCAACAATGGGGAAATTGTGGTGTTACAGCAGCAGAAGCATTACAGTAAAAGCGGTCACAAAAATCTGGACCTTAAAAAGTGTATACAAATAACAGAATAAATGGCAGATTTAAACAAATAAAATATTGTATTGTGCAGTGTTTTTTTTTTTTTGTTTTTTTTTACAAATTTAATCACTGTGCAGTCAACGGGGGAATAAATAATCCATATACAACTTTAAACATTTTCGCAGTAGTAGATATGTGAAAATGGCAGCAACACCAGAGATGTACAAAATGTAAGCAGCATGCTATTTAAGTGACTAAGACATACATAAATTTAGCTTATGCTCTGATCGGCATCCTTATTGGTGTTTTTAAGCATGCTGAATGATACAAAATAACAAAATCCAAAGCTCTCTTTAAATCATCTTAAATGCTAAAATAGTTTCTGAGAACTTGCATGGCATGGAAATCTAAATAAAATATGAAACGGTGAAAATGTATTCCAATGACAATTAACAGAGCTTACGGTTTGACAGAATTACAATTATATTATTCTATTCGATGAAGATAGAAGGAACACAAATCTGCATCTAGCTATCAGTCCATGTGTAAATATAATGTTTTTCAAGACATAATTTATGATTTTCTGGTAAGAGTTACTAAAAACATGAAATTAGATAAGATATTGCATCAGATCAATAAAAATGTAATGTGAAAATATGGGTTTTATGAAACAATATGTTTGATAGTGTTGACAGTTCAGGTCATTTAAGAGGATGTACAATAATGGCAACTAAAAGTAATTAAACAACTGGAAATAAGCTTGTTTCTTAATTAGAGGTAATAGGACCAAAGAGAATACTTAAGTTTATGCAACTCAGTTTCTATGGTGCATATTCCCAAAAATTATATTCTAAAAGCCCTTTAAACAACAAAGATTATATTAATATACTAAAAAAATATTGTATTTCATGATATCATTCGAGAATGTTCAATATTTCAGTTAAATAGCCAAAACCCAGTTACAAGAGTTTTTTAGTTCTTGATCTTCAAGGAGGTTAGGAGATTTTGTGTCTTTTCTGTGTACAGGATAACTTGAAAGGTCATGGACGGATTTGAAGGAAAATTTTATCAGATATGTCCTCATGCTAAGGAATATTTAATAAAATTTTACCCAGATCATAATATTGAAACAGTTCATGGGTGATGTGCTAACTCTAATTCTGGAAACAGACCTTAAATTGCCACAAAAGTGATTATTTTTGTACTAACATTGTTCAATGAACACACATAACAATATGAGAAAAAATCATAGCTTATTATCTTTACACTCTATAATAACTTGCTTATGAGAATGCTAATTTGAAATGGAGGAGGGGAGTGGTGAGTTATGATATGCTGTAGATTTTTGAGGTGTAAGCATGCTGTTGATAGTAAGAAGGTGAAATAGGAAGAATATGCAATGATTGGTGCACTGCTCGGACTCCTGTCCCTCGAAAATGTTACTTATTTCTTTTTTAAAAGGTTGTCCAAATGTTGTATCCTTTTCTACTGACACTGATGGGATACAGAAGAGGTAGTCACATTTTGGTCAGTAATTGCTTTCAAAGTCAAACTTTCACATTAGCTGCTGTGACATTCACACCTGCAATTCATCCCCATGGTCAGCAGCTGGAGCCATATAAGAATGGAGCCGCCACATGCTCGGCATCAGATTGTTGTCTAACCCCAGTTGGTAACACTTTCAGGCCATTTCTGTCTGGTCATGTCTAGTTTGACTAAGCAAAGTTTGACCCTCTTCAAACCTTCCTGTTATTCTCCTTTGTCAAGTTCTTCTGCTTACCTAAACCTCTTCCATTACCTGCTGCCTTGGACTCCTCAGTTACCACCTCCTGCCTGCCTGACACCTGATTATGAGGATAGTAGAGGTGGGTAATTTTTATTCGATACGACAGCAAGTAAATATAGGGTCAGTGTTGCTGATATCGATAGCTGTTGATCTTCCAGTGTTTTTGTGATTTTTATTTTATTGTTACAACTGAATAATATTAATAATGTCCTGTTCATAGTGCCTTTTTTTCCCTAATCCATCGCTTATATAATATCTTTCAATCCTTATTTATTTTTGTTTCTACTGTGTGCACTTGCCTGTTCCTTTAATTCAATAAATGTCCCAGTTGTAGGATAAATAAAGGATTAGTTAATGTTAGCCAACTTAAGGTCTTTTGATTTAGGCCCAATATCTATGATCTATGTTATTCCACGTTACAACGCAAGAGGGACAAGCACAAATACTAGATACGGCCAAGGCAGCGAGGAATTTGGGGAAAGTTTGTGCAACAACGGATGCACATGCAGGTTGAAAAGAGGGGGGATCCAAGTCAAAAAAAGGGTCCCAACATTCTCGGCACCTCGCTCTTCTAGCTGGTCCAACTTCACAAGTTGCTTTCCACAGTGGGGTTGTACAAACAAAACAAGCCGGGAAGGTACCAAACATGAAATATGCATAGTGTAGAATGGATGTAGATTTTACCAATCAGATGCCTCCTATCAGTGGCACTGTCTGTGGTCACCTACAATTTTGAACAGGTGCAGCAGAGTGTCTTAACATGAAGGTGATCACTTATCTACCTGGATATTCTCTGAAGATCTTAAACGCCTCTGTCAGTGATGTCTGTCTGAGGGTTTAGGGTCTGTTTGGGCAATGAGCGAATTTTGGTCTCCTCTCTCAGTTTCTGTAGCTTGACATTTTCTGGCTCGTGGTTTTTTATGTGCTTATATAAAATTGTTGTGTTTCCACTGGATTTAACCAGCTTCAAACAAACCACAAAAAGTTGAGGGAGTGGTAGCCTAGTGGTTGGGGCATAGAGCTTGGAATCCTGAGGTTCTAGGTTCAATCCCCCACTGCCACTCTGCATACCTTAGCAAGACCCTTAACCTAACACTGCTCCCCGGGTGCCGCACAATGGCAGCCCACTGCTCCCCAAGGGGACGTATTATATGCTCTGGGATTATTAATGCATAAAAAAACAAAAACAATACAGCTTGCTATTGTTTCATTTACGGAATTAAAATATAGCCAAACAGCACTAGTTTCCCTCATCTTCATCTTTTTCTGCTCCGGCATCTGAGGAGCAGCAGAGCGGTTGTTTGTGTGTCGAGTGGAGGAAGAGCTGAGTCAGCAGGCCAGGTTGAGCCTACGTGCTGAGCCGGTGACGAGAGGGGAGGGGGGAGCAGCAAAGTGCTGTAACACAGACGGGGAGATTCATAAATCTGCTGGAGTTAGTGCATGCGGGAGAGAATAAAAAGTATCGATCTTGTTAAACAAATATTGTTCAATATCAATACCAGCACTGGTATCTATAGTATCGATCCTAGGTTTGATCCGCCCACCTCTAGAGGATAGCTCACACGGACTGATGCCATGGCCCCGACCCCCCCTGCCTGACCGAGAAACTTCTAATAAACTCCATCTAACCTTGCCAACCACTCAGTCTCTGAGTCCATTCGTGCCTGTAGTGTGACACAACCTTGATTAACCCTTTACCTGCCTTGTCATTCTCCAGCATACAGTGCATTTTGAAGCAATTGGCCAACCATTTGTTTGGCCAGGCAGTTAAAAGTCTACAATGCTTGCATTTGTTGATTCCAAATTACATATTCCTAAATAGGTTTATGTAATAAGGTAATTTGATTTCACTGTATGTACCACCTTATCACATAAACATAGTAAATTAGATTACTTTCCATTCACAGGACCAGTGTTGCAAATCTATATCACTTGATTATTGGAAGATATTGAATAAAACAGGCTGCAATGATTCAGAGGAGAAGGAGGAAGACTAAAAGAGTTTCTACATTTCTTCTTTATATATATATATATATATATATATATATATATATATACACACCCTGCTATTTATGTTCTGAAGAAAAAACGACAGTTATCTACACTGAACAGTGGAAGGCTAGTGTTAATGTACATAATTCAAATTAATTATATTAATTATATGATTAACCTATTATAAAAAGTTTCTAATTAAGATATTTAAACATTTTTACACTTTCTCAATCTGATTGAATAAGCACTTGTTAATATTTAACATATTAATATTATTACAGAATGTGATTTTTTAAATCAATCCAATATTTTATTTTGATTTCATGTGGAAAAATACTGTATGTATTTCTTATTTTCTCACTACAGTTTATTTGTCGAAACATTAAATATATCTTGGGTTTTTAATTTAGTTCCAATGGAACATAGGAATCACTTGTAGTTTGAATCAATTAGACCATTATATATAACCTTCATTCAATGTAATACATTTGCAACATGTAAGAGTAACAACTAAATGTGGGTTTAATAATCAGGTGTTTATTTAGTTTTAGTCAAAAGCTTATTGGTAACTAGGGCTAATTAACAGAAAGCAAAGTTGCTTTATAATACAACTGTTTTACTAGTTAGATAATTTCCATCATGGTTATTTAATAGGTTTAGAATAATTAAATTTTGTGTTGCTTTTTCTCACCCAAACTAAGCTATCAGTTCATAGTGCCTCAACCTCTTTATAAATCTTTGAAACATTTGGGAGTAATTTTCAGAGGTTGCTTGTTGGGGCTTGCTTACAGGAATGCTACTGACGTGTTTTGGTATGTTTCTGCTTATGAATACACATTTTTGTGTTTGTTTTTTTTTTTGTTTTTTTACAATATAGTAATATTTGCATACATTGATGCCTAACTGCTATGTGAATTTGCTCTCCACTCTATATACTGTAGGCCAGAACCTTTGGTTGCCAATTGATTGCAGGCTATTTTATAGTTATAGTTTGCTGTAATTGATTGGGATAATTAATTTGCTGTAGGCTGATGACTGTGGTAATTACTGTGCTGCTGTATGATGATTAAGGGGTGCTGGTATCCCATTGTGACCAGCGATCTATGCTGATTAGCTTTTTTGATGCCACATTCATTTATGGTTAGAATTCACACCTACTCACAGCTGAGATAGCCTGAACTCTGTCAAAGCAGTTGAGCTCAAATTAAAAAAAAAAACTTTTAAAATAATATACTGTATTTTTTTTATTTAATAAGAAAAAGTATCTAATTACAAATAGGATTATATTTTTTGTCATGCCCAGAGATATATTGAATATATTTGGAAAGAAATTAATGTGCTAAATCCAACTTGTTCTTGTACCAACAGGTAAAGATATGTGCTCCAAAAAGGAGCAGAAAACTGAACCAATTTTTGTCATTTGTTTTTAAAAGGGATTACTATCCTACCTGGTTCCATCCTTGCCCATCCAAAGCTAAAAACACACTATGTCAGAGAGATGTGCTGCTAGTCAAGAAAGACTTTTGTTTAAAATATTCTAATGTTTGCCTATGTTTTTTTTTATTTATGTTTTATGTCGATTAGTGAGAGTAGTGATGATTCTGCCCCCCCTGTCTGCATCCTCTCACATCATTCTGTCGTCTTCCATCAGCTTAATCAGATGCATCTGTGGGCTGCCCATTCCCTGCACTCGTTCAGTTGCCTTTATAAGGTTGCCTTCTGCTGACAGCAGTGCCAGATTTTTAAAAGCCTTGTGTGAGTAAAGGTTTAGATACCCTCTCCTCAAGAGTCCTCCTATTGTGATGTCATCACATGTTCACCTGATTCAAGTTAATAGCAATTAACTTGTGTTAAGGTCCACTGACTGCAGATTACAGGGGCTTTAAAAGCGTGGGAGCATACTGTAAGCCTTACTCAAAGAACTAATAGACATTTATCTAATTGTTCCTTTCATACTCAAACTATTACTTTATATTATGCTTGAACTCCTCAAAAATTTCAGTCTGGGATTAATGCTTGTCATAATACTGAATGAGCTTTACTACAATTTTTTTATTATATTGTCTTAGCTTGTGACTCAGGTAGCTATACGATTTTAGTTCTGCTTGAACTAAGGGCTGCTTTTGACACCTTTGACCATCATATTCTGATAATGCATTTGTTAGGATAATTATCATTGATGATGTGTGAGTTAAGTACACCTTGGTATTGGCTGCCTGTTTGTGTCAGAAGTGATGTTTTAATCTAATTACGACAGTTCCTCTGTCTGGATATACAGTAATAATCTTCATTCTGTTCATGGCAAAGATTTGGAAATAAAATGAGAGTGGTGTCCTATTTTGATAAGGCTGGAGCCATGGATGTCTCATCATCTGCTAACGTGTATGGTGTAAAATAGGATGATGTGACAGACTGGAGATGTATAAAATGCCTTTTTAACTGTTAATTGGTGCCACTTCCTGAGAGGTGAGCAGCTGCCTTCTGTACATTCTAAGCCAGGGGTGCTCAAGTCCAGTCCTCAAGAGCTACCATCCTGTAACATTTGGATGCATCTTTTCTATAGCACCTCAGAATCTAAAGTCTCAATCCCCTCATTTAGCTCAGCAGAGGCGTGGTAACAAGACACTCATTTGATTCAGGTGTGTTAAAAATGGTTGCATCAAAACGTTTCAGGATAGTAGATCTTGAGGACAGGACTTGAGCACCCCTGTTCTAAGCAATTTCTATCAGAATCTATTGTCATGTCTCCTGGTTATTTATAAGTTATAAAGTGATCTCTTTTCAGGGAAAAGAACTGGAGAGAGAGAGTATCAATGGGCATACACAGAGCCTATTATTATTTTTTTCTAGCTTTTACATCACTAGTGGGGGGGTTTTCAACAGTAGGCTGACAGGAAAGGGGGTATGAGGGAGGGGGAGAGACATGCGGCAAAGGACCACAGGTTGGATTTGAACCCAGGTCGGCCACATTGAGGACTAAGGCCTTACATGGGTCACTCGCACTTAGTAGGAATCCAGCACAATTCTCTTAATTGGTTTAGATTATAACTGACCAGCCGTTCTTTCTGCGTCAAAATTGGCCACATTGAGTTGTCTAGTTGTTCTCTATCCCATGGTGTCCGATAAGGCTCAATTTTAGGGCCCCTGCTCTTTTCTCTGTATGTGCTGTAACTTGGTTCCACACTATGGAGACATGGGATTGATTTCCATTTTTTATGCTGATGACTGCAAAATCTGTTTATCCCTAAAGCAGGGAGATGGTTTTTTTCAATTATGTCTTTAACTATTTAGATGAGATTAAATCAATTTTAATGCAATTCAATTCAGTTTTTTTATATAGTGCTTATTAACAACAGATATCATCTCAAGGCACTCTACAGTCCACCATATCATACAGTCAAAGTGATTCAAACTTTTCTATCTAAGGAAAACTAGTTGACTGCATCGACTCATTGACTCAAAGGCAATCCCTCATATTAAAGCCTGGCTAGCCCTGAACTTTTTAAATTTTAATGAGGAGAAAACTGAGAATGTAGTCTTTGGACCATATCGCCCCTGTGTCTCCACCTCTATAGACCTAGGACCCCTGACAACATACTTAAAATCAACCATCACAAATTTGGTTTTTAAGGTGGACAGTGGTTTCAATTGGGAAAGCAAATTGGAGCCGTTGTCAGATCTTGCTTATATCAGTTAAGAAAACGCAAAATTTAAAGCTTTACTTTTAAGGGAACCCTTGAAAACAGTTATCCATGCTTTTATTTCATGCTTTATGGTAACGCACTATTTGCTATTCATCTTTTAACTGGTACTCCGAAATATGATCAGATCACTCGTGTCCAGGTGGCACTCATCTGGCTGCCTGTGCATTTAAGAGCTGATTTCAAAATTCTAATCTTTGTTTTTAAGTTCTTAAATGACCTTGTCTCTAGGTCAGCAGAACAGCCGCTCCTACAGGTTTAAGGGGAAGCTGAGAGGGGCGAGGACTTCTCTATTGCTGCTCCTCTTTTATTGAATAGCCTCCCGCTGCATATTAGGGAGAATCCTTCAAAGCCAAATTTCGACTCAAAACGTACTTTTATTCACTGGCTTTTAATACTGGCAGGAGTTAGTTTTTGTGGCATTGTTTAAATTAGCTGAAACAAATTCTTATTACCTTATTTTACACCCCTATGCTTTTATTATTTTTAGCTATATTCAGCACTTTGTTATTTAGCTGAAGCTGTTTTAAAACGCTCTAGCAAATTAAGATGATGAAGAAAATTATATTTTAGAAAACAATACTTGAACAAGTTTTTAGCCTAATTGCTAGAGAGAGGATAGAAGAGAGCATTTGTATCCTGGAGAGGCTGGTTCAAACCTCAGACTAATCAAGACCATTAACCCCACAATGCTCTCCTGGCCCTACAAGCTGCTCTCTATTTAACGAGGAGCAGGTCATAGTCATATTTAGACCTTCTGCTGACATGTGGCAGAGATGATTAAGAATTGTTTGTATCCACCTTGCATTTTAAGTTTTAAGTACCCTAGTTAATTGTAATAAGTGATGTTTGAGAACCTCTGGTAGGTTTCATTAGTGCAATCATATACATTCAATTATTTGAAAATAGCCTTTGTTTTTCCTTCACAAAGTGCAGGGAACACCAAAAACAAGAACATCAATTTGTAAAGGGGAGGAAATTCAATTTCTGAAATTATCAACTCTTTAAAAGTTTTCACAGCAATGTCTGATAATTAATTACCTTAATAAAATGTTCCTCCTGGGGTGAAAATATTTGTTAAAGTGGGGAGCCAGAAATGAGGAAACAACAAAAACAACAACAAGGAACCAGCCCCGAGGAGATGCACAGGGAGAGTATTTAAGGGAGACAGAACTAAGACAGCACTAACGAGCTGACAAGGAACAGGTGTGGATGGAAGCATCTAGAAGGAAGCCAAGTGGAAAGGAAACAAACACAAGGGGCAACAAAAAATAACTAAAGCAATACAAAAGCACCCCAAAAATATAACCAAAAACAACGAGAAAAACACAAAATAGAAATTAACCCAATAAACTAGAAAAAATAGAAATACAAGAAAAAGGTATAACTGAAAACTCAAAAAGAAAACTTAAGCGGAACCAAAAAGTGCAGAGTCATGACAAGATTAGCAAAAGAGTTATTTCTATTGGATAATATATCCAAGGATATATTAAAAATCAATCTTTTTTTTCAGTGAAACATGGCAACCTAAAATCTTGGCTCTGAAAGTTTCTGGTTAAACATAAGATGCTATCTATCTAGGACGTTTTGCCCTCAAATCTATACATATCCTGTTGTTTGCAGCAAGATAAATTCTCTTCCCTTTATTTCTTTTGTCACTTTAAAAATGTTTGATTCATATAAAATAACACAAGACAACATTACCATAATAATAATTTATTTTATTGACGGTTCCAGAGAACAATACGTGTGAGCAGCATTGTAGAGTCAGAGTGCTGCTTCGTCCAACCAAATGAGACTTTCAGCTCAAACGAGAACAAATGGATTTTCTAACAGCAATATTATTAAACACACAGCATTGGTGTTTCAGATACATTAGCTGGACTACTATAAAGTTGTTCAGCTGACTGGTGGAAACAGTAAGCTCTAATTTATGGTATTAATCTAAATCATAAATCTATTTTTCATCTTGTCCATCAAATAATGAGATAGGGGGACCAGCCAACTTTTTCCATTATCTGTGGAGAAGCACAAAGTACAACAGCATTAAAACAGACACAAGCAGTGTTCACATAATCCAATGAACAGGGAAAATGAAAAATAGCTCCTAAGAATAGGTTTTCCCAATTTTTATATGAGAAATTTGTTTATAGACTGTGAAAGATAAAGTTGGATTTATTGGCTCTATTGTTCTGTAACGGAAATCTGTTTGGAAAAAATTATGGGGCATATTTGATATTTTGTCAGGAAATTCGTAAAGGGTTTTTCATTATTGCCGTCCAAGGGGTGTTACAAAAGAAGCAGAAAAAGAGCACTTTCATTCTGTGAAGTAGAAAACCCAGTTGTGTTCGATATATTTTTGTGTTAAATTATGAAAACTATAAAATCCCTGTTTCAGATTTTTATTCAAATGTTGTTGTTTTATGGGGGGTTTTGACACATTAATGTTTCAAATTATAAAACAAATTTTAATGTCAGTCAAAGGTTTCAAATTCCTGTGGGTTGTTTTTTTTTTTTTGTTTGTTCGTTTGTTTGCTTTTTGTTTCTTTATTTCATTAAATTTTTGGGGGTGTGGGGTCTGTGCATGTGTGGGGGTGGGGGGCACGTAGCTGCAAATATAGGACGTAATTTATTTGGAGACGAATAAAAAAAACATAAAGGTCAGCAAACATTACAAAGTCATGTTGGTTTTCCTAATTTGTTTAAAATAAATTTTTGTGTCTTTTATAAATTCCTGTTAATTGTAGTTTTTATTTGCGATGAACTACCAGCCTGATCTGGCTTTCTACCATACAGTTTCACAAGAATTATTCACACTGTCCCACCCTTAGGTAGAAAAAAATCCAGTCAGATCATGCTGTAAAATTTCAATAAATCTTTACTGTGCTAACATTAAAAGCTGAATGCATAAAAAAAAATAATAATAATTCCTCTGGACTTGAGGTAGTATCGTAAAAACTTGACCAACCAGCTTTGCTGTAAAATTATTCTAATCTGAAGTTTTAATATTAAATATTTCTCATAAATGTATCCTACTAAGAGAAATTGTTCAATTATGAATTTTACATCACATTGCTAATTATTTAGATAGTAAACATTTATCTTTACTAGGTAGCAAACAAGAAACTGCCAAAATATTCATATGTAAAGCACTTCTTAGATTAGAGCAAAATATTGCATTCTGCTTCATTGCATTCACACAATATACTTTCATTTTGCGTTCTTTTTGAAGCTTCATAAATTTTAAATCAAATGCAAACTATTCATTAATATTTAATGCAGTCACGGGGTAGCAATAGCGTTTTTGTTTTTTTTTATCTGAAAGGTTCATCTACATCTGAAGTCTGTTGATTACTACAATTACACCTTTCTAAATGTTCTTAAATTCTACCAAATTGCTCGGAAGTCGTTTTTTTCCCTCTAAGTTGCAAAGTAAAATAGCACGACTGACTACAAGACACTAATCCGTTTAACACACTTTCATAGGTAGAAGAATGCAGGCACATATGTTACAGTTAAAAGGCTCGTTTGTTATTAATTTAGGTAAAAAACATCTGCAGTCTATGGGAACCATTTGATTTTCGCTGAACCTTTTAATTCAGATATCACACAGAGCTCCTGTTGCCTAATGGAGCCCTCATGTGGATTATTGATTGGGTGGACCACAGCTACATCTTTTTTTCTTCTAATCAAGGTTTAATTAATAGCTGGACACTGTTAAGACCCCTATTAAAACTTGTGGACATTACTCACAGTACAGGCCTGGAGGAAACCAGTAATCAAAACCATTTGGGTTAATTAAAGTAAGAAAAAATGTTGTGTTCAAAACATTAAAGAATAATTTGTTGAATTTTAAGTTAAACTGAAAGGAAAGCAGAGCACCTTACAAAAGTAAAAACAGACAGGATACGACTTTATATTTATTTATTATATTGCAAAAATGTTTATTAGAATTTCACATTTTGTCAAATTACAACCTCAAAGTTGGATTTATTTTAGTGGGGATTTTATAGTATTGGCCAACAAAAATGTATTATTTTATATAAAGTGTACTGGAAATTACAAGTAATTAGAAGCCCAGGGTGTATCTGCACGTTTAACTCTGAAAACTGCTCTGATTTTATCTGTGCTTGAGCAGAAATGCGTATTTGCGTACAGAGCTCCGAGTCTGTACTTAACACTCCAAATTAATGGTTTGCTCTAAGCCAGGCATTCCCAAACTCGGTCCTCAAGGCCCCCTGTCCTGCAGGTTTTAGAGGTTTCCTTGCTCCAGCACAGCTGATTTTAATTGAAAGCTGATTAACAGACTTTTGTTCTACTGCAATCATTATAACCAGCTGTGCTGAAGCAGAGAAACCTCTAAAACCTGCAGGACAGGCGGCCTTGAGGGCCGAGTTTGGGGATGCCTGTCTAAGCAGTATTGCTCTTCCATTGCTACTGAATAAACTAGGTGGCTGATCATCCAAGAGTAAAAAAATCCCTTTTCTATCAATATTTTATTTCCTCGAGCTCACAAGAGGTGATTCTAAACATTCCTTAAGGAATCCTTAAATTATATTCAAATAAGATATTTGATTGCATACTGTTTATTTCTGGATAAAGAGCCAGATGAAAAGGTACATAGATCTTTGAATATTTCTCTCTAATTGTTCTTAATTCTATCTATTTAAATATGATGTAAATGTTTCCTTGTATTGTCAGCAAAACATTTTCTATTTCTCTTTTAAATGTTTCAACATTTTAGTTAACATATTCATTCAATTTAGGTCTGGATTGTCATGGGAGTACAAGGCAATTATGTAGGTTCTCTTTGTATTATTTTTTTTTATCAAAACCATGTGAATTTAAATCTACGTTGACCCCTGAGCAGCAGTAACAAGGGGGAAATTGAAGAAATAAAGCTAAAATTGCCAAAGTAGAAAGAAGAATTTTTTTTTTTTTTTTTTGCTTTTTTGTTCAATGAAAATTTTATTGATCTGTGTTTAATCATAGTAGATCAGGAAGTGTTTGCTTTGGGATGGAAGCCTTGTATGTCTAAAATCATTCCTTTATTGTACATTTTGTTAGCTTGTCTGTCTGTTATATTAACCATTATGATGTGTTGAACTAGATCTGCTATTTTCACAACTTTTGTAAGACACTTTTTTATGAAGTAGTGCATTGATTCATAAAAAAGATTATTTGAATTCTATAAATCAAAGTTTTCTGCCAAAAGCAATGATGAAATGCATGGTAGCATTCTATACCCAGCTATTTCAGTATCTAGGCTAGAGCTGTCAGTCTGGTAAAGAATCTGGTTTGTTATTACAAATTGTAAAAGTTAAATTTTTTTGCAACATAAAACTGACTAAAACATTTTTGAGTTTTAGTCGACTAAAACCAACTAAAACTATCACATATCATAATGACTAATTGTGACTAAAACTAATAATAGTTTGTGTCCTGAAGACTAAGACTAAATCCAAGATGGTCTCATGATCTGCTGTGATAGCTAGCTTTAATTACTCATGCCTTTCACCTGCTTCACTCTTTCCAGCTCCTAATTATCATTCATCTCATCCACCTGCCAGTTTCCCTTATATTGGGCTCAGTTCCAGCTATCATGGCCACATCATTATTTTTTTTCTAGCCTGTTTAGTTCTGGATCCTGCCTTTTCTGTCTGTTTCTGCCTGTTCTGAATTCCTGGCCTGGATGGGCTTCCTGCAAGTCCTCTCTGTTAAACGAGTGTCAGAGATTGGGCGGTGCCCCGCCCCCCTCCTGCAGCAGCCGCGAGCCACAGATCCTAGCAGCTCGACTTTAGCTTTGTTTGTTTTTCATTTAATAAACGTTTTGAACTTTCCTACTGACTCTCTCCTTGAATACTGGGTCTCCCATTTTATGACAGATGGCTGTCAAAAACAACACTCCCAGTGGGGCTGATTTTTTTATTTTTTTTCCCTCACGATAATGTTAGCCAGGTTTTGCCTTCTTGAGTACTTTTAATGTGAAAGTAATAGTAAAAAGTTAATGCTGGTAGTAATTCATTTTATGGCTTTATTTTGGAAAGAAACAAAGCTAAGTAGATATGCTCTGAAGGCCTGAACACACCAGTTTCATTAGACTTTTTTAATTTCCAATATATTTCATATTATACTCTGTGTATAGAGAGGAGGCAACTAGGCAGTTCTATGCAGCTTATTTTCCCTTCTTTCTCTGTGCTAAACATGAATTAAAAAAATGTCCCACATTTGACTAGGACAGATTAGTTTAAAAAAAAAAATATATAAAAACGACAGGTGCCTTCTATAAAGCAAAGCCCCACTTAATGAGTCTGTGCAGCTTGTCAAACCAGAACAGATAGAGAATGTTCATATCTCTATATTAACATGAGATCTACTTCTAAAGAAAAGAAAAACACAGCAATAAATGCCATGGGACATTTTTCTTTGACAGAGACAGTGAGGTGATTCTCAGAGAGAGATTTGTGAAGTTTTCTTGAATTTTTCATTCTTTTTTCATGCAGAGGTGAGAGAGGCATGCCACACTTACCTGCTCTGTCTGCCCCTCTTTATTTTGACTTTTGTGAGGCTCAATGAGGATCACTACTTTACTACCGGTATATCCATTTTCTGTTATCCTGTTATAATTTTTTTTTTTTACTACTTAATCCGTTTTCTATCCTCCTGAACTTTTAACATGTTTTCTAACAGTCATGTTTTTGGAATATGGGAAGAAGCCAGAGTACCCAGAGAGAATCTACGCATGCACAGGGAGAACATGCAAACTCCATGCAGAAAGGCCCGTTCTTACTGCAAGGCTAGAGTGCTATCCACTGCGCCACTGTGCAGCCCACAAAGATATACATAAATAATAAAAGATAATCCTGACAGCTTTGATGAATCTTTAGGTGCTACCACGTGTGTTGTGGAATCCAGATTCAAATAAACAGACCCTTGATCACAAGTTACTTCTGGCTATCTGTGTGCATTTTTGCGGTGTGGTCAGTGGATATACGACTGAGTAGACTTTTATAGATGAGTCTCAGTTGAAGATGTGGACATGTAAAAGTTTGGAATTATGTTTTATTTCCTGACCCTGCTTTAAATCTCCCCCAAAGCATTATATCTGCCTTCTCCCTGTGTTCCTCGGTCCTCATGAAACTGTTTTACTTACTGAAGTTTTCAAACAAGCCATTGAGATCTTCACAGAACTCATGCTGTTATATAAGATTAAGTTACATGAAGGCAGAGTGTGTTCAGAAATCAGGTGATTTTGAACCCAATGGGTTGGTCTGGACCTTATTTTCTGTCAAACAGGAAAGGCCACATAAAGTCCTCATAAAATATCTAACTGTATCTCAAAAAAGGTAAGCTAACTAATCAACAGATAGGTACCAGCAACCCAAAGCAGAAATGCGAAGGCTGAATGATTTGTCAGAATGCATTAAGAAGATCATACATCCACTTATAATTGAAGTGGAACTGAAGGCATTGCTTTTAACATGCAGGAAATAAATACTTAGAGACAACAACATAGAGAATGAAAGATAAGCTTCCTCTCTCAGAGATGAGCCTTTAGTTTTTTATTGTAGGACTACATGGTGAGAGAGGGAGGATAAGAGGAGGGGGAACTTAACAATTAGCGTTCATAATGAGATCAGGGTTATCAGACGGCTCGCTGGTCATGGATGATGAAAAGAACACTAATTCAGTTTGTCTCTTCCTTTCTTCCGCTGGCCCCTACTGCTTGCTAAGGGACCGGGCTAGAAAAAGAGAAAGGGTGGGGAAATGTCACTTTTATGAATAACTCCTACTAGACATGTGCTAAATTATCCAAGCCAAGTAATTCCATTGCTGACATCAGTTACAATAACTGAAAGATAAAGGGAGCAGAAGCTGTAAAGGCAATCTCAGTCTTGCTAATCGACTGATCTCAGATCAGTTTTATTCACTGCATCCTGTTTACTCTCATTTTTTCTTAGTCTATAAATATCACAAGGCCTGCACTGCTGAGTCTCAGCTGGAGCTAAATAAGTCTAAACCGTCCTGACTTGGTCAGAGACAGATGAAAGGCATCACAAAGTGGAGAAGCTAAGAGATAGATAGACAGAGGAGAAGACAAGAGATAGGAAGCTCATTTACTCCTTTATTGAGCACCTTATGACAAACAACCTCAGCTTAGCCAGCTTTGAGCTAAAGAGACCCAATGCATACAAAAACACAGGCATGAGACACTAATGAAACTAAAAATCCAGACACATTTTGTTTTTCCTTCATAATACTTTCAATTTCTAAAGCAGGCAGGATTTCAGCTGGGTACGTTTCCTTTTTCAAGGTTTTGTTTCAACACCCTGTGCCTACAGTCACATTCTCGCCTATGCTACTCATCGATGCAGCCAAATCATTAAGACTGATTAGAAGACATCTCAGTGTGAAAGGACCCCCACACGAGCAATCTATTACTAACGCACAAAGTCACTCAGTCACGAACACACTCGTTTATAGATATAAACATGCACATCAACATGAACACACATACTGACTGTGGCTTCATCCATCACGCCTTGTGGCTGGTCTGTCTGAGTTCTTGGTGATTAGTTGTCCTGCCTTCCTGAATTATGATGTTAATAAGTCACCATTACTTCCTATGTCCACACCCACTTCGGGGCACATGAGTGTGAGTGCATGCACACGCTAACACACACTCATTTGAATAAAAGCGGTATGTCTTATATTTAGTAAGGTAATCATCTGTAAAATGGGCTGAATTTCAAATATCATTTACTCGGGCTACTATAAAAATCAGTTTGATATTTATCAAACCTAAATCAAGCAAAGCATTTAGTGAATACATTAAACATATGGGAATACTAATTAACACTTCTACCCAATCATTGAGTTCATCCCAAAATGTTTATTTACAGTACTTGCAATGTTTATTTATAATGTTAGCATTTTGTTGCAGTAAACCATTTCAAAAAAGGATTTTGGCTTGATTAATGCCAATAATGTTAATTATATTCAATTATTTTCTTAAAAAAAAGTTACTGGACAAAAACTTTTGAATATGTGCATCTTCAGATATTTGGTTGCCTGCATCAAGAATTCCCTATTCCTGATACAAATATCCACTTTTACATGTTTTCAATTAGGTTCTAAATCCTGAATCATTTATTTTACACGTCAAACTCCAGTCCAGGAGGGTCATGTCCAGCTGCTTTTAGATAAGCCTCTGTTTCATCACATCTGACTAAAATAATTAGGTCTCAATCATGACTCTGTATCACTTAACTACATGCTGTGAAGTTAATCCAGGACACTGGCCCTTGAGGACTGGAGTTTGACAGATGATTTCTCAACGTAAAAGCTTCTTTAGTGCATTTGGATGGTCGATCTGTATTGTTGAAAAGTTTTCGAACTGTGTGCCCCTAAAATATCCAAATTGTTTAATGGTGGCTGCAGAATCAAGTAAATGATGAGTAAAATGGTGAATCAGTATCCATTATAGAATATGGATACTGCGCTGTGTATTTTTTGTGTTTTGTTTTTGTGTACATACATTTGTTGATACTGTGTACAACACTTTGAAGAGAGGCATCTCTATAAAATGTGCTATATTGTTTTTGTAAGTTGACATTGACAATATATTGTGAACTATATAAGCATTATGATTTCTTTCCAAGATAAACATTGAGATCTCACTAAAGTTTGTATAGCACTTTGCACAAGTATTTGCCTCCCATTTGTAAAACAATTCAAAAGTCATTTTAAAACCTTTGACATCACAATTCATCATTTTTGTTGATATATCTCACCATAGTTAAGTAATCAAATGTAATTAAAACTGTGCACCGGCAAGAAAAACACAGGTAAATATATTTTTGAAACTTTTTTCACTGTTGTAACAACTTCAACTTCAAGAAGGTGATTAAGGCTTTGGGCTTAAATCTACAGTGTGTAATTTTCAGCGACATCTAACGTCCAGACTGCAGACCGCAGCAACATGAACACCCCCCCCCCCCCCCCCCCCACACCGCTTCTCCCCCCCAACAGTACGGCGAGCGTTACGGGACAAAATGTCTTCCACGACGTCCGCATCACCTACCTTCTCAAGTGATGAGGTTTGTTTACATAGATAATTTTACAGATAGTATTTCATTAGTCTGTGTAGGGTATATTGTTCAGTACCGTCTCAGTTCATCTCTCTCAACTTGCCGTAGTTACTTTCGAGCGTAATGGGCGATCTCGCAATCGCTAGTTTGTTGGCTCTGCGCTGCCGTAGCGCAAAGATGTCTGCCTCCATGGCTGCGAGACCCGCTCCTATGTAATTATAAATAACGAATTCTAAGGCAACGCAAATATTAAGGTTAAGAGGCTGAGCTCATAGATGATGATAAATAACATAGTTCTGTATAATACATTACATTTCTGACTGTATATCCCTGTAATTATTACACACTGTAGCTTTAAGCATGCAAATCATTTATCAAGTAAAGAACCTGGCTATCAGATAAAGTACCCCTGTATTATCCATGATGTATGGTATTTAATTTCATGTCTATTTGAAATCATAAATTAATATCAAAGATTTGCTTTCATTTAGATGTAAAAATATACACAAATCTACACAAAAATCTACACAAATATTCATATATATATATATTACATGTTGACTCAAAGTGTATTAAATTGTATCAAGCAAAAAACAAACTTCATAAAGATTATCATCCTAAACTTATATTGTGTCTTAAGTATCAAAATTTATAGATTAAAATAGGTTCTCCCAACTATACCTGTTCTCAACTGTGCTATAAGCAGCACTGAACAGACCTCAGAGCTGAAAGGTGAAGGCACACAGCAGAACTACTTTCTCTGTGTCCTATCCAGTGTTGGGCACGTTACTTTGAAAAAGTAATTAGTTATAGTTACTAGTTACTTCTCCCAAAAAGTAACTGAGTTACTAACTGAGTTACTCCACAATAAAAGTAACTAGTTACTAGTAAAAGTAACTATTGCGTTACTTTTGCGTTTCTCGCCCCCGTAACCCTCACCACCCGGCCCCCACCTTCTCGCCGTGTGTTTCCAAAGCCAGCTGAATAGAGCGGACGACAAGACAAGAACCTGCAGACAGTTTAGCATTTATTGCAACTCAACGTAAATGACATCAGGGGGGAACGCGATGTGAAGTTTTATAACAGGACATTCAGATCCCGTGAGTATATGAAATTAATAACTGGGGATGTCTAATTCTGAAATCCTGTGTGTTTGGGTTGTTATAGATACTGCAACATCTATCTATCTATCTATCTATCTATCTATCTATCTATCTATCTATCTATCTATCTATCTAGATGTATACTCTGTGTGTGACATAAAATATGTATCTCCATCCCTGCCACAAAGGCCATCAAATAATGTTTAAAATAAAAAATACAGTAGGTTGAGAAGGCAGAGTATCCATCCATCCATCCATCCATCCATCCATCCATCCATCCATCCATCCATCCATCCATCCAGATTTCTCCCTTTCTCCATATAGGCTATCATTTCTGGCTGTTGTCAGGTTCATTTGATCGTTCACGCTCTCCATAGTTCTCCTGTGGCGCGAGCACAGAGCGACTGTTGCGCGCCTTTAGCGAGCATGCGCGTTTCCTGCCGCTTGCGCGGTGACTCTTGCCGCCTGCGCTGTGTGGAAATGCAGAGGAAACTGTTATGTGATGGGGAAACGCAGCTCTACATAACACCGGTATTTCCATGTGGAAAACGCTGTTTTGCTGCTGGAGTCATCATCACTCTCCATCTCTCTGTGTGTGCTGTACGTTAACACCCACCAGCAGAAACACCCACCTACCCAACTGACAGACGGAATCTCATCCTCCCCTCTCTCATGACAAGGCGCGCACCACTGGATGACCTAAAAAATAATCTTTAATATCTCTTAAACAAAAGTAGCACAAACAATATTTTTTTCTGCACAAATCTGCACTAACGTTGCACTAACCATTCAGTCTATTTGCAGAGTTTTTTGACGTGGGTGGGGTGTCAGCTTCACGCAGCTGCGCACGAGTCCTATCATGAAAAAAGGTTAATTGTGCGACCTGAGTAACGCGCAGTAACGGGGTGCCTGCAATGGTAACTGCGTTATAGTTACAGTCAAAGTAATTAGTTAGATTACTCGTTACTAAAACAAGGTAACGGCGTTAGTAACGCCGTTAGTTTCAACGCCGTTAGTCCCATCACTGGTCCTATCAACCAAGCTGCTCTGACAATGCCTCTATATAGAGACTTGCAGAAAAGGGCAGGGCAAGCCATCCAGCCATGGGAATTTAAGTAGAAAAGGCTTAAGAATAAGACATTTCTTTTACACTTATTTCCCTCAGTAGTCTAGAGGGAGACTCTATGCTAAATTGGCTGAGCTCAAATTCTTTTTTTTTCATCAGATTTACTGTTTTTATCTTGCTTTTAAATACCTCTTTTTTGCAGTGTATTGACAATCACAACAAATTAGCTGCTTTTTAAGTTATGCTGTTTTCACACAGATGACTAAGAAATCCTCCATCAAATAGATCAGATCCCTCACAAAGTCGATTCAGTTAACAAATCTGTGCATAATAAGACTTACTGAATTATTTATTTTGACCCTTTTCAATAGGGAATGGACCCTTTATGTCTGCTGTCATTTGAATAACCACAGGGCTTGGTCATTAACTCATTTTTATATTTGGGTGGTGTATTTAGGTCAATCTGATTTCAATCAGACTTTATTTAATTCAATCTCAGCTTCATTTAGCTCAGGCTAAGTCAATAAAGGACAAGGACAGATGAACAGAGAAAGACAGGTGTAGATAGATAAAGCCATTAGGTCTGTAAAATATGTAGATATACCTATAACTAGGGTCTGAAAAATTGATTTGGATGGGTCGATGTGAGCTATAACATTGTTGTTTGATATGGTATAGCAGCATCTGAATATAGCCTTAGAGAAAGCCTTTAGCTAATGGTAAATTATTGATCTATACATAAGTCTTAGAATGTGATGACAATCAATTGTGTGTTGGGAAAATACATTTAGATTTTCATACATTAAAACAGTTGACAAAAATGTGTAATATTGCCTATGTAGTAAACTACATAGGCAATAACCTACAATTACCTTAGCACCTGTAAATATATGTTTTGGTTCAAGTAGTCTTCAAGTACCATGACCTGCATGCTCCAGATGTCTCTCTGTTACAGCACAACTGATATTGCATGACTTCCTCAGCAGCCATCAAGTTTAGCAGAAGCCTTGAGTCAATCCTTTATATACAGTAAGTGTGGTGTGTAACACCAAGGAGACACCAAAACACAAAGGACAGTAGTACTTAAGGAGAAGGATTGAGAACCGCCGATCTAAACCATGCAGTTTTATCCCTGGCTATATGTTATCCCTCTAAAGCAGGGGTGTCAAACTCATTTTATTATTGAGCCATGTGGGCATCATCAAAACGCATGAGATATGCACCTTCGGGTCTGATAAATCGCTTTGTGGCTGTTGTATGTATTTTATTTCCCTATCCTCCACCCATAGTTATTATGTAATTATTATTAGTGGTCCAATTTAGGACACTTATTTTCAAGACAATTTTTATAAAGTTAAAAGCAATAACTGCTTTTTAAAGGAAGATTAGCCAAGTTTATCTTTCCATGACAAACAGGAGGATTCTAAAAAGGTTGAACAAAATTGATTGGCGTGACTGTTGCAAAACTACAGCATTTTCTTTTTATTTTATAATGCTGTTATGGCAATGACAAATTAATAATAATTTTGCTATCTTTACCAAGGGTCATTCGGGAATTTCTGTTAGGTTATATTTCCGAAAATTAATTTAATACTGTTTTGTTTCTTAGGTCTGGGAAACTAGTATAAAGTTCTGGTTTAGCTAATTTACATCTTAGAAATCTGTCAAGTGTTTGGTATTATAAGTTCCATGCTTTGTAAATTACAATGTGCTTTTAGGAGTAGATAATCTGCCCTAATTATACAGGGATTCTTTCATGACAACAGAAATGACTTTATTGCTTTTTGATTGAGGAGTTATATATATATATATATATATATATATATATATATATATATATATATATATATATATATATATATATATATATATATATATATATATATATATATATATATATATATAATTATTTTAAGAACGGTGGGGATTTCTAACTAAAGAAATCCATGAATTATATTGCACAAAATATGTCCTGGTGGTTTTTGCTGGAAGCAAAGTCCTTAAAGGGCTTTTTGGGGGGGGCATCTGTTCCCAGCTTCCACCTTAATAGGTAGTTTATTACAGCTGTAGCCTCATATTTGATTCTACATGTGCAGGTATAGAAAATGCAGTCAGCTTCCATCTGAAAATGTCTACAAGTTCCAACTGATCAGACCGTTTCAAAAACAAATGCTCCTTGGAAATGATCCGAGAAGGTCCTTTAAACATCCACATATAATACTGTAAAAGTTCTGTGTGCTTTGGATAAATCTATTTGCTCATCACATTCAGGACCAAAGGGAAGAAATGCAGTCATTGTTTCACTTGTCAGATGACTCATAGAACTGAAAATATCTGCATGTGTGCTTAGTTTTTTCATCTGACATCAGATAAGACCTTACTTTGTTCAGCAGCTCTGTTTTTCCATCTTTCTATTTCATGCACAAACATAAACTCTCATGAGAGAAGTTTCCACTTGATGGAGCATGAATATGTCTGAGTTTAAGCAAGGTGTGAAGCCTGAGCTATGAAGCCTGGGTGAAATGGGATTGTCACTCTAAAATAAGTCAAGACTACATTATTATGCTTTGATACTGCCACAGTGAGTTCAGCTGACATAATCGTGTAAACAGATATGCTCGCACCAACAAAGACGCTCAGTAAAAATAAAAAAGCATGCCCAGAGAACTGAGAGTGAGGTTAATTTTTCTGTGTGCTGAAGTGCATGAAGATAAACAATAGGTGGCTTCAGTTGCTCTCTGGCAGACTGAATTAGATGAGGTCAGGGCTGACACTTCGCTTTTGGAGGAAAATGGAGAGCCCTGAGCATGTATAGAGGAGCGTGGCTGGGATCACAATTTTCTCCTCTTCTGTAACTTCATTAAAGAAATATAAAATGGCAGGCCATTAGGGCAAACGTATTCACAACCCTCTTATTGAGAGATGCTTTTAGGACAATCTAATTCTCCACAAATTGCATGGCTCTTCACCCTCCCATATACTCACTCATATAGAGAGACACACAAAAAGATCTGCAGTGTTTCAAATATGACTCTGTGAGCTTGGTGTGGACATCGGCAGGTGGAGTTGGGTGGTACAGCTTTATCACAGTGATAAAGTGACTCATTTAATG
The DNA here is from genome assembly GCF_016077235.1 of Cyprinodon tularosa. Classification (NCBI taxonomy): domain Eukaryota; kingdom Metazoa; phylum Chordata; class Actinopteri; order Cyprinodontiformes; family Cyprinodontidae; genus Cyprinodon; species Cyprinodon tularosa. The sequence continues at coordinate 1,841,785 of NW_024038892.1, read as the reverse complement.
TGTTCTGCCCTTTAATTAAACAATAAAAAGAGAGAAAGAGTCAAAGAAAGAGGCCAGCGGAGATTGCAAATGGACAAATTTTAGCCTCACACACATTTTTCCTTTCTATGCCTCCCCTCTAACGTCTCCTTGTTCTAATTTCTCTGTCCACTGTGTGTTCTTCCATCTTGTCTACTCCTCTGTGTGAGTTATATGGGGTGAGAGGAAGTCATTCTGTCTGTGTGGTTATTAGTATTGATCTTAGAGCCGTTCAACAGCCATTTCTTGCTGATTCCCCCTCCTTTCCTTTTCGTGCTTTATATCCTTTAATGGTGCCCTCCACCCCCCACCCATCCATCATGGCTTCCTAGCCTCTCTGCAAAGACTTGTTAACATGGTACTCTGTCTGTTATGTCTGACTGATTTACTGGATATTGTGGTCTCAATACTACTCCACACATGTGTACAACTAACTGTGTATTTTATTAACCAATAAAGGGAAGACAAACCCACGCCCTCTTTATTTCTGCAGTTTGTTAACTGTGCAGTCACTCACATGCATCTATTATTGAAACTATGACTATTTACTGAGGTGCTCTAAATGTCCTCACGCATGCAATACTTTAAAACCCCTTTCTGCTTCATTGTGTCATTTGCTTTAATCAGATGTCACGCTTTGCAGTTACAGTGTTATATACTCTCACACATACAGTGCCTTCCAACAGTATTAATATGACTAAAGTTTTTCACATTTGGACACCACATTACCAGAGCCTTAAATGTATTTTTTATGCATGTGCAATTTAACATAAGAGACCAACACAAAGGAGTAGTTGATTGTGAAGAGGAAAGAAAATGTATTCACCAGCACCACATAGAGTGAAAATTCTGATTGTTCTTCTTCACATAACTTAAACTGTGACAAATAAATCACATGAATGTTGGGGAATGACTCTGATCCCATGCATGAATTGTCGAGACCTTTTTAAATAAAAACTACTGTACCGACCCTATCGTAGATCACTCCTCCCAACTGTTGTTAGACTTCATAATCTTCCTTGCTGCAAACAGGAACAACAACCTTTTGCACAGTTTTTATCTACTCAAAAAGTGTTTTTACACCAATGATGTAATTAACAGTTTCTATGTGCTTAGTAAGTGTTTTACATCCATGGTGCTATTTACAAAGTGCAAATTTCCTGTTGTCCGAAATCTGAATTCTATCTCACCTTGGAGTCTATGCTAAGGTTCTTTTTCAGTCTTTTTTTTTTTCATTTTCATTTTTTGCTGTGTGCTTGTGTGCAAATACTTAAGCCACTTTGTGACAAAAATGTCTATTCTATTCTATACTATTACAGTATATTGATTGATCAATCACTCGACCAATCAATCAACTTAATTTCTATAACAGATTTTAAAAATTGCAGGTGTAACCAAAGTGCTGATCATAAAAAACTATTCTATTCTATCCTCGGATAAAGTTGTTGGGCTGCTTTTGAACCACCTTGTTGCTCTGACTTGGGCTTTCTAATATACTTCCAGTTATCCTGGTTATAATAGCTCTTGGTGTATGTGTAGGATTGTTGTTCTGTTGTAAGTTTGTGCCTCTGCCCCAATCTCAATTTTAGTACAATCTTAAAAACTTCTCTTGAATGATAATCTGAGTTTAAACTCTACACTTTAACTCTGACCATCTTCCTTGTTTGAATAGTTCTGCTAAGGTCAGTGCAGAAATATGCACTGACCTTAGCACCTGTCTTCAAATATTTGTGGTTTCTCCGACATAAATGGTTTCAAGAAACCTTATTATAAATTCTTTGGACAAAAGAGCAATTTTTGAATTTCTAAAAGGACAAATTTTAGCAAGAAGACTAAAAGTTGTTGGTAGATTTTCCAAATCTTATCTATGCAGAATTCCCTCCAGGATTTCCATTGGCCTCTGGGCTGCTTCTTTGGTCATATTTCGGAATGTTTGCAGTTTACCCTTTCTATTTTCCCTTTCAGACAATGGATTGAAGGTTGCTTAGCAAGATGTTCAGGTCCTTGAGTTCAGGAAAAAAACATTTAACAAAATTATGGTTTAATTCCACTTCAGTTATTTTTGTGTAGTTTGTGGTTGAAGTATGAAGAAATGTTAAAAAGATCAGAGCTTTACCAAAGCAACAAAAATCTCTCACATCCAAACTATGCATGAAAAAACAGTTTACGTAATTTCCTGTTATAAAACTCATAATCAGAGTAAATTTATTATTAATAGGGCTTTTAAATAAGATTTTTGGCTTCTTTTTTACCCATGATATTAATGTCATTTCTCATTCCACATACACATGAATCATTTTCAATCCTGTCCAAATCCCACACAGATTGGTCATAGATTAACAACTAGATTAAATAAAAACCTTACATTGCTGATTCATCAGCTTATCCCTTATCCTGATGGTCAACAGCTGACACCAACTGAAGTCACTGCCACACTCTTTAATTTTCCCCAGTTTATAACTCTAACCTCAACCTTTTGCCACAACCTTAATCCCACCACCAATCCGATAGACCATTTGCTTTAGCATTTTCACTTCTATTGGCATGTCTGTCCTCTGTGGACATGTCCATTAGTCTTGGCTATTAGGGCAGCAATCAGTAATGAAGACACACAACCAGCATCCTAATGGCTTGTGGGGGGGATGTAAACAAGGTCAAAAGCGGCTCTGAAGATGCTCATCAGGATAAGAGGTAAATGAAAGAAAACAACCACCGTGGCCAGAGCATCACTTAGTTCGTGCAGGCAACAACAAACAAAGCTATTTGTAAGCGGAAAAGGGGGGGGGAGTAAGAAGAGCCTGTTCCAGGGGGAAATCACTGTGGCATGTGTGTTATCTACAGTTCAACTCAGCATGTCCTTCGTTGTTGGAGTCTGTCCTGTGCTGCGAGCCGCTCGGGAGAACCAGGAAGACGGTCATCAAACATTTCTACATCTAAGAAGAGGACAGCCTCTGAGGGACATACACAAGGACAGTCTCTCAGACAAAACACATCACAAACAAGCAGTAAACAAGAGCAAGGAGTTCTGTACTTTGACAGTTTCATTCTTTCCATGCTAAAAACGGGATAAATGGGGAGCTTAAATATTGCATGTTTTATCCGGAATCATTGTGATAGCATTCATGATTTGTATTAGACTGTATAAAATGTTGCACTATGAAGGATTGGAACAAGATTTTGTTGAAAGATTGTCCTAAAGTTGATTTTTTGACAATGCTCATGTATTTGTTCACCTTAAAATTAATTTCTCATCCTGTCACTACACATTTCTTGTGACAAACCAGTGCAAAATTGGGTACAATTTCAAGGAAAGGGATTTTTATAAATTTAATTTTAACAATATAATAAATGCTCCTATTGTGTTTTACATTTGTTACCTTGCAAGAATGAAGCAATTGTTGCGAGACTTTTTAAGTTCACAAACTCCTTAAAATACATCTTGCCAGAAGCCAACAGATGCGTTTGTCCTCGATTGATAAATGTTTTGGGCCAATGAAATGCATTGACGTGTATGTCATCCGTGTGCCAACCAGAGGCGGAAGGCTGAAGCAAATTAAACATGGCTACACCCGTTTTACCTGGAATACAGTCTATTTCTTTTTGAAAAAATTAGCAAAGGGATGCGATTTTTGCCTATGTGGATTGGAAGATGGTTGAACGTTTATTCTGACTACATTTGATAGGCATTTGATTTATAAGTTAACTCCATGAAACAAATCGAGAATGTGAAACATCTGAGTTGCTACTGCAGCTGTGATTGGCTTAGAACTCAACATGATAGGCAGGTACATGCACGGGGAGAACATGCAAACTCTATGCAGAAAGGCGACAGTGCTACAGACTACACCACCGTGCAGCCAGATGGAAATACATTTTTTTTAATAAAGTTTTGACATAACAAATATCTACATTACATGACTGATCAGCTTATTCTGCTTCTGCTGGCATATAATACGTTGCATCATCACATTTCTCTCTTGGTTTATACCATCTCTGGAAGGTATAAACCATTGCTAATAGTAGTTAATATGACAAGTAATTAAAACTTGCCTGATTACACACATTTATAAAAACCTTGGCCCATCTCTAATCCCCGGCCGCACTAGCTTGCTAACTGAAAGTCCTAATCACTACAGCCGGGTGTAACATCAAAGAATGATGAGGTTACTCATTGTGTCACCTCATTTATTCGTCAAATGGATGGAAAGGCATATAATTACCTTTTTTTTTTACTTTTTAAAACTTGGCTCAAAATTCACATCACATTTTAATAAAAACATGGCTACTGATGTACTCAATATGTTTAGTTTTGCTGTCTTGATATAAGATGAACCTCCATCCCAGTCTTAAGTATTTTGCATTCTGCAAAGGTTTTCTTTCACCTTTTTCTCTGTATTTAACTGCACCAATTTACAGATTAACTCTAACCAGCTTCTCTGTCCCTGCTGAAGAATTGCATTCAGACGGCATGATGGAGCCACCACCATGTTTTTCAGTGTAGATGGCATGCTTGGTTGCGTTTTCAACAAACAAATGTTTGCATGCGTTTGATTTTAGTCTCGGAACACCTTTCACTTTGCAAGACTATGGAAATTAACACTGGGAAAAGTTTTAAAATAGGTCAACTGACTGTTGCTTATTATTTCAGATGAAATAACTCTAAATTCAGCATAATCTACAGCTGCCTTTGTTTAATATTTCACTTTTCCACAATTAACATGATTGAGAATCTGCAGGGTCTTTCTGTCAATATTTTTTTTCCAATTGTATCACCCAAAACCTAATCAAACCTGATCATAACGGTTGAAGAGGCTGGAAAACCTGTCTTGGCTATGCCTGTTGCTGAGCAATAACCTCATGAGGTGAAACACCAACAGAATCGGAGGGAAGAAAAAGCCGCATTAAATAACAGAGTTTATAAAAAAGCTTTAATGATTTCAGAAAAGAATTCCACTGCCAGACAGAACAATAGAGATACTGAAGGACCTGGTGGTGTGGAAATGAATAGTTTAAAGTAGAAACATAAAGAAAGTTGAATCAGTAAACACACCACAACCTTGACTTGCATGATGGGGCACAGAGACACAGTCAGATCTCATTTTCCTTGACAATGATTCAAAGCAAAAAGGAATGAGATAAGCCTGCAGCTGACAACCCGCATTAAAGTTTTATATCAGGAAAAAATATGACAAGCTGAATCAGAAAACATAAAAATCTTCATTCTTTCTCAGAGGATACTTTACACAATGATGTCAATAGCAAACAAAGCCTTAAAAATATGAACTGAGCGTGTTTTTAGGGATTTCTTTTAATTGACTTGGATCCAAAACAACATTTTAATTTCCGTTGCATTCCAGAACAATCTGAAATGCATCTCATTGACTTGGAATATGTCTTGAATGTTTTCTTACTTTGTAAAGTACCTTAAGATGACATATCTTGTGAATTGTATCTCTACAAATAAACCAAATTTAAATACACAAGTTTTTGACATGTTTTTTTTTATTATTATAAGTCCCGACTTACAAAGATTTAATTAGTTGTTATATTCAGAAACAGCTAAACTAATGTTTTTTTTTTATAAAAGTAGGCATTGTCATGCCACATGGCAGCAATGCTCGGGTTTCATAACACATCTGTTTAAGAGCCTCTTGTGCACAGGGCAGCCTTCAGAACTGGAGCGAAATGCTGAGCTTCATTATCTGTCTCTCATTTGCTGCTGTTCTCCCTGTCTCTCTTCTGTACCAGCTCTCCCCTTCTCATTGTGTGTGAGAATGATATTCATTTCCATGTTAATCCGCCCCAGATATTAATTACAGTCTCCATTAACATTTAATAAATACTTCCCAGGTGGGCTTACTGCTGAGTGAGGCAAGAGCCTTATCAAATATTAGGCCTTTAATTGGCCTTTCACTCCAATGAATGGCTTTTTAATTAGCGTGCAGTTATCATCCCCTCCACCAACCACAGGGCCATACTGATCAACACGTGCAGATGTGCCAGTTTTGCTGAGTGAGGGCATCTTAATGACCTGAGGTAGGCACATGGTTGCATAATGCTCCATTTCCCGTGGCCAACCGAGGAATGGAGCAGGCCACAGTCAGACACTAAGTAATGTTGTGGGTAACAAGTATGAAGCCCTAGGAGACCCAACCTAAATAGTTTTTCAATACACTATGTGGGATGTGGGTGGAGGCTGAAGTTTGCTTTCAACGTGGTCAGACATAATTTAATAATTTAATGTTGTGAGAACATTTTATACAGCTTTGACATTTTAGCTGACCACTAAATTCCGCCTTCTTTGAATATCTTCTCTCTATATGATGATTGATAACAGTTACATAAGTCAGCATTTTTAAAAGTTGTCTATCATTAGTACATGTCTGATAGATTTGAACGTATCCAATGTGATCAATTCTGCAAACCAAATACTCATTTCCTCCACTGACCTTACCCCAACCTTAAGGGATAGACAGAGATAAGTTCTGTCCAATGTGGCTGACCTGTTTGGAAGAGATTGGTAAATGTGGATAATTACCAAACCAAGAAAGAAGCAGCATAATTTAATTTTCTCATTCCCCATGACGGTGCTTGTATGAAAGCCCAGCACTATCATTCATATTCTAATTTCAGCTCAAAACCTGAACCGTATTGTTTCACTCTCTTCCTTTAGTCTCTCTCTGGATGTCACGACTAGTATAAGCCTGCCATTTGGCTTTGCAATGCGGACAGCATTGCACCCCTTTGCTTCTGCTTACTGTGCGTTAGCCTGTTCAAAATCCCCTTCATTCTGGACAGAAAGCTGCAACCTGAAGAGCTGAAAATGGCCTGTTTTGATGTAGATTTGGTTGTTGTAAAGCAGGGCAGCCTGTTTTTTGTTTGTTTTGTTGTGTTTTTTTAACTGCATGGCAAAAGAATTAAAGAGGCTCATTCTGCAAACAAGAACATTATTGTAATTTTTCTTACCACCTCCAACCAAACAAGCCATTTACACACTGCACATTAATCTTAACATATCTTGAAATGAGTAATTGATTTTAACAACTGCAATCATTCTGTTTTGTTTTATACCGATAGGCTTTTAAAGGATTCAAACCCCTGGCAGCTTTGGATCTGAAATGTGTTTCATACAAGCAAAAAGGCTGGGTTTTTTTTGGGAAATGACACAGGAAGCTATCAGTTTTGAAATTGAAATCTGGTTTTAACCAGATTTGTCTGGCCTTTTGCAGTGACATAGCCACACATTTTTCATAGATGTGGCCAGACAGGGAACAGGTTGCACTGAGGTGTGGCAAAAAATGGAAAGTGCCAGAACCAGTTTAGAGTCAAACTTCATTGAACCAACAGAAACATGAAGAGTGCAGCATACATATCCAAATAAAGAAAAACTTTTCCTAAAGCCCTTACTAATAGATAAAGACAAATTTTTACATATCCATGCTTTCTAAATTAAAGGTATTGTGGACAATCTTTTTTGTCTTTGAGTTCAACTGGCATGCTTTGGCTCTGCATGTGCATTTCTAGTGTTTCTGTATTCTGTTTGTTGTTAAGCTAGCCCCAGCTCTCACTGTATTTTTTTTAAAAGGCTAAGGATCACAAAGGAGGTCTAAAATTTTATAAGAGATAGAGAAAAGCCTCAAAGCTATGCAATGTTACAAAAGATTTTAGATTCAAGGTTTTTAAGTTATAGTATTGGGGATATTTCTGTTATATTCAAATAGTGTTTTTCTCTATATACATATAGAAATATACATATGCAAGAAAGGCTCCGATCATTCCATGCCCGCTCTTCAAAGTGGAAAACAGGATAGAATATAATTTTGTGAAGATTTTGCTCATTTGTACAAGTCAGGAATTTTTTAACAGAACACTATTACCTAGCTAAACTTCCTACCCACCAGACAAAAATTTTTCGAAAAGACATAAAACAGATGACATAATTTATGTCCAAATGACGTCTACATTTGGTTGAGAAGTAAAAGGTGAAAAGCTTTAATATTCAAATTTTGGAAAAACATCTTTTCAACGTCTGTTACTGGACTAAAGTGGGAGAAAATCAGACCAATCAAACACAGCTCAATTTTCAACATCTATTTGTTGACTAAATCAAGTTTCATTAGTTCAAGTTTGTTTTGGGGGGTATTTACAGTCAGAACAACAACTAAAAGGTGACTGTGTTGATTTGTATCAAACAAGGCTGAGCAAGAGGCCAAGTTTATCCTGCGGCAGTCAGCAGGATGCTAAAATTAAAAAAAAAAACTTTAAAGAGACCTGGAGGAAAGAATGGCATATTGGGATCACCTAGTATATATAAAACCTATTACCGCAGCATCATGTTCATGTTTATTGCAGGGAGTGATTCCAGAAATAAATACCATTCATTCTTATCAGCTAACGAAAGTAACTATATTTTTATAAGAAAAAAATTTGAGCTTTGATCAGATAAAATTTATCTTTATCACTTTAAGCTGTAAACACTTAGCTGTGGGTGTGGCCCAAAGCAGGGGTAAAAGCTATGGAAAGGACCTCATCCCAACATAAAGTCAGGTAGAACATCAGAGCTGAGGAAAAGACTGAAAGGCAGAACAAACATTTTACAAGACCCTACAATTTCAAATAGAAATTCAGTGGATTTACAGCAATTGGCATTCAAAAGAGTGATGTTCCTTCAGAGAAATTGTCTACCGGACAGAAAATCTACCTTTTTATTTGGGCATCAAAATCCCCAGCCCTAAATCATTTAGGAAACATGTGAAGTGAGCTGAAGAGGAAAGAGCTTTTGAGGAGGCTGAAGGACTCTGGGGAGTCTGTGAAAGGAGAAATGGTCAAAGATCGCTCTCTCTGTCAAAACCAAAGTTTCTAAATAGCTACTTTCTAAAAGGGGCAGATTACTTGAAAATAAATATATAAAAAAAGGATATATTCTGTCTGTGCATGTTAGATTGCAAAGTGAAAGGAGTTGGATTTATTTTTTTAGAAATACACTGCGAAATTTCAGAGCAATTACAGAATGTTGTGTGCCTCTGCCTATTTTAGCACTTTAAGTCAGCCAAAGGTTTATTCTTACTCTAAATGGTAAAGTAGCTTTTAACAGCAACACCATAGCAGACTAAGAAATCATGAAACCTCTGATTTAGATCTTAAATTCATAAAGGAAGTGCATACATTTTTGTTCATGAAGAAATGAAAAGTTGGACTGTATTTTTATTCTAATCCTGTGCGCCAGTACAGCTTATTTTTCTAATGCCCCTGGGAGAACAATTTGTGCCGCACTGTTAGCATAAGAGCGCAGCACAAAGTATTAACAGCAGGGGTGCCAGTAAGTGTGGCACTGGTGATTTTGTAACCAGGGATTTTTTTTCCTCACAATGAACTCCAAAAATGTTAAATTCACTACATTTTTTTTTTATTTCTAAGATACTGCTCTTGCAGTAAAAGAGGAAAATATTGTAAGGCTACAGTCTTTACGCATTTTTGACAGGGGATCAAATACCTTCTGGGGGCACTAAGGATCAGCAACCGTTCTTTGAATCTGGTCCATCTCAAAATTTCCAGCCTCACAGGATAAGACCAAATCCAAACACTATCAATTTAGTAAAACTTTATGCTTATGTTCGTCCATCCAATAATAGAGCAAATATATAGTTAAAGAAGTTTTATTTTGTTCATGCAAACAGGTAAAGTGGATTTTTGATAACTTTCTGATAACAAACGCAGCGTTACTGTATGAGTATCAGAATTACATCTCCATCATCCACTTCTCCAAGGCTCCAACTAAAGAGTTTTCTTAACACAGTCAGTAAACATCATGACAACTAGCAATTATTATACATTCACAGACCCAGAAAGAAATACAATTATTAACACGGCAGAAAGGAACGACTCTGTCAAATACACTTCAAATCATAACGACACCATCTCAAAGCATTACCGTCTCTCACACATACAAACACACGTACAGTAAATCACTCAGAGGCATCAGTCTTTCCATTTTAATTATGTTTTGAAGAATGAAAAGCAGGGAAGAGCACCCAGTAAATATATATCCAGTGAACTTTTAAACCCTGTCAAAGATTTATCCATTTTCCCAGCACTAATAGGATTATTAGAATGTTGTGACTGCGACTAAAATGAGCATCTGCAGTAAAAAGAGTTGTGGTTGAGGGCTGGCTCGAGGGATCCGAAGACAATTTGCTTTGTTCTATAATTGTTATGATGGTAAACAGGGTAAGTCTAGATTTTCATTTTGTGGCAGTCAGAGTTATCAGTTACCCTGTATTGATCAGATCACGAACCTACAAGTTAAGATGGTAATTTAGATCTTAAAGATAAATGACCCTGAGAAAATCCTATTAAAGGTGTTTAAGTGGTATTTTTTTAATTGTATCCTTAAAAACATCTTGTACTTGAAACGATACCATGTGGAGATTAAGCTTTTTTCTCTCAACTCAAACACCATCTTCCGATTATAACATGTTTACAATTAGGAGTTAAATTATATTTGTTTCAGACTTCATTTCCTCACTCTAAAAATCTGTCAGTATATCGTCTGCTGAGTTTTTCTATATGTACACACATTGCTGTTAAATAGCTTGATCAATATAATATATCTAATCTAAAAATTAATATCAGCTGTGCTGCTGCCAACAACACCTTTGTTTATAGATGTTGGAGACTGGCCTGTTTTTCCAGTGTAGTCCTGTTTCTCTGACTGTGACTGGCTGGATGTGCTCTCTTCATCCTCTTACTTGGTAATTGGCTCGGAACTCGTCTGCCTGGCTGTGTGTTTCCTGGACGGGGCCACCTTTTAAAGTTGTTTTTTGTATCTCTGCTTCTGTCTCCTTGAACCCCAGACGGCCTCGGCAGATGGCCGCTCACACTGAGCCTCGTTCTGCTGGAAGTTTCTTCCTGTTTAAAGGGAGTTTTTCCGCTCCACTATTGCTACAAGAATGCTTAGTGTGAGAGATTGCTGAAGAGTCAATGAATCGATGCAATCAACTGGTTGTCCTTAGATAGAAAACTTTGATTCACTTTGCTGTATGATGTGGTGAAGTGTCTTGAGATGACACGTGCTGTGAATTGGTGCTATATAAATAAACTGAACTGACTTGAATTGATCAGGTGTACATTTTTGTGCATGAATGAAACAGTCTTATAATTGATTTGATTTCTTTTTTCTAATAGTTTTTCTTTTTGACATAATTTACCTGTTTATTCGAGTTTAGTTTATGAGCTGTTAACTATTTTTTATCTGCTTCAGAAAAAAAAGACAGAGGAGAGAGAATGCATAAAAATGGTTTTGTTTTCTATTCCTTAGCTTAGAAAGTGATAACAGGCCTTTCTGAAGAACGCCCCTATTGAGCCTTTAAATGTACAGCTCTACTAGCACGCATCATAAACAGAGACACCTGTCATTTCATAATATTGAGGGGAGCTGTTATATAAACTGGGTTTTTAAAAATGTTTTCACATTAGTGTGGATTAAGCCTGAGTCTTAGTTATGATGATCAGCATCTTAAACAGCACTGACTAAATGAAAGAAAATTAATATAAATTAAATATGGACACCGGAACAAGACCAAGCACCAAGTGTTTTTTTTTGTTTTGTTTTTTGTTTTGTTTTATACATACCAGGTATTCGCAATGGTGTTAAGGTGCTACACATGGACAAAACATATGTTTGACATAAATACATTTGGAAAGATGTAATGTGGAAAATGCACGTTTTATATGGATGTTTATAGGGACTGTTTTTCCAGGTGATTTGCAGTATTCGTTTTTTTTTAACATATTGTTTTTACACGTACTCCAGAAAATATGCCTTGGTTTTGTTTAATCAAATGACCTTCTTTATATTACTGCCTTCCATAAGATTTTTGAGATAACTTACATCCACTAACAAAAGCAGACTACAGAGGAATTTTTTATTAGCTTGTATTAAGGGCTGTTAGAGTAGAGAGAGAGTTCACATTTTTAATTTGCAAATCTTTAGAAAACCACACATCTGTTACCTCACACATCACGTTTGCACACTACTTCATGTTGCTTTTGTTATAAAATCCTAATTACGTAGCAGAATAAAAAACTTTCATTGTCAGTTATGTGCCAAATGCAATACTGATACCGGTGATGTTGAATAACAGGTTTAAAAATCAATATTTGGTTGTTGACAAATAGAATAAAATTTTAACTGCTCACATTAGTAAGAGCTGATTTGGTGTAAGATGTTTTTTATTTAAGAGTACCTCATTAAAAAGTACCTGGAAAATCATTAAGCCTTGAAGTTAAAGGGACCCTGTCAGTATTTATCATGCTTCTATAGAATTATAATAAATGTAAATGGATTAGCAGCTCATGCTCAGACAGATTTACAGTAGGTTACTTTCTGCTTTAGCATCATGGTGTCATATTTAGACACGCTTATATTTTACACAAGCTGCTGAGTTTAAGAGAGAATCCTGAAAAAACCCTCTAAAGTAAGCACAATGTTGATTTCTCTGTTCAGAGGTTTGACCTGTCTTGGTTTCTTAAGCCAGAGGAGCTTTGCTTCGTCTCACAGTTAAGATGAGCTTCAGCTGGGTGGCCAAAATTCAAAGGTTTATACTTTCCATCAAGTAAAATCTGTGCTCTGACAAAATGACTTTGGAGAGCTAAGAGCTCCCTCTAGTGGTCAGCTCACCAGTTAAATTGGAGGAAACAAAAAAATGACTTCTTCCATTCAGGTTATGACCAGCTGACACCTGCCTTTCCTGGTGACTTCAGCAGTGATGAGCTCATGCAGGAAGACCAATAGTTTATAAAGTGACTCACTTCGTTCCACTGAACTCTGATCTTGTTGCTTTTCATTTCCTCTCTGACCTTCGCTTCCAGAAAGCTCCTGTTTTTTTTTTCAGTGCAACATTCAAATCACACTCACAAACACACACCCTCCTCTAGCATTTCTGTTTCTCTTCCTATAGTCACCCATTTCCAGCTGCAGTTGCTTTATGGCTTTATTGCAGAGAATGTACCTCCTCTGACAGGCATGCATGCTGGATTTCCCATCCATAACATTAAATGGAAGGAAAATGATTTTCTGTTTTAGACTTTTTTCAAAGTGTTTGAAAACACATTCACTCACAAGTATAAATTATTTACTCTTCAATCAGCATTAATGGACACATCAATTACATTATGGGCTCGATCTATAAGTTGTTTGGCAAATGTTCCTCCACTCATAAAGCACAATGCCTTCATATATAATTAATCTGAGAGATTTTATGTGGTATCAGAACCCTCTCCTATAAAGTTTAGGATCCAGACTGAATAGAGTTTTATTCCTAAATAAAACCACATTGTGCATTAAACTGAAACTCTCTACCCATAGACTTCACGCCGCTGTAAATAGCATCTTTTCTTTGCTTGTACACCCTCTATAGGCTATTATTTCTCACAGTTACTCCCTTAGTGGAATCGCTCTCCTCCTCTCACCTGCTGACCTGCTGATGTGATCTTTTCTTTCTTTTCTCTGGTCTTTTATATATAATTCATGTTAAACAAACAGACATGTCTGAATCCCTCAGACACATGGCTGTCCCCTAGCTGCAGCTGCAGTCGCTTTGACAGTGGGGGGTTATAATATCTATAAGGGCTACTTGTACAATACAAAGCATACATTTTATGAGGCAGGCATGTGGGAATTGATTTTAGAGTTACATGGAAGTCTAAATGTACTACCAAAGATTTTTCAGAGAATAAGGTCAAACAAGTAGAGAGGGAAATCTTAGAGTAGGATTGCTTGCATACGGGGTTTATTTGTATTTCTTAGGAATTTGATTTTGTGCTGGAAATAAAACATTTGACAAGTGTAGAGTGCACTCTAAGGGCTATGATTCCACCATCTTTGTCCCCCTATAGACTGAAATTGTTGTCCATGCTTTGTCAAACAGTTTTAGTTCACTTAGACTGGATTGAGTGCATCAATAAATATTTACCCCAAAACATACATATAATACAATTATAAGCCTCAATCTAAAACACTGTTGTAATGTGGGCCGTGTGTTTAGGTTTTCTTATCAAAAGCTGAAAGGTAATTTCCTCATTTGTCTCATATCTTTGTACCTCAGGTTTTCTTCCAGGTTTTCTCTGCTTTATTTTCTCCTCATTAACTCTGAAACAATTCCCCTGCCCTGATGAGCAAAAGCAGCCCCCTTAGCATGATGATGCCACCCTCATGTTTTACAATATTGAAAGAGTGTTCAAGGTGATCTGAAGTGTTTGTATAACTTTTTTGTCCTCCAAAAAAAAATACTGGTTTCATCAAACCAGACATTTTTATTGTCTCCCCTCTGAGTTTTAAAAGGTCTTCAACTACTTTCTTTTAATAGTAGCATTGTTGTTACTCTTTTGAGAGTTCAGAGGAAAGTGTAACTCATTGGATTTTATATGGGGTATCAGAGTAAAGAGGGACATAGCACCTGGCTTTCTTTTTCTTATGCTTCTAGAATGGTCAGATTTGTTAAGTGTATAACTAATCTTTGCTCTGTACACAGATTTCCCCTCCTGAGCTGTGAATCTCTTCTCTTTTCCGAAGTTAACACAGTCCTCATGGATCCTTATCTTGTCCTCGCCTGCTATGTTTTGGTAGGTTTGGAGTTATGAGACAATCTTCCTATTTTTAAATACTTTATTGGACAGAGTAAGATCATTAAAACTTGAGATACTTCTTTATTTCTTATCCTGGACAACTAACCTCATTCCTGACATCCTGGATGTGTTCCCAGATCTTAATGAAGCTTTTTCTTCATTGATGATCTTTAACAAAATCTATCAAAAATCAGGTTTATTTACATAGAAGTTACTGATAACATGCAGCTTGATTCTAATTACAAAGCAGATAAGTTTTGTTAGCAATTGATATGATTGTCTTCTATTTGTGGTTATACAAATAAGGAGCTCAATATGAAAGTATGCAATCTAAACAATGTAGGTGTATTTTCCACAAACGTTTACAGATACACATAATTGTAACAATGATTTTCTTAAACAAGAAATGCCTGGAGCAGTTTTTGAATACATGCGGTGCTGGATTTAGTCTTCAGCACTTTTGTTTCTCCATTTTAACATCAAAATCTGCTCTGCTATTTCTCAGAGTGCACACAAATACTTGATCCATAAAAATAAAAATACTTGTGGTTATTAAACTAAAGAGAGTGATTTCCCTTGTCAGTGACTTTACATGCAAATCTTTCTTTTTTTTTTGTTAAATTCTAAGAAATGGTCTGCTATGGGCTGGATGATATCGCCAAGGTGCACAAAGTAATAGAACCTGAGAGGTTAAAAGAATTCTTCCCAGAGGTTGAGCTGGAGGAGCTAAGAAGACCAAAAGATGTCGAGCTTCTTATCAGCCACAGAGAGGGAAGGCTTGCTCCTCAAAGGAAGAGAGTGGTTGGGGACCTCGTCTTGTGGGAGAGTCCACTCGGGAAGACAGTGGGAGGAGCGCATCCTGATCTCTTTGAAGATGCAGAAGTGGCAGCCCATGGGTCAAGAACCCACTTCGCCCGGTCCATGAGAACAGCTGCTGTCAAATATGAGGAGATTCTCAGAGACACATCTGAAGCAGAGGATTCCCTCCTAAAAAAGGAGCATCAGGCTAATGTAAATTTTACAAGAGCCACTAACAGTGAGTTTCCTGAATGGTGGAGATTGGAGAGTATTGGGGCAGCCTGTGAACCGAGATGTGGGGGGTGCAGATGTGGAAATTGCCAACCAGGAGGGAAGGAAATGACCCTGGCAGAGGAAAAAGAACTGGAGATCATTAAAAAAGGTCTCACGTACATCAAGAAGGAAGATACTCACGTGAACTCACCACGCTGGGATGCAAGGTATCCATGGGTTGAAGACCCTGCCTCTCTCCCCAACAACAGGAGTGCAGTGGAAGCCACATTTTTAAGAACAGAAAGGCAATTGGAGAGAGAGCCTGAATGGAAAGCTGCATACACAGCGCAAGTACATGAGATGGTTGAACGTCATGCTGCCATGGAACTCACTGAGGGGTTGAGAAGAAACTGGAAGGGGCCGGTGTGGTACGTAAGCCACTTGGTGGCACCTAACCCTCACTCAGTCACAACCCCAGTGCGATTGGTGTGGAATAGTAGCCAAAAATTCAAAGGCGTGAGCATGAATGACCTTCTTTTAAAGGGGCCAGACGTTCTAAACCCAATTAGAGCTGTCCTGCTAAGGTTCAGAAGAGGTGTGTATGCAGCCCTTGGTGACATCAAAAAGATGTATAATTCAGTGTGGCTGGAGGAACGTGAAATGCATCTACACCGATTTCTCTGGAGGGATAAGCCAGAGGAAGATATAAAAGAATATGCCATCACACGGGTCAACATAGGAGACAGACCAGCTGGGTGCATAGCACAGCTCGCTATGCGTGAGACGGCAAGACTATCCATCTTTGCTCACCTGAAGGAGGAGTGCAGGATTCTGGAAGAGGATAGCTATGTGGATGACATCCTAACATCCCACAACAGTCTGGAGGAACTGATCGAAATCACACAAGGAGTGGAGGACATCTTGAAGGCAGGAGGCTTCTTTCTCAAACCTTGGGTGTGGTCAGGCCAAAGTGGGAGGCAGGTTGCTGCAGGGGGAATCCCACAAGAGCTGGAGGCAGCAGCGCAAAAAGCAGCAACAATCATCCTTCCAAACCAGATGAGGGTTGAAGACAACAAGGCCCTGGGTGTTGGGTATCAGGCGGAAGAGGACATGCTTTACATGATGACATCAATCAACTTTTCCAAGAGGAAAAGGAAGGTTAGACTGGGTGAGCATCTTAACAAGGAGAATGTGAGACTGGAAACACCTGATCCACTGAGCAGGAGAGAGCTGCTTAGTCAGGTAGCTGGGCTTTATGACCCAATTGGGCTAGTCACACCAGTCAAACAGAAGGGAGCAATCCTTGTAAGGAAGGCCTTCCAAGAGGCTGGAGGTGGAAAGATGACTCGAGAGACCTGGGATAAACCGCTTTCAGAAGGTCTAAGAGAAGAAGCCATTAAGATATTTGAAGAATATGTAGAGCTTGGTCGTATTAAATTCCACAGAAGCATCACACCAGCTGACTGGAGAGGGAAACCGTGGGGAATAACCTTCTCAGATGGGAGTGATAAAACCTATGGAGCAGTGATGTACCTGAGGTGGGATACAGAGAGAGGAGTTGACGTCTGTTTTGTGGAAGCAAAGGCCAAGCTGACCCCGCTGGATCAAAAGGGAGAAGCGGCAAAGGCCGAGATCTGTGGAGCCGTTTTTGCAGCCAGGCTCAGGAAGTATTTTAAGAGACATGGGGAACTGAACATTGCCGATATAATGACTAGAGGAAGCACAGCAAGAGATCTGAAGGAAGGATCTGTGTGGCAAAACGGGCCAGAGTTTTTGAAGTGGCCAGTGGAGGAGTGGCCTAAGAAGTCAGCTGGAGAAGTTGCTGCCCATGCCAAGGAAAGTGTAAACAAGTTCCAAAGTATCCAGCAAGAAGTCAGCAGGTTCTGGAGAAAGTGGTGTGAGCTGGCTGGTCCCAACCTGTTCATCAAAAGCAAATGGCACACAAAGCAGAGGAATGTCACAGTGGGAGATGTTGTGTGGCTGGCGGATCAAAACGCTTTAAGAGGCCGATACAAGCTTGGCAGAGTTGTCAGTGTAAATCCTGACCAAAGAGGAGTCGGGAGGGATGTGAATGTGAGGACTTTTCCAAGCTACCCTGTTCCAATGAGTAAAGGAGGGACACTGCACAAGCAAAGGAAAAACACAGAAAAACTCTCATCCAGAATCCCCTACACCATCGTTCACAGGGATGTCAGACGCCTGGTGGTTCTGCTTCCTATTGAGGAGCAACATTAAGAGACAATAGTGTGACCTCCTTGGGTTCATTAACCAGGAGCTCAAGTGGGAGGTGTTGGGTTATGTGCTGTATGCTGTTTATTTTTCATGTTTTTCTTTTAATATTTTTCACTCTGGGATGTGATGATGTCTACTTTGTGCATGGAGTGTGTCAGAGGGCAGTAGAGAGCCTAAGTGTTCACATGGTGTTCAGAGAGAGAGTAGAGAGCAAGAAGCTCTAGGTTGATTAGCCTTGGTTGAGCACCTGATGGGCCTTTTGTTTGTTTGCCCTGGGTGTGGTTGAGTCAGTGGAGCACAGAGACGCTACTGGTATGTATTCTACTTCATTTTTCCACTTATGTTCTAGTAAATCATAAAATGAGATTGATGATACTGATCAGAATGTTTAATTTAAGATATTAGATGAGAAAATGAGAGAAAATAAATGAGAGAAGGAATGTTTAATTTAATTTAATCTGTATTATACTAAGTCTAATATAGAGAACTATACATGTTTGCATGTGTGACTATGGTTCATGGTGGAACTAATATCTGTTTTGTTTTTCTTTTCTTTGTTGAGGTTATCAACCTGCTTATGATTCAACAGAAAATGACAAAAGTCAAATAAAAGAAGTGACTAAGTTGATCTGAGTTGTTTCCTGCGTCCTCTGTGCCAAGCTTGGTCGAGTTCAGGCAGACAAACCCCAAAATAACTCGACAATGAGTGGCATTGCATTAAACAGGTATCATCCATTTACAGAGTTCCTGTTTTTTTGTTTTTATTGTTAATGGTTATATTTCACATATCTAGCTTTATGTCAGATAAAACAGTTACACTGATTTTGCTAATTCAGATGTAAGAAAAAAGCAAGAGCAAAATCTGTTAAGTTGTGAAAATACTTCTTTTTATAAATATGTATATATGTATACAAATACGTTGTAAATACATGTATATATATCATGTGTTTCCCAGCAGGCAAAAATCTTAAATTTACATATATTAAAAAGCAATAAAGTCATTTCTGCTGGATAAAAAATGTGGTTCTGCTCATATGTATGTTTATATTAATAATACAATATGTCTACAACCTGCCCACCTGAACCTGAAACCACATGACATGACCATTCTGCACACACAACTATCTATGAGGCCCTTTAAAATCTTGTCATCATCGAGCAATAGATAGATAGATAGATAGATGTTGCAATACTGTATATTTTCTTGCATTTTGTCGACTCTTTTACTTTTTAATTTATTTTCATTTTTTTACATGCAAATCTAATTCTGGGGTGTTATGGTAAGAAGGTATAAGCTGCTGTGTTTGCATGCTCTTGAATGGTATTCTCATAGTAATGAAAAACACACACTCTCACAGTTGCACATCTCACAATCTAAAATAAAAAGATTCCCAATTTTCCAGGTGCAGAGGTCCGTAGAAAGGAGTTTAAGCAACTCATACAGAAACCACATTACTCTCCATCAGGGCTGTCGAGAGCGTGAGCTATTATATCATTCACACATATGAGTGGAGTTTGCCACTTGAAAGAAAGTGTGATGGGGCCTGAAAAGAGAAGTACTTGGGGCGGGATTGTGCTTGATCAGCACCAAACTAAGTTCATTGTCATATTCTGTACAATCTACGCTTCCTCGTGTTGAAGTAATATGATGCAAACTGAGTTCAGGGAAGCATTGCTTGGCATGAAATCTCTCTGAATGCTTACATACTCTCTTAGATCACCAGATGAATGCATTTTCGCTTCAGATGTGCATCTTCCTAAAACTGTGACTGAGAAGAAATTCCATTTCATCTCACAATCAGGCCGTTAGAAGTTTATATAGGTAGATAAATTGTGTGTTTGTCTTCTTTGCAGCACTTTCACAAGGGGGTAAAAATAAATAACAGGAATAAATGATTATTCACTCTGCTCTTTCCACCCACTGTATGCACAGAGAAAACTGGATTTATTCAGTCAGCTAATACACACAGTGACTCAGAGTGTGTTTATACTGTGTCTGGATGAAAAGGACTCCAGAGGCTTTCTCCTCTCATACAAAGCAAATACCTGCCCTGGAATAAGATATTGATTTGTCATTTTCTACAGAAAAAGACTGGTAAAAAGGGAAAGTAGACATGTGAATGTTATTAGGTGATGGTTGTTGTCCTGTAGGAGGCAGAAGGCCTGAACTGCGATGATACTGTATGGATCCCTCCTATTTGATTGCCAGAGATAAGATAAAAAATTATACGTTTTCAATTTACGCAGGCCAAGTTCAAGCAAGTTCATTTATATAACACATCTGAGTAGCAAGACAGTTCAAAGTACAATTCACTGTCATAAAGGTAATTAAACTGTTAAAAAATTTGCTTTTGCACAGGATGCATCTCCTTCTCTATCCATCCATCCATTTCACGCTTATTCCTGCTGGTGTTGCGAGGGGTGCTGGTACCCATCTCCAGCTGTCAATGGGCGAGAGGTGGGGTACACCCTGGACAGGTCTCCAGTCCATCGCAGGGTAACACAGAGACAGGACAAACAATCATTCATGCACACACTCACACCTAGGGAGAATTTAGAGAAGCCTGTTAACCTAAGTCATGTTTTTTTGACTGTCGGAGGAAGCCGGAGTATCCGGAGATAACAAACACATGCACAGGGAGAACATGCAAAATCCACGCAGAAAGAGTCCAGGCCGGGATGTAAAACCGAGACCTTCTTGCTGCAAGGCAGCAGTGCTGCCCACTGCGCACTGTGCAGACTGCGTCTTCTTCTCATTCGACACAATTTAACCCTATTTCCAAAAATGAGCCACAGCACTCTTCTCGTTCCATTCAAATGCTGCTTTTTCTTGCTTCTTCAGACAAAGGCAATGTTTAGTTTACAGTTTAACACAGATAATGGATTACAGCAGCAGGGCGTGTCAGCTCACGGAATATTCTGCTTGCTACTAATTTAAAAAGATACATTTTATATTGCCCAAATTCATGAATACTTATTAAAAAATATATCAATTTTTTTATTCCTTCATATTACATGAATATGTTTCATTTTATTTTATTATTTGTAAGATCAACACAAACTAGCATATGAGAAAGTGCAATGATACATGCTTCATATGATTTCTGTTTTTCTTTTAACTAAATTCTAAAAAAAAGTGATTCTTTTTTTACTTAACCCTCATGAATCAATACTTTATAAATTGATATTTTTTATTAATTTTTTTGCAGCCGCAGGCCATTTGGGCATTGTCTCTACCAGTTTTGTATATATTCATAATAAAACTTTAACCCATTCAGCTTCTCAAAACAGCTCAAGCAGCTTGTGTGGGAAATGTTTGTGAATAGACACACTTAAATGGTGTGGTTTGCTTAATCTGCTGTCCCATTATCTCTGCCAATCTTCCCGGACCGTTTTAAAGAAAATTATCCTCACAGCACAATTCTACCACCACTGAGTTTCAGCTCTAGAATAGTGGGTTTAGGGTGAGGTAAAGTTTCAGTTCTCTGGTTCAAATGCCTTTGCACTATGATTAAAAAGAAAAAAAAAATAACTTTTGTCTCCTCTGCCCAGAGCACCATCTTACAGATGTTTCCTCGTGGCTTTTGAAAAACTACAAATTGGACTGTCAGGAATGGAGGAGTTTTGTAGAGGACCCAAATGCAGAGACAAAGGGCTGGGAGGATTACTTTCAAATTTCGTGAAGAGGGAGATGGTACAGAAGCATTAAATCCAGAGCTCAGCAGAGGAACTCAGGAATCAGAAGTAGGACACGCTTAGGAGAAACAAACATAAGAATAAAGAGAATCCAGCACTGATTAACTGCAGAGGAGCATATAAGGTAGACAGAACAAAGAGTGGTGTAATCAGTTTATTGGGAGCAGGTGTGGACAGAAACAGCTAGAAAGGAAATAAGGGGAAAGGAAATGGGCACTGGGAGCAACAAAGATTAACCAGGGAAAACAGGGTTTAACTGTAACAAGACAAGAACTTAAATAAGGCTAAAGGGGAATAAAACTTATGAACAGCAGGGAAACTAGAGGATAAGAGAAGGGATGAGATAACTGAAGCCATGGAAAACATAACCTACAGTTAAGTGAAAGAATGACCAAAACTAGACCAAGTAACAAATAAAAATATAATATAAAAACAAAAACAAAAATAAAATAAAGCATAACTGAGAACCCAAAATGCAAACTTTAAATGAACCAAAAAAGTCCAGTGAAAACTGTCAAATCCTTGTCACCTGGATGAGCTTCTTTTTTTTTTTTTTTTATAGGCTATCAAACGTCTTTTTTTAAAACAAATACAAACATTTTTATTCCCATAGACATTGAGAAATGTCTTGTTATATTTACATACAGCAACCATTTCACCTGCATACCCAGTCAGCACTTCCTCAAAACAAGTATAATTTCAAAAGGTCAGCATATCTAGCTTACACCACCAATATATGATATAAAAACAGCTGCTTGAATCCTAATGTACTATACTATAAAAAGGCTAGCAGTTTATATACAAGATAGATAGAGGGATCTTATTTATTTATTGTTAACTAGTGTTTGGGAAAGCATAAAGGATTTCCTGAGTCCTACTTTGAGATTACCTGTAATGTATAATCTTCTCCACTAGGTGGCAGCAACCCCTCTCAGGTTGCTGCAGTTACACGATTAGTCCGTTAGATGGAGACAAAGAGCACACTCATTCAAACAAATGCTACTTTTTAGAGGCTGCAGAGGAACAAGGAGGAGGAAGTAGCGAGAAGGACGAAGTTTCTTCTCCTGTTTTCCCTCCGCTTCGATTGCTGCTGTTGTGAAGGTTAATGGTAAGGATGTGTGCAGATAAGCGTTGATTGTTTTCTCATTATCGGGATAACAATTGAGTGAAAACAATTGAGACCAAAAGCATAAACAGGATCGCTCCAAGCTGAGGTTGGCATCCATTTTAGTCACAGTTTAAGATCCGATACATGGTGGGAAAGAAGTAACCCCTCATTTCCTTTGGACTCCGATCTGCTCCAGAAATTATTGACAAAAACAGGATTACGCATCCAAGACACAGAGTTATAGGGTTTTAGGCGATTTATTGTGGGTTTTTGTTTTGTTTCTTTCATCAAGAGAGCATTTCAAGGGGCTAAAACTACTAAAAGCAAACATGGATTAAAATAATCTAGCCTGCATTGATAGATAATATAAAATAGTGATATGTAAAATTCTTTAGAAATGTAAAAAAAAAATAAAGAAGCTTTTTTTTGGTTTATCAACATTATATCTACATATCTACTAATGATTACTAGACATTAATGACAGGTTGGATTATCCTGGGATGGATTAAATAAAACACTAGATGCTTGTCAAGTTTCTATAAAACAGCTGTAATTTACAAACCTTTATTACATAGATAAAATCTCAAGAAAGACACCAAGGTTTTAAGTTTAAAGCGAGTTTGCACAGGACCAAATCTGCCTTAATCTGACAACTCAAGCAGGATGGGATTATTCTACATTAATGTTAATGATATGATCTGCAAAATATATCATTTTAAAATAATGTTTTGATCAAATGCAAACATTAACAGCATGATAATAAAGCATCTAATAAGCTCATATTCATCTTGTCTCTGAGTTTGTTAATAAAAAACATGTTAGCAAAGTAAAAGCTGTGAAAATCTCTTGAAAACAGAAAATTAGTGCTCATAAAATATGTCCCAATGCTGTTGATGCAAAAAAGGCTGGAGATTGATTGGTGAGTTCAAATGTGATGCGTTTTACTTTTAAAAATTTGCAAAATGTAAACAGGACCATTAAAATAACATAAATTGAGAAAAAACAAAATAATTGTAAGACTTTAAAGATTGCAGGACCTGTTTTAAGGTGTTGATATAAGACACCTTAAAATATTTTTTTAGTCTAAATGATGACAAATATTTCAAAAAAATCACAAAATAAACCATAAGTAAAATAAGTAAAAATAAGGATTTCGAGATTTATCGTTTTAAATAATTTAGCATTTAAACTGCTTAGAAACAGAGGTATGAAAAACTGGTTAAAACTAGCGGAATATCCCTTTAATCTGTTTCTTAAAGAGAGGGTTAGCTAGCATTTGGAGCATTTTCTATTCGTTGAAACTCTACAGTCATTGATTGTCTTGGTAAATAATAATCTAACGTTGCATTTCTTCCATTGTTTATCCACGAGATCATTCAGTCATGGCGGAGGAAGCTGCAGATGTAGTTCAGCTGCTAAAACGCCACAAGGCGAAGCTGATAAAGATTCTCAGTTCGGATGCAGATTTTGTCCTGCAGTCTGCACATTCTTGTGATCTACCTTCTGATAAAGGCTACGAGCGGATTAAATCATGTCGCGTTCCTAGTGAAAAAGTGCGAGACCTTTTGGATCATGTTATCCAAAGAGGACCTAAAGCAGCACGAGGAATGCTGGACCTACTGCAGGAACAGGACATGCAGGAGACTTTTCCTATGCTTGCTTTTGTTAAAGATCTGCATGTCAAAACACCGTTATCAGGTACAAAGCAAATTAAACGCTTCTGTGCTTTAAAATGTTTCAATAAATGGTGATTTCATGCTAAATACGAACATGTCCTTTATTCCTTTATTTACAAGTTCAAGAGTCTGAATCTGAAGATCAAATTCCAACTAAAAAGGTCCGCCCCAATGGTGAGTCACTTTCCAGTTAAATGTATGCCATCTTTCAGTCAGAGCAACTTCTAAAACATCTGCCTGTCGTTGTTTCACAGGCTGTTGTAAGGTTACAGAGAAGCAGCTGATGAAGGTGGCTAGGGGTATTGGCAGTTCTTGGAGGGAGATTGGCAGACTGGCTCTGGACATCCCGTCTGTGAGGTTGGAACAGTTTGAAGAGGAGACAAGAATCCATGTGGAACGAGTCTTCGCCATGCTCCGATACTGGCGCAATCAGAAGAGAGAAGAAGCCACTGCTGCTTACCTGCATTCCCTCCTGAGTCAGAATGACTTAGACGTGCCTTCTGAGAGCATTGACTTCCTGTTGGAGAATGACTAATATCTTTTTCAACAAGAGACACCAGATATTTTTAATTGGAAATGTTTTTTTACTGGAATTAATTGAGTTTCTCAGTACATACTAATAATAATAATACATAACTATGCTAAGATTTGACTTTCAAACATCAGGAACCAATTGTGCACATTTGTTTACAAAATTTGAGTTCTAAAAGGGATCCTTTCTATTTTGAATCAAAAAAAGAAAAGGAGCTTTGATTGTTGATTTGATTGTTTTGACCTTTTTTATTATTTACTGTTAAAAGAAACTTGGATTTAGAGTGGAAATAAATTCTCCTCCTATATTTTTGTATGTATTTTTGTAACGACTTGAAAATAATGTACGGTAATAAATTTTAACTTTTGTTAATTTTCTCATTCTCAGAGTATTAGTGATCATAATTTAGAATTTCTTTTTATTTGTTTTTTTCATATTTAAGTTAAGTTTAAGTCTTAAGAAACATTTTAATAGAACTTAATGTTGAAAAACTTATGTTATACTTATCTAGTTTTGCGGAAACCCTAGACCTTATAATTAGTGGTGGCCTAATTGTTGCAACCCTTTACAAATGTAAAATTAATGTGTCGTAAGGATGCTTTACTGTTTTTGGATTATTAAAATGTTCATTACCTTCTTAAATCTTTCTATCTGATAACAATTATCTGATCACTATGATCATTGCAAGATAAAGGCAAATCATTTCTTGATCTGTTAAGGCTGTCTCACATACCTGCTGTTGTCTAGATGCTTGTTTAGAGGTGACACTATTAAAAAGGCCCATTCTTCCTTAAATGTTTTGACTGAGAATTTTGCTTAGACTGCCAAAAGCATTCTAGTTCTGTAGCACCTTTAAAGGACAAATAAGTAAAAAAATATGCACTTCATACCAACTGATATGTACCGAGACAGACCTGTGATGAAATGGGCCTCCTTTAATCCTGGGGATTCCTAGACAGCTTGTTTGAGTACATGGCTTCAAGAAATAAAAATTTTTACTTTGCATCATCAATAAACTAACAAATGAATCATTGATGGTCTTTAAAGAATGTAATGACTTAAATATTTGGCAAAATCTGCACAGAAATGCTTCAAATAGATCAAAGCCCGAGACCTATCAGACCTAAATTCTACAGGAAATGACTGGTGAGCTAAAGATAAGATGCATAAGAGATCACCTTGTAAAGAGAAACAGGCAAATATTAAATGCTTTGTTTCAGTCTTGTGAAATCTCACAGAAGACTATGTGCTGCACTACTGACTACGGTACTGCAACAGCAATGATCGTAGAGCCCCACTAATTTTGTCCTGAAAGAAAAAAAACATTAACATGATATGAACCACAACTAGCCAAATACATCTATTCAAAATAAAAATAAGTGTTTTTTTTATGCATCTTTAGCAGGGCTGACTTTAAGCAGACACAGTATGCTACAATCTTGAAATTTCATTCATTTAAAATGCATAAGTGGAATTCAATTAACTTAAGTAGCTGTCTTTTTCATTTTTAATGTGAAATGTTATCTGACAGTTAAATCACATGTGGTTGTGAACTGATGAGAATCAATTAAAACCGGACTTTGTTCATGAAAAATTCACACAAAGCGTGATTAGATTTCTCATATGGCAGACATGTAATAAGTCACTGAACTCAACTGTTTCTCCCTCTCTCCTGACTAGTTTCACACATAATTGATTAACTTTCACTATGGGACAAAGGTTGAGGTCCTCCTTCATTGTTTTTCACCTTTGCATCTTAGAAGGATTCTCTTTTCTTTCTGCGTGCACAATTCACAGCAGTAGCAGAGGTTTGCCAGCTTACTGAATCTAATTATGGCAAAAATATCTCAATTTCCCTGTAAGTAAAGCATCTGTCTGTTTTTCTTTGTATTAAATCTTTGCAACTGTTTTAACAGCAGACGGACAGATGATGGAACCAACCATTGGTGACCTGAGCGATCCTCTGATTAACCACACAGAGGGACAACTCTTCCTTCATGAAGCCTTTAAAATTATTGTGGAGGAGGTGCTCTGCAAAGGCACAGATGTCAAGGAGAAGGTCTCTAGACAGCAAAGCACCAGAAATACCTCCTGTCAGATTACAGCTGCTGTTCTGAATCTAAAATTCTTATTTTCTGTATCCCTGATGCAGGTGTGTGAATGGAAAGAGCCAGAGGAGCTAGCCCTGCTGCTGGATCTGGAGCTGAGAGAGAACGGCGAGCCCCAGGAAAGAGTCCTACAGAGAGTGAAAGATGTTGCAAAGTACAGCATTAAAACAAGTAAGATCTGGAAGAAAAACAAAACCGTTTATCATCATTTTCATTGACTCTGTTGGGGGTGTTTGACTGTCTTTACAGGTCATCCACGTTTCTTCAATCAGCAGTACGGTGGTGTTGATTATCATTCTTTGGCTGGACGTTTCCTCTCTGAAGCCCTCAACACTAATCTGTAAGAGACAGAAAATACTGCTACGACTGAAACTACTCATTCTCCTGTCAGATTATTTATTTTTTCCATTTCACCATTACGTTCTTCTGATTGGTGATCGCGTTAACTTTGGATGAGCTATGCTCAAAAGTTTTACATAACAGATAATCTGTGGGGGTATTTTAAGGATATGGTGGTAGATAGTAAGCTTTACGACCTCAGAGTCCTTCACTTCCAAAATCAGAAATGTATTGGCTTCATGTGTGCTCTATCTTCAAAGAGTTTAATGAGTTTCCTGGTTTTATTCACATTTTTATCAAGATCTAAAACAAACATCAGTGGATTTTATTAAGATCTTTTGGGATAGTCCAACAAACAATAGTACATAAATATTTTTGTGGGGGGAAAAATATTCAACTATTCAGTCAAGTTAAACAAATGAAGATCAATGGATTTCACCCTGCATTTAAGACATCATACAGCCCTTATTGCATGGTAATCAGCCTTGTTCTGATCTGGACAGGGTTTGTTTCCCTTACTTAAAGTAATGGAAAGTAGACAGAGTCAAAACAAATTACAGACACTTTGGTTAAACAGTAACGTTGTGAATAAACCTTGAGAAAAGATCCAGCTTGTTATGGGAATAAGTATTTCTTGTATCCAAACACACCTATATATATATATATATATATATATATATATATATATATATATATATATATATACCTATATAAATATATGCATAAGGACATAAATAGGAGATAGATTTTTCCCATCAAAATATGAAATGGAGGAACAAAGTCCGATGTAAAAACATATTCAGCCCATTTTATTCTGATACCTTAAATTTGGTTTCCTGCACAAATCTTGGAGAGTAATCTCTCCATGTTGACATTTAAAGTAGGCTTGAGTTATAACACCTTAAACACGTTTAGGTTATGAAACAATATAAAACACTGGAAGAGCGGTGTTCCATCAAAAATTTCAAAATGGAAAGATTTTGACAAAAGCAAACCACCTACTCCACTTACTCTGGAGGATTAGCAGAAATCTACAGCTCAGGTGGAAGTAGTATTAACTAGAGAGGTAAAACACCCCAGATATGGCCATTAATGAAGACTGGCAATGAGAAAACATAAGAAAATCCCTTTCAAATTGGCTTCAATCCATGTTTGGCAGCAGAAATGAGGATGAGGATCCTATGTTGAGATGAGACCTTCTCTTTATATGAACCTTTCTGGACTTTATATAAAGACGTGTGTGGAAGAACGACAACACTGCTATATCTTTTTTTTTTTGTATTCTTTGTAATGGCCAAATATTTTATCTACTTTATGTTTGTCCATTTTGAAATATAGAATATAAAACACTGATTTCATTAAGAAATGTAAAATGTGTCTGAGAGTAAAGCTTTATTGGTTTTAGTGTGTGTGCTTCAGTAACAGAGGGATTTCTATTACAGAATAACATTACTTTTCAATTTTGAGATTATATTTATTATAAAAAGGAGGAAATCATTCTACATCAGGTTTCATCCTGCTCCCTTGTGGCCAGAGATTTCCCAGGATTATCCAAATCCAGTTCTGTGTAGCACCAGATTAAATTCCTATGAATTGTTTTCATTTTATTTTGATGAGCTGCATCATTATTTCTGTATTTTTTTCTTTCCAAACTAATTTTTTGGTAGTCAGTTATGATCTCCTCACATAGGTATAATTTCATTTTCATTTCATAGGTAAATTTTCATAAGACTGAAGAAAGAATGATAGAATGGAGCTAATTACACTATTTATTTCCTCCCTTCTGCAATCACTTTGCTCCTTTTCAGATTAGATAAATTATAAGACAAATGATCAGACTCTGTAATTGTAATCTACAGCTTCACCTATGAAGTTGCACCAGTCTTTATATTGATGGAGGCTGAGGTGCTCAGAGGGCTCCGTAAGCTGGTGGGCTGGACAGAAGGGGACGGCCTTTTCTGCCCTGGAGGATCCACCTCAAACAATTACGCCATGAACCTCGCACGCTACAGACTCTACCCAGAGGTTAAAAGCCAGGGCCTGTGGAGTCTCCCGCGACTGACCGTCTTTACATCACCGGAGGTATGAGGGGCCGTATAGCCCTGTATGACTGAGATGATGAAACATGCTTTATGTTCAGAATGAAAATCGGCCACCATAAGCTAGAAGCAAGACAAAATATATTTTCTTTGTTTAGACTTTGCTTTGTCAAAATAGGCTGGCTTTAACAAGAGAAAAAAGTAATTTGTTATTTTTGTTTGTTTCTTTTACTTTGGCACTGACTATGTGACTCTGGTAAATCTTCGCTACTATAAAACTAAGCCAGTAAATTCTGAGAAAAATCCATAAAACTCAGATTTTTCAGAAGTTTAGTACAGGCAGAAGCTCGAACTTGCTTAGAAAAGTGTGTCTGTCTTCCAAATATTTGTCCTGCTTTGCAGTATTCCTGTTTAGATTCCTGTCCAAATATTTTACGGCCTGCCATGTTTTTCAGAGCCATTACTCTGTAAAGAAGGGTGCTGCATTTCTGGGTTTGGGAATGGATAATGTCATCTTGGTGAAAGTGGATGATGGGTAATTTTTTTTTTTTTTTACACAAACTATTCTTTAGAAATTTCCTGCCATAATCACAGAGTTTATCCAAAGCAAATACAGTCTTCACACTTTTAGGCTAATTTCTTATAGATTCTAATAACTAAAATAAAATGATTACCTCACTCTTTTTCTGTCCTTATCAATGTGTTTAAATTCACCACAGAGGTCACATGATTCCAGAAGACCTGGATGAAAAAATAGAGCTTTCAAAATCTCAGGTAAATGTACTGAAGTGTGGTCTGTCTTTGTTCAGATAAACTGATGTTTCAATTATGCAATATAACAGTGTATGTCTGAGATAAAGTGTGCTGCATAAGTTTTCACCACTGCTTCATGATGGACCAAAACATTTTTCGTGCATGATTGAAATTGAAAGTAAAAGACAGATGATTTTCTTATTTTTCAACAAATAAAAATCTTAGAAGAGTGACGTGCATTTGTAATTTTTGACTTTGAGTACTTTGTATGTTTATCTTTTGCTGCAACAGCAGGTTTGTAGGGAGATGATCAAGGAATTCAAAAAAAGTTAAAAAAAAAAAACAATTGACTGGACCAATTGGTTCAATTTGCATGTTTTCTAAGCCAAAACAAGTTGTTGGACTACTATATAAAGCTTTGAACTCAACACTAATTCTGACTCAGTGTTTTTTTTTTTTTTTACTTTTTTGTAATGACTATGACCTGGATGACTGAGAATCTTCACCAGCATGATCGAGGCATGTTCGGTCTTTTGAGAATAGTTCTGCCTCAGTCAGATTGGATGGAGAATTTCTGTGAACAGTGATTTCCAGATTGTGCCACAGATTATCTGCTGGATTTAGCCTTGGACTTTGGCTTGGCCATTCTTACACATACTTTGATTATAGCTTTGCCTGACTACAGTCTTAAAAAAGTGAATTAAGGTATAGTGGAGGGTGTTCTTTCTCCAGGTAGAACATCAAAGTAAGCAGTCCTCCTAATTGTCAATCATGTTTACGTAAGGCCGTCCAACGTGCTCATCCCCATTTTCACTTACCGGTTGAGATACTGACATAGTGGAAAAATTGCAAATCTTCTTAAGGAAAGTAAGCTTGTATGAGCGATGCAAGCAGCAACTTCTAAATGGAGGGTGCAGGAGGAGAAATGGGCTCATTAATGCTCTAACACACGTTTAATAGGTGTTTCCTCTCTGGAGGGGTACAGGGTTGTACATGTGCATTTTTTTTTTTAAGTTCTGTTATGGGATTGCCCTGTGTTTGGCCCAGTCTATCTGACCATCTACTCTGACCAGTTTTTATTAACCCATTTGATAAAAAACTATCCCCTCAGCATTATGTTCCCAGAGCCATATTTCATGGATGGGTTAGTTTATAATGTGCAGTGTTACCTCTGCTCTACATAAACCATTGAATTTCAACAAAGTTTAGTTTTGGTCTCATCTGATCAAATCAGCTTTTTCGCACTTTTCCATATATTGTTGTTGGAAGTTGGCAGTTGTGGAAGACAGATTGTGTATCCAGTTATCTTCCCCTCCAGAGTTACCATTGGCCTTGTGGCTGCTCTGATTCAGTGACCTGTCATTTAGATGGGCAGCAATGTCTTGGTAGCTTTTCATTTTTAGATGATTGATTTAACAAAGCTCTAGAAGATATTCAAAGCTGGAGATGTTTGGGTTTTTTTTATTTTTTTTTTTTAAATAAAAAACCTGCTCTGAAACCTTACCACAGCTCTTTCTCTAAACCACCTGAAGAGATCGCTGGTCTTCATGTTGCCTTTTTACGTTCAAAGTTCTCGTTTTAAATATTTGAAAACAACTGTAGGTAATTGGTTGCTTTGGATTTTGTTTAATCATGCATCTGTGCATTTCCAACTGGTCATGATTATTTACTGCTTTATGTTGGTCTATCAACTAAAAGTGTTAAGAATACATTAGACTTTGTGGTTGTGATTGACAATATGTGCAATAGTTTATTTGGTATGAAAGGTTTGCAAAGCATAATCAAATAGTCTTTCCTTCTACCAGGGTAGTGTGCCTTTCCTTGTGAGCTGCACCGCAGGCACTACAGTGCAGGGGGCTTTTGATCCGCTGGATCGCATAGCTGATGTTTGTGACAAACACAAGCTGTGGCTGCACGTTGACGTGAGTCTTTATGGGAATATACTTCATGTTGAAGTCGTTGAAGATATTGCAAGTGCTTCATTGTTTTTTTTTTATACTGAGTGTATTTCTATCCTTTTTGTTGTTTCGTCACTTGTCTCAGGCTGCCTGGGGAGGAAGTGTGCTGTTTTCCAAGAAACACAGACATCTGATGGAAGGAGTTCACAGGTATTGATTTACTTGATATACCTAATGCTTTGTTTAAGGTTTAGTTTGTGATTTCTTATTTGTACAATGTGATAAAGGTCGGTTATGTCTGCAGGTAAGCTATGTGGGCCCGTGAATGTTATTCTGTTTATATCCATTTGTCACTAGAGCAAACTCAGTAGCCTGGAATCCACACAAGATGCTGGTTGCTGGCCTGCAGTGCTCTGTTTTGCTGCTTAAGGATACCACGGTTTGATTTATACCTCATTTTATATTTTTATAAAAATGTTTGTATTGAAGTTTTTTCATTTTAAATTTTCTTTTCCACAGAACTTACTGAAGAAGTGCCACAGTGCAAATGCAGCATATCTGTTCCAGCAAGACAAATTTTACGATGTGAATCTGGACATCGGGGATAAGTCTTTGCAGTGCAGCCGCAAAGTTGACTGTCTGAAGCTGTGGCTGATGTGGAAAGCCATCGGCTCTACTGGATTGGAACAGCGTGTAGACAAAGCCTTTCTACATGCAAGGTATGAGAAAAATAAAAAAAGAAACAAAATCGAAGTAAATAATGCATTTATGCAATCTGAATTTTAAATAGTTCAAAAATCATTGCTAATATAGCTAATAATTTAGATTTTTTTTTTGTGTTTGTTCATTCTGATATTTTTCCATAAAACCAAGCGCTCGTGGCAACTGATCACAAGAAAATGGATGAGTCATTTGTTCTACACTTTTAATATCAGTAAATATATATTCTTCTAGGGCTTTTATAGTTTAAATGTTGTAGTTTGTTGTTTATTTTGGGTAATAAATTCTTTAGCATATGATTGTGCACATGGTGACATTTACAGCATAAGCTAATTAATAAGATGAAACCCTTGGTGGAAGTTTGAATTACATGAAAAAAAAGCTTTCAATAAAGTGTAGTCAAGATATTTTAAAAAAGACAAACAAACCATGATATCTACAATACTTGTGTTGTTCTAATAAATTAAAATAAAATAAAAACAATTGAAAAACATGGTTCTGGGTTTTCTTATGGTTTAAAGTGTAGCAGTCCAACCATTTTAGCAGCTTTGTTTTAGTGCACACTGCTTTTGACCAAAAGATTGCAGTAAAGGAGCAGAAAACTGCATGAGGTGGGAAACAGTGTCTGATTTGTCTAAGCTTTTAGCTAAATCCTTACATGTTTTGTTGCATCTGTGCTCAAGATTTTTAATAATAAAACATCAAACCTGAATAATATGTGGTTTGTCAAAGAAACCAAATGTTTTCCAACAGTGTTCCACATCAGCATCAGTTATTATCCGAAAAAGAGGTGAACCATAGATCTTCCCACTATCTGTAGTTTATTTTAGTAAATTAAATTTTGAGCACCCATTTTCTCCAAAACTTTTAAAAAGTTAAATACTTGTAAGACTATAATTAATACACTAAAAACAAATCTTTCTTCTTGTTTGCAGTTTCTTACAAAACTTAATGGCAAATCAAAGTATTGAATAATAAGTATTGAAAAGACTTGTTATTTTGAACAGGTATTTAGTGGATCAAATGAAGAAAAGAGATGGGTTCCAACTTCTGAGAGAGGTAAGTTCACATTTAAAGAAAACAATATATATTAATATGGTGTTGTTGTTTTTTTACTTGCTATACTGTATGTTAAAAATGTCCCCCGTGCACAGCCAGAGTTTGTGAATGTGTGCTTTTGGTTCATTCCACCGAGTCTGAGAGGGAAGGAAAAAAATGCTGACTATCAGAGCAGACTGGCTAAGGTAAATTTCTCTTTCAGGGACATCGCTGAAAACTGACATTATTATGTTTTGATATTTCTGAGTAAATGTTTCCCCTAAAGTAATTTATACACATCTGTGTAAAAATTTAGCTTTAGCTTGTAACAATGAAAAGCGTTCTTTTTAAAAAAATTAATTCTAGTTATAAATGGTATAATTGTTTGTTTGTTTTTTATGAATAGGTTGCTCCAGTAATCAAGGAACGCATGATGAAGCAAGGCACTATGATGGTCGGCTACCAACCTCTTGGAGACAGGGTCAATTTTTTCCGCATAACAGTTTTTTCCCCCCTGATTTCCCAAGCAGACATGGACTTCTTCCTTGATGAAATAGAGAGACTGGGAAAAGATTTGTGACAGAAATAATTGTAGCCACATAAAATGGTTAAACATAAAAAATACTAATTCTAAAATACTAATTGTTTTTTTTTGTTTTTTTTTTCTAAACCTGCTGTATAAGTATAGTTGTATAACATCACACATATTGCATCACAACTGGATAGATGAACAAATAAATAAGTGTTGTGGTATGTCTGACTTTCTTTACATTTATCTTTGTTCCCTGTATTTTAAGGGGCGGGGCTAGATGGGAGGCCAGGGGTGGACATGGCCACCCTTAGCCAATCATTGGCCACCCCTATGGCCACCCCTACCATTTTTGGTTCTAATACAGACTGTGGCAGCAGTAATACTCTGAAGGGGAATGTTCAAACTTATTAAACATTAAAATTTGTAATATCAATATGTTAATATAATAACAACTACTTGACAACAGAAACACTACAGTTAATCATGCACATCAATATACAAACATTAAAGATGATAGATATAGAATTCATGCTCTTTTCAGAACTACCTTTTTAATTATTTGGGGTAAAGATAAAAATTGCATGCATCTGCAGGTCATCTAGGAGTCTTCAGTGAAATCATAGCTAAATAACTACTTTAATAACATAAAAATTCATTAAATGTGGATATTAGTATATTTAAATATCTTTTTTTTCAGAATGGTTATTGATAAAAGTAGGTAATGACAACTGAAATATGTTTGCCCCAGAACTCAAACCTAAAAGAATTTTGCCCACTATACATTTTTTTTACACAGCGTAGATGTTTAAATATATGCGTCTATTTGTTAGCAAAGGCTGCAGGAAAGTAAAGTTTGTCTTTATTTAGAAAATATGGATGTTGTGCATGTTCCTGTTGGAACAGTGTAGATCAGGGGTGTCAAACTGGTTCCAGTAAGGGCCGTGTGGCTGCAGGTCTTCTTTGCACATCAATATACAAACATTAAAGATGATAGATATAGAATTCATGCTCTTTTCAGAACTACCTTTTTAATTATTTGGGGTAAAGATAAAAATTGCATGCATCTGCAGGTCATCTAGGAGTCTTCAGTGAAATCATAGCTAAATAACTACTTTAATAACATAAAAATTCATTAAATGTGGATATTAGTATATTTAAATATCTTTTTTTTTCAGAATGGTTATTGATAAAAGTAGGTAATGACAACTGAAATATGTTTGCCCCAGAACTCAAACCTAAAAGAATTTTGCCCACTATACATTTTTTTTACACAGCGTAGATGTTTAAATATATGCGTCTATTTGTTAGCAAAGGCTGCAGGAAAGTAAAGTTTGTCTTTATTTAGAAAATATGGATGTTGTGCATGTTCCTGTTGGAACAGTGTAGATCAGGGGTGTCAAACTGGTTCCAGTAAGGGCCGTGTGGCTGCAGGTCTTCTTTGCACATCAATATACAAACATTAAAGATGATAGATATAGAATTCATGCTCTTTTCAGAACTACCTTTTTAATTATTTGGGGTAAAGATAAAAATTGCATGCATCTGCAGGTCATCTAGGAGTCTTCAGTGAAATCATAGCTAAATAACTACTTTAATAACATAAAAATTCATTAAATGTGGATATTAGTATATTTAAATATCTTTTTTTTTCAGAATGGTTATTGATAAAAGTAGGTAATGACAACTGAAATATGTTTGCCCCAGAACTCAAACCTAAAAGAATTTTGCCCACTATACATTTTTTTTACACAGCGTAGATGTTTAAATATATGCGTCTATTTGTTAGCAAAGGCTGCAGGAAAGTAAAGTTTGTCTTTATTTAGAAAATATGGATGTTGTGCATGTTCCTGTTGGAACAGTGTAGATCAGGGGTGTCAAACTGGTTCCAGTAAGGGCCGTGTGGCTGCAGGTCTTCTTTCCAACCAAGCAATATCACACCAGACTCCAGTCATCTCATCAAGTCATCTTGTTCAGATTGGACTCACTTGATGAGGTGACTGGAGTCTGGTGTGATATTGCTTGATTGGAAAGAAGACCTGCAGCCACACGCCCTTTCTGGAACCGGTTTGAAACCTGTGGTGTAGATTGACCCTGAGGTTCTGGTGCCTTTCGGCCACTCCTCAATGTTCATTGGATATTCAATGGCTACCCCTATTAGTATTTTCTGGCTACGCCTCTGTGTATTTTCATTTAATATACATGTCTTGTATTGAATGCCTTTAATTTCAATTCAATTCAATTCAGTTTATTTATATAGCGCCAAATTCACAACACATGTCATCTCAAGGCACTTTACAGTTCAACCAGATCATACAGTCAAATTGATACAAAGTTTTCTATCTAAGGAAAACCAGTTGATTGCATTGACTCATTGACTCAAATACAATCCCCCACACTAAGCATGCTTGTAGCGACAGTGGAGAGGAAAAACTCCCTTTTAACAGGAAGAAACCTCCAGCAGAACCAGGCTCAGTGTGAGCGGCCATCTGCCGAGGCCGACTGGGGTTCAAGGAGACAGAAGCAGAGATACAAAAAGCAGCTGTAAAAGGCGGCCCCGTCCAGGAAACACACAGCCAGGCAGACGAGCTCCAAGGCAGCTCCCATGCCAGAGGACGAAGAGAGCACATCCACTCAGTCACGGTCAGAGAAACAGGACCATACTGGAAAACAGGCCGATCTCCAACATCTATAAACAAGGGTGTTGATAGAAGCAGCACAGCTGATGTTTCTTTCCAGGATGACGTCACAGCCAAACAGGAACAGACGAGGCAAAGCTACTCTGAGGAAAAGCAGAGAGAGCAGAAGGTTAGAGATTGAACTAACAGATTCTGCAGAATAGGAGAACAGAGAGAGAATGAAGCAGAATGATGAAAAAGGGGTCCCTATGTCCTCCAAAAGTCTAAGCCTATAGCAGCATAACTATAGAGATAGCTCAGGATAACCTGAGCCACCCTAACTATAAGCTTTATCAAAATGGAAAGTTTTAAGCCTAGCCTTAAAAGTAGACAGGGTGTCTGCCTCACGGACTAAAACTGGTAGTTGGTTCCACAGGAGAGGAGCCTGATAACTAAAAGATCTGCCTCCCATTCTACTTTTAGAAATTCTAGGAACCACTAGTAAACCTGCAGATTGAGAGCGAAGTGCTCTGTTAGGAACATAAGGAACAATCAGATCTCTGATATAAGTCAGGAAATTAGTTTGCTAAATGTTTACATATTTATGCACATATAACAAATAAATACAATACAACTAATACCTGAAAACCTTTATTTATTTTTCTTAAATTTATCTATCCCATGTTTTTTTTTTTTTCCTAAACACATATGGCCCCTAACCGAAGAGGCGGTCAGAGGTCACGTGTTCCTCCATATGACCAACCAGAGCGCTCTCCGGGGAGCACTTCCGGTGATAGTACTTCCTGTCAGTGTTTGTAAACTGAGAAAAAATTGGAACCACGACAAGAAATATTGTTCCTAAAAACCGTATAATTCGAAAGGTAAGCGTTCTACTCAGAGGTGTTTTCTATCCGCAGCTCTCTGCGCTACGTGAAATTCTCCTCTCGGCCGTTTCTGGCCGCTGCAGCCGACGAGGGAGGCTTTGAGCCCGCCCTGCCAGCCTGCCTGCTGCTTGGCTGTTGTTGTCTGTGTCGGGGGGTGGGGGTCCAGTGTAGCTACACCAGAGTTGTTCCAAAGCCTTTATTGTTGGAGAGCTTCTTGGATACTGTGGTCTTTGCTAATGTCATTACATTGGACTCAGAAGGATATTTTAAATCTAAGCTTTTTCTATCGCTTACAAGCGCTATCAGTTCTAGCTAAAGCCTGTTTTACGCCTATTTATAATGCGTGTTTTTACAGCTAATGAGCATTAATCTCTGAACAGTTCATTTAAAATGTAAAACGATTGCTTGGAAGCACGAATTTATGAATGGCTCTTAAATAAACGATAAATGGAGCCATTCTAGTACATTTTATTAAAGCTATTTAGGGGATTTGGAATTTGGTCACCATAATTCGTACGCCTCAATCATTCTTAAATTTTGGCATTTTATAATCACATATCTTCATGTAATTCAAATGGGATGTTAATGTAAAGTTTAGTTAAAAATAAAACGATTTTTTTCCTTTGAGGAAAACAATGCATCTTAAAAATATGACATGCGTTTGCATTTAGCCTCTTTTTACTCTGATATACCAAAATGTAATCCAGAGTTACACACTGTGTATAAACGCGTCCATATTGGTTTAGTAGTTTAAAAGACAGAATAATCACACTAAAGTGCTCAGGAATATATTTATGTAGTAATTTAAACAGCATTAGGGGGAAAAAAAATTATAAATATATATGTGTGTGTGTATAATGCATTTTTGAGCATCCTATTATAAAAGCCATCAATCAAAATAGGAAATACTGTTACTAAGACTGAGATGGTTGTTCATTTTCCTGCTGGATACTCAACACATAACTGCCTATTCATGATTGCTAACTTAATGCTAGAGTATTAATCAGAGAGCTGCCAAGAAGCTTTTGAAAATCAGCAAAGATCCACAACTTAGGTTTGCTACACAAATATTGATATGATGTAAAATTCACGGGAAAAATCAACAGTAAAAGAAACTTCAACCTCATTTATCTTGAATATATTTGCATTAAGCCATGTGAAAGACACCTTAAATGCATTTTCTGTCAGAAGAGATCAAAGTTAATCTTCCTGGCTTGCATGCAAAACTTTACACCTGGTGAAAAGTAACACTGCACATCAGCGTAAAAACACCGTCCCCACAGAGGAAAAATGTACGTTGTAGCATCATGTTATTGGGGAGGTGTCTAAAGCTAGTTGGAAAGAAAGGGAATAGAGCTAAACACCAGCAATATGATCCAAAGAAAAGAAAAAAAAGAAAGGCAGCAAAAGAATCAAGAAACTTTGTCATCACAGAAACATCTGAGCCAGTTCATTCTATGAAAGGGGCTGATGGACTTTTTGATAGTCAGCAGCAGATGGGTTTGTGTCTATATGTGATTGAAGTACAACTGGAACCGGTTGGGGTCAGTCTATAGCTCTTCAGAACCGAAAGAAACATACAGGAAATTGAACAAATGAAATGAAAAAATTAAAATTTATATACAAAAAAATCTTTATAGCTCCAAATGTTACTAGCTACTTTGTGTTTGATGTTTTGCATTCACCACAAATAGAAACACTGAATGTTAGATGATGGACTGGTAAAACTTAAAGATGTTTTACCATCTTTGCAAGGCACTTTCAGTGTATTGTTTTTGTATAGTGTATTGTATTTGTACATTTTACAGGGTTTTAAGGAATTTTTCATTTTGAACTTACAGTTAGAGGACTTGTTCTCCTAAAGATTCTAGAACTTTGAGCAACTATGAAATAATGAACCAGTGAAGAATGTAACACAGTTCATGGAAAAGAAGGGTGTCACACTTTAAACATTAAAACATTGTAGAAAAATACAGCAGCTGATGCGAATAAATGTTTTTGTTACATTTGATATTCAGGGACCTAGAAGGTAAAATATGTTACGCTGCCACTTCTGGATGATATAGGAACCAGATAACCGTTGTATAAACACATATACATACATCTTGTGAAATCCTTTTTATTTAAGCATTTAGTTTTGAATTGCTTGTAGCTGTTTTCACATGAAAAGGTGGTCAATTTTCTTTTTTTATCCCTCTTCTTTAGCCATTCTGGATGCAGGAAATGTTTTTGGTTTTTTGTTGTTTTTTTATGAAATGATCTAACATAATCATATCACCATCTGTGTTGTTAGCTCTCTTGGCAGTTGTTCAAAAAATTTGATTTTCCTACGCTTGTTTCTGCAACAACTGTGGGTTCTCATGAACTGATGCCAGACTGTTATACAATTAATCTGCATTGCTTTATCCCCTTTCTCTGTTAGCTTTGCTTCTGTGCAACAATCTTATTAATAAGCACTTTTGGTTTGGCAAAAATACAAGGTGAAAGTAAGAACTGTATTTTTTTTTTCATTCTTCCAAATTATACCTTTAACTTTACTCCTTTTTTTCATCTGTATTTGTTCACTATAAAGAAAAGTAAAGGTTGCCTGATTTAAATGATGTCAAAGAAGCTGTATCCATTATTTTAAAAGACAAACAGATTGTTAAATTAACCAGTTATGCAAATATTATGAATTCAGATCTATCTCCTTACCCTCCTTTAAATTATAATTGTTGGTTATTAAGGTAATTCAAATTGAGCATATTTCATTTAAGTGTTAAGTGTTTAAGTGTTGGAGTAGTTTTTTTTTTTTTTTTTGTTTTTTTTTTTGCACAACTTTGATCTTCCAGCTCAGTTTTTGTTTTCTATTGTTTTATACTCCCATGCTTGGGACATATTTAATAATAATAATAACATTAAAAGAAAAAATCAGATGCATTTTTTTATTTTATTGTCTTATCATTTCTTTATATTTGATTTAACCTGTTTTTTCTTTTCCATTTTGATGTGTGCCAAACCTGAGGCCTTCTTACCCAATAAGAAGTGCTCATTAAGGTTTGACCTAAATACTTGGTTACAAATCCATCCGTGTGCCTTTATTTTCAGGCTTTGGCCCCTGATGATTTGGGGGGGACTGTGGTCTCTCCTGTCACCCCCTCATCCTGAGTGAAGCCCCCCCTCTATCCCCTCAAACACACACGCATTCAAACCACGGCGATGACACACCATTCCAATTCAGTTCGAGACCATATGAAATGGGTCAGTGGAAGTCTCTTCATCTCCAAAAATCACCCTCACGATTGCATTGTTCTGTCATTTCCAAATACTAACCCCCCCTCCTCCACCTACAGCTTCCCCTCTCCCTTACTCTAGGTCTCTATGAGGAGTCCTTCAACCTCGCCTCCCCCTCTGATTGCTCTGATGTGTTGCTGTTTGTGTTGCCAGGCTGGGTTGCTGGGTTGTGAGGCGGTGTTGTCCAGCATGGCCCTGATGCAAGCCAACAACATCCCAAGCCAGAAGAAGATGATGTCATCCTCAGGTCACAGCCACAGGTCCAGTCCTGAGGGCCACCAGACGCACTCGCAGCACAGCCTAAACCATCAAGGGCACCAATCTCACCATGGGCAAGGTCATCACAGTCACATGGGACATGCTTCTGAAGGAAGCTGTCCTCCACTGGTGAGAGAAATGCAGCTCACTTCTCCATGCCTGAAGGTTATTATATCTACTTTTTACTGCTTTTTTTTTTTTTTCTGATTTCGCTCTGTTCAAAACCATTTAGTTACACATTTGGTCTAGGACTAAGACTGTGGAAATGTTAATAATTATTTACAGTGTTTTGTAATCTAGAGATTTCCAATAACTGCATTATTGTTGTGAAAAGGCATTTACCCCTTCACATTTCTTAAATTTTTTGCTTTTTTATCTTTCCTTTGTTCAGGCAGTAAATAAATAAGTAAATAAAAAAAGTTGTATTTAAAGGTACACTATGCAACCGGTGTTGATTTTCCAGCGAGGCTCCCCCCAGAGGGCGAAAGTAAAAGTGCACTGTCGTAAATATGCATAGCTGTTTTCCTAGTTTCTCCGTCAAGCCAGGCGCGGTTGTTTTGAGCTTAGCAGACAGGCGAACGCAGCTGGCGTGACAGAAGCAGCGAGTTTACATGCAAAGTCAATGGTTGACGCGCGTCAAGGCGCAGCAAAAGGTCCCGCGGCGCGTTTTGAGCAGCAGGCGCAGCGCGTCTGAGCAGCTGAAGCAGCGCGTCGGGCGCGTTTAAGCATCTGACGCTTGTGACGCGCCGCAAACGCGCTGCTGCTCGAGATGGAAAAATTTTATTTTTGCTGCTCGATGCACCGCGTAAACCAATCAGAGAAGCTGATCTGGGAGCTGGCAGGGAGAGAGACACAGCGCTGATGATCAGAGCGCTATTATCACTCCTCTTAAACGGTTTATTGACGCCTAAATTAACTTAAAATGCAGAAATCTACCAGCAGAATATGTTCGCTTTTATTATCCTGCTGCCTCCAGTTTGGATTATTTAGATGAAAAACACCTACCAGCTGCCGCCGTGAACCGCGAGGAGGCGACCCAGCCAGAGGCTGCTGATGAAGGGCTTCCTACTGTCGGCGCACCGCTGGTATGTGGGGGTCTGAGCGGCTCCGACAGAAAAAATATTGGAAGGCAGGATTATAATCTGAATGAACTGACTGCACTGATGACGTTTTCAGGTGTATTTTCTCACTTAAAAACATATTAAAACTACTTTATTCCCACTGATCACAGCAAATATAGCTGCAAGGCAGAGAAAGGATAGTGAAGCTCCGCCCAAAGCGCGTCAGACACACTTTTGCACCGCGCAGCGAGAGCAGCAAAGCTGCTTCAGCCGCGCGTCAGAACTCAATGGTACAAGCAGCAAAAAGGAAGCAGCAGACGCGATTTTGCTGCTTTTGCTGTGTCCGGTGTGAAAGCAGCGCTGCACAAAGATCGCCACTGTGCTAGCAACGAGCATGCTTTTAACTGGGGGCGTGTAGCAGTTCTCGCCGTAAAGCAAGACCGACTCTCGAGAGACTTTTGAGCCTGTGGGTGCGGGTCGGTGCTCCTGCAATTGCAAGTGCGGTTTTTCCCCCACAGACCACCAGGGCGGCCGAGAATACCTTTGTTCAACCTGAAATGACTCATTTAATCATCCAAAATGTTATGGAACACATTAATTAACTGAAAAATGTTGCATAGTGTGCCTTTAAATCATAATTTTAGTCATTAAGGGAAAGAGTTTTCCAAACTATCCTGTCCCTCTGTGGGGCTGAAGGATATTTAGAAAATTAAAACTACATTTTTTTTTAACCAATATTTCATCCCAGCTATGACTCTCTTTATCTTTGTATGTGGCGGCAAACCCACTTTAAGCGTATTACCGCCAACTGAAATGCTGAGTGAGAAATTTATATCCAACCTCTGCAAGTGACATGGGTAAAAAATGCATTCAAAACGGCTCTGCTCCAATCGGCAAGCAGTGGTAACACCAAACCCAGGTTGATCCGCAAATTTACCTGATGACGTTGAGCTCAGTGTTCATAACAACGCACCAATCACGCCTGATATAATAAGCTAAAACAACCCTGCTTGCATTCGATAAACATAGCGAGGAACTGGAAAGACAGAGATTCGTTAGCTCTGTTTTCGCAGTTTTTGTTTTCCAGCACTTTACAGGAAGTCTTTTTTCCATCACTAGGCTCCACCTTTGGAATCAGTCAGTATAAGCCTCATTGTCGACAAATACGTTTGTCTTGTTTATTCCAAATTGGATTATAACATGTTGTGCTTTTTTTAAATGTTAAAGATTTAGTGTATATTTTATTTGCTGCAGTTCAGGATGACAAACGGCTTTGAATTTGAATATCCAGTCATTGCTATGTTTCTCTTATTCTAAAGCTTATCCGCAAAGATGGGGAGTATCACACATCAAGGATCATTGATGGGAAGGATGTCCAGACAAACCAGAATTCTCAGCCCAAGAAGAAGCACAAAAAGTCGTCCCACAAAGTGAAGGAGAAAGTGGAAGTGTTGATTCCAAACATGGATATGGATGATGACAGTTCCTTAAGAGTTCAGAAGAACTTCATCTGTGATCACTGCTACGGGGCTTTCCGGAGCAGCTACCACCTTAAACGACACATTCTCACGCATACAGGTGAGAATTTAGAGGCAGTTTTCTGTTTCTGATGTTGGAAAAACAAAATAAAAAATTGGCGAGATTAACCTGCCTTGAAGTTTCCTTGAGTTTAACTTTTATAAAGCAGCAACTTCTAGAGAATTTTGATTATTTGTTCACTTCTGCAATTGTTTCCAGGGGAAAAGCCATATGCTTGCGATGCCTGTGATATGCGGTTTATCCAGCGGTACCACCTGGACAGACACAAGAGAGTGCACAGTGGAGAGAAGCCTTATCAGTGTGATCGATGCCATCAGGTCTGTCTAAAATGTTTTCCCTTGCAAACAACAATCTTATGAGATGTTCTACAACTTTATGGCGAACTAAAATCCCACAGCTGCTGTTGTCTTCTGCATTTTGTCAAAAGATTTTGTTTGCCTTTCTGCAGAACTTTTCTCGGACTGACAGGCTGCTGAGACACAGGCGACTGTGTACGACTGGTGTGAACAAAGAGGAGAACCAGTACTCCCAGGAGTCAACTGCCCATACAGCTTCCTGGAGTCCCCTCCACCCCTCCAGCAACCGTCTCACTGTTTGACCCTCAGCTTCCGAATCCCAGCATCCAGCTTCACGACATCACTGGAGTTTTACCCTTAAAACAACCTTAGCTGAAGACTCATAACAACTATGAAGTGGAGTTTGTACATCTCATAGACGCTAAGACAGAGATGAACTGATTTGGACATAAGGTTATGGCAGTGGGTGAACTGCAAAAAGGCAATGCTTGGTACTTTGCAGAACTGCAATCCTTTCGAACGACATGCAAACCCACTCCTGCTTGCCACTTCACAGGGCAGACTCAAATGAAATAATGTGGAATTTCAGTATATTTCAGTTCAAAATCAAAAATCCTTCATCAGCGTTCTACAGTTAAGAAAGCATTACAGCTGGTTGCTGATATGTTTGTCATGTAAAGTATTTATATGGGTTTATTTACACAAAATTC
Organism: Cyprinodon tularosa; assembly: GCF_016077235.1. Classification (NCBI taxonomy): domain Eukaryota; kingdom Metazoa; phylum Chordata; class Actinopteri; order Cyprinodontiformes; family Cyprinodontidae; genus Cyprinodon; species Cyprinodon tularosa. The sequence goes on along the minus strand of NW_024038892.1, from coordinate 1,796,824 downwards.
AAGAAAGTCGATTATTTTGATGCATGGAGCAGATTTCTTTTTTCATCTAACTCAAATAGAAACGATTTATCACAAACATTTTGTTGTAGGATCAACATCCAGCAAATTATAATTGGAAAATTTTGCTCAAAATATAATAGAAATTCCCCAAAGGTTTTTTTTATTCATGTTATTTTTATATTAATCTAATATTCAACCTACTGCATTCAGTCTCACTGCATTTAATGTCCAAACTGACTGAAGGCATGCTTGGATTATGGGTTCCTCTTAAAAGAAACTTTCCAACCTACTTGGCTTTTTCTCACTTAGATTAGTGTTTCCTGCTACTATTTTTACCAGTGGTACTTTCACCACTACTTTTTTTTATTTTAGTTTATTTTCCCACCACTACTCACCACTACAAAACAGCTACACGGTCTTGCAGAAAGAAATCACCTGAAAAACGTCAAATTATTGTTTTTATTCACAGACTTATTGCACCTATGGCTAACCATGTGGATTAATTTTACTTTATAGTGGATTTCCCTTGATATTGCTTGCTACTCTGTCATAACATTTAGATGGCTCAACATATTTTTTGGGGGGCGGGAACAGATGTTTGGATGCCTGCAATACGAAGCACCCTGGAACCATTACATCTGGATTCTCTGTTAGTAGATGATGGCTGTGTTTGAACATCTGCCCTAACCCCTCTATAGAGCACTATATAGGGGTCACGAATGTCCAGTGAATGGTCAGCTGAGAGTTTTTCATAAAGTCTATTATAAAGCCCCCCGCTCTATATAGTGGTTTAGACGTTAGGGTATGCATTTAGATTCAGCTGATGTCTTGTTTTTCCTGTTCATGAAGCAAAGACACCTGTGACTTCAACAGACTTTTGTCTTAATAGAGGCATTCAGGTTATCAATATGGAAGCTTAATAGATTAAACTGGTGCCAGTCCTGCAATATATTTTAGTATTGGTCATTTTTCTCCACTGGTTCCTGCTTGTTACCTTTGCAGATATCAAATGAAATGGTTAAAGCCAAAATTCCTTCATAGATTTCCAGTTTTGGCCTCCGCCCATCAGCTGATTGCAGTGTCATTTTATTTTTTTGGTCCCTTACACTTTTAGCATCTTCAGTGAAGATGGATGATTTTTGCTGGGAAAGACTTCAGATGGGACCGTAATCACTGGACCGAAGATGCTGGTTCAGTCATGATGCAACGTGTAACTTAAACAGTTATGTAGACTAAAATGTTGTCATAGTTGGGTAACTCTATTGCAATTAGCAATGTAGATTAAAGTATAGGACCTCTCCCTTACATTTTACAGCTTTTGAAGGTAATATATATATATATATATAAATATATTCAAATTGTCTTAGGTGTAGGAAATAGAGTTTTTTGGACCTGAACTCCAAAAGTTAACCAGAGTTTTTACAAGGGTATAGTCTGTAGTCTCGTGAAAGCAGCTATCTTTGAAATTTCAGTTAAAAAACAGCTCTTAGTTAGAGGTTTTTTGTTGTTTGTTTTATCTGCATGTATTTGCGGAATAAGCTTGTATAGATTTTATTTTAAGTTTTTTTTTTTTTATTTACTTTTAAATAAAGGTTTTCAGCATTTGCCGTGTCAACATTGAAACAAGGTCAGTTTTAGCTCCCAGTAAAGGTTTTTGTTTTGTTGTCTATTTTTTTAACAGTAAAGGCTGCTCATGTACACTGCTGCAACAAAAAGTATTATTGGACATTTTCTTTGTGAATAAAGATTACTTATTTTACAGTAGATCATCTATCTGATAACCCAGACTGATATTCAGAATAGGTTGAATATAGCTCAGGCTGTAAACTGTCATTTTCTTCAAAATAAGTAGTGCCCCAGTTATGTCAGCAGATGGCAGCCATGACCATATGAGGACATTACTTTCAGCCCAGCAGGAAAATCTAGGGTTTCAAACTGCAAAAATTTAAGAAACTGATTAATTTTAAAATAAGTTTAAAAATCACCAAAAATATTTGCTAAATTTGTTTAAGATCAAACTGCTTGATAATTCATCACTAAGGGACATATTTTAAGATTTATGTTCTGATAATGTTGATTACCGCACATAGCTTATCAAAGTTTGAAATTCAGTTTATAAGAAAGTTAAAATATGAAATCAGATCCGTTTATTTATTGTGTATCATTTGAATGCAAGACTCCTGACTCTTGAGCCTCCAACCCTTCTCTTGGCATTACTCTGTAGAGCCTTTGTGGATTCACAGGTCATGGTAGTTTGTTTTCTAGACTAGAAAAGTGTCAAGTTCTCAGAAACCTCCTCGATGTGCTGACTATAGAGTTGATCAGACTCTGGAACAACACCAGCAGATAACATGGCCCCAAAAATTCCCACCTTACCCCCCCCTGCATCTTTATTTCTCTGCATCTTCATTCTTCCTCCAGCTTCTTTGCTTTCAAAATAAAAGTTTTGAAAGTTAACTTTTTTCATCAGTTTTTTTTATTTTTTTTATGCATTTGTTACTCTCACGAAAGTAGGAAATAAAAAGCGTAAATCAAACCAACTTACCCAATAATTAAAAAAATAAACAAGCATAACCTTGACATGATTTCTTCCCCAAACTTTTTTTTATAACAGAGTAGTTTAGTTAATGATGAAGGGAAAAGTGAGAGCAAGTAATGGTTGCAACAAGTCTTTATTGACTTTATTGATAATACTGATACTGCAAATGCTCAGTTGGCCCCTCCCTATAACCAGCAGACACAGATTATATATCCCCCCTATAAATGTACAAATCAAAAAAGCCAAAAGAAATATGTTTTTGAGGTGGGAAAGTCTTTTATGTGGTGTATTTTTGTCACACTGACTTGACTGTATGAATGAATTACAGTTTAGTTAGAATCACTATTTTAATTCAATGTTACTTGGTTAGCATGTGCTAAAATCTATGTGTTTAGCACATAGTGTTTTCTCATACCTGAGGGTCTCTAAGCTGGAAAGCTATTAAAAATCCAGTGAAGTGCAGCTACACTGCTCCATGTGCAAGTCTTGGACATAGAAATTAGCACAGGTAGGTTCGGCTTTTGCAATGTGCACAACTATGTAGTATCTGGAGTATTGATTCAATCGCTGATGCAGACATGTCTACAGTGAGGGGGGTTCACAATGAGACAGTTGTCACTAAAGTAACTAGATCACATGCCCTATATTCTTTAGAAGGAACCTTCCCTTTTTGATGAGCCTTCTGATGTCGGTTTGTATACATCATGCAATATCTTGCAATGTAAATTTGTGTATCTGTTGTATATGGAACTTGTAAAATGTCATCTTATAATCTGTCCTTTACCATACAGTTTAGCAGTTTACATTAGTTAGATTTTTGTTTACCCGATTTCCCATTAGATCTTCATTATCAAGTTTTTTTTTATATAATGAAGATCTAATGGTTTTGTTTTCAAGATAACTTTCACTTTTCTATTTATACTGACCCTTTTTTTCTTTATAAAGTTGTCCATCTGTAATAATATGCATTGTTGGGCTGACAATTTTAACCCATCTTTATGATGCAAAGGTACAAACTTTCCTTAAAAATGCCTCTAAAACAGATCTTAGATATTTCGGTTTAATCTGTGGTAAAAATCTGTCCCATGCTACAGTTATAAGATTGGGTATATAGGTCAATGTTATAATATTCTGAATCAAAATAAATGATCTAAAAGGATTTTAAAAAATAATGTGACTACATTTTTTTTTTTTTTTTGTGATGGCTTGGCTATTTTTTTTTCTCTGTATATAAATGAAAACTTAATAGGCCTATGCAGTTGTTTTAATAATGATATAATATCAATGTAATAAATCCCCCTTGTTAATCCTTTACTTTTTAGTTTATTTTGATGCCAGGTACAACTCAAGATACAACTGTTTTTAACGAATATAATCCTAAAACAAATATCTCATAAGTGTTACATTTAAGAGTTGATATCTCACCATTTTCCATTTTTTCTTAACACCCTCCAAAATCAATTGAGTTCTCTTATCTATAGCTCTGGCCTACTGCCAAAACATTACTTTTAGGCATTCCTTGATGTATTTTTGTTGTAATCACATGATGCATTCAGGAGTTAGTGATTGCATAATCAGTTCTTTTAATTACAAAGGTGCTCTTATAATTTTTTCCATGACTGCACAGTTGAAACGGACAACAATTAATTACCCAAGTAAAACAATGGGGGATGAATCTCTGAAGGCTGCAGATACTATCCTTAAATTCAACTCATTAAGTTGAGAAGAAGTAACCCTGACTAACATCAAGAAAAGTGTTATTTGTTTGCCCTGAAGTAAAAACACATCTTGTGTAAGGAAAGGTTCATAGTTTCCCTACAATCCTTTAGGTTAAACTCACATTCTTTGGCTATGAAGGTGAAAAGTCCATAACCTTGTATTTGCACTTGTGTCTGTATTAGCAAATTAGTCGTGAGGTAGGAGGTGCAGATCATACCCTTTAGCACTTTTCTCTTTGTTATTGACTTCTTCTTTAATTACTGTATTAGGATAGGTAAGATGAGATCAGCCTGAAGGCTGCTGGAAGTGTGCTCTCCCCCCCATGGGAGACATCCCCTCCCTCTGCCACCTGATTTACGGGACCCACAGCCCCCTGGCACTTAAATAGGGCCTTCCTAAGTGAGGGAGATGGAGAGGAGATCTCAGAGGATGAGATAACACTCCATCTTCATGCACAAAGTGCTGAAATCATCTTGGTTTGAAATCATCTCTGACTGATCATATAGTCAGTTGGGAGGTGAAGTGGGGGAGTGCTGCCTTGTTCTCAGCCTGGTTCCTTTCGTCAAGGAGGAAGACTCCCCATAAAGACTGATAGTGGCCTTCTATGTGCCCTCTCCTGTCAGTGCTGTACAAAAAATACATCCTCCAAGCGGAAATCTCCCTTACAATCAGTAAATCTAAGCTGCCTGTTCACACCGTGGCTCTGTTAACAAAGTGGTGGTTCAGCGGTTTACCAAAACAAGCGCAAAGCAAAAAGAAAACACTCTGTCTCCCTACAAATGTTTGGCTGTACCCTGCTCAAACACATTACAGGGCTCACAGCAAGTGATTGAAACCCTCCCAACAATAGCTCCTGCTATCTCCCTCTCCCTGAGGTGTGGGAGAGCCTTTTCATCTCCAGCTTTGATTAATAAAGGAATCGTTGGTTGGTTGAAAGCAACAATCTGTGCCCTCTAAGCATCCATCATGCCTGTGACAGCCTACCTCTCTGTGTTAATTAGCTGTGATATTTAAGCTGTCTAAGGTGCTGCATGGCCGTCAGCTGTGGTGGTGCCGCTGCTCTCCATTAAAATGTCAATTTCTCTCTCCAAGTTGTTCCCATTTCTGCAACGTCTTCACAGATGTGTCCTTTAAGGCTCTCACAACTCCAATGCATGTCTTGCAGAAATCAAAAAAAATAATAATAATGATAATGATGTTTGAAAATGAAGGAAATTTGTGTGAACATTGTTTCACTCACTTTTCTGATTTTAAACTTTTCCGTTTTTCAATTGGAATATGAAATGATTAATTTAATTGACTGTTCTTTTGCTCAATTATTTTTATATTACATTAGGAAATTTGCTATAAATCCAGAGTTCACTTAAATCAATGAGCAGAGAGAGGGGGAATGGATTATTTATTAATGATTACCAAAATACAGCAGTGTTCTCTTGTACTTCGGGCAATGATTCATAAATAAATTATTTATAGCTTTATTCCATTCTGTGCTATTACCAAAAGGTATTGCATCAACATGAAAATTTTAAAGATGCAAAACTGAAACCTGGCCGTGTGAAACGAGGCACGTCTTGGCTGACAGCAGTGGTTTGGTATTGGTCTGAAACGGTTTTTGCTTTTTTTTTAAACAGTGTTCTTTATAGAGAGTTATCACAGCTGTCTGGATTAAAAAATTTCGAATACATTTTTGGAAACATACCAGGGGGCTGTCTCCCTCAACAAACCTCTTAGATGGGAACATTGTCATTTCATTCCTCAAACTGTCCCATATTCAAATGTGTGCCACTACTTTTCTAATTAGTGTAACTCAACAAGATTAATTAGCATCTGCATATCACTCCCAGGACTCAAAACATGGCACAGAGGAGAAGAGGAGCGAAAGCTATCACCCATCTGACGGTCGACTGGGGAAAATTTAGTACTGGCCTACATGCATTTAGATATGCCAAGATCATGAATATTCATCCAAGAAATCAACTTCCAGCGAAGTCAGAATCCATAAACCTCATACATACAGTATATCAGACTATGTTCACAGTGGATAAAAAACATGGTGTTATATTAGAGTGTTTAGGTTGTTTGTTGTTCCTCTAAGAAGCACCATCAAAAAGAACAATTCTTCATTATTAACTTATTTGTGTAAGCGTCTGTAAAGGAAATGAGGGAATGTGGTTGTAGTGCAATGTGAGTGGTCAGTATGACTAAAAAAAACATTAATTACATTTAGTCCATCTTCCATTTATACCACATTATTGTACTTTGAAATTCAGGATGTGTAGTGTAGTTATCAGTAGGCAGTGTCTTATATCTGGGATTGAAAAAAATGGAGGAGTCCCTTTTTTTACCTTGGGTTTTGAAGGAATTCCAGATGGTTGTGGCTGTTCTCTGAGCAGATGTTGGAGCATCCCTTGGGCAAAAATGGACTGATACTGTATGTCAGTATTCAAATGTGATAAAGCTGCTGAGTCTATCAATGTGCTGTGTAATGTAAAGGACTTTTAGTTGTCTGTATGTTGAACAAAGCAATGTATAAATTCAATTTTCTATACAAAGTTAATCACTACTCACAGCAGGAAGCCTTCATGAACACATTCTTATTAAACAGTAAAATAGAATTCTATTATATCGAACCTCCAATGCCAGCATGAAGTAGGCTAAAACCCTAAGAAAGATCATTCTATTTTTGTTTTAAAGCTATTTAAACAGTAGCGATAGTCCAAAAACAGAGAAAGTATGGAGCGTTACTGATCTTTTGTATAAATAGTTGGTTGGCCAAAATTAAACCATAAAGGCATCAACACTGATCCAGGAGGTAAGAAAAGAAATATCTAAGGCACTCCCTTAGTTAATGTAATGTTTCTTCTGCAACAAGCAAAAAGGATTGGGACTTATTTTTTGTCTTATTGCTTGATTTATCAAACCTTTGCCTTAAAATCAAAATACTTAACATGTTATAAAGTAAGTAGAAAAAAGTACAAAACAAAGTGTAACCAGTGGTTGCATGCTGACCATAAGATGAGTCAGGCATTTGCTCTCTATGCTAACTGGGTCAACTACAGTAGTTAAAATCCTTTAACTTCCCTCCTTATGCCACATTTGATTTTATTTGATAGTCTTAACTTTAGAAATGAATCAACATTTAGCCCATTCTAGGTGACAAAGAGCTAAGCCCTTTTTCTTATATTCCGGAAATTATATTTTTGTTTTCACTCTCATATTAGACTTACTCAGTGGTGTGTGCATAAGTTACCAGTGGTTTCAGCTCATCAGCTCACATGTTCACTTTCAGCATATTCTTTCAGCATTTTCCATAAAAGCACATGTAACTTCTGCCTTGCCATTGTATGTCTCTGATGTTTAGAATTTTTTTTTTTTTTTCTGGGCAAGAAAAAAAAAATTCTTGCACAGATAATTTGAAAAGTTTTGAATTCACCTTTAAAATATTTCTTGATAATCAATGGACAGTTTGGGTAAAAACATAAATCTAACTTATGTAATGTTGATATAAGTATCAATGTTATCTTAGTAATCCCTGGAAGTTTCCTATTTCTTTACATTAAGACATTTCTGAGCTTAATAGGGTGCTTATTTGATACTTATTTGATACATTTCCATGTACATGTCCACCACAAGATGAATTACACCTTGTTTGATGATTGTATACCAGTGCATGGGTCACTCCCATGGCTGCTTTGGCTGTCAGTACCCAGAACATGATAAGAAAAAAGCAGAACATAATGTTTCTTTTTTGTAACACTCTACACAACTGTCTTCACTATGAGAACTCCATCTGAATATGGAGCATGGTGACTATCCTGTGGAAAGGCATACTTCATTCAGGAAGCCATAATTTTTAGATCCGGAATACCAACTTTATCAGGATCAGGTAAAAGGTATCAAGTCATATACCAATCTCCTTTTCTGCAAAAAGATTTGTAAAAAAAAAAAATACTACCCATTTTAAATGTTTTTTCCAGTATGCTTAAAATTGAAAGATGAAATAAGTCCAAAGATTCTTGTTTGATTGGCACTTTAGAATAATTAAGGTAAGGGTTTGAATATAGCATGATTGTGCAAGAAAGGCCCTATAGTAATGGTTAACTCTATAAAGGCATATTTGTCACAGCCTCTTCTAAAGTGCCGCAAAACCATCCATCACCTCTAAAAGTTCAGAGAGATCATGTCTCTCTAAGATGTAGAACCTGTTTTCTCTCTCCCGCATGGCTCGATGTCGGAGGGGCGGGTAAACTACGTAACCCTAAAGTTATCAAGTTCTTTCGTGAAATTGTGCAATCCCACTTGACAAGGCAAGTCCAGGGCTTTCCTCCGTCTCTTTATTTTTCAACAATTTTCCACTTGAGTGCACAACCTCGGCTTGTGAAGGGTGAAAGTAAAAGGTGGGGGTTTGAAATGCAATGGGGGGGGCGGTGCATGAATTTGTTTGGGGTTGATAGGCGAGGCACCTATGCTATTTCCCCTTAAGAGATTTCCCTGGGTCAAGGCCGTTACAGGGCCACATTCTGCATCATCTTGAATTTGTCTGTCAGGCTGATGGAGAGATAGGCTGCAGATAGATGATGGTGTTGCATGAACCGATATAACAGGCAGATAGTGACTATGACTGTTTAGGATCCCATGACCCAAAAGTGAACAAAAGAAACTTGTTGAACTTAACTTTTCATATATAAAAATAAATGTAGAAGCCAGCTGTTCAATACATCTACTCTTTTAATTGTATACTTTTAGATGTTAATGATGGAGTTACAAACATGCCTTTGCTTTGTAAATGGGTATTTCACTCTATTCAATGTCACCTACTGGTGAGCCAGTGTAAGTTCACAGAATGCCCTAAAAGAATATTACTCTGGTAAAGCATATTGTTTACATTAATACTTAACTAAAAACTAATAAATAATAGAACACTGAAGTTATCCTGGAAGGTAATGATCTGCTAACTAGAAAGGACATCATGAATATCTACAGTAGTAACATTGGATTAAATTGCTCCTTAAAATATTTTACTAGTATTAGAAGTTTTGTATCCATCCAGTTAATCTAGTCTATGTCTTGGAGAGGCGGGTGCCTACGTTAGTATTAAATGGGCAGAGACGTGAGGTACAACATGGACAAATTATCAGCCCAACTATATTACAACTATGCAAACACATATTAAGACCTAAGGCTTATTTATAAAGACAACTTAACCTAAACTTTGACATTTTTTGATGAAGAATGGAGGCTTGGGTGAAAAGGATACATATGCTGTATGAATAGAATGTAAAAATGATTTAGAAAGAACAGACGAGCTTCTTGCTGTGAGGCAATATAGTTCCAGTCTGGAGCTGTGGTTCTGCAGTTTTTGTTAGCTGCACTTTCAAGTTTGTAGGTTATTTTAACTGTACACTGTTGTTGTTGTATACCACACTTTATGATTTTACCAAAGTAAAGACCAAAATGGACCCTTGCTAATCTAATAAGAACTGAAAGGAATTGGTGACATATGCTAGACATATGCTATGAGGATGCTCCAATAGATGCCAGAAAAAGGTTTAAAGTATTGAGAAGTTATTATTTTTGCAATAAATAAAGGAATACAGGACAAAGGAATTTTGAATAAGTGGAAAAAATCTAACTCATGCATGGGTATGCTCAAATCAAAAGGGGCTATAAATAACATCCCTGCTCTGCAGACATGGAAAATATCTTTTCTTTCATTTGGAATCATAATCAGATTACGCTCTTGGGTACAGACATGATGTTTTATTCAAAGCATTATTAAATGAAGAACTTTGTATATGGAGACTTCTTTCTTTCTGTTCTAGCTCTTTGCTTGCAAGAAGCTCTAGTGATATAAGGACTATTGTACTCCAGTGCCACATCCCTTCAGGGATAAGATTTTTACGATTGCAACCTGACACCGTTTCTGTGTCCTATGAGCGACAGAGCAGTAACTCAGTTCAAAGGCAGGAGGCATCAAATCACAGTGCAGCAGTAAATTAACCTGTCTCGCCTTGGCCAATGAGGAGTCTGCCTTAAATCTCGGCTGTCACAGTGGCGGCCAATGGAGAGACGATGGCTGTAAATCTGTCTGGGCTGCTCTGTTAACGGTGTCTTGGTGTGGTTGGGGGAATCCATCCAGAGGGAGGGGGGAGACAGAATTAGGAAAGTGAATGGGGGAAGAGGTAAGGTGGAGGTATGCAGGGAAATCTGTCTTAGAAGACTAAAACAAAGCAAAAAAAGAGCAAATACTGCAGCAAAAATAGCAAAAAAAAAAAGGTTTTTTTTATGCTTCCAGATGCAATTGAAAATAAGGAATTGCCCCCATAAAGATTTGCAACCACCATGTACTCTATGTCTCTGATGTTGACTGTTTACAATAAAAAAAAACTGACTGATGGTCTTTTTGTGCTCTTTTTGCATTATATCTACACCAAAAAAAAAATTTACTGTTTAATAACAGCTGTAACCTCTGACTGTTGGGACAAAGCTCCAATCGGTAGCAGCGGGCCCTATGGATTACAGCCTGCCTGTGTGGGTCTGAAGCAGGAGGTAAACCAGAGTCCAGTTAAAGCCCATCCAACCAGATGTTCCCCAGTTGTGCAAGTTTAGAACACTGTGGAATTCCCCCTGCAGCAAAGCAAACCTAAACAAAGATTAACACTGGAGGTTTTTTTTTTGTTTTTTTTTAGACGAAGAATAAGCTCAGTATATGCTTATAGTGCATTTAAGTAAAGCCAGAAAAGTGAACCCCCCTCTATGATTTTATATTACAATGCTTTCTGAAAAGAGTTATAAGCTAGAGGACGTATAAAAAGCCCACCAGATCGAAAATACATCTGATGGAATAGTTCTTCAACCAACAACTCCCTTGGCGATGTGATTTCATTATCCAATCAGAGTTGAGCATTTTCATGAGCTAAATCTTACAGGTACCATTAAGGAATAAATGGTTCTGTGAATTTGAATTTGGGAGCTGTTCTTCTTAAAAAAAAAAATTTAAATCCCACATTTTTTTTGCACTCAACTTATTATGACATCCAATAAACCACACCCATGTGGAGACATTTTTATTTTACAACGACACAAAAAAATTAAACATTATCATCAGAATTTACAGTCATCTTATGTCATTACTATGAAAACTTTTTTTCTCCTTTTTCTAGAAACATAAATAGCGAGTTGAGTTATGGCAAAGGCAGGCAGGAGTGCAATGGTGGAGGTGTTGTTTTTGGCTGGCTTTCCTTGGAGTGGCCATGATTCTTTTTTCTATGGGAATCCATAAACAGAGCCAGAGAGGGCAACTGGGGCCATAAACCATGTCAGGCTGCCACAATGCTGCTGTGAAGGCAATGGGGGAGCAGGCCAGGGCACATATCTCCTCTACTCTGCATGCACACATTTACAACCGCCTGCACTTTGAGCAGCTTTTAATGACTAAATGTTTTTGCAACAGCATTATGGTTATTGCTTTTTGCTGTATTGTCATTGGTGTATCTTGTGCATATGTATTATTATGCCTCCAGGTAACTAGATTAACTATTTACTTTTTTTAAAAAAAAGCTTTGTTCTCCGACATATTCTCCGACAGAAACGAAGGTGTTCTCATTTTTAAAAAAAATGCTTATGTTTCTTCTTTATATTGTAGTAGCTGAGATTTTCAACGCAACTCATTGATGGGTATTGATAACAGAACAGTTTCCAATCTTACCTGTAGGCACTTATTTGAGACTAAATTAAATCTTTCCAAAATTATTGATTGAAGTAGAATGCTTTATTTTCAAACAAGAAAATATAATTTACTTTCAATTTTAGAGTTTTTTCGTGTATTGATGATTTTATCTGTCATCTTTGTTCATTTAGGTGTTGCTGTACAGCTCTTTCAAGAATGTGGTTGCTGTAACTGTGACATTAATTTATTGCGGCTTGATCTCTGCTATTTGACACAGCTAATCATTGTATGGTGACTGAATATCAAAAAAATGGGGGAGATTTATCTGTTACCTTGCTAAAGTGGTTTAGATTATGCAGGATGTGACATTTTTCTTTATAGCTCTGAATTATTGTGAAAAAGACCACAAATGGTGTACCCGTTTTATTTCAGATGTACTGTAGAGTAACATATATACACTATATTGCCAAAAGTATTTGCTCACCCATCCAAATTATTGGAATCAGGTGTTCCAATCACTTCCATGGCCACAGGTGTATAAATTCAAGCACCTAGGCATGCAGACTGTTTTTACAAACATTTGTGAAAGAATGGGTCGCTCTCAGGAGCTCAGTGAATTCCAGCGTGGAACTGTGATAGGATGCCACCTGTGCAACAAATCCAGTCGTGAAATTTCCTCGCTCCTAAATATTCCACAGTCAACTGTCAGCTGTATTATAAGAAAATGGAAGTGTTTGGGAACGACAGCAACTCAGCCACGAAGTGGTAGGCCACGTAAACTGACGGAGCGGGGTCAGCGGATGCTGACGCGCATAGTGCGAAGAGGTCGCCAACTTTCTGCAGAGTCAATCACTACAGACCTCCAAACTTCATGTGGCCTTCAGATTAGCTCAAGAACAGTGCGCAGAGAGCTTCATGGAATGGGTTTCCATGGTCGAGCAGCTGCATCCAAGCCATACATCACCAAGTGCAATGCAAAGCGTCGGATGCGGTGGTGTAAAGCACGCCGCCACTGGACTCTAGAGCAGTGGAGACGCGTTCTCTGGAGTGACGAATCGCGCTTCTCCATCTGGCAATCTGATGGACGGGTCTGGGTTTGGCAGTTGCCAGGAGAACGGTACTTGTCTGACTGCATTGTGCCAAGTGTAAAGTTTGGTGGAGGGGGGATTATGGTGTGGGGTTGTTTTTCAGGAGCTGGGCTTGGCCCCTTAGTTCCAGTGAAAGGAACTCTGAATGCTTCAGCATACCAAGACATTTTGGACAATTCCATGCTCCCAACTTTGTGGGAACAGTTTGGAGCTGGCCCCTTCCTCTTCCAACATGACTGTGCACCAGTGCACAAAGCAAGGTCCATAAAGACATGGATGACAGAGTCTGGTGTGGATGAACTTGACTGGCCTGCACAGAGTCCTGACCTCAACCCGATAGAACACCTTTGGGATGAATTAGAGCGGAGACTGAGAGCCAGGCCTTCTCGTCCAACATCAGTGTGCGACCTCACAAATGCGCTTCTGGAAGAATGGTCAAAAATTCCCATAAACACACTCCTAAACCTTGTGGACAGCCTTCCCAGAAGAGTTGAAGCTGTTCTAGCTGCAAAGGGTGGACCGACGTCATATTGAACCCTATGGATTAGGAACGGGATGTCACTTAAGCTCATATGTGAGTCAAGGCAGGTGAGCAAATACTTTTGGCAATATAGTGTATCTAAAACATCTCTTATCAAATTCATATTGATGAAAGGAAATTATGTGTCAGTACATAACCACAGTCCCTTATTGTCACTGAGCTGAAGTGTCCATACTATCATGGTCATGTTTTAATCCAAAAATGTTGGATTAAAACAAAATGTTGCCGATTACAACTCTACAAGATTCAGTTATTAATGAAACCACAAAAGCAATGAAAGAAGCTTAGACGTTTTGAAGAGCTGGAGTCAAAGTTTAAACATCACTGTTTAAAGAATTTCTTGAAACGTTTCTTGTCAAAATTAGAGATAGAAAAAGCAGTAAGTGCTGCTAAATGAATACTGCTACCAGAGTCTGACCAGGTCAGGAAAATAGATCATTTTACACCCAACCTTAAACCACTACTCTGATGCTTTGCTTGAAGAATAGATCTGAAAATTGCACTTGAACCCTTGCAGGGCACTGAATGACAGTAAATACTGTGTTTGAGCGTTGCTTTACAGGTATGAACCATCTCAACTCTGCAGTTCCACAATGTTCCCATGATTAGACCTTCACACAGAGCTTCTTCTCAGCTCTCTAACAAACTCAAAACGTATGATGTGGAGAGACTGAAATTAGGACTGATAACCTGTTTGCTTCAGGCAGTTCATTCAAAATTTTCTGCATGTTTGTTTGCTATTTAAAGTTAAGTGTTTCTTTCCATTTATATGCCTACATTTTTGCTATTATTACTTTGTTTTTTTTTCAACTCTGGAATAACTACCTAATGATAAATAATACATTTATTTAATGGTTTACTTTTTTTTATTAGTGGAAGAATACACTGTGTGCAATAAAACCAGAATTTATTGTAAGGCTTTGAACACATCTTTACTGTGGGTGCTATTAATTGTGCACGGTGGTCTAAGTACTACTCCATGCATGCATAGTTGGCCTGTATTGTGTCCGTTTACCTGGACATGCTATTGAATGTGTGCTGGGGCCCATTGACTATGACATAAAGACTCTCCAGGCTTGCAGATGAGGAGAATTTATTGACTAATTTTCACAGCCCTGCCCCCCCACCAATACAAGAGAAAGGACCAACTCCTTCACTGTATGCATCGATCAATTACAAGACTCTAACGCATACGTCTCTGACAATTTTACTGCATGTTATGTACAGTATGTCAGGCCATGGCGCTTCTAACTGCTGTACTCATTCTTGTATAATTAAAATAAATTACCTGGCTGCTTTTTATGATGGTGCAACTGTAATTACTGGATGACAGCAAGTCACTGAGCTGTCGATTGTGCCGCAGTCTCATCTCAATGAAAAGTGGGAATTTGGACAAGAATCCCGAGCTGGATCCTGTTTTAACACTATGCCTTCATTTCTGTGCTTAGGCTGGGATTTCTATCTAATTACATAAACTGCTTTCTACATGAGCTGGCTTTGTCCTTTTAACCTTCAAACCTCCCACTGCGGCCACATCTTGAGCTGAAGCCTAAAAACTTAAACAGAAGCTGTACTCATACCAGCAGGGTGGTAACAACAAATGTGTAATAATGGGGTAAAATTAAATTAATTATTGTCTTGACTTTTGTCAATTTAACACTAAGCTGTAAGCATCATCTCAGCCCTTGATTCAAGCCATGTGCTGGCAGAAAGAGGAACAAACTGAAGGACTGACAAAATGGAGCCAAGCCAAATGTTTTATGGGTCAGGCTAACGTTTTGCTAATAAATGCTGTGAAACAGACGGTTTTGAAAACTCCTTTAACTTGTAAGAACACAGTATATGAACCCTTAATCTTATACTTCCAAACATGACAAACTGATTTGTATTTGTCATCTTTTAATTTAAAATCTTATTCTTGAAGAATATAAAGTAATCTTTGTAGATTTGATGAGAAGACATGAGAATGCACATGACCTGTAGGGGTTAAACCTATGCTTCCTTCTCAAGCAAAGATCTGTTAAAAACACAAATTAAACCTAAAAGAGAAAACCAAGAATGGAAGTGTTTTTTTATAATCCACTATATATATTTGGACTGCTTGATTTTATGGTGATTTTTTCATGCATCCCTCTCTGGCCACCTTTTATAAATGTTTTTAAAATAATAAAGGTAGCAAGTGTGTTACAGTATGGGGATTATGGCTCCACGGCATCAAAGATGCATGTGCTAGCACTTAGTAGAAAGATACTCATAAAGTATCTCGTAAAACTTTTCATTTGACAAAGTTCCACATCAGCTTTTAATTATAGCAGCAGAAACTGCACTTCCTCTCCTACAAAAATTTTAGTCAACTTTGTAATTCAACCCTAACACCAGGAGATGGAGCACTTGCACTTCAGTGAAAAGGCATCACTAAGGTTTTTTTAAGAAGTCAAGCTCCACAGAAGATTTAAAAAAAAAAAAAATATATATATATATATATATATATATATATATATATATATATATATATATATATATATATATATATATATATATATATATATATATATATATATATATATATATATATATATATATATATATATATATATATATATATATATATATAAAAGGGTATGAAATATGAATAAAAAAAATGTTCCATCTAGAACATGAAACATTTGTGTTTTTCCCAATATTTGAAAATGCTTAGAAAAAAATCATACAATAGCAGCCTATTAGGGTAATAATTCAAAATATTGTGGAATGATTGGAAGTACTGGTTTCAGAAAGTAACAAGAATGTCAACTTTACCCAACTTTATTCTTTTTACAGTAATCTGTGGATGACATCATGCTGTTGAAAGGATTATACATCAGGGTAGAGCAATACAAGGAATGGTGTCAGAGGTTGTGATGTTTATCAGTTAATCACATTCCTAGATAACAGCAAAAAAAGGAGAAAAAAAAACAATCATCCGAACGGGGCATTCATTATTGGAATGTACACCTTTTATCCTCACTTTGATCAATTATAACAAAGCAAAAAAATGTATGAAAAAGGAAACTTTATAAAGTAGAAGTCCCAAAGAGTGACTGGATCAGCCATTTGTACAGCTCACAGCTTTGAACGAAATGTAAGCTGGAGGAGATCAGTGCTATATGGTCTGTGCTGAGCAGCAGCTCCCTGGTTACACTGACAATTATCGGAGAAGTGACCACTTGATCTGTTCCTTTGCAGATTGAAGCACCTGTGAAAAGGAAATATTTTTAATTACACACAAGGTTTAATTAATATTTACAGTAAAAGGCCACAGCAGAAGACTAACCATAATGTAACAGACATACAAATGCTCTAAAACAAACTAAATTAATGTAACCTTGTGTAATGATAAAAAATGAACACTTTCTAAAAATATCCAGCAAAAAATGACTAAGTGATATAAATGAAACGAAATTACTAAGACCTAATTAATCATCTTAATTGATTGAATGAAAGCCAAATCATAACCATAAAACATCAAGACTGGACACAGCTATTAATCATTGCAATAGATGGAATGGCGTTGGCCGATCTCAGACCTCCTAAATGACAACATTAATCAAGAAGAGCTCACACCCTAAGACAGACCGAGCTGCATAGAAACTAAAAGACAGGAACCACCGCCGGCTACCTTCTGCCTTACCACTGAATAATTAGTTATAATGCACCCTATTGTGCATATAAGGCAACGAAAAGTGGGCAGCCTCAGGGCCGAAACAAAACAGGAGAAAAGAAGTATGACGCAAGACGCAGACCTTTTATTCAAGTTTCTTTCAAAATGAATTTTAACGTCGATAATTTGATGGATTTTAAACTTTGCAGCAGAATGAGAATCGAAATAAGGGTATTTTACTTACCTGGGTCACTGTCTGCTCTGTCAAAGGTACATCATCGCCCTACAAGAAAAAATGATATTATTTTCACACTTGCAACAAAGATACTACTTAAAATATTTCTGTTAGAGGATGTGTTAAGCAGAGCTTACTCTAAGAGCCACACGGTGCACAACTTGCTGCGGGTCACTCTCTAAGATCACCCTGAAAGCAACACAAATATTTCCATAAATAAGCACAAACAAAAAGATACGTGGCTACAGATTTATCCGTCAAAAGTATAAATATATTATATATTTTTTTTTTAAAAGGGATGCAAATAACTAATTCTATTTCAAAAAATAGATTAATCTGTCAATTATTTTTTGATTAATCGATTAATAATCGGATAGCCAGAGGTTCCATAAAGAAGACTCTTTACAAAATCAAATCAGGTGAAACTCAAACTTTTCCCCTTGAGGAGTTCTGTATAGGGCATCTGGACAGACTTAAAAAGTGTATTTTAATCTTGAATGCAAAATGTTGATATGTTTTTTTACAACATTGGTATAATTACTGCTCTAAGTGGGTCATTCTGTCAGCTAAAGACATGTTTTAGAATCTCTATACTATACTCCATTTAATAATTAATCAATTATTAAAACATATATATATATAAATTTTGTACATACCCTCCATCCACAATTTCATCGACAGCCAGGAAGAGTCCCTCCATATTCTCCAATAAAGCTCTCCTCTCAACATTTTTTCTTCAGAAAAAAACAAACATGCATCTTAAGCAGAGTTTCCAGAATGCTATATTAAATGGTCGACTGATATTCAGCTAAAACAATACCTCAACATCTGACTGAGGGAATCGAAAAGGCAGTTTAGAACAGCCATAAGCATAAGCTGCAGAGAACAGAGAAAAAGACAACATTAAAAGCTCTATTCCAACTTTAAATAAAAAAAAAACTAATGCAATCAATTTGCAAAGTTAAAAAAAAAGTATGTTAAAACTCGTTCAGGATCCTAAAGCCCTTGGATTATAATAACATGGGCGACATTTGACTTTATGTAAAAGGTAAAACACTATTAATAGCTAGTTCTTATTCATTTCAATATGTAATTCTCATCTACAGACAAAAGAAGGAAACAATAAAAAGATATTAGATAGATAGATATGGTTTCAAATCAAGAGGCTTTTTCAGAAAGATCTTTAAAGGTACATTGCACAAACTAAACAATAAATTTACCTCATTTTCATGTGAGCTTCCAATCACATAAAAGAAGAGGTCTATATTGCTCTTGTACACAACAGTCAGGCCTTCCAGTAATGCTATCTCACCTTTAAGGATGTAACAAAGAAAAAATATAATCAGACACCACAAAAACCACAATGTTCTTAAGAAATGGACAGAGGTAATACAATGAGTAGAGCTTACTGTCTGTTCGGTGAGTCTTGTTAAATATGTTCTTCTCAAAAGCTTTCTGCTCCTTTACTGTTGGGTATGTGTCATCATAATACTGTAGACAGATATATATTAAGTTAGTGTATTAATATAGAATATCTAAATATAGCCATAAGATCTGTAGCCCTTTTTTAAATGGTATGCTAATAATAACAAATCATAATAATGACAAATCATATATATTACTTTCAAAAACTAGTGTTTGCTTCAATTATCCCCTTTGGGAGGTAACTTTAATTGAAAGGGCTAAAACATTCAAGCTATTAATAAGCTTGTAAAATAATCTTTCAAAACAAACAATAAAAATAAATATGCTAATAAAAATTGCAGCCAGTGGTGTTACACAGTAAATTAGTATATCTGTTATGAGAGTGTATAGAAAACTAGGGCTGCAACTACTGATTATTTTGCAAATGGATTAATCTGTTGATTTTATTTATTTATTTATTTTATTAATTGATTAATAATAGGATATCCAAAGGTTCTTTAAAGAAGATTTCTAAAACAAATCAAACCAGGCGAAACTAGAACTTTTCAACAAGAGTTCTGGATAGAGCATATTGACAGACGAAAACATCTTTTCAATCTTAAACGCAAAATGTTTATGTATTTTTTCCCAATTTTGATATAATTATTGCTCTAAGTGGGTCGCTCTGTCAGTTAAAGGCAAGTTTTAGAGTCTCTATACTCCAGTTAACAATCAATCAATTACTAAATTAGTTGATTATTTCAATGATCGATTAATCACGATTAATACAATTAATTGGTTCAGCCCTATTGAAGACAAAACGTAATGAACTGATGACAAACTGAGCTATGGATATCCAAGATGTGCAGTGGTGGGAAAACATCCCAGTACTTTTTTAAACACCACTATAAAGCATTATCAATAAATAAAGAATTAACACAAGCAAAATTATAACGTTTGGCAGCATCAAATCAATATTCTACTATTCTATTTAAATACAACCATTTCTTTTCTTACACTATTCAGACAGAAATGCTGCTATAATCAGGAAATTAATAAATGTATGTTTCAAACATAAAAAAGGGATATAGTCGCAAATATTGAACACACATTGATTAAAAAAAGCTGAATATATTAGTCCTCAAATGAAAGGGGAAATTTGAAAAAAATTGATTTCGTTTATGAGCTGTGCAGAGCTGTAGCCCCGACTGTTGGGTAAACTTTAATAACATAATTAATTTTTTTGCCATTGTACAGTATATTGTATAGGACAGAACCTGTTAGTGTAGCTACCATTTCGAGGGAACAGGTTCAAGTTTTTCGAAAGAACATATCCGGTTGATGCATCCTTCCCTGATAAAACTTTAGGTTTACAAATTTATGTTTTCAGAAATCATAAAAAAAAAACACTATTTATATATCAACTAATTTAAGAGGATGTTTTATGTAACAAATCATTTAAATTTTGGGAAATTCTCAGTTATGAACATTCTTAATAACAATTATGTAAACGGTTACCTTGGCATAAAGCCTGTCTCCATCGTTGTCCAGAATCAGTACAGCTTTGACAGTATGCAAGGAAGGTTCCTGTGTAGACAACAACAACATTCCTCTTATTTTTAACCGAATATATAGGAAATTAAACACTTTTGTCACAATGAAGAGGAAGAATAAAACAAAATAGTATATATCAGGGCGGGAATATGTTTGCTGATTGAACGAATTAAGCCGTTTATCATGAAATGAATGTAAAATATCTTAAAACAATTCAAAATGTTCAGCAACTCATAAAAACTACGCTCGACTTCCACATCAGCAATGAACGGGGAGGCTAACTGACTGGTTAGCCAGCGCTTATGCTACTTAGGTCTGTTATACAGCTACTTCCGTTACGAAAACAAATGTCTACTAAACTGTTAAGTAAGGTCATTAATATGTTATTACTGTAACTGTTTTTTTCCTCAAAACAATATTATGCAATAAGAAACACATGAGGAAACCATACCAGTATGGGAGAATCCATCTTCGTTCTCGTTAGCAAACAGGCTACCTAGCTAACATCAAGCTTACGACGTCCAAACGGGACTCTTCCTGATTGGCTGACGCAGCGCGTCACGCCGTGCTGACGTAAAGGGCAAAGGTCACTTTACTAAGTGTGCTGGCAGTTTGTGTTCGCTATTAAAATTAAGAAATAAAACATTTGGTTGTTGGTACACATATTTTAATTAATATAATAAGATTATTCAGATACGAAGCTCGTTTTAATTTAAATTATGTAACTGTTGCACAAATGTCCACCCAATAAAAACTAATGTATTTATTTTTAATAATGAGAACAATGATCTTTGTTTATTAGGCTCAGTCTATTTATCTAAGGAAATTTGACTTTAAAAGTTTTTACACCAGTGTAGTAAAAAACTAATAAATAAAAAGACGGATTTATGTCCAGTTCATAATTTAAATTCAATCCATTCTAGTTGTGTAGCTACAAAATGCATAAGTAAACATAACATTATTACTTTATGTCTGTATGGTGTATTGCCATCCCTTTTTCTGCCAAAACATCTGTTACTCATCAAGCCATGCAATCCACTATACTCCTGAAATTATTCTGCTGCATCTGGAACCAAGTTATAAGAAACTGGGTAAAATCTTTGCTTTTTTAACTGTAAAATAAAGTATTAATAGATCTGATTTGCTTGTTTAGAATATCCCACAGTTGCTTGATAGTAAAGAAAACTGATGCATTTTTAGGCCAAGTTAACACTTTACATTTTGTGTTGTGATCCATAAACCATTCCTGAACCATATTCCTGAACAATGCTGCAAATGTCAGGCAATTTTGTTCTCTTGAAACGCTTAGAAGGGTGGTGCATGTCAGAGTAGACACTCTCTTTGATTGCAGCAACTTAAGTTTCCCAGCAGAATGTACAACTTTCGCATTGCCTCCACCAGCTTACCCTTTACCCATTGTGAACCCTGGTTTTATCAGCTCCTTAGGAGAGTGACACACATGTATCCACATAATGTAAAAGACCAGATTAGTCATATCTTTTGGAGTCTGGTCAGTTTTTGATGCTTTTGTCAAAAACTCTGAAATACTTGTTAAACCTTTCAAAGAAATCCACCCTTAGTTTTTAAGCAAGCTGAGCTATATTAACTGTTGGATCAAACCACATGATCCAGAGTTCCCTGCCCATTAATCAGTGAGCCTTAGTCATCCAATACATGTTTTTAATTCAACCACTGAGTGAACAACTTGACCAGAATGACTTGTCCCAAATGTCAAGTTATCATAAAATGTTCTTCATAAAATCAGCTGAAACCTTGATTCATGCTGATTTGCTTGCTTCTAACACATCATCATTGAACATAAAATACCTTCCTGATACATCCAAGCGATTACGAGGTCATTTGATAAAGAGATAATCAGTGGTTTTAACTTTTCCCCATCCGTGGTATTACTGGTAGGGTTGAGTGATCAGTTATTAAAACTTCCATGTAAGTAAGCTTGCACAATATCACCTTTTTTTTTTTTTTTTTTACCAAATGCTTCCTCCAGAAGAGATAATAGCTGCCATTCTCTTAATGTGCAGTTATCTTCAGCAGTGGTGGGTTCATCATTGCCATCTATTGACGTCCATGTCTAATTATGTCTCAAACCAACTAATTGCTTTTAGTTTCATCCCAAGTATGCATTTCAGGCCTCTATATTTATCTTCCATAACATTGAAATCTACCAGCCTACAGCTGGGGCCTTATTACAAACTTAAGTCTTACAGTCTTAGCTATGGCTACAGACTTAGCTATGGCCTTGCTGTCTCTCTTAACATACCTAACCTGATGCAACAGCCTAAAAACTATTGAGCTTGTTCAATCTTTTTATGGCCAAAATGCTCCTATCAAAGTAATGCACCACATTGCAAAATTTAAATGATTTTTCATTTAAACCCAGTTCAAATGGTTTCCACAATCAACAGATCTTAAGACACTACAGCAGTTCCAGAATATGGTTTACTTTATGATCTACTTTGTCAGACACACCAGAAGGCTCAGGAGGAGCCCTAAGCAATTGCCTGGATCAAAGACTCTCCAACAAAGAGATCACGGTTTTTGAGACCAGTCAAGTATCTTACCAAATATTCAGCAACACAGGAGCACCACAGGGGATGGCACTCTCATCATTTTTTTACTCTGTACACCTCTGACTTCCAATACAGGACAGTATCCTGTCATCAGCAGAAATACTCAAATGACTCTACAGTCACTGAGTGTAACAAAAATGTACAAGAACCTAAGTACAGTGAGCTGGTGGACTGCTTTCTGGCATGGTTTGGAAACAGTCATCTGGCCCTGAATGTGAACAAAACAAGGGAGATGATTGTAGATTTCAGCAGAAACAGGAACAAATCCAATTTTATTAGAATAATGGGAGAAGAATTGGAGGGGTATAAATACCTTGATGTTCAGCTAGACAACAAACTCAACTGGAGATGGAAGAAAAGAAGAATTATTTTAAAAAATAAAGAAGAAAAAAAATGAAGCAAAATATCGTTTGCTAAGGCTATGACACAAATTAAGAAACTTGTATAGACAAAGGGGTTCCAACCCTTTGCTAATGTGTAAATAATAAAGCTGGCGAATGAAGAAAAACTTCCAACAATACAATCCATGGAAACATCATTGGTAACATTCACAATTGCTAACGTTGTATAATTATTACTTCCACATCTTGGTCAGTAATCAAGTTATTTGACTGGAAAGCTTTTGGTTTAAATACTTGTTATTTATATAAACTAGAGATTGTACATAGACTGAATAGAATTACAGGACTACTGAGAAATCAAATCTCAGCTGTGCTTAACCAGAAGTTCTGTGACACGTAGAACTCGCTGTTTGTTGTAGGGCAACATAGTAACCAGAATTTGCTAAATTCACAGGACTTTTTCAGTTTCTCCTGCTCATAAGCATCTTTTTTTCTGGATCCTCCCACATTTAACCAACTCCAATTATCTTACTTCCCACTTCTGGGAAACGTTTGGAAAAGGCTGGTTGATGGGGATTTCCCTCTATCTTAGTCCACAAATGACATCATTGTTTGGTCTTACTGTTAGATCCTTTTGGTCAAGTGTTTCAAATATTACTGGAAAGAAATCGATGTACCTAAATTAATCCTCCAGAGAACTAGTGCAATGAAGAGATATAAACTTATTTGACACTTATTTATAACAGTATTGTGGTAAAGAACTATGAAGTGTTGCAAGACAGCGCTATGTTTACACAATACAGCCCCTAACATTTCAAAATTGCCATGAGTGGAGAGGAAACAGCATGCTGCTTTTAACTCAGACAGGGTAAAACGATCTTTGGATGTCATGCCCTCTCATTTATTAAATATATATTGGAGTTTATAGGTGATTTTACCACAGTAATAATGATGACAATTACAGTGGGTGATGAGTAAAGATTGACAAATGAGTCAGCATAATTTAGCACACAGAAAATAAATAATGCTTGCTAACTTTGAGGTGAGATGAGAATGAATAATGATTAAAGC
Source organism: Cyprinodon tularosa (assembly GCF_016077235.1). Lineage (NCBI taxonomy): Eukaryota > Metazoa > Chordata > Actinopteri > Cyprinodontiformes > Cyprinodontidae > Cyprinodon > Cyprinodon tularosa. The sequence goes on along the minus strand of NW_024038892.1, from coordinate 1,772,432 downwards.
TCACGATAAAAAAAACACCTTTTTTCCAACAAAAAAACAAGCTCTTCTGTTCTGAAAAACTATACACCTGTAGTGCATTTTTTGCTCTATATGTGTCATTTCTGTCAATCGCTCAAAGTATTTCTCACAAATATTGAATAATGTGCATTTTTACATAAGTAGAAGGGTAGTGGTGTCAAAGTGTGGGTTGTTCCCCTCTCCACTGCATATGCCAGCAACCACAGCAGTTAGCAGTTCCCTTCCTCAGAACCAAGCGCTCCTTTTATCAGCATTAAGCAGAGCTTCCGCCAGCCAACATCCTCCTTTCCCTGCCTTCCATCTCTGTTTATATTGTCAACCAGGCTTTGCATGCTTTGAGCACATGGATTGCATTTAAACACACAAAAAGATGCATGCAGCATGTATACACAAAAATTTATGAAGCCTTACATGATGAGTGTAAGTCTGAGAGTAAAACCAACTCTTTAACACAATTGCTGCATAAAAAAAAAAAGAAAGAAATACGCACAAATGTCAACTGAAAGCTATCGGAAAATAATCCAAAAGTGCAATGCTGCTGTTGCAAAACGTTATCATAATCTGGACATCTTGAGATAAGCGCAGGTTTTATTGAGACATTCAGAAGAATGATGCTGCATGTTTAGGTTCCTCATTTTCTCACCTTCAAGTCACAGCAACGTTGTGAACATTAATAGTTGTCACAGAGAAGAACGACAGAGGACTTGCTATAATTAAAATCAATTTAAGTTTAGTAAACATCTTTGTGGAGTCATTACGTAAAGGAGATTTTGAATTCAATAAAAATGAAAAGATGCAAACCTAACATCTCTCGGCTTGTTGGTTTATCAAATGTCAGCTGTTCCAGCAGCCGCTTACATACAAATAATTTTTCACCATGAAATTCTAATATATCCACCCATCCATAATCATTATTTATTACTTTACTAATCTCAATCCAAACAAGTATTTACATTTAAGACCTCTTAACATACCTAACCTGTTTATTTTCCTTGATTCCATATCCAAATGATAGATTTACAGTAAACATAAATGCTTTTCTTCATTGAAAACAAATTAAGTTTGAAAGGGATTTCCAGAAATAGAGAAATACACAATTAAAACTAGAATACAAATTTCCTGGATAATGTATTTTATAAAAGCATGCTAAACAGAAGACATTGGCAAAAAATGCAAGAGACAAAGTGGCTTGTTTAGTTTTATAGGGCATCTGAAGAGTGAAAAAAAATCAAGAGAAATTACGATCTCAACCTTGAATATATATTACTGTTCTCCATTTGTATAGGCACAGCTAAAGTTGAACAACCATAAAATAAAACACACATAATTGAAATGATACATAAGATCGCACTCTAAAAATTCTAAGGGACCAACAGGGTCCAACAGATCAATAATATTCTGTCCACTGTCAAGAAAATAGCACTTTTCCATCTTAAAGGAAAATCACAATTCAATCCAAACTGGAGCAATTTGCTACACTTGATAATAAACATGTATTTAGGACATGCTTAAAAATTTACTGCAGCTGTACATAATTTTCATTTGATTTTGTTTTGTGTGTAATTTGATTATTTATTTTTCTTTTCGTCTGCTTTGTTCATCTTAAAAAACATGAAACTGTAATTCTTTTTATTTCAGAACACGCCCCGGCTTCTATTTATCAAAGATGATTTGCTGTCACTAGTTTTTTCCCCTCTTCCCAGAAGCTGACTCTGAAAACATTCCCTTTTTTGATACCACAACCTTCTGTGTGAACCCATTTTGCTGCATAGTGATTTCCATTTGTGTCTGATAGTTTTCCTAGATACACAAACCAAGTTAAGACAAAGCAATAAAAGGGAGCTGTATCGTGTGCAAGAAACTGAACAAGACACAAGCTACTATGTTTAGCCTTTGGGTTTCAGGGCCATTAAGATAAATGAAGCTTGAGTTTAGTCAACTATGGGTGTTACCAACAACTCCGCCTGCTGTGTTTTTTTTTAAAGAAAAATCATCTGTGCACCCGTGAGGAGTATGAAAAGCAAACTCCGATGGGATATCTGAGCTCTAGGCAGACAGTAAAACAGAGATGTCAAAGACTAATTGGAGCAAACAAACACAAACTGGGAATGTGGGCGTTGACCTGGGAACTGTGTCCAGATTTCAAACCGCTGTGGTTTCTGTAATAACAGGGCATGCTGTGGCATTGGTTGAGTCAGGGGCTGGGTGCTAGGAACTTGAGTTGGGAAGTCCCTATCTGGATTCCTGGTAGATGTTCACCTTTCTTGACTTTGTCACCCACCTACATTTCCTACCCCAACCAAAAACATTGTCACTAAATCATTTGTGATTTTAAGTGGAGTATTATACTGCAATAATATCATGCCACAAAACCTTTGAAATTGAAATACTTTAAATCTAAATTTAAGTGATGTAGGTGCCCCTATAATTATGCAATATACTTCAACAGGGAATCTGCTCAACATTTTTATTTTAACATAGTGAAAACAAGCTTTATTTTTCATTACAAGTTCCTGGTAGTATTGCAATATAGTTTAAATTAATAGTTCATCTTGCAACTATGCTGTTCTTTTTTTATTTGGTGAAAATAAAAATGCATAGTTTATGAGAGTATTATGAGAGCATATAATTTAATTAAGCACAAGATCTCACAAAATGTTTCAGAAAAAAAACTGAATATGATGCACTTTCTACTATAATAAGTGATTTTTACAGTTAATCATTGGTTTAGAGTTCAAATTAAAATGTGTTGACTGACTGTTATCATAACTCTATAGTCATCTGTGTCAATGTAGGACATGGTCTTGCTATTGTCTATTCTAATGCAAGCCGAATGGAAATAGGAAAAAAATGAATAATAAATCAGCTTGATATTATTAGTCACTAATTTGTGTGAGAGGTGCAGTAAAATACAATGGTGACAAGGAACATAAAAGCCTTTGTAAGTTCCCTCTTCTGGTTTTAGATCCGGGCAATGAGGGGGATTTTTTGTGTGGGATTTCAATGGTCACTTGCTATGTAAGACACGCTCCCCTTCATTCTTCCCCTGCTCCTGTATCTCCCTTGGCGGTTGCTCTGCCAGATAAAGGAACAATGCTGTCTTTCTTACCTGTCGGAGGGGTGTGCATTCCAGCCCCACTAAACTGAGTCTCAGTCCTGCCTCCGAGCGTTCAGCAAGGCCCTCGTAGCAATGCTGCCTCTGACTCCAGGTGCTTCAAATCACACTCATCATACCTTTTCCCTGTTGGAGGATTTTGGAGGACGTTGTTTTTGTGTGGTTTTGGACCAGAGACATCCACACAGCTTTTTTAATTCTGGTTCAATTCTTTGATCTGATCCCTTTAGGTGTATACTTCACAATTAGAGTGAAAATGGCTTCATATTTTGGTAGGTTTGTAAACATTTACCTACCACACTGTTGACTGACAGAATGATTGCCGTGGTGTGTGCCAGACTGTTGGTTTGTGGTTTCTTGTGAGGGCAAAAGGGAAATTTGGAGGCTGGGGTGCAGGTTTGCTATTAAGGATACAAGAGTGCAAAGAAAAGAGAAAAAAAAGGGGGGCTGGTGTGGGTGCTTTACAGGAAGATTGCGTTTGTCTGCACCGAGCCATCCCATTTATGCTGGTGGCCGTATGTGCAGCTGAACAGAGGTTCACAGTTAGAGAAGAGATAGAGCAGGAGGCCTCATGTGTCACACCTCTTGTCATCGGTCACGAAGGCTTTGAGTAATTTTCTCGTAGTCACCTCTGGGACTGTGCCTCACATAAGTTTTCTGTTCCTCATCACCTGCTGGAGATGATGAAGATGTTGCTCAGGTATGTAGATTTATAATTCCCTTTTGCTTTATAAAATGTTTTATTTCCAAGTTATCCAGATTGTTATTGTATCAAAACTTTCACATATTATGCATTTTTAATATAGAAATAAAAGTCAGAATACTATAATCAAAAATTTAACAATTGTATAACATGCGTTAATCAATATAATTACTCATTCAGAGCAAAGTTTAATTTCTATTTAACTCTAAGTCAAGCATTTAACAAAAAAAAACAACAACAAAAAAACAGAAAAGAAAATTCCTATAGATGCTTTTGATCCTATAACTAAATGAGGGGGGAAAGCCATAATATGACAGAAATCTTTACTGCATAACATATTTGCCACAATATCCTATTTCACATAATCACAGATTGGCAGACAACTTACACGTGGCAGTTTTAAATAGCTGCACGTCAAATCTTTTAAAAGAAAGTTTGAAAATGTACGTTACTTTAATTTATGCATTATGATGTAAAAAAATCCCTACAAAAAACAAGCAATATCAAAACAAAAAACATTTATATGAAATTTGGTATCTCATGCTTATCATATGTCCATATAAAGGACATGAAATAGTCTTTGTGAATGACTGAATGTATATAAATAAATACATGGATATATTTGGCTATACCAAGTCCTTTAGTTATTATTCAAACTATTTTTAATATTCATAATTCATGGGAGAAAAAATAATATTCTTTTTAAAAACTTATTGTGAAAAAGGTGAAGGCAACGATAAGTTTTAGGTGTTTTAGAAAATACTCTGCAGTTTTTTCTTTATCACTGTCAGTGAATTAGTCTTAAAGCACATATTACTATAACCCCTTTTTCTTTTTCAGTTTTCTTAAATCATTTTACAAGACACACAGTATCTTCAAAATGGGTTAAAAGTAGGCTCCGTCTTACAGGATCTTAAACAGAATATAGCTCATTGAGTAATTGATCCATTATTCAGTGAATGTGAGAATAGACCAGCAGTTCCTAAATAAATTTGAAAGGAATTTTACTAATGATCTCCTTCCAATTCCATTTAAATCAGTTTAAAAAAAATATCAAACTTGCAGAAATTGAGAGCAAATTTTCCTTAACAGCCATCTGTCCTCAGTCTCTTTCTGAAGACGCAGTTTGCCTTATCAGGGTTTGACATAGCTGCACCCTGGAACAGCTGATAGGAGAAGTCAATTCAACTGAAATTATCCTTTTATGAGCTACAGAAGAACCTTCAGAACACCAGAACAGTCTCCTATTAGTGTTGAAAGGCTCACAGATGTGTAATTTTCTTGAGATGTGTGTGGTGCACCAGTTTGTGATGAGAGGACAGTAGATCACAAATTGCTCTGTGTCTCCACCAGGTGTACATGTTGCAGTGCAAGCTTCTCCTAAATGTGCTCAACAGCCAATTGCGTTCTCCCTTTGAGGAGGCCCTGTGAGGTAAGTCCACACACAATATGAAAATCAGGAACCTCTATACTATGCAGCGTATAGGTTCTAGAATGAATTATTTTTATATATACATACAAATAAATGATGTTTTTCTATACAAGGTTGTGGCTACTCCAGGCAGGCTGTGTGGGGGGGTATCCATGCCTGCTAACTGTAATGGAGTCAGGCCTCATGGACATCTGCAGGACACAGAGATGGATATGGCTTGGCAGGAGTTGATGGCCATCACTGAGCTCCAGGTAAAGCTGACTTCCAAAACTATTTTTAGTAACATTTTAACAACAGACAGTTTAAAAACAATTACTCTATCTACTGGTTAAAAGTAATGTAGAAATATACTTGTTTTTGCAGTGGATCTTGTTTTTTTTCTTTTTTGACACATGCAAAAGACGGCATAACTAAGTGTTAACTAAAGAAACTGATTAATAAAAAAAACAAAACAGACTGGTGACAATTATTTCCACGCCTAAAGATGAAAAAAGATTTTACTTGCCAAAGCATATAAAAAAAAAAATTCAAATGAGAGCATCATTTAGACTTTTAATAAACTTTTTTGCTAAATATAACAATTGACATTAATTCATTATGGGAAACATCTTAAATCAATCAATAATTAAAAAGATAGAAGTGCAATAATCTTTTCTGAAAATCAAAAAAGCTCTTTATTAATTTTAAACATTTTCACAAAAGCAACACATTAGAAAATGAATTCATGCAAATAGAAAAGGAAGTGAAGCTTGTAGATTGTTGTAACTTGTACCATGACTGTACAATACTATAAAAAAAACAAGCAATCATATATTGTGTACAAATTCTGGTGATTTAAAGACTGAAATAAAAAAACAAAACATAAAAGTTATTGTATATATACTATTTTACCTAGGTATTTTATTACCTGGTTTATACGTGGGCCTACAGGAACTTTGACAACACAATATTCCTAATATGAGGTAAAGTTTGTTGATGGATCCCTGCTCCGCAAAAGCAACTTTAAATATACTGTGACTGTGTACTATCTTCCTCAGGGTTTGCAATGGTTCATAATGACCTGTAAAAACAAAAAGAACTGAAGAATCTGCTTTTATTCACTGATGGCAGGTATCTGTGCAGGCCTGTCAAACTTTACCAACCCGCAACCTTTGACATGATTGGAACAACCAGTTCCAGATTTGGAGGTGTGCCTTAATACTTTTGGCAAAATAGCATAAAGTACAAAAGCATTTTAATTAAATATCAATAAATATCTAAATATCATCTGTTTGTTGTGTGTTTATCTAAAGATGGGTTTTAAGATAGAAAGTAACATAAAACCAACAAAGCTTGTGCACTAACCTGTAGTGTATGCTGCATTTCGGATAAAAAAAAAACAGCAAAACATTTTACTCAATTAAGAGAAGTTTTACTTCCTAATGTTACTCAGGTAAAAGTAAAGTTAGCAGAATAAAACTACTTCAAAAAGAGAATTTAGTTCAGACAGTTAACGTAAAAGTACTTCTGTAAACAAAAACTATTTTGAGATTTATTCGGTTGTTTAAAAAGTTGGTGGGTCGGGGGGTAAATGGAAGGGTCATTAAATATTTTTGCAAACTAAAAGAGGGCCCTAAACAAGTTACAATTAAGATATGATTATATTTACTGTGGATTTACAGATATAACGACAAAGTGAATCTCACACTTAAACAGGCTTCAGTGATTAAGCCAACTATTTGCAGTATGAAAGAATTTGGCTTTAATTACTAGCAGCAGAACATAAAGGTCCAAAGAGCTCATAAACTTATCATCTCTTCCTTTTGCTATTTAGGTAGGGTAGGTAGGATTTATCAGTGGTTGTCGTAAATTGCCTCACTCATAGCATTAAGAGTACGCAGCAATGCAGTTTTTTTTTTTTTTTATAAATAATATGCACACTGCTAAATGACATTACATTACCTTCAGGAGGCCTGATTTTTATTCCAAAACTTTAACTTTTTTAGGGCAAGTAGTGAAGACGTTCCATTGTCTTGTTGACAAACAGAAATCTATCAAACGCCTTTTTCAGTTATGGAGGTTCATATTTTGCCCGGCTAGCACAAAAGGGATTTGTTTTTATTTCCCAGTAAGTTTTATGGATGAAGTACAAATAAATGCCTTAATGTACTGTATGTATCTTGATATCTGCCTTTTTGAAAATCCAACTTTAATATTAACATTTGGTAAATGCCCCTTAAAGCAAAAAAAAAAAAAAAATATATATATATATATACACACACATACAGCCAATTATGGCATACTGGCAAAATGCTATTAACTGTTTTTATCTTTTGTCACAGGAGTTTGAAGCCCAAAGTGAAGGCTCATACGAAGCTGCACAGTATCAGTCTATGCAGCCTGTGGCCCCTGCTGGAGAGTTTGGGATGACCCAGGGTCACTCAGAGGCCCCTTCTACTGCTTGTGAGCTGAGTACCATTGACACATATGAGGGATGCTACCCTGGAGCGCTGCCTTCCAGCCATCGTCTAAGCAGCAATACAGGCGCAGTGTATGGAAATGCAGATTCACAACTTCCTCAAAGAATGTTACCCATCTCCTCTCAGACTCAGTCATCGGTTATAAGTATGTCAGGCACCATTCAGGGTCATAGGAGACCCAACACCAGCACCTCTCAGGGCTTAAGTAGGCACATGCTGTGGACTACACATGGACACAACGCACATGTCCGCTCAGGGGATGACCTGGAATCAGATTCTGGTCTCTCACTGGGATCCAGCCCACCTTTGGCCTCCCCAGACAATCCTGTTAGTGCACCTGCTTACCAAAACATAGATACAGGTACACTTTATGCAGACTGTGAATCAGAAAGAGTGAATGAGCATGGCAGAAGGGGTCACAGTTACCCAATGGATTACCAGAGCCAAACTTTTCCATATTTACACTCTGGTGGACATCCACCTTATTTTTCACCTCAACCCAGTTTCTCTCACACACAAAATTGCTCCATGAATCCCCGCCCCCTGACACAAACCGGCGTTATGGCTGACCCATACAATTCTACAATGCCCAGCAGAGGGAGCTCATATGGCATGAACACAAAATCACAAGGAGGCAGTTCAAATCCTACTCCTCTTAGCAGAGATGAGCGCAGAGCTATGGCTCTGAAGATTCCCTTCCCATTGGACAAGATAATCAACCTCCCAGTCGATGACTTCAACGAGCTCCTCACACAGTATACTTTGACAGATACTCAACTTGCACTGGTCAGAGACATTAGACGCAGAGGCAAGAACAAGGTGGCAGCCCAAAACTGCAGGAAGAGAAAGCTGGAGAGCATCGTCCATCTTGAAAGGGAACTGAATCACCTGCAGGCCCAAAGAGAACACCTGGCGCAAGAGCGGCTGGAGTTCCAACGTAGCTTGGCTTTCATCAAATGCCGACTCTCAGACCTCTATAGAGAAGTTTTCTCTCACTTAAGGGATGAAGATGGCCAGCCTTACTCCATAGATGAATATTCTTTACAGCAAACCCCTGATGGAAATATTTATTTGGTACCCCACTCAATGGACAAGAGAGATCAATGTTAATTCCTGCCGTTTTTACTTTTTAAAATCAAGCTGGGCTAACTAGCCATTTGTGACTTATTTTTGGTCCACATTCCTAATATGCAACTGTAAAGATCCACTTCCTAAAAATGAGCAAGACCACACAATTTATAAAATGTATAAAAGTACTTTATTAAAAAAGGATGTAAAAAGAATTAAAAGATTGCACAGCAGTCTTCAGTGAAGTTAACACTTCTGCACTGAACACATGTCCAGTTAACCTGTTGAGGGGGGGTAGGGGATTAAATGAATAATTTATAATAAAAGGACAAATGTAAGTGTGTTTCTTAATACCTGTCTGAGTCATGTCGTGGAAATGAGTCACATTTTGGGCACCACTGGAACTTTCTGGAAAGAAACAGTTAAGTGAGTGAACAGGCAGTATTTCACATTGAGAAAATTAATGCATGCAATATTTGACCTCCATTCACAATTACAGAGGTCAATGTTACCATCGACACTGAAGAATAAATTTATGTTTACACCATTGCTGGCCATAAAACCGACTACCAGCTACAATTCAAAGGTTAGATTTACTGTATTGTTGAGAAGTCTGGTCTTACCTACGAACAGCATTTAAGCGTTTTGGTAGCTTCTTTCAGCTAGCCTCAGGCCTCTGTTCTCACTCTCCCCTGCTTCAATGATCCTGGCGATGGCTTTGCTACTTCTCTCCCTTAGCTTGCTTCCATGGCTAGCCTCACTTTAGATGTAAGCTAGCATCTTCCAGTTGATCTTTGTTGAAATGAGGGTAGAGTCTGTACCAAGTGATGGCCTCTTTATGATGATAGTATTTGCACACTTCTTAACCAGAGCTGTAGATGCTGGGTTCTCCTTTCCTTCCCAAATGCCTCATTCAGCATTGCCCTGGCAATCATTCAGTATTGCCCTGATCCCCACTCTGCACAACATCTAACAGTGCACCCTCCCTTACCCATACCACTACATAAAATAAACAAATCTAACACGACTTAAAAAACTGAAAGGTGGGTTTATTTCAGTGATTTGAAGCAGTTACAAATAAAAACCAGACTCAAAGATAAAACATAAAACCCTCATTGGAATGCTTTTTATAAACACATTTTGTTGAAAGAAAAAAAACAGAAGACAACGTTTAATTGAAGGCCCTCCATGATTTATCTAAAGTTCATCTCTTCTTGTAGCAGCTGTAACCTGCCACAACTGCTTGGCTGAGCAGATTTAGGAGGTAAACCTGCAGCTGCCCTGTCACTTCGCTTGCTCTCCTCTCCTTGCTCTCCTCTCCTAAGTAATCAGTCCTGTTGAACAATATGGAACAACATTGTTAACTATGCACTGACTTTGTATGACCTGACATCCACAGTGTATTTTCTTTTTAGTTATCACTACTCAAAGATGTCCTGCAATGATAAAACTTTGGTTTTTCAGACAAAATACAAGCTAAAACAAGTGGTTAGATCCTTACCACTCGAAGTCTTAGAATCGCCCCTGTCGGCCATAGCCACCAGGATTGTTGGAGCCGCCTCCATAGCCACCTGAGAGACACAGGTTTGATTTACTTATAGGCTCAGTAGGTATACTTTCACCAAATGTGAAAATCAAAATGCTTACCGAAGCTCCTGCCTCCACCGCCGCCGCCACCACCTCCAAAGTTGTTCTTCATTGGACCAAAGTTAGAGGCCTGGGGGTCGTAATGGCCCATGTTGTTGTAGCCACTGCCGCCGCCTCCACCACCGCCACCACAGTTACCTTGAACAGAAAAGGCGGAAAAAAAAAAGTAAAGCGAGGTGTACCAAAAACACTATTAAAACGTAAATTAATGCTCTGTAGGTCTTTACCATAACCGTTGCTGTCGTAGCCGTTTCCACCATAGCCTCCACCGCCGCCGCCTCCACCACCCTGGTTGTAACCCTGGTTATAGCCCCTGTTTCCACCGTTGCCGTATCCACCAGGACCTCCAGGGCCACCTCCATAACCTAATACACAGACCGATTTAGCTCCAAGATTCACCAAAAATACAAAATAAATGCGTACCAAGACACTTACCGCCATCGTTCCAATTATTAGGACCATCTCCATATCTACCTCTGCTACCTTAAATCACAAAGAAAACAATATGAGGCTTAATTGAGATTACCATAACAACAGTTTTGCTCACAAGTCCTACCCTGGTTGAAGCCTCTGTCGTAATCATATGGCCTTCCCCCGCTGCTGCGTCCTCCTCTCATTCCCATTCCTACGCTTTGCATTTCCTGCTTAGTCAGGGCCTTCCTGACTTCGCAGTTGTGAGAGTTTATGGTGTGATATTTTTGAACTGCACAAGAGAGAAGAAAAAACTAAATCAGCACTGTCTGCAACAGAAAATTCCCATTGAAACAAGGATGCCCATTTACTTACTGACAATCCTGTCCACTGAATCGTGGTCATCAAAGGTGACGAAAGCAAAGCCCCTCTTCTTTCCAGTGCCGCGGTCGGTCATAATGTCAATGACCTCGATTTTGCCAAACTGTTGAAAATAATCCCGAAGGTGACACTCCTCAGTGTCCTCTTTGATGCCTCCCACAAAGATTTTCTTCACAGTTACGTGAGCACCTGGGCGGTTTGAGTCCTAAAAGAACAAATGAATGTATTAGTCAAAAAGAAATCTGTAAACTACATTGATTAAATTACGACTGCCATTGCATGTTTCATACTTCTCTGGACACAGCACGTTTAGGCTCCACGACCCTCCCATCCACTTTGTGAGGACGGGCAGCCATTGCCGCATCAACTTCCTGTACTGAGGAATAGGTAACAAAGCCAAAACCCCTGGACCGCTTGCTGTTGGGATCTCTCATGACCTAAAGAAACAACCTTTTTAAACAACTGCACTTTAAACTACAATAAATGAAAGCATTTAACACATACGTACCACGCAGTCTGTAAGGGACCCCCATTGTTCAAAATGAGCACGCAGGCTCTCGTCTGTCGTCTCGAAGCTCAGGCCTCCAATAAACAGCTTGCGGAGCTGCTCTGGTTCACGAGGGACCTAAACAGACACATATTAAGTTCTTCATAATGGTCAAGCTAATGCATTCTTGATAACATTTTCATAATAAGTGAAATGTGTGTAAATAAGTAACCCCCTCCCCCTCTTCATCATGGCGGAGGAGGGAGCCGTCGCCGCCATTAACGCATGTCGCTCGGTTAATGGCATGGAATGCTACGTATTAAATGCGAACTACTGAACCACTAACTTTAGTTTATATCTGTAGAGGGCTAATGTGTATTAGTGTAAAACGCCACTTTTCACTTTTAAATTTCGTCAACCGCTGGCGACGAGAACAAAAGACCACGAGCCCCAGATATTATAAAATGGCCGCTCTGCTGTAAGCGAGAGGAGCTGAAGACATCGTGTCTACGATCGAACAAATTAAGCATCAAATCCAAACTTTAGCCATTTTAAGACGTATAGGATATATTTACCGGGCCGAAATGCGTGAAGAAATACGTCTAACTTACGTCTTTCGACATCTTGTAGGTTTATCCTTGAAGCCTCCTTGTAGTACAGCCGCAGAGCAGCGATTCTGCGTCAGGCGAGACCGGACTTTTTTCTGGATAGCACAATAAATAGGGAAAGATACGCCTCTTCTGTGCTACCATTGGGTGATGGTTCCCGCTGCGTCGGCTTATCGGTTTGGGTCGCATTTTAATTGGTCTTCGCTCTGCCAATCACAATGAATAACCAATCACTAGACAGGAGAACATTTTTTTTAAAATTACAGGAAAATGGCGATCTAGTGACTTCCATGCCATCAATTTATCCACAAATTAGTTGAAATTGCAGAATTCATTCTGGGGTTGATCTAGTTTAAGTTACTATACATTCACGTTTTTGAAATAATTTGCAACATTTGCAACGGCCCAAATAGATCCACTGAGAAAGGCAGACAATTAATTATCCCAAAGGACATAAAAGCCATTCACAGGAAGATTTAATAACGCAAACAGATTTAGCAAACCTCTAGTACTGCCAAACTACATATGAAAATGTGTTTAATATTTAAGTAAGATCAACTATATAAAGACCAAAACAAATTGAAAATAGTTTAAAGGATACGTATTTTATATGAAATCACTGAAAAATAATAGGCTTTGGAAGGATTAAAACAACATGAAACCCTCCTAAATGTGGTGAAATTTAAACGTTAATGACAAAAAATAAACCAAAATCGATACAGAATTTTTAAAAGGCAAAGAATAATTGAAAATATTCCTAAAAATGGCACATGTTATCAGAGAAAAAGGGGCGGGTTCAATCGTTGTACGCTTTAAGGCGCGCTTTTTCTGCGCACAGCACCTGTGTGGAAGCTAAATGCTAAAGTAGCCTTTGCGTTCGGCCTCTCTGCTGCTTCACAATAGACGGGATACAAGCCTGCCGTTAAGTGCCCGAAAAACGCTCCTTTTTACTGTCCGTACGGTAAGGAAATGCTCCGCCAACAAGATGATTAATATTGGAAGTATGAATTAGTTGTTTGATATGTATAGACGGCATGCTTGTTAAAACGGTAGCTAGCCAGGCTACATGACAAGCTAACTTGGAAAGCAAGGGCTGGGCTAGCTCAGGACGGCATCAAACATCGTTGCAATGTGCAGCTTTTGTGCAAATGCTATATTGCACAGTTTTAGTTTGGGTATATATTTGCTCCAAGCATTGAAATAAAAAACACATTTGTCGATATTTCACTTTGGATGCATCCCATTTTCGCAGTGATAGCATGTTGCAGAAGGGATACACCACAATAAAACGTTTCCTTTCTGCTACTCTTGTGTCAAATTGGGCCATTAGGTACCACTTAACTATAACTTTCGCGTAGGATATGCATCATTTGGGGTGTATTTGCATTTGTTTAAATATATTATGTGTCAGGTTGCGTTGTATTTGGGTTAACGCTGTTTTGTGTATCCTCGTGAACAGGGAAGTATCGAAGGCCTGTGTCAGCGTGTTGCTAGGCTCCGGACTGTGCCATGGGCAAAAAGTCTCGCGACGAAGAATCCTCATCCTCTGAAGAGGAAGAATATGTTGTGGAGAAGGTGCTGGATCGGAGGGTGGTGAAAGGAAGAGTGGAGTTTTTCCTTAAATGGAAAGGATACTCAGAGTAAGTTAAGAATCGAGGACTACATGCATATGATATGATGCACACCATGATGATTATAATATTTTTAAAGCCTTTAATTTAGGTACAAAACCCTCTTACCATGACCCAGCCAGAACATGTTCTACTATATTGCAGCAAGCACAACACATGGGAGCCAGAAAAGAATCTGGACTGTCCTGAGCTGATAGCAGAGTTTATGAAGACCTACAAGAAAGGCAATAGTGGGACTTCTGCACCAAGCAGCGGGGCCAGCAAATCTACAACTGGTTCTTCAGGGCGTTCAAAAGAATCCAGCAGCTCCAAGAAGAGGAGCTCTGATGATGATGAAGAGGGCAGTAGCAAGCCCAAGAAAAAGAAAGAGGTACGTAAATGCACATAGTAATGCAGCACATTTGTATGTATACGTTCAGCTTGATATAGCACCTGGGACTGTTTTGTTTATTGTTATAAAGGGGTGTGGGAAATAATTTTGACACTGATTTGTCTTTAAGTGAGATTTTCAAATGGTTCATTATTAATTTTACTTTGATAACTTCTATTTATGTATTTGATATGTTGAAGTATAGTTGAAATATATATTTTGTATATTTTAGCTTTTGTTTTTCATGGTTTTCGATGACACTGGTTTTGTTTCAGGATGAAATCCTAGTGGCACGTGGGTTTGAGAGGGGCCTTGAGCCGGAGAAGATCATCGGAGCAACTGACTCGTGTGGAGACTTGATGTTTCTCATGAAGTGGTAGGTTTTGACATATTTTTAGGAGCACTTTGCACTGCTGAGATCACTGCATCACAATAACTTTTCATTGACCTTTTTAGGATGATAAATTGTTGAATTTGACATTTAGACAATATTTTTCATACCCTCAATGCAGTGTCTATCTGCAAACTTGTAGTGCAATGTTGGATTAAATCATTAGACCCAACTTGCATCAAGGTAAATTAGGTTTTTTTTTTTTTAAGCAACTTTCACAAAGTGAGATGTATCCAAATAAAGTTGGATAAACATAAATGAGTATTTAAGTGTAATGGGAATGTTTGTCATTAAATGCTCAGCTGCTTCTCTAGTTTCTGCTATTAGATGAGACTTGCTGTCCTAATCCTAATGTAAAGGTGTTATGACATAAGGCCATAAATGAGCCACATTTGCGGGGAAATTAACCTTCCAGATTTCTCCATTTGCGTATTGTGTTTAATGTAGTGAAACAATCTAGTTTCTAGGGGTTAAGTGATGCATGTATATTTAGATTCTTTTTTTTAATACTGTATAGAAACCCATATTTTGATATGAATTTTAACCCTGGGATTTTGCAGGTAGCTCTAATGGCCTCAGAGTAAAATGCTTATCAATCAGCGTTATGTGTGTTTTTTTTTTGCTGCTTATTCATACTATTCTTCAGTAATCTGCAGCGAAAGATTCAGATGAATAAAACTGAAGGTGTGCAACTTATGCTAAAATCCGAGGATGGTACAGATGATTTCTAATTCTCTTACAGGAAAGATTCCGATGAGGCGGATCTTGTACTTGCCAAGGAGGCCAATCATAAGTGTCCACAGATCGTCATAGCCTTCTACGAAGAGCGTCTCACCTGGCACGAAGACAGCGACAAGAAGGAGAAGGATGCTGTCACCGCATGAGTGCCTCGACTCAAGAGGAACACTCCACTGCAGGGACAACCTTGAGTCAGACTTTATTTTTTTTTTGTAGTTTTTTTTTTTTTTTTTTCTCAAACACCTGAAATCTCCCCCCATCTTTCACTTATACCATGTCAACTGACACGAAGATGACAGACATGGTTGTCGTTTCCTCTATCCATGCCCTGATCAGAGCGCAATGGCCACAGACTGCTGGGGTGGGGGTACATCCAAAAAGGAGCTGCAGTGGCTGTGGGTGATGTGCTACAGGGGGAAAGAGTCACTGTCTTTGTCTTTATATCGATTTAACTTTTTTTATTATCCTAGCATATGTTCTTAGGACTAAAAAGGATGCGATTATAGCAGAAAGAAATGCACAAATTTAAATTTTAAGATGTAATAAGCATATTAATTTTGAGAAGCGGGGTGCATACTGTATTACCATGGCATCCTGTTCTAAATTTTAAATCACTGATCTGTGTCTCCCCATAGTAAAACAACAATAGCGTTTGTATTTGTGAAGCAGCTGCATCAGTATTTTCTTGACTGCTTCATCGCATCCTTTTAAGAACTATTTTTAATCATGTAGGACTGCTTATCACTTTTAAAAGCTGTTTTTAATCGTATAGTTTTGTTTTTCATGTTTTCCAAAATATTCTGAGTTTTAAACGACTCTCTTCACTGCATAGTGGCTTTTGTATTTTCTTTTGTTGCCGGTTATCCTCATATGTTGTAATTTTTAAAAAACGTCACATGACTGTGATGAAGTACAATAAAACATTTTACTCTCTTTACATTTTTTTTTTTTTTTTTCTTCTTGCTGTAGTCTGAGATTATTCAGAATATTTCACAGGTTGATATCCACAGGTCTTGGGTGGGGGGGAAAAAAATTCCTGGCCCCTATTAGAGTTTGCCACCTAGTGGCAGCTAAATTTAATTACAGAGTTCAACATTAAGGAACCAAATTTTTGCATTTATGGTGAAACGTGTCAAAGTTGAGAAAATGTGGATGTTGATGGTAATGTCTGTGGTTTATAATTGGTCATTTAAACTCAACAGTTAAAATCTTATGGGTGCTTAGACAAACTTTTTAATGTACACATCATTGATGTGGTTTGGTTTTCACTTTGGACCAAATCTTTAGCCAATTCCAAATTCCCCCTGAGAAAGGGGTGATGGTATTTCTTTTTATACCAATAGTTCATTGTATAACTTTTTCCCCCTCTTGATCAGAAATGTTTTTGCCATTTTTTTTTCAAATTTTTTTGTGTGTGTGTGTGAAATGAAAGTTACAGGTATGTGTATAGTAGCCCCCTTTTAATAAAACTTTCTTTTTTGTGTGTTGAAGTAGGTGTCTGAGCTTTTGTGTGCCACACGTTTGAGCTGATTTCCCTCCAGGCAGCTAAGTTGGAAATGTCTTAATGTTATTTTTTTTAGTAATTTGGTTCAAATAATTTTTTTCCCCCAACATGTCTGTTTAGATATAGTAGAATCTATTCTCCCCCCCCCCCCCCCCCCCCCCCCCCCCCCCCCCCCTCCATAAAGGTAAAATATATAGTCCTGGTAAAACTATTAAGAGAAATATGACATAAGTCCCAAGGAAGAATGTGGAAAAGACTTAAGCAGCAGATGTTATTTTAAACCCTTAGAAGGATAAGCCTCAAATGACTAAAGAACATATACAGATAGAGGTATGGAAAAGGATGTCTGCAGATTTGTGCAGCGTTTTAAAGATTTGCAGGAAATTAAATGGCTCAAGAGTTGGTGTACAGTTATGTAGGACCAGGGCTTGAGCTTTTATTTTTGTTTTAAGCCTCACCCGAACCAACGAGTCTGTTAGGAATGTCTTGCCTAGCTAAAAAGGCTGGACTGTCCATTAGCCAAAAATATTTGCAAAGGAAAGTAAATTTGTCATTGACTTGTTGGTATTTGTCCCACATTTTCTCTAGTCCAAAATCAGAGCAGTCACGTACCAGTGAACAAAATATGTGGATAATTTAACTGAATAGAGAACCCTTTTCTAAATATTTTCAGACATAGCTCAAATTTTACAAAAATTATTTGTTTTGCAAACATAAAATTACATTTAACTGCGGATAGGGATTACAACATAGAGTAAGAAGTAAACAATGGATATTATCACTGGAGGTACCCTGTTCTACTATACATGTATTACATATATAAGACAGGGTCTTGTATGATTTAAGTAAAAATTTCATTTGGAGCAGTGAGTTCAATTTTCAAAATATGTATCTTAATTTCGTTCTTTTAGTCTCTAAAACAGGATGAATGATACTATGATCTGATCACATTTTGAACAGTAAAGCACTCAGTACTTTTGTACTGACCTAACCAAATACTTTTGTACTCATACTTGAGTAACTTGAATGACATTTTACATTAGTTCGAGTCAAAATATGTTGAACTATTACTGCTTTTACTTGAGTAGAATGTTATGGTAGTCTGCTAAGGTTACCATGTTATTACAATGCTTAACTGTTCACCAAACACACCTGAACAAAAGCCAACAAGCAATCCTCTTGTGGGTATTATTAACTGACTGTAAATCCATAATCATTTAAATTATATTAAAAAAATACCCTTAAAATATATGTGTTAAATGACTCTGTAAACTTTCTTATCTCTGTTATTATTAGACATAGACATACTTTAATTTACTATAGCAATTGACTGAGATTAAAAAGAGATTTTTTTTACTTAACATTTTTGGCTTAGAATTTGAGTTGCACTAACTGTTCTCAATCAGCAGATGGCACCATTAGTTGCATCCAGTGACCATTACAGAATAAGTATATTCTCACTAGAGAAAAATCTAAAATAGCTCTCAGATTAATGTGTGTTTAGATTCAGCAATGAGATTGTCATCTTGTTTCCTTCAACCCACACAAACAGGCAAACCTTTGTAAAAGTTGCTGCTTGGTGTCACAACGCATGTACATGAAAAACACTCAAAGTCAGTCTGCCTCTGTTTGTTGTTGTTTTTCTCTTATGGAATTGTCTCTAAGATAAATGTGCAAAAATAATCGGAGAAGGAGATGAAGTGTGACTCAGTGAAGGTCGGATGTGAACCGGCTGATCGTTATGGTTCATGCATGGTCGATTCCAAGGCAGTGATGGAGCATCAGAAAAATACCAGCGAGGGGAAAATAACACAGCCTGAATACCAAGCTCAGCACATGGAAAACTGGAATGCTGTAATGTGTGAGGCAGCTGAATTTCCATCTAATTTATACAAATGCCAGAGTATAAAGGAGGTTTTTAACCTGAACTGGCTTCAGTTCTAAATGGAAATATAATATTTTACAAATGTATTTTTAAACACAATTTTAATCTATGAATCTTGTTTCACAAGAATACAGGAACTGCAAGGGTTATTCTTTTTATCCTCTATTATCTTCTCTTTCTCTCTTTTTTTTGCTTGCCTGGATAGCAGCTCTTTTTAATGTCCGCACACCTATAGTGCAGCTACGGTACACTGAGAGTAATGGAATTTTCCTTGCAAAAGGGTTTTTACACTCCAAATGGAATGCAAAGGTCACTAGTAAATATCCAACCCTTGGGACCATTAAGCTGGGCAAAGGCAGAGAACGGCAGGCTTTTTTATGGAGCCTGAAACAGTTTGCTGACAAACTCAGCTCAGTAGATTTTATTATTAAAGAAACCACTGTGGTCACTCAAATGGATCCCAGTCATAGCGTCAGTAGAATCTATGGAACTACAGAATGAAGTGCAGGTCGAACTCTAAATGAATCCATCCATCCATCTTCTCCCGCTTTCTTCATCGGGGCAGCGGTGGGGCTGGTGCCTATCTCCAGCAGTCTAAGGGAGAAAGGAGGGGTACACCTTGGACAGGTCGCAACTATGTTACAGAGCAAATAATCATACACACATTTACACCTAAGGACAATTAAGATAAGCCAATTAATCTAATAGCCATGTTTATGGACTGTGGGGTTGGGGGATTGGAGTACCTGAAGAGAACCCAGGCATGCACAGGGAGAACATGCAAACATGCAAAAAGAATTGAAATCAGAACCTTCTTGCTGCAAGATAACAGTGCTACCCAGTGTGCCACCATGCAGCACTTTCTTAATAAATGATAATAATAATAAAAACAAGGTATTACTGCCCTAAAAAGGTCTTTTAGGGTAATTCAAATGCAAACTGTATTGAAGGTCCAGGCTATAGAGGACTTAGTGATGCCTTTTTTGACTTAGGCAATTCCTGATATTGTTAATTCCTACATATAAAGTAGACAAATGTTCAATTTTTGCATGTGTATCCTGGAACGAACCCTCTTTGTGTTAATGGCGATTATACCTTGCTGTAATTTCTTTTATTTATTTGCAACAGGCTCTTTGCACTTCAGATATACTCTTCTGACTAGTAACTTCTAGGTGCAAATGAGTTCCACAGGGTATTGCCTGCAGCAGAGGTGGGGTCATCTTGCAAAGAACATTACAATAAACGAGTGCCGGGGGAGCTACTATGCAGCTGTGGTGAGAGGAAAACGGAGTGACGCAGTGGGTCCAATCATAGTCAAAGTTTGCTCAAGGATACTACTAAAACAACAAAGAGATAAATGTGATAATACAAACTCATGTCAGAGTGCAAAAAAAAGAAAAATGTAAAAAAGAAAAAAGATGAATGGTTTCCAGTTGGTTGCAATTAAGCAAAGAATTGAGAAAATGAAAGTAGTGCGAAAATTGTATTTTGTTGAGAACATGTAAGCACAGCTGCAAACCAGCTGGGTCTCCTCTTCCTTGTTACATGCAGATAAAAATGTCTGCAGTGACAACCGGCTCATCACCCCTTGGTGCTGAGCACTGATCTGTGTGAAGGTGATTGCAAAGTGATGCTCTAATTTGTGTGGCGATCACACTTAACGTGCAGTAAAGCACCACAGACAAAGCCTCTACTTTCTAAATGTCCCCCTCTTGCGCGGCACACAGCTCTCAACACCCACCTTCTGCTGGCTGTGGTTCCACCTCCACCTCCCACCTCTCCTCTCCTCCTCCACACTCCTGCCTTCATCTCCTCTCCCCACCAGGGGGTAAGAGTTATAGCCACCATAAAAGGCAGGTAATGCATTGTTAACTAATTCTGTCTGCTCAGAGCTGATATATCCTCTGCTCTAAATCTCTGTGCTTCCAATAAAATGCAAATGCTAATGCTTGCCCTCCATGCGCTGATATAATTTTTAACAGGCCAGAGGTAAATGCTAGAGAGGGGTTGGGTGGGCAGAGATAGTCTGTGACACTGTAAGGCTTAAAGATTTCATGGCACTATTGTGTCATAAAGGAGATCCCGAGTCCTGCACCACACAGCACTAACTGGTCAGTGTGGTGCAGGATTGCAGTAGTCTGAATATGGCTGCCCATATGCATGTGGAACTATGACAGCAGAGTGATACCTGCTAAGAACTACAGCCATTGAAGAATATGCACAAACAGGTTTCCTGATAGAATACATCCAGCATCAAATCACATAAGCCAATTTGCCTGCAGATGTAATGCATCATATTTCCATGTTAATAGTAGTGTCACACTCTGTGTAACCTTGGGCTTCTAAATATTGATCCACTTCGAGATTTTCAATTATCCTGTGCCGTTTTTCTGCCATCTGGTAAGGACCAGTGATTTGTGTTCCTTCATATCTGGGGGCTTGTCTTGTAATTAGACCATAAATTAATTTGCACAGAGGAGGGAGAGCAAAAGAAAGAAAAAGAAAAAGATTGAAGGCATTTAGTGAGTCTATGGAGACCGGAGACAGAAAATCATAGGAAACTACAGTGTTTTATTTACTAGAATAAGATAATTGGATTACAAATTCCACCACCATAAGTTTTTTTCCCAAGACATGTCACTTGTTTTTCTTTTAGCAATTTAAAACCATGCAGCTAATGATTTTTTTTCTGAGCTTCACTTCATCAATGCATGACCAGAAATTATCCATTGACATAATTACACCCAATTGCTTGCAGTGCAACAGCAAAATGATTCGGAAAAATTGGGTACATTACTGCCAAAATGTGTGTGAAACTTTGCAGTTAAATCAGTCAGTGGTTTTAAATGCCGCTCTCTGAAATCCCACCCCCACCGAGGACAGATGACTGTGAGCTTCAAACCAAGCCACTTATTTACAGCACAACTCAACTGGAGGTATTAAAAAAAAACAACAATGCTTCTTTATTGATTTTAAATTGGTAGTATAAGCTTTTCTGCAAGATTAGCTCTTTGTCCCCTGCTGCTAAATTACACTTAGCAATTGGGGCTGTGGCTGCACCCTTTCTTGACAGCTCTTTTTACCATGTGGGAATTCACATTAGACAAGCATAAGTTGTTTGCTTACAGCAGTTAAGAGAAAATTCTGTCAAATAATGGCCTTGAGTTGAGATAAAAAATGTTGAAACTGCAGTTTTTAAATACTGAGTGGGAGGTGGGCTGGATTTAGCATGATTTGGGAAAGAGAGTCAGCTTATTTGCTTACCTAAAGAAGATTATTTCCTATGCATAGGAACTCAAATGGATTAATAGGTAGGCACATTCTCACTTAATTTATTTTTTTCAACATTTTTTCAACAGTTATCATATGTATTTGTCCAACCACTCATTCATTTTCTTTACCAACCTATCCCTGGTAAGGTTTTCTAGGGGCTGATGGATATCTACAACACATAATGAACAGAGATAGAGTTATAGACATCCAAACTCCCTCCAGAAAGACCCTGGCTGGGTTTTCAACAACAAAAAAAACATATTGGTGCAAGGTAGCACCAATAACAGCTGTGCCATCATACGCCACTATTTATTTGGGTATTTCAAACAGATTCTCATAAACATGCATGACCTCTGCAAATGATCCATAAACAAAGACTTGCCAAAGACTCACCAGACCTGTATGTGTTCAGCAAATGCTGATTGCTCTCATAAACTGAGAGCAAGAAAAAAAAAAAAGCGTAATGATATAGAACTTTGAAAAATCTATGATGGCTTTCTAAAACCAAAAGCATAGCCACTATTTTTGGATTGTTAAAGCCAGAGGCACAATGTTCCCGTTACTTGCCCCTGTGTCCAGAAAAAGAGACTTATTCCATGTGAATAACCAACAGGTAATGAAGCACCTCGCATCATCTCAACTGTCAACAACACCATTTTGTGCAAAGCATTCCTCTTTAATTTGTCAGTGTTACTACCTATTGTTCATACAGAGATAACAAGTTGAGTCCTATTGATTTTTTTTTTATATTGCTTGATTTGTATGATTTTCTAATAGGACACCTGCAGTATACCAGGCATAGCTTGTGCAGAAATATCAAGTGCTAATACATATTGTGTCATTGTGAATAATGAATTTAAAATTTTATATTTTCATAAATATATTGCAGCTTTCAGGTGTCTTGACTTTGCGCCCCACTAAACATACTAAAAAAGTGTAGACTAGTGTACATTGTTTTCAGTTATCTTAAACATGTTGTATCTAATAATTATACTCAAAAAAGGAATTCAGGTACCAAAAACATGAAAGTTGCCCAAATTAATCTGCATTTAAGATAAAAAAAAAAAAAGGTAACTGAACAGTTACTTTGCACAGTTACTAGTTACTCTGATTTTCAAAGACAGATATACTCAACTAGTTACTCTTTTTATGTAACAATGCCATAAATCCAACTCCAATCACTTGTGGCCTTAATAGTTTATAATCAGAACTAATGCTGTTTTGTGCATATTCATAACAAACATATTTTTATTGAAAGCCCTTTTCTGCCAGCTAAGGGTGGGAGTTTCACTACATTATACCTAATTTATGCCCACCTTTGCTCTTTTTAAAATGGGGATTATCATCTTCATTCATCATTAAGTGAAGAAAAATAAATGCAAAGACTTTTTCATTGTCATACATAAACATAGGTAGTATCGGCTTGCGGTTGTTCAATCAGAGTTGCTGGTTCAGGAGTTTGTTTTCTTTTTGTTTGTGATATAAATTTTAAATTCAGTATTTGGTTTCTACAGAAAGTTACGTTTTTTGGTCCATAAAACCTTACAGCTCAAAGCTACCACCCCTGCAAAAGTCAGGCCCAATGTACAAACAGAAAGTCTACATTTTAGATGAGCAACTACATCAGTCTACATTATCTGATCACATCTCATTTGGATGTAGAGGCAAGGTCATGATGAGGCACCCACCTGCTCCTCTGTGCCTCCTGACTGGACGTGCTACCGCAGACAGCATGTGTCCCTGAATTTACGACAGCGACTTGTAGGCGGCCTTTGACGTTAAAAGTAATCTTGAGTTTCCCAGGCCAGTCTGTATGGGTGGTTAGTGTTAATCCATTAACATTCAGAGCAGACACGTATCATTGGCTGGCCTCCTGCCAGCCCAGAGCTTTGACAGTGTTTCTGACCCAGAGCTGACCATAACACCCACCCCCATCCGTGCTCCCAGCCATCGCCAGCCTTGACATAATGCGGAGCTGTAAACTATCTAATGTTACACTGTATATTAATGTGAAGTACAATATGCTTGAGGTACAGTGAGTAAGGATTAGAACCGAGTAATAAAACTCCAGCTCATTTTTTTTTTGAGTAGGAAAAAAATCACATCTGTCTGCTGTAGAACTCTACAGTTCTTACTTTTTCATTACAGGATGCTAAAATGAACATGAAGTCTAAATCCTTTCGATTTCTACCAAGAACTTGAGTTCAGAGACGCCATGAAATCCCTCCGATTTTTTGCTGAGATATTGATTTCAAAAGGATATTTGGAGTCTGGACGGGAATATATCCACATGGAATGGCTGTGTTAAAATTTGAATTTTTTCAAGACTCATACCTCAGAACAGAGAGCTTTCAACAACATTCTGCTGGGGGTGGCTCCAAAAACTGATTAGAATTTTAGTGTCTTATAAAGCCTTGATAAATACTTTATGAAGCCATGCTGCATAACAAATCTAACACATAAAAGAAGGCATAGATGTTACTCCTCATAAGATAAGGTTCGCTCCTGTCAGGGTGTTGAATAGGTTTTATAATTCAATGTTACAACCACCATCCCTGTAAGAGCCCTGTCATCTCTCAAGGCTTACGGAATATATAAGTTAAACACACATTGAAGTGCTATTAGTCGAGTCCATTACACTGATTAGCAGTAAACACATTCGTAATAAAACTTAGTGAAATAGATTAGGACGGTCCGTGAGCTGATTCACGAGCAGGCCTGGTGAAATATAACGTGTCCTGGACGTCGAACTTCTGAGGGCGCAGGAGGACAGGCTTTTACTTGCAGGATCTGTGACACATGTGGCCCAATTTATCCAAACAGCTCATGTCTAAAC
Organism: Cyprinodon tularosa; assembly: GCF_016077235.1. Lineage (NCBI taxonomy): Eukaryota > Metazoa > Chordata > Actinopteri > Cyprinodontiformes > Cyprinodontidae > Cyprinodon > Cyprinodon tularosa. Next base: position 1,747,475 of record NW_024038892.1, on the reverse strand, counting down.
ACTGAGTCATTCATTTCCACCGCCAGCCAGAAATAAACCTCAGACATAGCAGCGTGATGGAGGGGTCCAGGAGATGTGAAGGAATCTGGGAAACAGAGCAGACCAAACACATGCCATTTCCACAGCACTGACACCTCTTACTGCAGCTCTCCGCAATATATCCCATAATAACAAAAAGCTCTTAACAAGGTTATTTTTCCAAATACAAAAACACAGCCAAGACATTCAGAAAAGTACAACAGCTTCGGCTGGACATTTTCTGCTTCTTTGTTGCAAAAAAAAAAAACAATGGGGCAAAATTCTTATCCATTTATGATGCATGTTCAAAGGATACTGATGACAATGTTGCTTTTCAGCTTTCTTACTGCTTACAACAATTAGCCTGTTTAGCGTGAAATAACAGGAGCTACAGCTGTTCCACCTATTTGATGTGTAATAACAACCAATCTGTCAAATCGGAGGTCAAAGTTTTATTGTCTTTTCTCTAAAAACAAAATAATAATAATTCCTGTTGATTAAATATGCATTTTGAAAATAGCGCTTTCCTTCTTCTAAGATATTAATGTATATAGGAAGGCCCAATGAGGACAAAATGTTAAAGAGGAAAGACAAACTAAACCAGTATGTCCAGGTTTATTTTACACATAAACTCTTATAATAAACAGTTTGTTGAAACTTTTGACACCTTACTTCATTAAATCTATGTGGATCTTTACCATAGAGATAAAGTTTGCTATTAGCTTGAGTCACTTTTAGCAATTTTACAAATAATTGAGTACAACAAAAAATAAACCTGACTGATCTTCGCTATTTCTGTCAGTGTATGGAGGATCCTGCTTAAAGCTGTGTTCACTGTGCTTCTCATCCGTTTGGCTGTTTAGGCTTATTAATTCTGAAACACAGCTAAATTATTTCCTATTGAACTTGGTACAGGAAATTTCAGAATTCAAGCCTGAATATGGGTTCAGTTGGGTTTTAAACCACTGCTTTTTAAGGGATAACATTTGAGTCAATGAGTCGATGCAATCAACTGGTTTTCCTTAGAAAGCAAACTTTGAATCAATTTGACTATGATCTGCTTGAACTGTAAAGTGCCTTGAGATGACTTGTGTTGTGAATTGCCGCTATATAAATAAACTGAATTGAATTGAATTGCTTTGGACCTCAAAAGTATGAATGGACATAAATATCCAGCTGGTAGAAAATTTGTCTCTTATGTTCTTTAAATGAAGATTAGGACCCAACTTAAATTTACATTGGAGGGATTTGTAGACTTTAATGAAGCATCACCTTGAGGTTTAGTCTCAGCAGATGTTGATTTTTTTTGAATGACTTGTAATGAGATTTGAGATAAAAAATAATAAGATCATGACATCCCCAAACAATAAACACGATTTCCTCTGGGTACATCAAAAGGCTTCACAAATGGAACCAGCTGTATTTTGTACCACAGTGTGAGAAACATGGTTCTAACCACCATTTTGTGGAACTGTTATATATTCTTTCTTCCCACCCACTTTGATCCCCAACCCCCCCAACCCCCTTCTTTTCTTTAATTTTACCAAAGTAGTGTTGCTTGGTTTAAAAATCTGTTCACCAGGCACCAAATGTCTCATTACATAAGTGTTATTGGAATGTTTATTGGTCAATTTTGGAAGAAAGTTATTCCTTAAACAAGGCAGAAGCTATTAGTGGCAGAAGTGTAGGGAACAAGAAGAAAGAGGGAATCATGTGTTTTCACTTCTGACCTTTTAACTCTGGCATGTACACACCTGGCTCAGTTTAGAGCTGTTTTTCTGTTTTCTGATGGAATAGCGACCAGCTTGGGGCTTCAGCTGAAACATTCACGCCACAGACTGAAAAGTTACTTTTTCTTCAGATTGATTACCAAATCAGTAAGATGCAGCTTTTATGTTTTCAGTGCATCAAAACAACTCTATGAGTTTTACTCAATGCTACCTGTTGGAATTAACTTAAAAAATTAGTCTTTAAGAAAGATTTTGCAGATGTATATAAGCCGACAAATATCTGTTGTTTGTTAGCATGGCAGCATCACTTCAAAAAGAGATATTTTTGCTTTGACTAAGTGAAAATCTATGTCAGATGTGTAGCCTTGACTATGGGAAGGGCAAATCCCGGCCACTTCAGACCCTGAGCTGCTCATCTGTTTCCTATTGGAGGAAATAATGTTGGCAGGAAAGCAACGGCAGTAGATTAAGCAGGCTGGAGTAGAAAGATGGTAAAAAAAAAAGAGACCTAAAAGGTAAGGAAACAGGAAATGACTGTGTGACCCACAGGGTCCACTTACAACCTTGCCAGAACCCCCTGGCCACAGCCAACCTACTGTGCCAGCGGTTTCCATCACCTGCTGCTTCTTGTTCCTCCACATAAATCCAGGTGCTCCAAAATAAAGATCGTCTTTCTCCAGGAGCCGCAGGGAGTCGGAGGGAAGGTGGAATACCAGAGGGATTGGTCCTTAACACAAAACCTTTGCTTATGTAAGGGGCAGAATGTGAGATACTGCTGCAAGAAAAGATTGGGCTACATCTTGGTCCCAGTGCTGTTTATTTGTATATATATTTTTTTATTATTGTCTTGTAATTAATACAAGCTACAATGTTCAATAAAAAGTTGGAGATCAATTGTATTGCTGTTTACTTACTTACATTTCTCATTTTTAGTTTTTGTTCCTTCTGCTAGGGACAGTCATGGCCCTTTCCTGCTCCTCACTGCCCCCTGACAAACTGCCTGGGTGCTGCATCCCTCAGCTGATAAACCTAGAAATCATCCCCGACTCCAGCCAGAGGTCTTTACAGTACCTTCAGCGCTCCCTGCTGATGGATTAATGCACTGTTGTGTCATTTTATTGCCATTTTATTGCCCTAGTGCAATTTACCAGGCTTTATGTGCCTCCCCTGTCCGGCAAAAGACTGCGCAGGCGCATGACAGCAACATTCCGAAACAAAAGGCCGCCTCCATCTCCAGTTCCAATGGAGTGCGCATGAGCACCACGGATTGGAGAGCAATTTACCACACAGAAATATCACGCACATACACAAGCAGCTAAAAGATGCGGGGTATTGTGAATCTTTGAGCCGTCAGATGGACTGCTGTGTCTCACTCTCGCCACCTGAGGGCATCATCACTCAAGGAGCCTGCAGCTGCAGCCTTGCGCAACAGCTCTGAGATAAATTTGAACATGCATTTGTTTGGGTTCTGCAAAGTTGATCTGTGCAACACTTAAGTTAACGTCACTGCCAGAAGATTACAACTTTTCTGCAGCTCTGCTTTGTTTCGTGGCAGAATACTGCAATTTAAATGATGAATGATAACATATCAAAACCCTTTGGTGATATACAGGGCGTTTAATCTTTTTTTTAACAGCCCTCGCTTTAATACATAGCCCACAAAACATAGAGAACATTTTTTTTTTCTGTCAGTGCTACTAAGTTTTAGAATAAACAGACCCACCCACGGACACGCCACACAGCTGCTGAAGTGAAGTTGCCGTTCAAACAGGTGGGGAACTCGTGTAATGATGCTTTCCAAACTCTTATTTTCCTCATGCTTCAGGGGCAAGCACACACAAATCTGCAACCATGTCCTTTTGGCAGGAAAAGCTTATTTCTATTTGTGTGTGCTGGTATAATTTAGCATCTGTCTTGTGTGCTAAATTGTTGCCACTTGTTGTTACTGTAATTTTCTACTTGATATTAAAGATGTTTAATAAACATATCAGGTTATGTGAAGGGATCCTTGCGGGAAATGTCCAGCAGAGGGCACACAAATGCTGTCATTCTGAATGGATCCATTTGAGAAAATAATAAAGAGCAAAATAACAGTACTAAAGATTATTGTCCAATCCAAGATACAATGATTTATTATGAAATTACAAATCCTGCTCCAATTATTATTATTATGACAGCCAAATTAATTTAGACTGTATCTTCAAAGCTTGTGTGTGTATATCGTTTACATTTTTATGGCAAAGTACAATCTCAGCAAAGACCTGTAACCTCAGAGTCTCTCACGCTCTTAGAGCTGCTGATCCATCACTCTTAATGGAAGAGGATATGTTTCAGCCAAGAAAAAGAGAGAACAGACAAAAGCAGGACGATTTATGAGCGATGTTGGAGTGGGACATCAGGACATGGGCCTTGATCTGAGCTGGGCTGTGGCTAGTTCTAGTCTAGGCTACGCCCTGGGCTGGGGTCATTGATACACATACATTACTTTCAATCCAGACCACATCCCTAAATGTAATCCTTTCCCTGAGTCTTTGAAGTTTTCTTGCCCCCTTTCCTCTGGACTTACATTTTGGGTGTCTATCTTTTTCCACTGAGAGCTCAGCTCTGGCTGGTGAAATATGGAGTGTAGACCTGTTACATGTTAGCTTAGGAGATAACCAAGGTGTAAATTATGAGGTAGTCTTTGGCCAGCCTTATTTATGAGACCCCTGTCAGGTGTTTAGGTGTTGAAGTGAGATGTGCAGCTTAAATCGTTTACTTCGCTGTAAATCAGGTCATACTGGGCCACATCTGTTTGGATGGCGTGTGTTTACTCTTGTGCGCCTGTGTTTGAGTCTTTGTTTTTGCTGGAAGACAATGTGAGACCTAACTGTGATAATGTCAAGGCATAAGTGTTAATGTTTGGCTGTACTCTGATTTGTCTGGAGGCCATCATGGCTCGCGCAGATGGGATGAAACGCAAGCTTTGCTTATTGTGTTGCATGACTAACAAAGATTCGTTTTATAGATCCCCTCAACACATACACCTGCCATTACGGGCAAACATGAAAAACACTCTAAACCTTTTCAGTTTTTTTTCCACACATATTAGGTACAGGTGGATAGCTATGAATAGCTATTACTAATTATCACTCTGCAGGTACTTAGGCTGTCACAGAATGATGGATACTGGCACAAAGACAAAGGACCTGCAGCACACAGGTTGCACAGACCCCGTATTTGTATCTCAGCAGCACATGGCACCTCTCGTAGAGAGAATTGTTTCTTTGCCGTATCGCCTGTCTGTTGCCTTAGCCTTGCTTAAGCACACAAAAAGCAGGGGATTCAGTTGGAGTCATTTTGTTCCTCCTAAGTGGGGGAGCATTGCTTCTTAAAGCTAGGCCAAAGGGAAAAAGGGAGGTTGGGACTAAGAGCTTAGATGTGAGACAAGTTAAGGTTGAATGAGGTTAAGAACATGAGACAGAAAACTCCAGAAAGAGATCAAGAGGATAAAAAGACGGAGCAGGGAGGAGGTCGAAGAGGAGGGAAAGGGACAGACGATGATGCGCTGGAGGCAGGTACATCTGCATTCTCTCCAAACACAGCACAGGCTCTGTCTTTGGTCTCTCTATCCCAGCAGCACTCTCTGGCAGATTTATGGCCGCAGCTTTCTATGTGTGTCTGTAGCTTGGAGAGCAGTGGGGATAAGTTGAGGGCAAAAGACAGAAGGTACAAGACAGAGAGGGTATGCGGGTAGAGGTGAAGGGCAGTGAGCAAAATAGGAGCCATGCTACATTCCATTGATATCACAATCGTGGCCTCCGCCATATTTCATCTGCTCTCTCTACCTTTATCCTTCCCTCTTTCCCTCCCTGTCTCATCACACTGCTTTTCATTCTCTGCTCTTGGCCCTTCCTCACTCTGTCGGGTCCCAGGCTTTAAAGCCCTCCAAGGGGGAAGGGTGTAAATCTGTCTCCTAGTCTCTGGAGATTTCCTGTGTGCTCAGCAGACTCAACAAAAGCCCCAGCCAGTGTGTAGCATCAAATGTTACGGTAAACACACTAACTGGCCTAAGTTTTGACTTGGATCTTTGTGGGACCCTCACTGGCATATTTTATTAAGTCGCCCTTTAGCTAAGCACATTCTCTGTCCCCAAAATGTACTGAATAAAAATGGATATTACAATTTGCAATTATTATTATGAGTCATTTTTAATACGTCCTTACACAATGTCATTGGTTGTTAAAACCAAGTAAGTGTCATCATGAAATTAAAGTTGCCTGAAGATGAATCCTTAACTTTCCAGTTAGATTTAATCTGCACTTGAAAAGAAAAAGATCTACAGTAATTAGATTTATATGTGTGATATTCACTGAAAGAATAAACTACATAGTGATAACTTTAAATTTAAATTTTATTGATAATTTTGTCTGGATCATAAAAAAAAGAAATTGACTAAGAAGGATTGGAAAAGAATGTTTTTTTTTTTTCTTTTTCCAGAAATTAAATTGCTATGTGAATACAAACCTGGAAATGATAAACATGAGTCTTGCCTGTCAGGCCTGACCCAAGCCGCTGTATCAGCTCCTCAAAGCAGTGGTATCTCCACAGATACGTTGGTCTCCCTTGCTTAGGACACATCTGAAGACAGGCCAGCCTTTTCCATTGGCCCATGGAGGCAAGTTTCTAACAGTTAAGTAGAAATTGACTTTTTTTTTAACATCATGTCTTAGATACCTTGGGGTCCCTCACTTTGGATTTAGAAATGACCTATCTTGGTGACTCAAATGCATAAAAATTCTCATTCTTTTTCCCAGGTTCCAATTCTTAAATCCTATTAATTCTCATGTAGAACCAGTCATTTGGAGAACCAGACATCAATATCGTTTTAAAAATCATATTGAGATGATCATAATCTGAGGTTACCCAATCAAAGTTTTTTAAACCAGATAATTCTTGGACCCGATTTTATTATGTTTATTTTCTTTTTAACCAGAGCTCTATTAAGAGTTGCTTTGCACATGAAAGACATTTAAACACTTTCAATCATTCACAGTAAAAATTTATGGCCTGTCATAACTAAAAGGAAAAGAATTATGATCTTTATACCATTTTCTTTCTCAGTTTAAAATAGCTGCATGTGTTTGTGTAGGAATTGAACATTATTTTGAGAACAATGTAGTGTTTTTTCTACACAGAAAGCTATCTTCCCTAAGTAATGAAATCTATTTGGCCACTTTGTGGATGTAAGAAGAGTCACTTTTGAGATAAGACAACCCCTCAAAGTTCAAGGCTTGGTTCAGACATAAAATGTATGCAATGTCACAATTGCAAAAAATGACTTAGATGCAATATATAATAGTTAAATTTAAGTGCCATGCATTTAGTCTTTGCATGTCAATAATGAAGTTATTCAGGGGAATGATCTTCACTAAAGCTTAGAGTGTGGAAAATATAGATCAATTGCCATATTCATCAATAATATTATGATTGACTGTTTTTTCACATTTTGTACAGCCGTAGTTTCCTGAAATGCATGTTATAAATCTGAACCCTAAAGATGCTGTCAGAAAGTAGGCGATACGATTATTATTATATATATATTTGTTTTAAATCAGCTGCTTTAAAGGGTATGGAAACTTAATCTCGTATGAAGAAAAAAAGAAAAAACAAACAACCTCTGTTAATCCCTAACACTGAGCTAGTGAAACCCATCATGTAGCCAATGACATCAGATCTTGTCTCTGTTTGGAAGCTCATGTGAAAAAGCAGACGTATTTGGCTTCACCTCGTCAAGCCAAATAGCTTTGAAACTGTTTGTGTGTCTGCAGGAGACCCTACCCCCCCGAACCTTTTGTCCAGAGGGACTGTCCAGACAAGCTTGTTGTCTCTTTATATTCTCTCCTCTGTTTCTTTTTTTTCTCTCTCTCTCTCTCTTCCTCTGCACTTCCCTCTGCTTTATTGCTCTTGATTCTAAGCGTGTCCATTCCTGAGATGGCTCAGATAGCAGCTGAAGCTAAATTGCCCCCCATAAAGCATCTGCACTCATAGTGGAGCTCTCAGGGCGGGAATGCTGCAAGGGGGTATGAGATGGTTATAGGACTGACTGTGAAAATACAAGGTCCTTTTCTTTTTTAATCTTCAAAATGTGGAATATGAACTCTGCTTCCACATCCACAAATCAAAGGGCCCTTCCTTTAACATTAAACGATTTGGTTGCATGATCGATTTGCTGAGTGCCTCCTAAATCAGTTTTATGTTTAAATATTCAGGAACATTTGGCTATTCAAGTGCGTGAATTTTGGAGAAAAGTGATGGAAAATCAAAAGTAAAGTGATCTAATGGTATTTTGGGACTCCAAAATGCTTTTGCATGATAGTGCTAATTATTCACATGAGACAGGATAGTTAAAGAGAGATGCTGTGATTTATGAGGCAGTCGTATATTTGGCTTTGCTATGTTCCTGTCAGATGCCTGACAGATAGATGGCTGTCGGGTTGTAATTGGCCTTTATGTTTGTATGTTTTCTCATGTGAAAATGCAGTCACTTCCCAACTTTTACTGTAGAGGGTGCACATGTGAAAAGCTCTTGTGTGTCAGGATGCCAGCAGAATTTTATAGCGAGGAAGTGGTGACAGAAATGTTTAAGCAGAAAAAGGACTCAGTGAAAGGTTACTGGAGTTCTCTCTACCTCTCTCGCTTTGGCTGCATGTCTCATCAGTGAAGTTGCTGCAGGGCTCAGCATTGACTCATCCTTAGAAACAGAGCATCTGTGTGTGGCATTTGTAGCGATAAATTTCTTCACATTGAACCAAAACAACGCCCCCAAGCTGGCAAATTAATCTAAGCAAAGATACAGAGCCATCAACACAGCTCCATAGCAAAAAGATGGAAAGATAGGGAGACAGAACTGTAGTGTATTCAAGAGGGGAAATCCCTCTCTTGCCCACAACTCCTGTCAGTGTGCTCTGTCAGGGCTGTAATATTATTGCTGACTGCAAAGGAGAGGAATTCCAAGGGACGACAGAAGCAAGACAGGGCCAGCAGCCAGCTTGGCAGGAGCTCTGGTGTAATCATCATCCATAGGAAGAGTGACGCCCCCTCTCCCTTGCCTCCTCCTGCCTCCCAGCAAGCCATGTCCCGTGACAGATGAGCCCAATGACAGCAGGACGCAACAACCTGCAATTGAACATTTTCCTGTGATCTGTCAATGTCCGTGGTGGTGTTTCACGTGAAGCAGAGCACCAAGGGACGCACGTACCTTCATGCACACCCTTGTATTAAGTCATTTCACAAGCATTAGAAGAATCAGGGCCAGGAACGCCTTCTTGTGCTTGGAAATGCCTGAGATACCTGTGGCAGGTGTCTGTGCGTGTCCTGCTTTGTTCTGTAAGAGGGTTATTCACTTCATTCAAAACACATGATAACTGCAGGCAACTCCTCTGCTGAGAACCAGCTGTACCAGCAGTACAATGAATTGCATTTGTCAGATTTAGACCAGGGCTGCAGTTCTAAGCTTTAACCACTAGGTGTCACCTCATCCACGAAAACATAAATGCTTGAAGCTCAAATGTGGCTCTATTTTCCGCTTTGGTGCTGGTGCAGTGATGTAGCACTGCAAGATGAAAAGGGGAAAAATAGAAAAAGGACATAAATGTTTTTGCTACGTACAAGGCTTATTGAAGTCAGGCTTGCCAGTACATTAGCATCAAAGGCAACAGAGGGAAAAGCAGTGAAGGACAAATCACAAACAATCCCAAAACAGAAAAAGTGAGATAAGTATAGGTTCTGTGACTCCACAATGAAAAGTTGCTGCTTAGATATCAGAGAAGAGATTTATTTTCAAAGCAACTAGCTTTTTATGGTCAAGCATCCCTGTACAGGCGAATGCATAGTGTTGTAATGTGGCATATAAAGAATGGGATCCAGTAGAACCCCTCATCCATTTTTTATGTTTAAGTGAATAGAATAATGACCAGTTAGTGGTCTGAGTTCGAATCAATCAGGTTTGCTTGTTTGTGAGCAAAAATAGATAAAAAGACGTTGTACATGATTTTATGAAGAACTGTAGTAATGCATCTGACAATTTGAGGCAATAACTATTTATCCTCACTCTTATGTGAGGATATCTGTGGAGTCATACAAAACATTTTTATCGAATAGAGAAAAATAAAGTAAGAAGTAGTCATTCAAACAATACTTAAGACAGAGCAAAACAGTTTTGGGTAAAAAACCTACTTGGGTATAAATAGTACCTGTTAAACCATAACATGTCATTTAATTTGTATAAACTGTGTAACCAGACATGGTCAACAAGTAAAAATGAATGACATCATTACAAAATATCCAATTCAGGCAGAAGAGACACACAAATATTTTCACAAAAAAAAAAACCTTTAAAGTCCAAAGCAAAGATTTGCTGTGGAAATGTTGAACCTGAGCAAACCAATAACTGTATCAGCCAGCTTAAAAGATAAAAAGTTAGATTTAAAAATAAAAGTTTGGTTAAAATTCAAAGCCCCGTTTTAACATCAAGTGTTAATCTGTGCTTCTGGTGCACTTTGGGTTAAAATCAGCTTATTATACATCCAATAAAGTAATCAAATAATGATATATTAGCCAGATATTTTACTCAATATTTTTTCTTAAATAATATATTTATGAGAAGTTAGTAGTATAGTGCAATTAAACTTCATTGTCCCTCAAAAAATAAGTAAATAAACAATGCTCAAGGCAATGTAACAGGGTAGATGTAACTAGTTACTACCGATCTCTGCCCAAATGCTTCCAAATCTTTTTTAAATGCCCTCGATGTTGGTGATGTTCCTAACAGAGAGATGGCGCTCCATATCAAATTCTGTTTAGGCCCCACACAAATTAAAACTTTTTTCTGAGGATTTCTTTCATTCTTTCTTTTCCTCTTATCAAAGATTTTATAAGATTTATCTCTTCGGTCTGAGATCATCACTGAAGAGAATTGGTGAACCCTTTTAGTGGTGAATTAGCCACATGTTTTGAATCATTACTCTGCTGAAAAGCCGGTGATAATGCATTTTCAAAGTCAAGCAGATTTCTTATTTAAGATCTGGTATTTTAAAGAACTTGTGTTAAATCAGAATCAGTTAAAGCTTTATTGCCGGGTATTGTTTTACACTTACAAAGAGCTTGCTTTGGTGATAAGGTGCTACAAAATATAGTTGGCATATATACACGTGGAAATATGTGATGTGAAAAAAAAATCTTATATATAAAACATACATCTTATCTGACCAAAAGCATTCATTTCCAGTTAAAGTCACAACTAAGCTAAAAAACCCCAAACATATTTATGTTTGCAATAGTAGGACAAGATTTTTTTATAGCATCGCTTTTAAAAATGCTTCATATCTAGATGTATTTAAAAGTGTGACTGGATGACCTCAATAAGCTACTATTTGCTCCAGTTCTCTAACAGTCTTAAGTCTTAATTAGCTTAATCCTGAGTCTACAAAAATGAAAAGACGGAGATTTTTCTCATAAAGGTTCTATGTCATGCTTTTTTTCCTAAGCCTTCCAAAGTCAACTTTAGGCATAAACACATGTGGACAAAATTGTTGGTACCTCTCGTTTAAAGAAACAAAACCCCACAACGGTCACAGAAATTACTGGAATCTGACAAAACTAATAATAAATAAAAATTCTATTAAAATGGAGAAAATAAAGTGATAGATTTCTTTTCAACAATGCTTCAACAGAATGATTTAAAAGAATAAACTTATTAAACAGGCCTGAAAAAAAAGTTGGTTCCTTTACTGAATATTTTGTTGTACAATTTTTTGATCATTTGGTCATTACAATCAAACCGTTCCTGTAGCTGTCAATGAAACTTTTGCTCCTCTCAGCAGGTATTTTGGTCCACTCCTCATGAGCAAACTGCTCCAGCTGTCTCAGGTTTGAAGGGTGCCTTTTCCAGACAGTGCGTTGCAGCTCTTTCCAAAAATGCTCAATAGGTTTTAGGTCTGGGCTCATAGAATGACACTGCAGAATGCTCCAATGTTTTCCTCTTATTCTTGGCTGTTTGTAGTTGTGGGTTTTGGATCATTATCCTGTTGTAGACTCATGACCTGTGACTGAGACCAAGCTTTCTGACACTGGCCAGCACATTTCACTCTAAAATCCCTTGATAGTCAGATTTCATTATATCCTGCAGAGATTCAGAAACGCTGTGCCAGATGAAGCAAAGAAGCCCCAGAACATACCAGAACCTCCTCCATGTTTCACAGTGGGGATACTGATCTTTTCTAGATATGCTTATTTTTTTCCATCTGTGAACATAGAGCTGATGTGTCTTGGCAAAACATTCAATTTTTGTCTCATCTGTCCAAAGGACATTCTCCAAGAAGCTTTGTGGCTTGTCAACATGTAGTTTGGCAAATTGATTCTTTTATGATTTGTTTTTAAGAATGGTGTCCTCCTTGGTTCTCTCCCAATAAGTCCACTTTGGCTCAAACGGCGGATTGTGCGATCTGACACTGATGTTCCTTGAGCTTGAAGTTCACCTTTAAGTTTTTCTGGGCTCTTTCATTACTATTCTATTAATCCTTCTCTGTGACTTGTCATCAATTTTCCCAGCTAATCCAGGGAGGTTGACTTCAGGCTCATGGATCTTACTTTTCTGATTATGAGCAGCCATAGTCATGGGATCATTAAGCTACTTTGAGATGCCCTCATAACTTTTTCCTTTAACATGCTTGTTTATAATTTTCTTTCTAATCTCTTGAGACAACTGCTTACTTTGCTTCCTCTGGTCCATGTTGAGTGTGATACACTCCAAGTCAGACCTATATATAGGCCCGCAGAATGAAAGACTGTAGACACACCTTGATTTACCATGTCCTTTGGTCACCTTAATTTTCAGTCTCTCTGAGCACCATCACTTTTTTCCAGGTATGTTTAAAAGTTTATTTGTTTTAATCATTCTGATAAAGCATGGTTGAAAAATAATATCTGACTTTATTTTGTTTATTTGGTAGATTTTTGATTAATTATCAGTGTTTAAGTGACCATTGTGGGTTTTATTTTCACTAAACGACAGGTATCAACAATTTTGCTGATGAAATATTTTGGCACTGCAGAGTATACATTTAATATGCAATAGTTGCTTTCTGTTGGTCTTTGTCCAACCTTTTAGAAAAATACTTCCCCTGACTCTGTGTGCCACCTATTTCAGGTTGTTGCCCTAAAGCTGTTGCATCATGGTATCATATTCTGGCAATTAAGCTCTTATTTGAAAAGGCTGAGCACCGTCAGCAACTTCTCACATTGGAAAAAAAGTCAGGATTTAGACAGCTAAAAAGAGAACAGTTGCTGTCACTGTGCAGATCATTTGCTAAAAAAAAACACTTCATCTCAGGTTTGAACAGAAATCATTCCGTCCTGCCTCACATCACTGCTTATCTACCTGAGAAAGTGGGAGTGTTTACTAAGCTGGAGCAAAAGTGTAGTCGAGGTAGCTGCTTCCTGAAGGGGGCAGATATTGGCTCAATCCAAATGTAGCTCCTACCTCTTGTTCCTATCTCTTGCATATTTGTTGGGTCAATAGTAAGTTCAATACCACTGCTGTGCTGAATCTGGACAACCCTCAGCCTTATGGACGTCAGTACATGAAAGACATGTATATGAACAAATTCATAACATGGAAAATTTGTTAGCCCAGCAGAAAAACAACAAAATGTGTAAAATTCCAGAATTGAGAGAAACAAAGTGACATTTCTACTAAATACCAATTAAATATTTTAAAACTTTCTTCTGTGTTAGAGTAGGAATTTCTGAATAAAATTAGGAAAAAATATAATTCCCATGTTTCTGTTTTTTCACAAAATGAAAAAAAAGTTGTGTTCTAATTGATATAAAACAGGAAAAGTAGAAATGCTAGGTCTGAGCTACGGCAATAAAAAAAAAAATATATGTTTTTTTCCCCATACAGTTTATGTCATTTCATTCATGGAAAAAAAAAAAAGTTAGACTGGCCCTGTTTTCTTGAATGTCTTGTTCTAAATAAGATGGTGAACAAAATAAAACCAGTATGGTCTACTATTTTTTGATGAGTGTATCTGGTTTAACCTGCATTCTTAACTTTTTTTTTTTTTTTCGTGGACAGTTCTTGGCTTATGAAGATCAACAAACATCTGATAAATCAGGGTGTCATGTTTTACTTCTTATTTTGAGAACTGGGCAGCAGTCATATTTCTAAGGAATAGCATAGATTGCTAATAAGAATGCCTTAATTCAACTTCAAACAGTACATTTAAAAATATGCTTCTACAACATTAGATCAAAGGAGTTTTATAGGGACATTTTGTTAACAGCTGTAGGTATTCCCTTGCTGAATAAATGCAGTCAAAATAAAAGTTAGGTTTTTTTCTAAAGATAATTCTGTGTTAGATTATGTTACTGCAAAAAAAGATGAATTAATTCTCTAAAATTGGCTAAGGCTGAAAATACATATGGCTGATACTGTATATAAATGATACTGACATATGCTGATAAAAGAGGAAACACATAAATATAAATGAGTTCAAACATCTAAATTATACACATATATGTAATTATAGGGCATATATACACACATTTTGAAAATGTGAGTCACAGCGGGGGGTTCATCACGTGAGAACGTACAGAGGATGAGCACAGAGGGAAGCCGTCAGTGTACTATGAGCGTCCTGTTGACTCCATACAGCTATGCAAAGCACATGAAGCGCTTTCAGCAGAGACCGGCTTACATGTACATGTGGTCTGCACATGTGAAGGAACTAACATCATAGAAGCATTGTGTTTTTGTGGACAGCTGTACATGGTACCTGCTGGTTTACACATACATTTTGCACAGGTATATACATGCTTGCATGTATGCCAGAGCATACTCACCCATACATGCAGGCAGAGCCAAGTGCAGAGGCTTGTTGTTGGCTTGTGGGCCTGTCTGCAGGGCTGATCGATGGTCTTTTACTGCTTCCCCAGGATTATCGGTCGAGTTCACCAGGAGGGGAAGGCAATTCATCAGAACGCAGTGAAGAGCGAGAGAGAGAGAGTGGGAAAGAAAGAGAGGAGCAGAGACAGAGAGGAAGGGATGGAGGGAGGGTGACAGTATGAAAATGGAAGCAAAGATAGGAGAAGACAGAGCTAAAGGTGTGGGTCGAAAGAAAGAGAAGGAGACTTAGGGGGAAAGGGAAGCAAGATGGAGATGGAGGTAGAAAAGGGAGGAGATAAACAGATGTGGTTGTGATAGCACATCATCTGGAAATGTATGGAAAAGATAGAGCTGCAGACATAAGATGGATATCAAAGCAGAGAACAATGGAGTGCTGGGCCAACCTTAGCCTGAACCCTGCTTACAGAGTATATATTCAACTTATAGTTACACGACGCTAGGTATGTGAAGGTTTAACAGGCAATTCAGCATGTAACACTGACAAGATTTTATGGCTTGTTTTGCCTTTAGATATTTTATTTGACATTATTACAGTAAAATCAGTTAAATGAAGCTGTACTCTTACAGATGTTACCACCTTATCCAAGAAAGAAAATTAATTATGCTAAATGGATATCCTAAATGTAATTTTACCTGTAGGTGAAGAGTTTTTAAAACTAGTAAGAATGATTCGACAGATCCTCTCATGCCTCTTCTCTCGATTTTGCTTTTGCAAGATTAAGAAGGTCTGGGAAGAACCACTGTAGCACCTGCAGGCTTAAAAGTGTGCAAACCAAGCTTTACTCAGCTCCCAGAGGCCTTTTATGTGTACCGGCATTCTGTGGGAACAACATTATGTGTGCTCTAGATTATTCAAATAATTCAGCATCATCAGCATAAATGAGACAGACGCTGAGGGACATATTTATGCAGATTATCTCAAAAATATCACAGTCTTTTCAGGTTATTTCACTTATATCTATTAATGCTGGTGTCAACATCTGCAGGGAAAGGATATTACAAACATACACAGTACCATCAATCATACAGTCCACAATTAATTCCAATATGACCTCCTAAAGAAGTAAAAATCTTTAAAAATGTTTCTATATCTGTATTTCCTCAACATACCTTGTTTTGAAATGTGTGAGTTTTATGCTAGGATGTGATCATTCTCGTCTAATTTTTTTCCTCTCATCTCTATCTCACTCCTCACAGATAGACTGCCAGTTTCTATTTTCCTCTCTACCCCCTCCACTCTCCCATCATTGATGGATGGACAGATCATGTATATCCAATCTAGCAGTGCTCCTGATGCGGTTAGGGGCTGTGACAAGTCTCCAGGCAGGGAACCGAGCAGAGCGGAGCGAAGGAACGGGGTGACGAAGAGGACACGACATCTGGAGAACACGCAGAAGAAAAAGAATGCACCACTGAGCTGGGCTGCGTATAATGTCTGCTTAGTGCCTTGAGCGCATGTGTGTGTTTTATTTGTGGAAAGCAAATATACACCAAACACTCTGCCCTTTCTGCTACTGTGTGGGTTGACTTCAAATTCAGTAGCTCCTGAACTCCACACCAGCCCATATAGATGATGAAAATAAATGAAAATAATAATGTAGTAGATGGTGATGACACTTTGCATGCATCAGAAGGAAAAAGCAGAGTTTAAGAGACTCTATTATAAATATACTCTTTGGACCTCAGAGAATTACTGTTGGAGATGGATAGTGAGGTTACTAAAGAGCCTCAGGATGCAGTGGCAACCATTAGCCACTGGGGGGTAATGTTATCCTCACATAGCAGTGATCTTCCTTATGATCACTGCTAGGTTTACCTCAAACATATTGTACCGTTATAGACCCTGTTCGTTTGAGTGTTTGGATGAGTATATCTATTATGTATATATATATATATATAGATATATATATGTATATATATATATATACATATACATATGTACATACATATTATATATATATATATATATATATATATATATATATATATATATATATATATATATATATATATATATATATATATATATATATATATATATATATATATATATATATATATATATATATATATATATATATATATATATACATATACATATACATATACATATGTACATACATATTGTATATATATATGAATATATAGATATATACTATATATATATATATATATATATATATATATATATATATATATATATATATATATATATATATATATACATATACATATACATATGTACATACATATTGTATATATATATGAATATATAGATATATACTTATATTTACATATATATAAATATATACCGGTATATGTATGTAGTACATATGTACATGCATATTATATATATATATATATATATATATATATATATATATATATATATATATATATATATATATATATATATATATATATATATATATATATATATATATATATATATATACATACATATACATATATACATATACATATGTACATACATATTGTATATATATGAATATATAGATATATACTTATATTTACATATATATAAATATATACCGGTATGTATATTTATATAGACATACACTTAATTAATATATATAGATAGCACATAATCTCTATCTATCTATCTATCTATCTATCTATCTATCTATCTATCTATCTATCTATCTATCTATCTATCTATCTATCTATCTATCTATCTATCTATCTATCTATCTATCTATCTATCTATCTATCTATCTATCTATCTATCTATCTATCTATCTATCTATCTATCTATCTATCTATCTATCTATCTATCTATCTATCTATCTATCTATCTATCTATCTATCTATCTATCTATCTATCTATCTATCTATCTATCTATCTATCTATCTATCTATCTATCTATCTATCTATCTATCTATCTATCTATCTATCTATCTATCTATCTATCTATCTATCTATCTATCTATCTATCTATCTATCTATCTATCTATCTATCTATCTATCTATCTATCTATCTATCTATCTATCTATCTATCTATCTATCTATCTATCTATTGATTGATAGACAGTATTGATCTCACAGTGGAGAAACGCACTTGTTACTTTGGCTCAATAGTCGAAAGGAAGGTGCCAAAAGGAGAAAAAGATTATTGGGGGATATATAGTTATTGTACTGGATATTAAATATAAAACATAGGTTATTGCACAGGGTAACTATCTGTCTGTCTGTCTGTCTGTCTGTCTGTCTGTCTGTCTGTCTGTCTGTCTGTCTGTCTGTCAAATGAAATACATTTCCGTCCCAAAAAATCAACGCAATATAAACCAACCAAGGATAAAATGGAAAACAGAAGGTTAATAACAACTGAAAGAAAAACTATACAGGAATTTTTTATTACAATCAAACAATCGAAAAACACTGAGGTAACGTAATGCTTCAAAAAGTCTGACCACAAATCTGAAAATATTTAGTATTTGAAAGTATATTAGAAAATTAAAATATAAGTAACTTAATTTTCAAAACTATCGCAGACATCATGGAACAAAGTATGATGCTCAAGAATAATTCAAATTTATCTTAACAGAAATCACTGAAACCACAAGTGCAATCCTATTCTATATAATCCTTAAGAAAAAATAGATCAGGACATCATTTTCAGTTGTCCCTAATGTTTAGTCATGTTTATTACACTGTTTTTGTTTTGTATTGATTACATCTATTTATAAACATTTGGTCTAAAATTTCAAAGCCAATAGCTTTGAAAGAGGAAAAAAATGCTTCTTCCACATACTTCTTGAGTTATCTTCAGTAAGCACTTAAGATAAAGCTGGAACAGTTTGTGAACTGTTGTCTTAGTCCTGATCAGTAAATCATGTGTGCTTGTTCCTAAGTGCTAGTCTATCTGAATAAACTTCTGCCAATAGCTACAAAGTCTTTCTGCTAAAATAAAGCATCTAGCGAAAATGTCTTGAAATAAAATTAATTAAATAAAATCATAATTTATGGACAAATACTAATGATGAAAAGTCATATCTGCAAAGTCCAGAGGTATGAAAGTTCAGACATCTTGGGATTGAATGTAATTAAGTAAGTTGTGGTCAAGGAGGAAAACTTAAAAAAGTCTAGCCTCTTCAATGAAGAAAGGTCAGAGGTCAGCCCCCTCCCTTTCCCAAAATCATGTAAACCCCTTTCTTTTTTGCACAAACACTACATCAAATTAAAGCTTAACATTCATCAGACACAGCTGAGGGAAGACACACTTTTTCCTATGAACCTGCAGCTCACCTGATGAATCAGTGTGAGAAGAACATGAGTCCCCATCTCTTTGCTGTCACCTATATCTCTGCAGCTTCACAAGAATCTAAAAAGATAAGAAACCAAAGTGTAAACAAACACAAGGGAGATCAGTGAAAACCACCTCCATTTTATAGAAATGGCCACAAAATCGCAGCCATTTTCTGAAATTCTAATCACCACCACCCAAACACGCTCTCTCCACCTCTTGATAGCAATCAAATTTGGTCTCATCTTTTCATTTTCTCATCTCTCCTCGCCATCTGTGTGGTGTAACTCCTCTCTTTCTCATTCTCTCCCTCATCATCCCTCACTGTCACTCTGCAGCTCTGAGCCATTGACCTCTGACTCCAAGGCAGGTTCACCGGCGGGTCAGGAGCCAGTCGAGGCAGAAGGGGTGGAGGTATGGGGGTGGGTGGTGGTCTGTTACTGGAGGATGCCAGCTTCCTCCTTGGGCCATGGATACAGCCTTCATCGCTGCTGCCATAGCAACTGGACGAGCCAACTCCACTGCTGGGATGGAGCTCTCTGGCTCTAACCTCCATGGGCACATGTTCACACACACACCGACACACATGCACACATAATGACAAGCTGGCACGTGAACATAATCTCATACATGCTTGCAAAAAAAAAAAAATCTAATCAGGTTTCTTATTTGCACTGCAAGAGCTGGGCTGGAAAAGACTTTTTCATGATTCAAGATTGATGGGCATTCCATGTTGGCTGCAATTAATTGCTGCATAATTAGACTTACAAGTTATTTATTGGAGCAATTTGGAGAATACAAGAGCCTGGGGATATATAGAAACCATTTGATCATGAGCTGCGTAAACTTTTAAAGATGTCCCGCTTACAATGGGAGCTCCGATGGAAATAAAAATCTCTTGCAGAAATGTTTCCCCTGTTAGCGAAAGATGATAATAAATTTGGCCTGATGCGAATGACACATCTGAAGCCCTGTGAGGTCAAACAAAGGTGAAGGTGAGATACACAGACAATAAAAATGATATGATGGAAGGGGAGATAGCACTTGATGCACATTTTTGGTGAAGTGCAGGTGTGTGCCTATGTGAGCCAGAGCTCGCAGAGCCTGGGGGGCCAGGCCTCAATCCAGGTGGAGTCCTGCTACAAAAGCAAATCTTATAATCCCATTTGCTGACTCTCTTAAAAAAAAACTCTTTATTTCTAAATCCGTCTTTCCTATTTTTCTTTCTGATCCATTATCCAAGTTGCTCACACTAATTTGTCCTCGTTAATTCCTTCCAACATGTTTCTTTTTAAACTTCTTTCCCTGTTATCTTTTCCTTCCAGCGCTCTCTCTGTTCTCCTTTTCAACCTCTTTGCTCTACCTCTCCTTACTCAAACAATTCTGATAAATGAGGCTGTTGGTGTCACTCTGGAGAATGAGCTGTGATCAGAGCGCCTTTGATGTTTGACAGCTTTAACGACGTCTCCTGATGAATCGATGTACAGTCATTTTCCCTTCATGTGACACAATGTTTTGCTATTGAACTTGTTCTTGTTTAGCGCTGTGGATGGATGTAAGACTGTTGTGTTTGTGTGTGTGCATGTGGCATAATGTGTGCATGGGTGTGTATGTGTACGTGCAGGTTTTTCTCATTTTTCTTTGCCTGCATTCCCACGCCTTGCACTGGTTTAGTGACAGTGTCAGCACACTTAAACCCAGCAAGTTTATCTCAAGTACTTCAAGAGGCTCTTATCAGTTCTCTTTGTTATAATAGGGTGAAGTACTCTTTAATGGCACATGCATCCTGCCTAACACGTAAGTAGACTGCAGACGTACATGCACATGGATTTTTGTGTTATCTGTATGCAATCTAACTGAACACAGATTGGCTAGAATGTATGGAAATATGATTTCAATTCATATAAAGTGAAACTATTTGATAAGAAAACAAAGAAATGGGGAAACAATTTTTTTACATACTAAGGTTCTTCCTCCTGCAGAGATGATTGATTGAGTCTTGGGGGTTTGTGGTTCATCTGTTGCCTGGTTTCTTAAATATTTGATTTGGCTCAGCAGCTTAATTCCAAACCTGGAGTCAGTCAGGGGAAGTCTGTTTTTCCCTTCCTCCATGCATTATTCCCCTATCTGATCAGTAGGTGGAGCTACATACATGAAGCACATCAAGAAGCTTCCATAGTCAAAAGCCCGCCAGCAGGTAGAGGAGCTAATCAAATTGCCAGTGTGTCTGTGTCAATTACAGAAAGGGTCAACTTCATAAGAGGAATAGGCCCAAATCACATTAGCACCTGTTCTTCCAGTGGTTCCATGAACCAGGAGCAAAATAGATCCAGAGCAGCCAGTGGGGTATCAATCAACTTTTACTCTAAACTACAGTCATGAGTCGAAAGAGTGATCAAAAACATTGCTCACATAAAGTTAGACTACTACGTGGTCATCCAACAAAATTACTGAAGTTCAAGTAAAAGAACAGCCTAAATACAAATTTCAATTTGGTAAAAAAATCCTACCATTGCTGACTACTTGACTTATTCTGTGAAAAGGATTACATCAGATGGACAAAAATATAAAAAAAATAAAAAAATAAAAATAAAAAATGCTAAAAATAAATTGCTTAAATTCAAAATAAAAGTTCAAGTAAGAAGAAAATTTTTCTTTCAAAACATAAAGCTTTTGAACTTAATATTTTTAGGTATTTATTTTTCCTATAATGGAACTTCTATAGCAGTCTTTTTTACCTGCACAAAACGTACAAAGGTAGGGTACAAAAGAGGATTTGCTAAAAAGGCAGAAAACGGCTTTAGAACAATAAAGAGATTGTAAATTGTGTACCAGACATGCTTTAACATAAACTATGTCTGGTGCTTTTTTGGTTAAACTGTTTTTTCTTATGTTTTTTCCCCACTGAAGTTAAAAGAGGAATGTAGAGTGGCCAGAAACTATGCTCAAGTAAAAGTAGCATTATTCCATAATACAGTTTTTAGTAGAAGTGAAAACAATGGTAAAGTAAAAATAATCATTGGTTTTTATTATGGGTTAGGTAAATGTAACTTAATAAATGCCGCTAAATTCTGCCCACCTCTGACTAAAGTCACCGCAAAACTCAGGTTCAAAATTAGTTTTGATATCATACTAATTTTAAACCCTCATCATGCTAAGATTTTAGGACCCAAATGTAAAATTCCTAAAAATCAGTTTTTCTTTCAACTCTAGGAATAATGTGTAGCATATGTACAATCTTTGACTTTGACAAATGCTTTTTAGAAATACAATAATTATATGTTTTCCATCCTGTAATTACTTAAACACAGTGGAATCTGAAAGGTGTACACTCCTGTCAAATTGCAAGGCTTTTGGCATATATAAAAAGCTCTAGTGATAAATCATTTCAAACTTTTTAAACATTTGAGCTGACATAAAATAAAATTCAACTGAGTGATAAGGAAATGTAAAAATAAACTTGAAATGTCCTGAATGGGTTTCTTTGACCTTTGCTTGTTAATTAAAGTTTGCAGATATACAACAAATGCAATTCCCATCTAATAAGGAGTCAGTCTAGATAATGATACAAGCAACACAGCATTATGCATAAAAAAATAGCACGCTGTCAATATCTATCAGTGACTTAAGAAAATTTTGGACAGCAGTAACATGACAGAAACTAGTCAGAGAGGCTGCCAAGTGCATTGAATACAACCCCTAAGGAGTGGAAAGGATTTCTGGCTGGTTCTGGTTGTGATCAGCAATCTCCTTTATTTTTTGCGCGCCCTTTGTTTTTAGCGAGAAGACTTTTCTCTGAAACCACACATCCAAGCTTGGCTTGTATTTTCTCAATTATCTTTCATTGAATATTTTCATTGTTCATGCATCTTTTGTTATTTATATACAAATTTCTTCCAAGTATTTCTAAATGTATTTCTAAATATTTTTTTTCTGCTTATTATCTCACTCTTTCTCTTTCTTCAATGTTTCCTCATTTATATGCAAATAAAAAATGGATGTTCCCTAAAAAAGATGAAAAGTTTTCATCAGCCATCATGTGGTCTACAGTGACAGATTAAGATGGAAGCTTGTTTTACAACATGTTTTCACTATTTGATCTGTTTCGTGGTTTTTATAAGGCTGTAGATCTTTTTAAGGTCTTGTTAGACAGTTTTTGTTACACAAAGCTGTGTGAAACATGGTTTACAAATGAAGTGTGGTAGGTCTTTGCATTGCAGTCAGATTGAGTTGCTGATAACAATATGAAAACACTGGGCTTCATAAGCACACATGTTGATGAGATATTACATTTTTTTGAATCCATAGATAAAGGTCTAGCATGGCTTCAATGAAGGATGAGCTTTGCCATTTGCAGATCTTTGTGAGATGAATAAGAGGCTGATACTCTTACAGTCCCAAGCCACTATCTTATCGCTTCCTTTTATCGGCCGATAAAGTAAATGACTTTGCTATAGGTGTGCAACTGTTCAAATTCATTATGAGCCTGCTCAGCCAGGCAACTATCGACAAGGCTGTGTGTGTGTGATGAATGCAGGGCTATCTGTGAAAGTGTGTGTTTGTAGTCTACTGAACTGACCCTCTTCAATAGAAAATTGACAGAGGGTGAATGTGTTTTTACAATGCTGAGATCCCCTCAAGTGGAATAAAAATGCAGATTTTATTTAAGTGAATGTAATGTAGGCCTCCTTCTGGAAGCTCCACATTAGTCATTTACATGTTTTTAATCAAAAAAACTTAGAGGGAAGCATGTGTAAAATAGAAACATCTTAGGAGAAGAGCATCACTTTGGGTTAAAGAAAGGGGTTTGTTCTAGGCTTTCTAATACTGTACCAGCACTTAGAAGGCCCCATGAGTCTGTTTTAGAAACATAGAAAAAAAACTGTGGTCACATTTCAGTGCAAATGCACAAAAACACTGACGCTTCCTCTCTTTAAAAGCTTTCTCATTCATTTTTATTTTTAAAGGTACTTATATCAGCAAAATAAATGAGTTAATGAACAAGCTTTGCAACTGTCCCAGGAGAAGCATCCATCTCCGTGATGAGTGGCAACTCTGTCAATGAGCAGTAATGCACTGGTATTTAGAGGGCAGGCAGTGTGTAAGTGTGTGTGTGTGTGTGTGTGTGTGTTTGCTGTCCGACATCTCGACGTTTGGTTGCCTGAATTGAAGGCTGCTTTTATGGAGGATGTTGTATATATAGCTGAATAGGAATGCTTGCACTCCTATCAGAACTCTGTCTCCTGCATTAATGTCATGTGGAGTCAGATCTCACTCCTCTTTTCTGCCCTGGCACTTTTGTCTGCCCTGCATCTACAGGAGTGGAA
The DNA here is from genome assembly GCF_016077235.1 of Cyprinodon tularosa. Lineage (NCBI taxonomy): Eukaryota > Metazoa > Chordata > Actinopteri > Cyprinodontiformes > Cyprinodontidae > Cyprinodon > Cyprinodon tularosa. The sequence goes on along the minus strand of NW_024038892.1, from coordinate 1,723,185 downwards.
CGGGTTTCTCACTCTTATCGGAGCTCTGCTAATAATGGCCCATAATCCTTGCTAAGCCAACTTGGTGGTATTGCAGAATTTTAAAGTAATAATGAGGATTAATACAGCCAATATCAATCCATTTGACCATTAAATCAGAGAGGTGGCTGATGTAGGTGATGGATGCACTCTTCCCCTTCAATTTTCTGAATCATAAATGATACAACATGGATGATGAAAGTCTCTTTGATCCAAATTAAGGTGCTTTCAGTGTGGAATTTCTTTTGAAGTATTCTCTACAGAATCGCACACCATGATTTCCTCTTACTGTTGATGACAGTTGTGAAAGAATTTCCCCTGCAGGACATTTAAGAGAATAGCTGTTTTCTTAGGATAAGTTTCCAGACTAATATAATGTATGATAATCACATACAGATACTGAACATGACAGGGATGTACCCTTTAAAAATCTCTTCATTTTTTTCTTTGTGTCAACTTAAATGCTTAAGATCATCAAACACATTCGAACATTTCAACCTGGAGAGACTCACACTCAAGAAAGTGGCAATTTGAGAAATTTATTCATAAATTAGGTATTTTCCTTGGTGGTCGGACCTCAGCAGAAGACATGGAAGTTGCAAATGTTGATGAGCTTGGGTGAGTATGAGAGATTTAGGATTAGAGATGTCATCCCCCAGGATCCGGACACTGGTGGTGGAGTAGCGGCCAGAGGAGAAGGGAGCCAGAAGGAGCATGAGAGCATGATGGAGGAGAAGGGGTGGAGGAGGGGGTCGAAGCTCAGCTAAAGATCAGGAGAGTCAGTGGATGGAGACCTTTAAGCAGAACATTATACAGAATGGTTGGCTGGAGAGGGATAAGGACTTGAGAGTGATTGGTAGGAGCAAAGGCGCATGACGAGGTAATTCTTGAGAAGATAGTGGGGTGAGTCTTCCAGTTTGAATCTGCATCTAAACTTAATTACAAAGATTGCATATATAAATAAATAAATATCTGCTTTCAAGGGATTATTTTATTCATGAAAAAATATAAAATATCCAGCCCAAACTGTCCCTTTCTGAAAAAACAAAAAACATTTCACCAACAAGTTGGGTTTTCAAGCCCTTCTTTAACCACCCTATAGTCCAGTTCGAATAAATATTTGATCTTTATTTGTTCTTTTAATTGGGGGATGTGTCAACATGGATCCCCTCACTGGTCTTTAGCTAGATTTTCCCTTACCATAACTACCATCCACTATGTATTTTGACAGCATGAATAAACGGTAATTACTTCAGCTACTTAAGCTATACTTGTGTGTTTGTTGGGTTTGACCTCACAGACCAGTCTTTGCTCCCCATCTCTGAGCCACTGACGACCAAAAAGCTGTTTCTGGTTTACCACTATTTGATGCTTTGAAAAATATACTCACCGTTGAGATTGGGAACCTTTACCAGACCACCAGTTTTGGCCACATACCAACCAAGTAATCTTGTCACCACAAAATAACTGCTGTCAAAGCTCACTCATGGTTTTACATTTACCCATTGTACCAGCTTAGAATTTGAGAAAACATTACATTTCTGTCTAATATATAGACAGGAATATCTGACTACTCTTCCAGAAGAGAATTTGTGGCGTCAGACTCAAATAAATGGCCTTACTTTGTGTTGAGTTGAGATCAGCCCTCTGTCTAGTTTGGTGTTACTCCCTAATCCTAACCCTGAAGAAAAATACTTGCCTTGAACGCATAGCTGCTTTTGCCCGTCTGTGTGTCGCTCATTTCATGACATTTTATCACATCACTTCAGAAGCCTGAACAAAATCAGAGACCAGAGACCAAAAAACTGATTTCGACTCAGACAATAGCTTAAGAAGAAAAGCTGCTGCCCAGTGCAGATCAGCTGCTAAAAAGGCACTGAGTCATAACATAGTTAAAAGCTTAAACAAGTTGATTTTGCATGATATAGGCCCTTTAAATGAATATGTACTGGGCCCTTTGGTTCTGTAGTTCCAATAACCCATACTTGTTCACTTGCTTATAAGACAGAGAGACATGGATCTTTACTCCATAAAACATGGTCGATTTTCAATTAACAAAAATGCAAGTACGGATTTGTTTTTCACCCAGTCAGTTCTCAACAAGAACATAGGAAGTAGGGACTTGGCGAGAATGAGAGCATGCAGTACAAATCCGTATGAATTAGAACTGAAACATACTCATGTACTCTTGACATCAACACACACGACTCATCTGGACCTAAATTTCTTCTCCTGTTATAAGTAGTGTCTAGACATCAATAAATTATTACAAATTTTTATTTAGTAGGGGAATATTTATGTTAAGGTGTTATTAAAAGTTATTCCAGCAAGTATTTTGTTTATAAAACATAACAAGGCAGTCAGAAATCACAAATAAAAATGTTTTGCCAAATAAACCAAAAGACAAAGAACATCAGCAGAGCCAATGGTATTCCACACTAGTCCAGGAGAAGCTACTGGAGACAGGCTAACATTAGCCTGGCTGTGGTTCACCTCTGAGGACCGTTGGTTGCCATGGCCTCTCTACACTGGAACCTTTTTTTTTTTTATTACGTACTAAATCAGTAAATGGGCCATACAATTAAGAATAAAAGTATAATGTTTTTGCCTCAAATGATCTGACAACGTACTTTTGTAGAACAAAAGCTGTAGAAAAGTGAACTTTTAACTCATAACTCTGAGCTCCTTGGGCACTCCCTAGAAGCTGCTGCTGCCAGGGCGCATTCTGGGGTAGCAGTCATTTTGAAGAATGCACAAGTCAGGTCTGATGGATGCTTGCTAAAGAAAGTGGGACAATAACAACATCCGGGGATTTTGTTTGTTCCTCATCTTGTGTTCTTTGCAATTGAAACAATACTGAGACTGAGGCTGATGTGTCATGGGCACATGAGAATGTACAAGTATGCATACTGATAAACGGCCCATATCTCTACTGCTCTAGAGTCCATTGGGGCATCCTCTCCAATAGTGGTACCCAACCCTGGTCCTCAGGGTCCTCTGCCATGCATGTTTTACATACATTACACCTGCTTCAAATTAGGGCTCCTCCTCTACAATTAAGTGCTTCAGGAGCCTGTTAATCATCCATTCTTTTCTGGTGTGATGCAACAAGGAGACACCTAAATCATGTAGGTCCTTGAGGAACAGGGTAGGAAGCCACTGCTCCTCACCACAGAACTCAGTGCTTGCATTGCATTTAGTGATAGAGAGTTTTGATGCGGCTACTTAGCGGCTACTTAGCCATCCCATGATCTCACTAGTCTTGTGCGAATGTGAATTTTGGATTTTTGTAGGTTTTAACTAAGCAGAAAGTTGATGACCTTATAATCAGGTGACACTGCTCTGTAATTTATTTTAGTCCATTCAATTTGTGGTGTGAATTTCTGTCATACGTGATTTGTGCATTTGGAAAAAGTACAGTATCTCTATTTTAGATTGGCTTTATCCTTCTGTGTATAACCAAGGAGTTGTAGGTTTGCCTAATTTTTCACTGGAAACCCTGGTGTGCAGTTTTATGAAGAGGTTTAAATTAAATTGGTTTATATATAATATTAGGACCTGATAAAAGCCAGGAGTTTCATTTATAAAATATTATGTAGAACCAGTACTAAAAGTGTATGTATTTCCAAAAGCTAAAATGGTTTACAAGCAGAGAATTCATAGTAATGAAATCATACACATGCATACCAGCAAGCATTTTCCTTCATAGATCAAAGGTGCAGCCCAAGTTTACATACAAGTTTCAACCTCACATTTTGCCCTCTATCCTCTTTTCTAATTATAAATGCTCAATGGTCAATCATATCTGGACCTTATAAATATCAATTTGTATTTAAATTATCCAACTGATCACTGTTATGTTGTAAAAAGTGCAAAAAACAGCATATTTACAAAGGGGAATTCAATGTGTTGAAGATTGGCGTGAAGAGTTGAAAAACTACATATTAGGTAGGCAGTAGTAGCAAAAAAAACCCGGAAATATTGAGAGAAGCAACTATAAAACATGAATAAATAAATAAAAAATTGAACTTCATAGATCTCACACTGGAGAAATAGACAGACTTAGACATTACTTTATTGATCCCTTAGGAAGACTCCCTCCGGAAATTAAGGTTACCAGCAGCTTACTGGGCAAAAAAGTATTAAGTTAAATTAAGTTAAAATTAAGCAAAATACAAATACAAATAAATATGGAGTTCACATTTTACAGAAAAAATAAAAATTTGCCTCAGCAGTTAACCCATGCCCTTGGGGAACAGTGGGCTGACACTGTGCGGCGCCCGGGGAGCAGTGTGGGATTAAGGGTCTTGCTCAGGCACCCAGAGTGCCGGCTGTGGGGATCAAACCTGGTACCTGCAACCTTCTCAGAGCACAAGTGCACTGCTCTAACCACTAGGCCAACACTACCCCCAAGCTTAGCGCTAGCTGCAAAATCCCAAACCATATGGATAATTTTACTATTTGTTTTTTTTTTTTCTTACAAGTGGCTTCAGGTAGTGAGACAATTTATTGTTAATTATTTCAAGCACATTTCTGCAGGATAATTCACACTGAAAAGAGTCAGTTGCCAAGAACCCGGGAGTGGTTAAAAGTTGTAACTGAAAAAAAAAGAAAAGCAAAAAAAATCTGGATAAACAGCACTCTTTAGTATCTGTGGTACTATAGAATTTAATATAAAAAAAATTAATGCATTTTGGCTACATCCCATTATCAGCTTCTTGCATTTAAATGTTCTTTAATTTCTCAATAGATATGTGGATTATTATCTTAAATTAGTGTGAAGCAGATGACAACTGCACATACATTCTAATGCTTAAAAATTGTTTTAATTTTGAACAATAGTGCACCATCGTCCAATCCCCTCCAAGTCTTACTACTGTTTTCCAATCCTTATAGCAGCAGTCCCCCATGATTTCCCCTGCAGTTGGTGGGTCAGAGCCTGTTTGACTTAGGAGATCCTAACAGGGACTTTCAAGAACAAAATAGCTCCTGGGATCAATGGGGCACTGAAGCCCCTGCATCACATTAAGATGACTGGGTTAGGTGCGTTTCCTGATGTAATGTGCTTCTTCAAAACTGTAAACCCTGCTAACCTTCTCTCGCTCCTACAGTAGAATTTTCCGCCCTGACTTTTTTTTTTATATCTAACACTTGTGATTGAGGATGACAGGTACATATCATCCTCTGCAATAGTGGAGCCAATTTGGCACAAAAGCAAGAGAAATGCTCAAGGGAGTGATCAGCTCATAAACCAGTAACCATCATGGGCAAGGGAGTCTTGGTGATCATTGAAAACAAGTTACCTCGTAATTTTCACATTTGCAATGTCTTTTAGCAGCGAGAATCCATACATACCGCAGCATTAGGCTTGGTCATGACAATTGGGTGTAAGGTTATAGAACTGTATGTGATTGCCTAAACCCTTGTCACAATTTGTGTGCTAATCTTTGGTACCTCTGATATCAGATAGTGTGAAAATGAGGAAATGTTGCACAGACTTTGGAGGCTTATATGCCTTTTTAATTGTATGTGAATAGTTCTCATGTAGGTACAGCTCACAAATGCAAGCATAAACAAGGCTGTGGTTTTGAATGCTTTTGATGAAGTCAAACTATGATAAATGTGATATGGATAAGAAATTGAATGTAAAAGGAATCCTTAGTAGATTCAATTCCCTACCTCCCCATCTGGATAACCAATTTCACCTGTCTCCAAAATAAGCATATGATACTTCAGAGTTTCCTTGAGGATGGCCTTTATTCCATAAAGTTTTTTCTTTTTTTTCTTCTTTTTTTTTTTACACATCACAACATTAAAGTGAAAAGGGACATCTGCAAAATTTAGGCTCCGCTAGTACTTATGCCACTCTTATTAATAAGACCCCAGATCTTTCTAATCCTCAATCCTCAAGATCTTTTTATTTTTAACCATCACTATATGTAGTTCATATTGTTCAAAGAATGTTTGCAAACTTACAATCAGAGTGTCAAGAAGTTCTGGGTCAGATTAAACCTTTACTTTCCCCTACTAATGAGTGGACTTTTATAACACTTTGCAAGAAAGTGTCTCTTGCTGTTTATTGTCTTGGGCAGCACTCAGACGGCAAAAGCATTGCGCCTGTAGCAGGATGTGCCCTGCAGAGGAGACAACCCAGCCAGCAAACAGCATTAGTGATGCTCCTCTGCCCTGTGGCTCCACTCAGGGAGAGGGAGGAGACACACATAGCCGAGGCCTTTCTATGACTGTCTGTATGCTGTAGCCACACGGTCGCACTGTAGATGCAGATACCTTCCAATGAGTGAGTGTGTTGGAGACATTAGCGCGCAGACAGACACATAAATGGTACCAAAATGAGATCAATTAGACTGAGTGGAAGGTCATTATGCTCTTGTATGGCCAGTGGTCAGAGTGCAGAGTGCAGTACTTGTATCCTGTGCTGTGTCAGTTGTCAGCGTACCTGTGAGCATGCTGTTTTTATTTACTGTTTATGTATATACACCTTTTTCAGTTAAAACCGCCAGCTCTACCACTTTTTGGTGTAAACTTCAAATTGACTCCTGTATCTTAAGTTGCATTCCTTAAGTTGAGAAGTAGGGATGTGAGTAATCATGGTGGGCCTGTGCATGTGTTGCCATTGATTTTGTCTCTGCTCCTAGCACTCCCAATTACCTTCTTCTCCAGGCTGCCAGTCCCCTTGCTGTCAGAGGGGGGAGGCAGGAGTCTGGGGCCTCAGCGAACAGTTTGTTTACACTGCTAATTGCTCCTGTTGTTTCCTTTCATTAGCCCAAGCTGAGCTATTGGGCTGTGGCACACAACTAAATGCTCTTAGCCTTCTGGTCCCCTTGCCTATAGTAAATATTGGCAATGTATACAGCAACTCCAAACATATGGCGCAAGACTGGAAATGATACACTCTTGTTTGTGCAATAGAGTGTTTATACAGAACCCAGTGGAGCTGTGTCCTGCTATGGTTTTGTGTCGATTTACTGCTACAGAAGCCTGAGTTCACTTGTCAGATGTAAGAGAAAGAGAAATCCTGTATGACTTCAGTCCTGCTTAAAATAAAATCGAAGCAAATTATACATTTCTTTTATTCATATGAACAGACGTTGTAAAAAGTAGAGAAAAAAAAAAAATTTTATTTTTTGTTTTACAAACTCAGCCAACTGGATGGAAAGCACAATGACTAAGCTTTGATACTGATGGTGGTCAAAGGGCCCGGTGGTGCCTGTGTACGGCAGCCTCACTTCTGTAAGTAATCCCAAAGGCAGCTGTTGCTACAATGTAGCTATCCACCATCTGTGTGTGAGTGTTGGCATTAAAAGGTAAAATACTGAATGTAGTGTAAAGCACCTTTGGTCAAGTCTCCTGTTTAAAAAAAATGCTATATAAGTACGGCGTATTTACCATCTGACTGAAACCCTTTAAGTACTGACTGAAAGTATAGAGTTGGTGTTCTGTGTTCCACTCTAAGGCCATTTTCAACCTTAAATGTTGTTTTTTTTGTGTCTTGAATTTTCACATATTTAGCACAAACAATCTATGAGCTGTATAGCGGAAATCATCCCATGGCATGATAATGCCATTAGAATTTTTCACTGCTGGCTTGATTGCTTATTCCAGCCACCTGTTTTACTCTGCCTGTTTTCTCATTATTGTTTATCCTTTCCACCTGGTTTCAGCCCCTATATATACTGTTTGTTTTTAAGCCACCAGTGCCAGATTGTTCTAGCCTTTTGGTGTGAGTAACTCTAGCGTTGGACTATCATTCTGATTATTCTGTTAGTGACCAGTTTCTGTCTTGTGGATCCCGAGTTTTGCTTTGCCCCTGTCTGCTCTGTTGGTCTGACCAGCCCTGGACTGTTTATTGGATGCAACTGGCTTACCGAACCTGGACTGTTTTTCTGACCACGGCTTGGATTTCCCTCATCGGTACCTCATCGGCTCTCTGATCATCTGATTAACGAACTTGGACCCGCTACGACCTCGGCTTGGATCTCCCTTACTGGACTCAGCTGCTCCACGGCGTCGCTTGGCATCAGCGCTGCTCACCTCACGGAGCTCTGGGGGCCGCGCCCACCGCAAGCAGTTCAGTCACAAACAGTTCAGTCCGATCCCTGAGGGATCGTTGAATATTGGGTCCAGGGTTTCGGGTCCTTGACACAGGGAAAGGAAACTGTCCTTGAGAGCAAGTGTCCTGGTAATTCAAATAGATTATTGGTTAACTCTGGATATCTTAATTGCGTGCTGAGGAGGTGATTTAGCTGATTCAGATGTGTTCGGACAAGGACACATTTAAAAACTTGCTGGACCTTGAAGACTAGTGTTTCCTATCTCTGGACAGAGTATTATTTTCCATACAGCTTTTGTGATGCTTCTCTGCTTGTGGAAAGCTGCTAGTAGGACTTATGCCCTTCTTATAACAATTTCCATAGAGGACAGTTCACCATCAATACCTGTACATGTCAGCAGATTTTCATTCCTGAGATTTGGGTTACTGCAGCTCTTTTAGTGTTATGATTGCGCTGATAGACGTCTCTCGGAATAATGTTTTTTTTGCTCAACACCCCTTTAGATGGATGATCATTTCTTTGAAAGATTCTGGTTGTCCTTTACTTCTTCCATTGTACAGGTAATAGAATGAATGGAGCCCTATGAGATGCTCAAAACTTGAAATATGGTTTTATAACCTAACCTTGCTTTAAACTTTATGACAACTGGATCACAGAACTTTCTGATGTGCACTGGACTATTGAGAATGTTTCTTATGAAACTCAATTAAAACATCCTTTAGGTTTGCTATGACAAAAAATGAAAAGTTTCAGGGGTATAAATAGTTTCGAGAGGCTCTGTAAAGCATGCACTTGTTTCTGTAGCATTTGTGCATTTTCACTGACAGAGGGTATGTGTGTGTTTGTTTTGTCTTTGTGTTTACTTGGCCTATATGGACCATGAATCAAAAGGTTGCATACCAGAGCCAGTCCCTGTGTATGCCGATCCCCTTTCCAACACACACATAGTCAAACTCACATACACACAAGCCCATAGCATAGCAGCGCACATGCACTCACTACCGTGGCTCCATAATGACTGCCATTCCTCTCTGTGCCACATTATTAATTAGCTCAATGATCCTTGCCAATGGGACCTGCACTGCAGATTAGAGCCCCCTCAGCACCCCAGACTGCTGCTGCTGCTGCTGTTGCCGCTGTTGGTCCAGCATGGGTAAAGAGGGGGCATGAGTGGGGAGATATGGGCACATATATGTTTGTTTTATATGAATATAGTTTTATTTCTACTAATACTTTTTCTGCTCCACTGTGAACATCTCATTCACACATTCACAGAGTTTCTTTTTGAGGTAAATATTTTATATAGAGAGTAAGCAAGGGAAAAAATTCTGAGGAAAAAAGAGAAAGAAGAAGGCTGGCTGCCACATGGATCAGCACCACCCACAGCATGATAGGCTCCAATATGCATCCAAACTTCCAGTAGCATCACAAAATTCATGGACCAGTTTTGCTTCAAATCCTGGCTGCTTGCTGGGTTACCATGCATGCAATAATCCATCTGACAACAAGAGCCGTCACAGTGCTCCTTAGCGTTCTCGCCATGTATAATTGCTGCTGTGTTTTCCCTCTGTGTGTTCCTAAAAATCCAAACCTTCATCAAGGGCGTAGTCACTGTGGCATACAAATGCACATTAATATTTTTGTCAGGACTGAAAAAAAAGGAAAGAGGTGAGAGAAGAGAAGAGCAAAAAAAAAAAGAAGGCAGTCTCTCCAGATGCTACACAATTGCACCGAGCAAATGAACATAAATGTCACTGTCAAGCTGAAATGAAGAAAAAATGTGTCATGGCAGCAAACTGTGCTGGAGTTGGAGGACAGCAGGACATGCTTTGCATATGAAGAGGTGAATGCCCAAGGATAAAGAGGGTGGCTCTGAATCTATAACAAATGAGTATCCACTGTCACATGCACTCACATCTGACCAAATTAAAGCACAACAAACAAACAAAAAAGAACTTGAACCATAGGAAATATGATGTTTGATGCAACAGAGAGTTGAAAGATGACTTTGAAGGTAATTTTCTGAATATATATACTCAGCCTGCTTGGAGGTAGAATGTCCATAATTAAAACGATTTCAAGACAACATAGGTTTATTTTTTTGACAATCCAAATACTTTAATTAATAAAAACATAAGCACAGAAACCATAAAAATGCTAAAAACAATGGAATGATTATGGAAAGTTGGACTACATACTGAAAATAATGATGTTTTAGCTAATAATTTAAGACAGAACAGTCATAGACAACTCAACAAATGAGATATAATACTTGACTTAAAGGTATAGTAGAGGATGTTCTTTTTCTGGGTGGATCATAAAAATAAGTGGTCCTCCTAATTGTCAATCATTCTGGTGATATGTTTATGTAAGGTCATCCTACATGCTCATCCCCATTTCACTTACTGGTGGTGAGTCTGACATAGTGGAAAAACTGCAACTCTACTTTTGGAAAGTAAGCTTGTCTGAGCAATGCAAACAGCAACTTTTAAACAGAGTGTGCACGAGGAGAAATGGGCTCCTGCATGATATTGCATGCGTTTGATAATTGTTCCCTCTCGGGAGCTGCTACAGAGTTGTGCATGTGTATTTTTTTTTAAAGTGGAGAGGGCGGATCTTAGAAAAAATTGTAAAGATCCTCCACTATAACTTTAAAAAAACAAGGGTTTTAGCATTTGCTAGGTCTTCTGGGACTGTGTTATATAGAGAGCTTTATGAAATCTGCTTCTTCTGGGATGCAGAGTAGAATGGAAACAGACCAAATTTGCCTCAAATGTTTATATAATGCCAGCAAATCTCTTATGTGTTTTGTTGCTACGTGATTAATAAACCAAGGGGACATTCACACTCCTGGTCTAAATGAGGGATTGATATAAACACTGGGAAAGGTAAAAAACAAACCAACAAAAATTCTCACCTCCTTTAGGCCCATATGTCTTTCACACAGAGATTTTTAGAAAAGGTCCAACTATGTGACAGATTGTTTAGAGTTGGGCAGTATTGCTTCAATACTGTGCTGATTGAATATAAAAAAGATATTAAACAAAGTTTAGCTAATCAAATTCATGGTGATACTTAGGTAGTCAAATGTAGTTGTTTGCCTGAATATCGTCAATATGCTTAAAGACATTTTCAGGCTTGTTTTTTTTTTTCAAGCCTTTACTTTGTTTTTCCTCTTCCTTTTATTCTGCTCATATGTACTGGTCTTTCTTCACATTTTCTTTCTGCTTTCGATATGTCCAGTCACACAGCGAGTTAGTGAGAACATGTGGAGATTAGACAGGAGGGTCCCCAAGATGGAACCATGGGGTTTCCTACAAATCCATCCATCTGAATTTTGTCAACTCGATATAAACTTACCTACTGACCAAAAGAAGTCCCTTTATTTCAAATAAGACTCAAACCTATAATGTACCAGAACTGGCCTAATTATCCACTCCCTCCAGTGATCAAAGGGGTTGAATGCTTTTATAACCCATGTTGAAATGTTACATAAAAAGTGATTAATTTTAAGTAAATTTGTTTATCAGATTTAGTTAGAAACTTTAATATTGCAATTAATGTTGAAAGAAAAGTGTGCTGAGAGAAAATATATGTTGCTGCTTCTTTGAGAAACTAGGGACGCCAGACGTAGCACATCAGTTACACTAGTGCAAATCTGAAGGAAATCGCAGAGGAGGAAATAAACAGGAAAATAGTATGAAAGTTAGTATATTTTTAAAGCAAAACATAACTTACCTGGTGGGGAACTTAAAAGGACTTTATGAAAACAAAACCACACTTGTTTTGGTCAGGTTCTTCACTTGGTTTCAAGCTCTCCTGCAGCTCTTCGTCTGTCGTGTGCAGGCGTGCATACACACAGACACGATTCAAGATGGCGAGCCAGACCCACACCTTCAACTCATCTTCTCCAACGCATCACTGAGGAAATCATTTTGCATATAAATCAAAGTGAAAACTTTCATTGAAGTGTCATACTTGTGATGTGATTTGGATAATTTTGTTCCATCTTAATTTGTTTGGAGAACTTGAGTTAAATGCTAGGGCAGGAGTCCAAAAATAGGTGCAACCTAGAATAAAAAGGCTGGTCTCACTTTATTTAGATTAACTTTATTAAAATAAATTAAGGCTGGCATACACTGTACGGCATACACTGTACGGCATACACTTTCCAGGCCGATTTTCCAGTCGGGCAAGAATTTTTGGGATCAGGCCAATTTTCAGCCTTTATTGAACTGTTTTTAATCTCACACTTGAGAAATTTACCTCTGCATTTAACCCATCCCCTTCGGGAGCAGTGGGCTGCCATTGTGGGGTGCCCGGGGAGCAGTGTGGGGTTAAGGGTCTTGCTCAGAGACCCGGGGTGGCAGTCTGTGGGAGTACAGTGTCCTGCGTCGTGCAGTATAAAGGAGGTAACGAGGGGCGATCGGCCTCTTGTGATCACCTTCCGATCAATAATCGTAAAATCTGGATAAAATCAAACATGTTTTAAATTCAGTCGTACTTCATAAGGTGTTTGTAGGCAAATCCTGCTGTTGAAGCAGAGCTTCCGAGCGTGTACGAGCTGATTGAGCAGAACCTCGAACGCTGCGTATGTGCAAACAAGGGAGTTTTTCTTCTTCCATATTAACGAGTCTGAGAAGCGCCAACGTGTGGTTTTTGGATGTGCAGTGTGAGAAGGTATATCGCATCAGAGCTTTGGGCTGTACAGTGTAAAACAGACCTCATTTGATCTCATGATTTTACCTTTTTTTTAGTAGTGTTAGTTACCAGGTTATAAGTTAACTTTGATGATTAAGGTTTAAACGTATTTATGTAAGGGAAATTGCTATCCCAAAAACCCTGTCCCTATGTGAACAATTATTTTGTCATCTATTTACCTTGGGCTAACTTGGCAGCAACAGCTGATGTTTAGCATTTTTTGCCAACAGAAAAAAAAAGTATATTTAATTACAACTTTGGAATTTTGACCCATCGTTCTTGCAGAATTATTTAATTTGAGAAGGGATTTTTAATGTCATAGCATCCAATTAAAATGTACAAATTGAAAACTTCTTTTCTGTGTTTACAAATGTTGCTTTTGTTTGATAAACACGTTGGTATTACAGCAAAACCAATGCAAAAACAGATTAAATCTGTGAGGAGGAATTATACAACAACCCACCCGAAAGAAAAAACACATCCAGAATGTCAGGAAATATAATATGATGATCATACAGTGGTGTTTAAAAACAACTTTGAGAGAAATGTGTTTATTCTTTACACATCCTGCTTGGACCTCCAATCAAGCTACAGTAAATGGTAAAATACCTGATCTTTAATACCTCTAAACAGATGCTTAGTGTATTACATACTAAGTTGTAAAGTAAATGAGAAGGTAGGGCATGTGCGGAGATAGATATGCAGAGCATGCAGTGGCTCCAAGGTGACAGTGAGGTGTGTTGTGATTATTGACTGTGTGACCTGGCACTGACCCCGGCTGTGAGCGAGTAAAGGGCAGGGAGTTAGTGTGTGCCGCATCGCCTGTCATGCCTGTCAATATACTGATGAATGGAGCGGGCGGTTATTAAAGCAGAATTAGAGCAGTGAGGGAAAGGGGGTGGTTTTGGGTGGAGGGGGAATGCGATAAATGATGGCGCAAATGGTTGTGCGGTAGAGACCGTGGAGCCGGATGGCACAGCATCAGTGTCATCAGTCTTTATTACCCTCCAGGGAACATAGGGGCAGAGACAGGGAGCGGTCAGCGCCATGCACCCTTCTACACCCCAAACCCCCAGCTGCCAGCAGCATTGAGCTTGTATCTCCACGTCTCTATGCCAGAGAGCTATCCAACTATGGCTTCATACTTTCCCACCTGTCTGCTTGCAATATCTCCAGTCTCAGACAGATGGACACATTTTGTACATGCTATATGGAGATCATTGGAGATGCACACGTATTAGAGAAGACATGCTTTACTTTACCCATCACTGACTCTACAGGCTTCTTTGCTTTGCCTATTATCCCCTCGTGCTCCCCTGCTTTTCCCTCCTCCATTTTCTATCTCACCAAGGGAGTCGAGGACCCCCACCACAATCAATCATGGTGAAGTCACAGTACACAGCGGCACACTCAGGGCACTGTGCAGATAAGCTGGTTAGGGAAGGGAAATGTGGGAAAAAAGCCCTTTGAGCTGCACTCTCATGGAGGCTCAGACATTAGGGAGGGTGGTTTCTTCTTGGTTCACTGCACAGTCAAAGAGTGGGCATGCTCGCCGCTGGGCTGAGTCAGGAACGGATGGGTGAGGCAGTGCCAATGGTGAAGACCCTGTGAGACACAGCCACTTGCCAGTAAGCCGTGCATGCATACAGATGTGAGCATGTCATTGATATTCTCCTCCTGTGCCGTTGCAGCTCCGCTCCACTTCCTTTTTTCCTAATTAGAGGTTTATTTATTGATACCCCAGTTAATGTCTCCCCTAATTTTGCAATGGTTCTGTCTCCATTACAAAGGAGATGCATTTGCTGCAGTGTTTAGAGTCTTGACAAATTTTTGAACACCTCACCTTCCTCAAAAATTAAGGCCTATCTCAGTGTGACTGATCACCTACAGAAGTGGCCACATCACTTAGATCTAATATTACAGTTATATAGAATAGAATAGATAAGCACTTAATTGTATTAAAATGAAATGCCCTTTATTGTCTCATTGTTAGGAGATCTCAGATGTGTAAGCGGCAAAGGAAGTGAGAGATAATCAGTACTCGAGTTGAGGGGGGATGAGGGGGATGGCATCCCCCTTCTTAAAAAAATCTTAAAAATAATTCCCCCTCTTAAATGGCCATACCATCCCCTGTGACATTTTATTACTGAATGTTTAAACATTTCTACTATATATTAACAGCAATTGGAATAATATTGTCCTTTCAATATTTGGCGGGCTTACGAGTAGCCTGAGCAAAACAGATAAAATGGGAAATTTGTTCTCTGCATTTGTCCCTAACTATGTAGAGGAAGTGATAGCCATGGCAGTCCAAGGAATGACTGCAGGTCTACTGTAAGGTGCCTCGGTCAAGGTCAATGACCGATATACCTGACATGTAACAACCATACTATACATATTGCCTTAGGCTAATAGACTATACTAATTAGGCTATGCTCCCCACTCACAAAAAATAAATAAAAATTCCCCTTCTTTTTTTCTTTTTTTTCCCTTTAAAACTAGATTACTGGACGTAATCCTCACAAGCTTGAAAGAATAGACTTTACATCAACAGATAAAAACAGAAAATATACAGTTATTGAACCAACTGCATACACGCATTCAATGAAAAAAGTAAAATAAAAACAGCAGCCATTTTACAAATACAAAAATCTTTAAAAATACTTAAAGAACAGATGAAAACCTTTGGAAATAGCAGGTAAAACTATGAAAATAAAGACATTAATCAACAAAAGCTGAGTAAATAACATGGTTGTAGCCACCCTTTGTGTCTTTTGCTAGAAGCAAAGAGTAGAAAGTCTAATATGGGGTAACTGTCAATAGAAACATATCCGTAGGTTTCTTAATCTGTAAATGTCAAAAGATTGTAAAATTTGTTTTTATTCCTTATTGTCAACTCATACTTGTGATCTCAAATGCTTTATCTGTGACAATACAAGTTTGGAAGTTATAAGGTTACAACTTTGCACCAACATATGTGCAAATCACAAATTTACCAGTATGAATAAAATTTACAAATCTGAAACTCCTGTAACACATCTTACCAGCTTGTGGCAGCAATGCGCCTGAAAAGTTGTTTGCCTGCAACTAATAAACAAGAATAAGACCGTCACTAATCCAGGGCTATCCTTCTCGAACGTAGTACTTTGAAATTTTATTTGTACCCTTAGAGATCTGCTTTGCGTGTAGTGGTGCAAAGATGTACTTTTGTAAAAAAAAACAAAAGGAAAAACTTGCAACTGCCAAACTTGTATTATCCCAGATGAAATATTTCAGTTTACATGTAATGTATGAATTGACAACAAGATATGAATAAAAATTTCCGGATTTGTATTTGTGTCATTTGGAGCTGTTCCGAATATCCTCGGAACAGCTCCAAATGACACCAAAGTAATATGGGTGAGTAGAACATGATGTAATTACGTAAAATCAAGGGGCCGATGTAAAAAAAAGGTGATCCCCTTTAAGATCCCTACGCAGAGGTTTATATTGACAGTTATCTTACCCCATAGTCAAACTACAGCAGGGAAGAAGGATCTGTCAAAGCTCTCCTTTGTGCAATACTTTTTTACAGAGGAACTTTTCCAGATGTGTAACAGTCTCATGCATGGGGTGGTACCCAGTGGGCACCTTGGATCCATGCTGGTGTTTTAATGGCTGTATCTAATCACTTGTCCTTAGCTGCAGGTAAGCTGCTGCTCCATCACACCACAACATAAGAGTGTGGTATGTTTACTTCTTGATTGCACATAAAAGGCATGGCTGATCCTTAAGTCCTTTAACAAGAAGCAAGAGGGAGAGGCTGATGAGGCGATGTTTTTTTTTTTTTTTTTTTATAAAATATAGACTGAACAAGGCTGAATACCAGATTTTAAGGTATTTCATTTAATTTTACCTTGTAAAATTGTTCAGAAGCGTTGTGTGAAAAAGTATCCAATTATGCAGTGCAGTTAAATAAATGGGATCACAGGATTTCACTCAGTTGGCACTTTAATTCTTTAGAAAAAAAGAGAACAAAACAACATGATGGCAAACCCTAACCCATGATGTAGGCCTATGACTAGACAAAGTTTGTCTCACTAACTTAAAGTCTGGAAAAAGCTGTGAGAGTTGTCAGAGCGCAGTTAATCACACAAATTACAGACACTTTGAAAAAAACATTTTATGAATAAAATTTGAGAAAGAACCTGGCTTGTTGTGGGAATAATTATTTCTTGTCCCAAACATCTCCTATCTCTCAACACTGTGTGGCCTTGCAGGTGAAAACCTTAATAAGTAAGTAAATGGAGAATCAGTGATCATAAATGAAGGTATTAAAAAGGGAATTTTTCAACCATAGAAATCATTTATAGTTTTCATCCGCTTCAAAATTATGCTCTACATTTTATCAATCAGGCGTTCAAAATCTTACTGAAACACACAGAATGTTGTGGTGGTAATTGGATAAAATATTTAAAAAGTTCAAAAACATTGAAATACTTTTCAGAACCATGGAAAAGAAGAATATGTCTTTACAAGTGCCAACTCTGAACTGGTAAGCATGTAGGACTTTAAATTATGAAGAATTACATAAGTGAGATAAATAAGAAGCATGGGAGGTTCTAAGACAGGGGCCAGTCCCCCTGTAGAACTGGTCTGGATCCCTGTTTTGGCCCCCCTACTGAAAACATACACTGCAAGAATTGAAATATAAGCGAGTTGTTTGGGCATGTAAGTTAGACATTTGGCAAATTTGAAAAACGATTTATGCTTAAAATAAGGAAAAAAAACCTCAATAAACTTACTTCAAAAACATAATATCGTATTGTCTTTTTTTAAGAGCAAAAGTAACATTGTCTTTTCCAGAACATCATAGGCAACTGCTTAAATTTTTGTAGTGTTATAGAGGAATTTCTTATCATGATGACAGATCCCTTGGATCAATCAAAATTTTGCATTTACAATTTACAATTTCAACAGTAATTCATTAATTGCAGTTAGCTTTAGGCTTCAGTCATGCCAAGATAGGATCACAGTTTTGATGTTAGAACTGGAGTCTGCATCCTTTTTGTGTGTGTTTGTTTTTTTTGTTCTGTACTCCCTTAAACAAAAAAACAAAAACAAAAAAAACACTAGCCCCACCCTCGCACCCCTTGCAAATTTTGTCAAAAAAATCACCACTGATAACACTTATTTAAATGTATACATTTACCATTGAAATTCTTTTAGCAGGGTTAAAAAGTCTGAACATGTCTTTGGTAAAAACTTTAAACTAGGTAGAACTTCAATTTCTCAAGAATCCAAAGACAAAAATCCCACAATGCTTCCTGGGAGTATAAATGTTGCAGATCATGTTTAATATTTTGTTAGTGTTGCACCATGTGGTGCAGCAAATACTGATAAATGATGTCCACTGTGAGCACTAGATGACAAGGATGCTTCTGCAGACATGCTGGATTTAATAAATTTAAGTACAGCTAAAATCTTTATCAAATAACTTTATTGTATTACTTACCCAGAGTCAGACAAACTCATCTGTAATAATCCTATCACTTTGCATTCTTTTGAAAAATAGCTGTTGCAGCGCATGGCGAGTACTCAGAATATTAAAAGAAAAGCTACACCAACAGCAAACAGCATCTCTGTAGTTAGGGAAGTGCCCTTTCAGCAGCTGCAAGGTTTGCTGGTTAGTCCTTAAGTTGTGTTGTATCATGTTGGCTATGTCATGGATGCATACATTTTAAATTCATTATGTCTTTTTTTAGGGATAGTATATCGTCACGTGGTAGTGTTGCTTTTGATTGGATTTTCTGTTGATTTCTGATGCAAAACCAGTTTTTTTTATTGAAGTGATTTTTGAAAGTAAGGTTAAAAAGAAATTGACATGTTCCATATACTGGTGTGACTTCAAATAAAAAGTAGCTCAGTAAGTCACTGTAAATTTTATTACAATTTCCTTTGCTTGCTTATTAATTTAGTAATGCTGTAAGTGAAGTGTCATTCTGTTTCAGTAACTGATAGCGATCATTTAAAGTCTTTTGGGAAGTTTTCAATGTTATAAATTGTGAAAAGAGTTTTATAAAAATTAGTTAAAAAGAAATTCTAATTATTATGGTTACTCCATACCTCAAAGTTCTACACTGTAGTTTTAAATGAGAAATCTTAAAGTTTCCAGAAAAATTAAAATATATTGCCATAAAGAAACTATATTGTTTTGAAGGAATACATGTAACTGAAACTATTTTTTGTGGATAGATATAGAATATTTTCTTAGACACACACAAAATAGACGGCACAGAATTAGATATCATTTAAGGGTTGGGGACCAATGATTTTTATTTCTGCCATCTCTGATATTTCATGTGTAAACACAAAAAATATCTTTTTTTTCCATGCCAAATATTTCCCATGTAGTCCTGTTTATATGACTAATTATAACAAAAATTGCATTATTTGGTAGTGGGAGAAAACCTTTCTCAAGGCGAAATTCCTGACGTTTGTATAATACAGGTGCTGGTCATAAAATTAGAATATCATGAAAAAGTAGATTGATTTCAGTAATTCCATTTAAAAAGTGAAACTTGTATATTATATTCATACATTACATACAAACTCATATATTTCAGATGTTTATTTTGTTTAATTTTGATGATTACAAATGACAACAAATGAAAATCTCAAATTCATCATATCAGAAAATTAGAATATTGTGAAAAGGTTCAAAATTGATGGCCCCTGGTGCAACACTCTAATCAGCTAATTAACTCAAACCACCTGCAAAAGCCTTTAAATGGTCTTTCAGTCTAGTTCTATAGGCTACACAATCATGGGGAAGACTGCTGACTTGACAGTTGTCCAAAAGACGACCATCGACACCTTGCACAAGGAGGGCAAGACACAAAAGGTCATCGCTAAAGAGGCTGGCTGTTCACAGAGCTCAGTGTCCAAGCACATTAATAGAGAGGCGAAGGGAAGGAAAAGATGTGGTCGAAAAAAGTGTACAAGCAAGAGAGATAACCGCACCCTGGAGAGGATTGTGAAACAAAACCCCTTCAAAAATGTGGGGGAGATTCACAAAGAGTGGACTGCAGCTGGAGTGAGTGCTTCAAGAACCACCACACACAGACGTATGAAAGACATGGGTTTCTGCTGTCGCATTCCTTGTGTCAAGCCACTCTTGAACCACAGACAGCGTCAGAAGCGTCTTGCCTGGGCTAAAGAGAAACAGGACTGGACTGCTGGTGAGTGGTCCAAAGTCATGTTCTCTGATGAAAGTAAATTTTGCATTTCCTTTGGAAATCAAGGTCCCAGAGTCTGGAGGAAAAGAAGAGAGGCACTTCATCCACGTTGCTTGAAGTCCAGTGTAAAGTTTCCACAGTCAGTGATGGTTTGGGGTGCCATGTCATCTGCTGGTGTTGGTCCATTGTGTTTTCTGAGGTCCAGGGTCAACGCAGCCACATACCAGGAAGTTTTAGAGCACTTCATGCTTCCTGCAGCTGACCAACTTTTTGGAGATGCAGATTTCATTTTCCAACAGGACTTGGCACCTGCACACAGTGCCAAAGCTACCAGTACCTGGTTGAAGGACCATGGTATTCCTGTTCTTAATTGGCCAGCAAACTCTCCTGACCTTAACCCCATAGATTTTCTATGGGGTTTTGTGAAGAAGAAGATGCAATACACCAGACCCAACAATTCAGAAGAGCTAAAAGCCACTATTAGAGCAACCTGGGCTATCATAACACCTGAGCAGTGCCACAGACTGATCGACTCCATGCCACGCCGCATTGCTGCAGTAATACAGGCCAAAGGAGGCCCAACTAAATACTGAGTGCTGTACATGCTCATACTTTTCATGTTCATACTTTTCAGTTGGCCAACATTTCTATAAATCCTTTGTTTTTATTGGTCTTCAGTAATATTCTAATTTTCTGATATGATGAATTTGAGATTTTCATTTGTTGTCATTTGTAATCATCAAAATTAAACAAAATAAACATCTTAAATATATGAGTTTGTATGTAATGTATGAATATAATATACAAGTTTCACTTTTTAAATGGAATTACTGAAATCAATCTATTTTTTCATGATATTCTAATTTTATGACCAGCACCTGTACATATCTTAAAGGTGTGCTGTGCATTTGTCATGAACTCCTACTAGGATAGTGTACTGCACCCATATATAGAAATCAACACTAATGCAGCTACCAGGGCAAGGTCATACCCCAAGAACCTAATTAGGTGGAGAAGCACCCAAGTGACCCATGGTTACTCTGGAGGAGAATAGACAGAACAGTCTGTCATAACAAAACAATGAACAATTCTCCATTCCATAAATCAAGACATTGCTGTTAGGCTGCATTTCAACGTCCCATTTGCAGTTTCATTTCAGCCATGGAGAAAACAGCAATCACATGAAAAACGGCGCTGTGGCCACATGAATCCAATTTTAAGAAAGTTCTGTCCTAGTTCCTGGGTCTCCTACAGTCATCTGATGGTTTTGGTGCAAAATGAATATTCTACATCAATGGTAGCACACCATTCTATGGGTATCTCTAAAAACAACTTCTTTTTTTAACAGGTTGTCTCATTTGATGTCTTGTGGGTGAGTTAAGCAGTCAGCGCTGCTTCAGATCTGCGTGTAGAATAGGTAGTTATCAGGTAGAGCGAACGCATAAAGACATCAACTGCATACTGAGATCCTTAGTCAACAGACTGCTGCTGAATGATGATGAAATTAATTCATCTGGTTCATTCAAAGGGACAGATATATCACCGGTGTTCGAGTCCTGATGCAAATCTTACAGGAGCAGACAGCTCAGTAAACAGGAGATCCCGCACACACCTGTTACTGGATGGCTGGCTGGAAACTGTGATTGGAATAAATATAAATGCTGGAGAAACTTTAAATTAAGGGAAGAATATGGACATTGCCCCACCGCCAGCTGATGTTTCTTAGTGCTTACCACTCCAGATTTTTGGCTGTAATCTGTTTTCTACTTCTAAAAACAGGTCAACATTTAAAATATCTGAGAATTATGTCTGTGGTTAATAAAACCAGCAGGGTTCTGCTGGACTAAACTTTCACAGTGAAATAACTTCTGAGAAAAAAAGATATGACACCACTTTGACTGCCATAAGTGATTTACTTTTCCAAGCAATGAATTAAATCTCCCCCTGGTCTCTCTCTGCTCTCTTGGGTGTGCAACAGGCTCATAATTATAGAGTTAAGGTCCGCCCTATAGTAGCTGAACACAAGAAATAACCCAAATTCCTAAGTAGTTCATATATAAGGGCATTTTAATTTAAAAGCAAATTCATCCTTGCATATTTTCTAAACATTGATAAAAGTAAGGATCTAACTTGCAATCTGATTTATAATATTTATATTTTATTCACATTGTTCAGGTCTGCTTCATAAATATTTGCTTCAACAAATCAAAACCAATGACCAATATTTTTTTTCTGAGAATGCCAACATGGGCTGATTATACCATCCTTCTTTGTTTAAATGTATTCAGAGTTGCCACCCAGCTCTCCCAGTCCAGGTGCTGCTGTACTGACGAACTCATGGATCACAATCAGCCATGTTGCTCAGCCTAGGAACATCCTGCCAGTCTCTTCTGTCTCCCCAGGCTCAGTTTTATCCCTTTCTAACCATCACACTGAGTACAGCTGCCCCTGCTGCTGCAAAGGTAATTGGTTGAGCAGATGACTTGGGAGGAAGGTCGATAAGTCTGCACTGTATTTGACAATGAAACTCACAAAGCTGATTTTTATTCTTTGTCAATTTGGTTTTCCTGGTTTTGGGCATGTATTCAAAGATAAGGAAAATATTCTAACGAGATAGAAAACCAGATCAGTCTGTCTTTATCATGCGGCTTTAATGTCCTTCAAATAGGGAGGATGAGCTTTTGTGCAGCAGGCATTAACACCAATGGTTAACTAATGATGGCATTAGTGTGTGTGTTGGTGTGTGAATGATTGCGCTCGTGCATGCATGTGTCTTTGTGCTATCACTTGTGTATATATGTGCGCATGTGTCTTTCACAGGTGATCAGTCAAGGCTATCCTCTCAGACTTTCTCCCACAACCCTGTCATTACAACCCACTATCTCGCCTGAACACCTGCAGCCCCACAGCTCACCTTCAGCTCCTAGGCCCACATGGTGCGTCTTTGTGTTTCAGTGTGGAAAGAACCTGCCCATCACATCAATCTACTCTTATGTTTATATTTATGTACAGAAGAGAGGCTAAAAAAGGGGCCCTCTTTGCTGTGGGCTTTATTGACTAAGCATTAAGTGGACATTATCAGGCGATAGGCTAGTTATTTATGAGGCTGTGATAAAGGCTCCCGGACTGAGTTATGTGAGAACCAGTAGCAGGATGAAAGCTGCTCATACAGAAGCAGCGATATCTGACACTTACACCTCTCAGTCTTGGTGGAGAGGCATGGCCAATGCGCCAAACAGAGCTGAAACACCCAAGAATTTATGAGCAGCAAATTTATGCTCTCCATAGGTCAGCCATGGGGGCTGTTTGTCTGAGTTCCATTGTCACTGTCGTCGTGGCACAGTGCCACAGGTACTGAAATTTTCATATTTGCTTTAGGCGTGTGGCCAAAAAGGGGAGGGACAAGGGGGGATATTTAGGTGCAGTGCACCCTTTCAAACTTTGTTTTGAATTTTCATAGCAACTAAGAGCCCGTGCTTTCATGATGTTGACACAAATAGATTATGCATGACGGATCATGCTTTGAATGTGCATGTTGAACACTTGTGTGTTTAGCATTATGCAGCAACCTTGCTGCACGGGTCTGTGGCTCTTTGTCCTCTGGCAAGAAGGTAACATTAGTTTGTTTTGGGCTTTTGAGGCTGCATGCCATGGACTTTAAATTTGGCTCTTGAAATATCAATCTGAAAAAGAGCTTATTCACACTGTTTCTCTTTGGACGTGGCTTAGAGAACTCATAATACTATTCACAGTGTTCTTTGTTTGTTTTTTACCTGCTCTGGGAGTGCTTGTTTTTAACAATTATTTTTTTTTGTAATACATTTTTTATTTATATTTATTAAAAATCAGAATTTTTAAAATACAACTTCTGCATCCTACCTTTAAATCCTGAAGCCGTGATGTAAGTCCAATCTTGGATTGTTTATATTCTATTTGTCCGTAAGAGTCCACAGATATAAGGTAATCCAGCATATTCGTCATAAAAACATTCCATGAGGAGAAAACTGCCACATGAAGTCCTTTTTTTGGTTATTACAAAAGTTAGATCCTTATAGCTATAGCTTACCGTCTTGTTAATCACCCTAGGTTCTCTAAACATTTCTGGTCACTTTTTGGAATGCTTGTTTTCTTCACCTTCTAGCCTAAAAAACTAAAGTGTCCCTGTTGATTTCTGACACTGGGACAGCCCTCAAGGCATTACGAGCGCTACCTCTCAGCCTCCATCTTTACACATGAGAATTATTATATTAGTTCCCATAAAGTCTAGGTACAATTGGTTAAGTCCACATGCAATGTTTGACTCTAAAGCAAAAGAAATTACATTGAAAACAAGGGTAGGTAAGTATGTCTAATTTGAATAGTGAAGCACATAGATATCACCGGTCGTAAACTGCGAACAGGCCGATTTGATACTGGATCATTACACACTGTTGGATAATTACATGGAAAGTTAGAAAAATGGAAAAAAAATATTTGCTTCAAAATTTTTTTGTGGCCATCACAATTTCGAATCATTTGGCACATTTGGAGAGGTTTGGAGGTGCTATTGAGACCATAAGTTAAAAATCCCAAAGCTCTGAAACTGTTTTCAGCAGTTGTGGGTGACATGATGTAAAATAAATATAATACATTGAGATATCTCTATTATCAAGCATGTTTTTGTTACCACTATTCAAAAATACCTATAATTTTCAATAAGAAAAAAACCCCAACTGTGAGTCACGTTTTAACTGATGCAGTCTAGGCTGTGTTTTAGTCACAGTGTTTTTATTTATATTTTCAGAATCTAGAAAATACTTTCAGATGATGTGTCACACATGCAATTTGGGCTTACAGTTCCTTAGTTATGTGCTTTCATATTTGGGTATGCAAAAAGGTGAGGATTACTTAAAATTATATTGACATTAAGAGGTTTTAAGTTGTTGAATTCGGTGATCATGTGTCTGCACTTTGTACCACTAGCTTTCAAAACAATTACCACTTCTAGAGTCTATATCTTTTAGCATAATCGCAATTCAGTATTGTAAATTGGCCACATTTTACAAAATGATCTGATTAATATATACCCAATTGATTAACTGTATTTCACTTATCCAAACAATAAGCTAGCAATTGTTTAGAATTAAGCTAAGAAACAGCACTCTATTTAAAGAATCATAACGACAAATAGTCCATAAATGGCGTCAGACAACCATGATTTGGTAAAGGGACACATAGCATGTATCCATCTTCAAATTAATGAATGGATATGACAAAAATGCTACCCTGAATCCGAATTTTTGATAAGCAAACTTCACGAACAATATTTTATTTCTTTTTTTGCAGTTTTCATACATAACACCAATTACATAATTGCCTTTTATACCTGATTCATCACATTTTAGACATTCAAAACTGTTAATTTCTAGCTTTTATAACATTAGAAGTAATCATGAGTTAACAGTGTTGGAATGTCAAGAGGGGTTTCCTCAGGATTGCCATGTATTTAAACTCTGATCAGCTACTCTGTCCTTGTTGAAGATGGCTTTCTCCACAGCATGATGCTGCCACCACCATGGTTGTACTGTGGTGCTTTTCCCATACATGCATACATGGTGTTTTGGTATCAAACCTAGAAGCTTTCATCTTAATTTCATGTGACCAGAGCAACTTCTAACACGTGTTTGCAGTGACCTCTCTTTATTGCATATGGTATTTCCCAAGACACACCTCCTATGGCTTTCTTTCAACAAACCTGACATATTTTGTCCCTCTTGACACAAAAGACAAACTTGTTCAGTTGCATTGAATATGAATATAAAAATGAATGGGGCTGATGGTTTTTTGATTCTTAAGTTTTACTAACGTTTCACTTTTAAGTTATGCATTTCTTTATGATGATATATATATATATATATATATATATATATATATATATATATATATATATATATATATATATATATATATATATATATATATATATATATATATATATATATATATATACCAACTCATTTAATGGTATTATGAGACAATATCTGAAAAACTGGAATGGGCGTGAATGCTTGTGCAAAGAACTGTATACATTGAAGCAACTTCTTGTCCTGTGCCACTTGTATCACTGTAGAGTACAGCTATACCTATGTTATATTTTCTTGCATAACCCATAAATCTCAGCCATTTTCTGCCACCAAAACTTTTGACGTACATATATTTTCACCTCTTTATACTGTACATAGCTCCATCTTAGCCGACCAAAACCATCTTCTTCCTCAATAAACCAGGTCAACAAACAAAAAGCAATTACGTTGGGCAGCTGCCACCTGGGAGCGGGTAATTACAGCGTGGTGTGGACAGCTTCATTCTAAACAGGTACTAAAAGCATCATTAATCATCCTCCCTCTGACGCCTCGCCCTGGTCATGTGACACACGCTGCTGATGAGCTGGGGAAAGAGACCCGCCCTAGGGGGTGCAGAACAGGACTTTGATTGGCCACTTCCAGAAGTCCTTTTAGAGGTCAGCCAGTGAGCAGAGATGACCCGTCAATGACCTTGTATCACTTGACCCCTAAGGGCCCAGGGGTCACCCTCTCATATCAGTTGGAGAGCAGGCAAAGAGGCCGAAGAGAAGACGAATGATGCTGAGACAGAGAGAGGAGGAGAAGAATAGTAGAGGAAAGATGCACAGATGATTTGAGCACAGAGGCACAGAAAGGGGCAAAGATGAAAAATATCACAGACCTGAGAAGTGGTTCAGCACCTGAACATTTTCTTTTTGATAAAAAGAAAAAAAAGTAAAACCTATATTTTGTCAGCATATCTGCCTGTCTATTTTATTTTGAATATTTTACTTGTCTCACTTTCTGTCAGCATATTCTCAGCTTAACTAAAAATGTACATCAGATGCTTCTAATTATCAAGGAGCAGACACACCTGTATGGTTGTTCTCTTGATGCTAATCAGTCATTAGTGTAAACGATAAAAAAGAAACAGCTGCAAAATGTGGATACAGCCTTCTGAATTCATACAAAGAAAAACATACATTTTCCTTCCCTTGAAATGCAGCCAAGAAACAGGCTTGATTGACAAAAGTTCATGAACTGTCAGCTTGCTGAACACATACAGTCATGGCTGGCTGACTGAAAGATGAAACGAAAAGACACATCTGAATGACTGTAGCGGCAGCATGACATCCGGGTACCCTTTTTCTCTACAGTCTCTCCATCTCACCCCTTCCACCCGCCTCTTCAAAACATAGCTCCCCCTTTTTCTCTCTCTCCATATGGCCATGAATCTGTCACTATGGCAACCTCACCCCAGGGGCAGAGGAGTAGGGGGTTGCCTTCTTTCAGACAAATAAGCATCGCAGGGTTCATCTATAGCGGTTTGTTTAGGGATCATAATACACTGATGAGAGGTCAAAACATGGGTTCCTGCACACATGTTGGAAATAAAACAGTATGTTTGACTGTAAGTGGCGTCTTGCTGGGATAGTGTGCTGGAAACATATTATAAAGGGGGAGAAATGTTCTCTTTTCAGCGAATAATGATTTGTTGTTCCTTTTACACACTGCAAATGAAAAAGGAAACCCTCTACAAAATCCTACAAAACAACTCTATAAAGAAATGGTTTGACATTTTTTTTAAAATAATATTACTGAAAAGTTGCTTTTAATAATAATTCACCTTCCCTTGGATAGAAATGTATTCACATCATGCTGAATTAAAAAAGTGAAAGGCTAACAGCTAGATGGGCAGCCCTCTTGCCTTAGCAGATTTCAGCAATAAATCAACTCAAATTTAAGTTGTTTATCAGATATAGATCTATAATAACTATCTATACCTTGACATGATCCTATTGTATTTGCAACTCTTCTTAGAGGAGCAAAGCTCAGGCTTCTACATTAGAGCGACGTTGATCTTAGTTGATGGGTTTTTTCCTCTCTAGCTAAGCACCATTCAAAATTATGGTGTGCTTAAATGTATCTTTGCTTCCAACTTTAACTACATTCTTTATGTGTTGAGCCCTTATACTAAACTTGAACTCATCCTACCTTATAAGAAAAAAACTAAATACTAATCAAAAACTTGAAACCTGACTTTTGTGTATAAAAAGAACACACCATTGTATGGCTTTAAATGTTATTCTCAGAAACAGCTCTATGGATATAATTGTACATTCCCAAGAACATCCTACTTGCTCCTCTGCTCTTCAGACGGAACGCTAAGAAATGTACATGGACAAGATAGTGTGATAAGTGAAGCTATAAGGATGGATGAAACCAAAAACTACGGGATACATTTAAATTGTGTCTATTGTGTGGCATGTGCTCAGCAAGAAGAAATAGACAAGGAACAAGCACACACATATACAATCCTGGAACTCCAAGCAAAAAGTCATCCACTATACCTTTAATCAGCCGATCATGTATCTACTGCGATCATTTGCACAAGGACACCTATAAATGTACAGCCAGAATATTTTCGTATGCCTTTATCCAAATGGTAACCTCTTGAGTAACATTTTTTGATGTGCCAACATCAGCTAGGCAAACCTTAGCATAGGAAAATGTATTAAAAACATATAAAAATGTCTTGTAATACAGAATATAGAAAGTTGATATATGCTAATCCATGATTGCACTCACCAAGAAAATATCTGTTTGAGTCATCCATATCAGATGTGAATCAGTTCACCAATGCTGGAATTCCCTTTTAGAATTATTAACAGGTCGTCATTCTCTTTAAACATAGTATTTCCTGGGTCTATCAATTATTTAGAAATTATGCAATCAATCTCACAAACAGCTGACTGGGCATGCCAATACATCCATCATAATACAACATAATTTCACATAGCAATTATGATGTTGTTTAGCTGAGAAAATGTATCTTATAAATACTTAATAACTAACATTGTGTTGTATGGTATGATCATAAACATATATTACCAAAATATGACCTCTTTATATGAAAGTTAAGAGAACTATTATTGATCAAACTTTTTGTATAAAATCAATTTGTCATCATTAGCATAGTTTGAAGCTTACCTACAATATCAGTAATCTTGAGAATGGCTTATTGCATTTTCCACCCATTTTGCTCTTGGAATTGCTTGTCTGCAAATTTTCAAAGGTCAAGTTAAACAAGTCTGAAACAACAGGTCACAAAGACAAGAACATATAACGTAGGTAGATCCTCCTAAAGTCATGCTTCTGCACATGGGGCTTTGCTGCACTGTTCAAACCCAGAGCAACTGAGGTCTGATGACATGTAGATTATTTCCATCACAACCTTGACACAGTTTCACCTCTCTGTGCACCCTCCCTTCCTTCCCTCCTTCTACACGTCCTCACCTTCCAACGTCTCAAAGGCCCCACCCTTGCTTCGTAATCCCACCTCCACACCCCCATGAGCAAATTTCCCTCTGCAGCCAGAAGTGCTGAGTGCTGCTGTTTGTTGAGTACATAGAAATTTGCTGAGGCCATAAGCTGTCCCCAAACATCTGCTCCCTGGAGTGGAGGCAAGAGGAGGCAAGGACTGGACAGCTGTGCATGTTGCTGAGAGGAAAGGGGGCTCTGATACGCTGTGTTATGTATGGCTTCATGCATGTGTGAGCACATGTACTCACACATATTTGTGTGTGTGTAAACAATTATTCAAATAGGTACTTTGTATCCTTTTGAGTGCTTTATTAGTAGCACCTAGGAAACAAAACACATATTTGTGTAATTGTACACACAGGGCTTCCATATGGGTATTTGCACACACTCACACAGACAGGTGCACTTCATTCAACTTTCTTGATGCACAAATTGTTTGGTAGTCAAATATGTGAAAGAGACTAATCAGAAAGACTAATAGTGTGTGAAAGTTTTTGCAAATGTAAAATAAAACTATAAAATCAGACAAGGAAAAAAAACTAAGTATAAAAAGCAGAAGAGCACTCAAATGATTCATGGCTGTAACAACAACAGAGCTATCTGTAAGTGTTTCACATTAAGTTAGAAATGGCTTCCAATGATCAATTGATTTCACTCCCCTGAGCTCTGCTGAGGATATTACATGCATGTTATGCATTAAGTTAATTTTAGGTCAACTTCGCATTAATTACAATGAGCTTGGAAACTTCTGTGCGTTCATTTAAAATGTAATGGGAGATATCCTTTAAAGCCACATATGTTCGCTCATTGCTCATGCCAGTCTGCACTTCTCTGGAGAATTATACCAGCTGCCCAGATCAGCTAACTTGCAATGGGCTATGGAAAGGGATAGAGGCCTGTCAATAACTCCATTCATCATGTACTAATGCATCACAGGATTTACTTGGATACTTCACTTTTGTGTTTCATGTTTCATCGAGATGCAATTGGAAGCCGTATTTTTTTTCTAAAATTAATGATTATCATTTAATTATTTCTGTACTTGTTGTTGATTAAAAATAATAATCTGTAGAATTATTTATAGATTTTTGGAGTGAATTTCATCACAAGGAAGAGAAGAGGAAGATTAAGTTGAGGGAAATTGTGCATTATTTAATGCAGGCACTGTTTCTACCTGTAACGGCATCGCTTTTAAAGTTGACTTATTCCTTTTTTCTTTTTCTCTCATCTTTATGCTCTAACTTTGTGTGTAAGTGTTTGTGTGTCTTGAGCACTGCACAGTTGTCAGTCTCCTAAACCAATCGTACATCTTTAGGAAGGAATTACAGGGGAAGCAGAAATTCATCAGGTCGCACTCAAGAGCGTTCGAGCAAAATGTCAGGTCTGAGCAAACAACGCAGCCCTTCTTTCATCAGTTAAGGTGCAAATGCTGAAGCTGCCGCAGAATGAAATTAGAGTGATGGTTCAACCAGAAGGAATCAACTATTTTCCTCCTTCACTTCAGCCTTATGATGCACATATATTTGGTTCCTATTTCTAAGTGAATCTATTAAAACTGTGATAAAGTAAGACTGGATTTAAGGAGAAGTCTCACTGCACACCTGCTGTATCTTTTTTGCACATTAAAATCCTGAAGTTCTGAAGTGAAGGAGATTTAGCTGAAGATGATGATTTTAATAGTTATTTAAAATGGTCTCTTTATATCAATACATCAATATCTGAAAAATATTCTGATCACTATCGTTGTCCTCAAGTTCCAAGTGACCTTAATGACACTGGACATCATTTAAGATTTTGTTAAACAATTCAATTTGGCCTATTTTGCTTAGAGAAAGGGAGCCTTGATGGTTTCTGGTTTGCCTAAATGCAAACTTACAATAAATTAGGTGCAACGCTGCTTAATCTCCTGCTTCCATGCAAAGTTGAAAGTAATTATGAAAAAAGTAGATTTTTAAATATCCGT
The DNA here is from genome assembly GCF_016077235.1 of Cyprinodon tularosa. Classification (NCBI taxonomy): domain Eukaryota; kingdom Metazoa; phylum Chordata; class Actinopteri; order Cyprinodontiformes; family Cyprinodontidae; genus Cyprinodon; species Cyprinodon tularosa. Next base: position 1,691,849 of record NW_024038892.1, on the reverse strand, counting down.
CTTGTAAGTAAATGTCCTTTTAACTTGAAATCATACTTTAATCAACATTTCTTAAAATGCAGTTGTTTTGAAAAATAAAAAAAATAATACTTATCTTTCTTTTTTGTTCAATTTTAATTAATATTTACAATTATTTTTATTATCTTCTATTTAAAATGTTCTAACAATGTATTTAAAACAATGCTTACTTTATCTAAATGACATGATCTTTGTGGAATATTGTATAAAATAAGTTCAGCTATGTTTCAGTGTTATATATATATATATATATATATATATATATATATATATATATATATATATATATATATATATATATATATATATATATATATATATATATATATATATATATATAAAATTCCTTCCTTCCTCTCATTTTTACCTTTGGAAATAATTGTGGTAGATATGTGGTAATTACTTAACAGTGAGCATCTTTTAAAACGTGGCAAATGTTTTAGGAGCTGATCCCATTTAGAGTCCCATCTTGTTTTATTTTAGTGTTTGTTTTTAATATCCAGTGTTTCACATTTAGAAAATTAAATGGGTTGAAAGAGTATTTTATTAACTTATAGCAATTAACCAAAAGCATTTTTTGGGCTTATTACAATATGCAATATAGGGCAAAAATTAGGTTAGTTCTAGGTGGAGAAAAATGTATCATCTGCCTCCCTGCAAAATTATAATATGAACAATTATAATATGGCCTTTTGCTATTCAGCTCGTGAAATATTGTTGTGTGGACAGAGAGAGCAACACATCAGAACAAAGGAGCTCAGAGTCGCTTTATGAATGAAAGAAAAATCTCAGACTCTGAGGTCACTTAAAGCAATGGTGCATCTTTCTTTCTGGATCTGCTGACCGGGTCACTGTTGTCCCGAGGCAAGACAAGGGTCAGAAGGTGAGAGTTGAACTCTGGTGTAACTGCATACATTAGCTTGGCCTTGCAGTCCCTGCATGTGCTGACAAAAACAACTTTTCAAAATAGAACCAGAATACATTTAATATTGATAAACTAGTAAGCTTAAAATATAATTTTATTCACTTTATTCTCCTTATTTTAACCATTCTATATTGCCCTCATATGATACATTTAGAATAGCAGCAATAACATCCAACACAAAGACCCTAATTGAAAGCTAATCAAAATATACCCTCACAATGTGGATGATGGTTCATTGTTTGATATCATAAAAGACATTAACATGAATAAAACTGATTGTGAAAGCAGGAGCAGTGTTTAAGGATCGTGTTTACAGTCATTTACTTTGCATGCTATGAGATGTGAATCTAGGAGGAGTATTGAGCTGTGGGAAGTGCTGGTAGCCGCGCACTTTATTGGTGGATCTACAAACAAGCAGTGGCATTTTTTTTTCTTTTTTATTGTCTGTTTCTCCCGCATGAGCTTTCAAGTCTAAATTATCATCTTCTGATGCATGTATGGAGGCAATAAAGAGCGGAACAGCTCCCGATCGGGGCGTTCTGCGTGTTCCATTAACATGCAGTTACAGAGGCATGCAAATGCTCCCTAGATTGGCGTCTCCAATGAATGGATCACAACGGATCGATGCGCTAATACCTAGTGCGGTCGATAAATCTCTCCTCCAATTATTGCGTTTCAATCTAGTTTGGATGCAGGATAATGAAAATATTAAAACAGGAAAAACAAGCTCGTTGCAGCACACATACACGTGCACACGCAAAGCATCTGTAAACATGCCATCAACAGGTGGAACTGCTGAAAAAGAAAAAAACAAATTAAGCATATGAGCACAATTACTTGCTTAAGAAAGAACAATTTAATTGTGCACTAATATATATTGTATATATAGTATAAATACAATAAATAAAATATAATATATATATATATATATATATATATATATATATATATATATATATATATATATATATATATATATATATATATATATATATATATATATATATATATATATATATATATACTAACAAAGTTAACCTGATATAAGCTCATTGTATGTTAATGCATACTCAAAATTCTTGGCCGGCATATTTATATTAATAAAAACTGAATCGTGTGAGTGATTACATGCTGTCCACAGGTTTTGAGTTAAGCAAAACAGCTTAAAACGGACCTTAAATAAATATCTCTATCTTGCGTGCATGTAGACAAAAACATGTTTACTGTAGATTTAAACAGGTAGATTCAAGTAAAATCAGTCCCTGGTAAATGGTCCAACACAATCAAATAGCCTCCCAAGGATTTCCACGGTTAATTAAAGAAGTTTGTATCTTCGTTTACATTGTGCACACTGGAGCGCAATGAAATGGCAATCATTTCAATATTCAAATCAGAGTTCCCAGTCTAAAGCCGGGGTGAATGACAAATCGTTTTTACTCCTTCTTGCATGGAGGGAGCCTGCCATGGCGCTTCTCGGGAGCAGGCTGCAGCATCCATCGTGGTAAACAAATAAAGGTGACGCCTGATTGCAAGCGATGCAAACGCGAATGAAAACATCTGCCGGCAGGCTGGAGCCACCGCTCTCTCTGTAACGCACGGTGCGGTTCAGGAGTTCAGGGAGAGGCGCAGGTTCCCTGATTAGGCCCGTAGTTCAGGGGACCTTGGGGATCCAAACTTAGCCCTTCCCGCTGTAATTTCTTCTGCTTCATGCGTCTGTTCTGGAACCAAACTTTCACCTGCGTCTCACTGAGCCGCAGGGTGCCCGCCACCTCCACACGCCTGGCCCGCATCAAGTATTTGTTAAAGTGGAACTCCTTCTCCAGCTCAGTCAGCTGCTTGGTGCTGAAACTTGTCCTTGGGGATCCATTCACGGTGGTGCGGTCAGCCGGGATTCCAACCTCCTCCAAGCAGAACCCTGTACCACGGCAGGTCATATGCATCCTGCCTGGGAACAAAGTGCATGAAAACAGTTGTCAGCATGATCAATGAGGCGGATCACAAAAGAAGCATAGAAAACCCAATTGAACTAAATAGTGCACGTCAACACAGAGAAAAGTGAGAAAAGCTAAACTTTGCTAAAAGAAAAACAAATAAACAAGAAAAGATCTAAATTCTCTGCAACATGAGAGATTTTAAAACATGCATTAGATAAGCATTTAAAAGACTTAACTGATAAGGGGAGGGGGGCAGCTTTCAGCAGACCTTAAATGATATGAAACTGATTTGTGAGCACTGGCTTAGAGCCAGTGTGTTTCCACTTTTTGAGCCATAATTCTGTCTGTATAACAAAGATGTATTTCAGAGAACTACTTTAAAAACACCCCACAGGCACATCAGAAAATATTTTTGATGCTGTTAAAATGGGATGATAAGAAACTTTCACTAGTGTCTATACTGGAAGGTTCTAATAGTAAGATCACAGTTCAACGCATTGCTTGTAAAATTTAAAAAACTTAGAACGGACACTACTTACTTATTTACTGAAGGCTATCAGCATGATATATAAAATATATTGTCTGTTCGTGCAGGGAAACTGAGCTGCAGTGAAAGTTGGGTGATTCACAGAACTGTTGCATTAACAGTCCATTAACTGTATTCATTTGAACCATTTGTTATTTGCCTTTAGGTGCTTTTTCGTGTGTCAATGACAGTTTAAGAGTTTACAAATCCTTTCAAACGCTGCATAATGACAAATGCCACCGTTTTTGGTCCTCTGAGGTTTCTGGGTTACACATTAAAGTATCATCTGTGCTACTTATGTGCAATGAATGACAGGGACTGCAGCTATATCTTGATTTTTCATCACTGACACTGTGGCTTGTCATCAGTGTGTCTTTGCCTCTGAGAAAATGCGCTGCTCCTCGTGCTGCTGCTGCATAATGGAGCCAGGTGTGGAGTAATTCCTCCCACCACATTTCATTGAGAGGAAGGTTAACGGGCCTCCAGCCACTTGCAAAAGCACAGCAGATGGAAAGGTCAGTTATGGGATAAATGTCAACATCTGTGTTTTAAAAAATGAATGGGAAGACAACTAAGCTGCACTTGAGGTGAATATGAATGGCCGATACACAGAAGCTGTTCGTAATTAAGAGCCTTAGCTTCAAGAGTGCAAATCAGATGCACATTCTGATTAATGGCTGAAAAGATAATAGAATTGATGCCAGCCAGAAGGCATAAAAGAATCAAACTAAATATTTGAGGAATGACTTGCATGCTTAAAAATAGCCAGCCAGCAAAGAGAATGGAAGGTCCCTTCTCAAGCTAAGGAGAGCGAAGAAGAAAAGGGGGATAGATCAATACACATTGCCTCAGTCATCTGGGCATCCAGCCCACAGTAATTCAGGTGCTGTCAAGGCATAATTGAAGAATGACGCACAGGGAGTATATACACCAAGCCAGGAGATCAGGTTACAGCAGGTCTTCAGAGGCCTTTCAACAGGGAAGAATGTATCCAACACTTTATCTTTTGTGCCAAAAAAACCAAAACACAACTTCCACTTGAAAACACACTTTCACTAATGATTTTTTTCAAGTTGCACAGCAGTGCTAATGAGCTTCTCATACATATCATCTTCTTATGAGCGATGCAGAAAGAGTGCACAGATACTAACTAAGCCACATTTCTTAGCGTGGGTGGTTGTCAGCCAGTGGCTTTTTTTTGGGGATCACAGACTTCATCCATATGAGCAGGTCTTATGATAGTAGCTTTGAGTGAGTTTGTGACCAGAAACAGGATGTGATTTACAAATTTGACTGTTCTCGTGAGTTTATCAACAAAAACAACAAACATTATGGATGTGGATATAGTTTGCTTAATATGGCATTGCTTGATAATTTGAATATGCTTAAATAACCTGTCCTCCAACTGAACTTTTAAATCAGCAAATAGGTGATCTAGAAATTGCTTTCAAGAAATGATTCATATAACATGTGTCTTTGCCCTAAATTTCACACGACAAAAAATGTATTCCCAAGATGATATAAGAGTTCTTTGAGATGTTTTTGATGTTACTATAACATTTTCATATAAGATTAATAGGATCAAAGAAAATGTAGAGTTAAGTTTGTGGGTGATGGAACAAAATATACAAAAGAAAAAAAAATATATAACACATATATTTTTATATATATATATATATATATATATATATATATATATATATATATATATATATATATATATATATATATATATATATATATAATACATATGTATATATATATATATATATATATATATATATATATATATATATATATATATATATATATATATATATATATATATATATATATATATATATAGATAGCGCTATTTTTTATCTTAACCTTTGAGGAGCAAGCATAAAGCAGGTGTAATCAGTGCCATAGAAGTTAGCATTAGCATTTTGTTTATCATATTATTTTCAAGATTTGTTTAGGTATTTCAGAAATAAGACAAGTTTGATAGTTGTAATCTTGCCAAATAAAATATTCATATTTTTTTTATTAATTGCCATTTTTCAGTGTCGTTAAATTGTTTCTACTTTAATGTCTGCCAAAGTTGGCCTGAAATATAACAAATTGATGTACTGCTTGAATCTCCATCCCAACTCTGTCTTCGCAATCTTCAGCCAAGGTGCATAAAACAATCTTGGTCAGATGGATAAAACTTAAAAAAACAGGCTCATTTCAAATTTTAATGGGAATCTTTATACGTTGACATCATAAACTAAATAAAATACATTTTGATTTTAGTTAGTTTGAAGCGTAACCTTTAAAAATGTTTTATAGCCAGCAGGGATTAGCAGAGTGGTGTTCCTTCAACAGAAAATGTATACCTTCATTCTTTACATTTGCAGCTATAGATATAAAAAATAGTAAATCTAAACAGTAAAACTATTTAGATGTTTTGAAAATATTTATATTTTAAGATGTATATAAATGTAACATGGTTTAATCGGTTTTTGTGCTAATGTCTGAGCTATTGTCATATTTTAGGGACAATGAATCTGCAAAGTAATTGATTATTTAATTAACAGCAAATTGTACTTTCTTACAGAGTTTTTGTGTACTTGAGCTAGTAGTAACTGGGGTCAAAAGTTGTCACTGTTCCCTGGATCAGATGCTAAAGGACTAAATTAGCTTTTTGTCCATTTGAAGTCCAAAATTTAGAATTTCACACCACAAACAGAGCATCCCAAAGCTTAAACAAAGCAATCTGGAGCACAAATACTATAGGTTTCAAATCTTCAAATTTGTAGTTGTAATTAAAAGACAATGTAAAAGAATGAAAGAATATTTATAATTAGGCATTTTTATAGAATTTACAATAAATGTTCTCACATAGAAGAAAATACTGTTAGAATCGAATCTGGATAGTTTAATCACTTTTGCTCATTCACTCACATTCCTTACAAATAGAAATAACGTATATTCAATAAATAGATAAGAGAATGTGCCTCCTTTCTGAACCTCATTCATTTGAATGTTGTACCTTTGAAAACAGCAGAAAGATGACCAAATGAGTGAGTCTTTATTTTATAGAAAAAAAAAATGTGCTTGAAGCTATTTATAATTCTGGGCCAACTTTGCCTATATAATGCACAATTTGCACCATCATTCCCTTAACTCATAAAGTCCTGAATTAAAAGCTAGCAGGGTGTTAGGAGGAAACACATTTAAGTTTCTTGATTTCAATATAAGTTTTAGCGCGTACATTTAAGAGGAGCTTTTAGGGCCTGAAGTGGGTCACTGAACATCAGGGTTATTGCAGAGAGACACCCCCACTTGTGCAATCCCTTCAAGCAAAAAAATAATGACACCCCAACACATTTACAGTGTTCAGTCAGTCAAGTGACACTATTGATCAAGTAAAGGATCTATATGTGAAGCTTTTATCAAAGCAAATTTGATGCATTTCTTTACATTAGCATCTCATTGGATATTTTAAGGCCAAGAGGGATATACTGCATGTGTTCTTCTTCAGGCTCTCTGCCCAGAACTCATCAGTCAATGGAATGATGATCTGTGACAGCAGTTATGTTAAAAAGGTGGACACATGTAAAGGTGCTTCAAACTGAAATCAATACACAAGGGCTTTCATTACAAACAGACAACTAATCAATACTTGGGGAGCAATCCAGCTTACAAGAGTAAGTTTTACTCAACTTCCTGAGAATCTGGACAGGCAGCAGCATGTTGCATTATTCAAAGTCTTCTGGTTAGTAAGAGCTGAGCTACATAATTTATCACATCTTTGGGCTGAGTGTACTCTGAGACTGGCCTTTTTCAGCTTTTCATTCTCTTTCTTTCTGTTCAGTCTGCTGCTTGAGGCAGGAGGTGGGGCAAAAGCAAAATGAATAACTTAACCGTTAAGGAAATGGTAACTGACTCTACATGTGCATATTCAAATGTGTGCTAAACAGTTACTGCTGACACTGAAACGTGTGTTGAGGCAATGTTTTTGAGGGAACTTTTTTTGGAGAAGCAATACTTCTTAATATAATTTTATGATTTTTAATTTAAAAATGAAAACTTTAACCAAACTTCCTCAGAACATATTTTTCCTCTTGCATTATTAAAAATACAAAATGAAAAACAAAAACATGTGCTCAGTGACATTTTCTAAAAACTTACTTGATCTTTGCTGACTCCTTTTCACCCTCATCCACTCAAAAGTTTTGCTCCCGTCATCCATTGCAGTTCCATTACAGTCCAAACTTCCCGCCGCGGCTCCAGAGTTAAATGATGAGTCTATTTCCTCTGCAAGTGACCCAAAACAGAAATCATGCGTCTCGGCGTTCGAGTGTTTGCGTCCTGGAGAGCCCTGCACCGTGCACCGCCAGGGGACGCAGGGGGATTGAGGGGAGGCCGGTGTTGGGAAACCCTCACACTGTGGTGGTAGAGGAGGAGGGAGAGGACAGCTGTCTGATTGGGTACATAGACTCAAACTAAATCCAGGAGCTGCGTCTACCTCAGGTACAGGAGCAGACCTTCCGCCCGGGTCCAGCACTGTGACCTCTTCTGCAGAGAACTGAGAGCTGCTTTTCCCTTCTAATAAGAAGTCATAATCACCTTTCCCCTGCATAATCATTGGACGGGAGGGCACTTCATGCCCGGCCTCTCTTGTATCCACAACCACGCACGGTCAGGCGGCTGGACGGGGCGTGCAGGGAGGACATTCCTCAAAGGAGAACCTTGCAGCCCCCCTGATTGATGGAGATGACGTGCCCTCTCGGTCTCGGCCAATAGCCGGACATCTCTGTCATCAGGGAAGACGACACTAATCCGGCCGTGTGAGCCGAGAGCTGCGCACGACCTTAAAGGAGACAACCGACAGGCTTTAAGGGGCCTTTACCAGCCCCTCACCTGTCTGGGCAGGTAGACGATTGACGTCATCTAGCATTCGGTTATAGTTATTTTAGACTAATCTTTGTGGAAAAGTTATTCATCAAGGCAACAATGAGAAAACGTCTTCCCCTAAAAGCTAAATTAGCATGATACAGAACCACATTGAAATAGCTAATGGATTATGTAAATGTAGTAACACTGAAAGCTACAAAGAAAGAAAAAAAAAAAAAAAAAAAAAAAAAAACGAAACTTAGAGGAAAAAAACTTCCTGGATCAAATATGAAAGTATTGGGTCCAGGGACTAGGCAGCTATTTTAGGTTCAAGAGAAACAAAAAATTATTTTTATTATTATTTTAATTTTAAATTTGTAAAATAGTAACATTTCTTAACATAACAGTATTCTAATGAGATCATCTTTATACTTTGTTGTCAGGAATTAAAGATTGAGTACCTTTTCAGTAAGATTTTTAAACACCACTAGATTTAAATTATAAATGGAGTACTGCTTTACTGATTAACTTTTTAAATAAAGTAACAAATAATATAATATAATATAATATAATATAATATAATATAATATAATATAATATAATATAATATAATATAATATAATATAATATAATATAATATAATATAATATAATATAATATAATATAATATAATAATATAATATAATATAATATAATATAATATAATATAATATAATATAATATAATATAATATAATATAATATAATATAATATAATATAATATGATATGATATAATAATATAATATAAAATAATAATACCCGTGTTTGGGCATAAAGCGCATAATATCTAGGCTGCATTTCTTTTTTTTTTTCTTTTCATCTTATTTTGGTAAAATAAATGTTAATCTAAGCGTTGAATTTTAAGGCACTCAGCCTCCTCAGACCTTAAGTTACTAGCAGTTTTCTTCGTTGTTATTGTTTCTAACAATGATTTCATTAACAAGTTTTGCTTACAAGATTTAAATGCGTTCATAGTTAAATATATATATATATATATATATCTATATATATATATATATATATATATATATATATATATATATATATATATATATATATATATATATATATATATATATATATATATATATATATATATATATATATATATATATATATATTATATATATATATATATATATATATATGTATGTATGTATATATAATTTGCATTATTTTAGTCCATTACCAGCTTTTTGAATAGATTTCAGAAGTTGTTATTCCAAATCTTCAAATTTCAGTTTTATTTTTTATGTTAATATTTTGTATGTCTTTTAATTTTTTAGTAATCACAAAATAATAAAGCGTAATGAACAACTTCTAACTGCACTCTTACAACGCAGAAATATGGTCTCAGCTGTGGGAGTTAATGGGATTCTACAGGCAGCGATGTGCTGAATGACTGAGTGCAATATATCCCCCTCTCTCCGTGCATTTGCATGGCGCACGGATCCATCTTCGTGTCAGCTCGGAGGTTACTCAGGGTTCACGCGCTTGCTTGTTTCTCTCCTCCGCACTCAATAAATAAATCTCTGCAGCTTTCTGTTTACCGCCTGAATATAAATTTGTTTGCAGTCGATCGAAGACCTGTGCGGAGGTATTAGAAATTGTATTTCTGTAATGGCTTTCAGCAGGGGGAGGAGGGGGTGGGAAGAGGCTACAGGGAGGGGGATAAAAACAAGTGCTAGTAAGCTCTTTTTTTAATTCTAAAAAATGGCAAAGACCTCATTCTGTTATACCTTCTTTATGCCGCGGATTACATTTAAAATAACATGGTTATATTATGGCACAATAATGACAATCTATTTACATTCTTGTCATAGATTTGATTTGCAAATTTGAGGTTCTGTTTTACATAATAAACACATTTAGTGCTATAAACATCTGCATCTGATATTTCACAACCAACTGCACCCCTTTGACCCACCAAAGCAAGCTTTTCCATCAGAACACAGTATTTTCTTTATTTTCCATTATAAATCTTTTATAAACAATATTTTTCACAAGAAACATATTTTCGATAGCAACAATAGAATTCACCTCCTGATTCTTAAGGTAAACAAATGGTACTCCTACAATTTTTTATTCTAAATGGTGGCGCTAGGGGTGTATAAACTTTGAATGGTCCGCCTCAACATAAGACTTTTCTGTATAAAGTAATGATCTCTTATTTTTTGAAGACCTGTGAAGACCTAATTTTGGCATAAAGGTGAACCTATCAATTTAGATTTAAAATTAAACAAATATGCCAGAAATTGGTTGCTCTGATGTCTTTAACATAGTATAAATTTAAAATCAAGTTTTTATGATTTTAGACTATTATGGTCTTTCAAGTGTTTGATCCATTACATACTGGTGTAAGGATCAGAAATGTGTGACAGACTTTAAAAGAATGACATCAGGAAGAGGAATAAAAGTAGTAAATTGATATAAAATAAAGATAATATGAATGCAAATGAAGAAATTAATTAATCTACCTCCTCGAAAATCCATCATGGAAAAATAACATGCATAAAATAATATCAATCAATCAAAAATATATTAGTGGTAAATACCCCCAAACCCCCACTGCTGACTGCAGGTGAGGTAAACATGGGAGATCCTGGTGGCTTTGTCAGGATGCTGGAGGAGGGAGAGGGTATTGACTGACACTAATTTGTTTTGTGTCCACGGTCCACAGTGTGTCAATAGGGAGTCAAGGTCCTGGGATCAGCTCTAACATGCTCGGATTACCTTCTCAGTTTGGCCTGAACCCTGCTGACATTTTGATGCTGTGGCCGCTGTTGACACAGACCTCTGCAATAATGTTGATCCTCATCATGTGTCAGGTCTCGACCCTTACAAAGGCAGGTAGTGCGGTTAAAACAAGTGGTAGAAAAGAGCCATGAGTGCCTGGGTTTATAGGGTTCTTATGTTGTGATAGAGCTGTAACACCTTGCGGGGACAAATAGACAGTGCAGCTAAAAACAGTGAAAAAGGAGACAAAGGGACAGAAGTGAACCACACTGGCCGTTTTAAAGATGGCTGCATGATTGATAGGGCATGTCTGCTTTCTTCAAGTATTGACATTTTTGAGAAATTGTGATGTCAAATGAAAGGTTCAGCTTTGCCCACACAGAATCTGGGGAATACCACTCCAAACCAAAGGAAATTAATCCACGCACTGCAGGAAATTCTAATAATTGTCTTTGCTCCATTGTTGAATGATATGAAAGCTGTCACAGTACATGCAGCGTCATCGTAAATCCAATACAACGACTCTGCAAATGGTGAGAGACATCACAGACAAGGGCGTTGTGCACACAAGGCTCAGCAGCGTGAAGATGAAGCAATGCCTTGATAATTCCAGGGCCTTTCAATATCAGCCTGCTGTGTATATGTGCAGCAGTTCTATGCAGATCCAGCGAGTCAAGAGGTTCAGAGTCGGCACAATCCCAAACATCATGACAACAAGTCATCAGTCATCTTCCCTCTGAGCTGCTGTGCACACTTGTGTGTTTCCGGCGTTCTTACTGTGGGAAATGAGCAGGGTTAAACATGAAACAGGAGGAAATGCTCATCACTGCAGCTCACTGTGCAATATTCTCCTTCAAAGCAGTGTTAGCTGCAGGGAAAGAGGAGTTGTTTATAGTATTATTCTTCTTGCTTAAACATCCCCTGCTTGTTCACCATGCAGATCAGCTGTCTGCTGCAATTACTAATCAGTTTTAATGGCAAAAGGACTAATGGAGAAATTACACCAGATTAACAGATTACTAATCAAAGAGTGTTGAGAGAATCTTCAAAAATAAAATGTATACAACAAAGAAGTCTTAGTTTGATATCTTTAGGATTTTCTTGGCTAAATTCCATTTATATAAAACAACAAAATCATCTGTGTCAGCTTTTTCCTGCTTGGCAGCAAAGCTCCATGATGTTTATAAGCTCAATATTTAAACCCCACACATATTGGTTAAGAGCTCTGCAGCTACAACAGAAGGATTTTTGTGCACCATTTAATCCAACAGTGAGTCTTACATTTTGAGTCACTGGAAACCAAAGTAGAATTAATGTTATACAGCACAGCATGAATTTAATAAACCAGAACTCAGTAAAACGACTGTTTTAACACCAGTTGTGTTTATTATAGGGAGCATAAAGAAAGAGCTGTTTTTATGCAGTGTATCATGTTTAAATTTGTTTGCAATTAGCTTTGCTTCCCCCCCATGTGTCCATTGTCCAAAACAACCCCATGCTGCATATTAATGATAACAACAATATCTGCAAAACTCATAAAATGTTTATTTCCTAAAACACTTGTTTTTCTTTATCTCTGTTCAATTTGTAGAATAGTTTAACACTCTAAGTCTCTGCGGTGCAGCTCGCTGGACTTGTGCTTTTGATGAAGGTAATAAAACATTTATTGGACTGTAAAGCAGAATTATTACACCTTAAAAGGTGATAATTTCACAGTTTACATTTTGAATAATCCACTTGTATGAACAAATGTATACTAAACTGCTAGTTTATTAGGTACAATGGGGAAAACTAATCTAATTTAAATGTAACAGTACAATAAATCCTGCCTTATAAAGATGCAGTTATGTTGAAACTATTTCAGAGAAACGTTAAATCAAGTGTCTGATTCTTACTTTAAATGTTGTGAATTGTGCAGCAATTAAATATGTTCAGTTTATATTTTTTGCTATGAAAAATGGTTCAAATGTTTTAAATAATAAGTAAAGTCCTGAACATTAGGAAGGAGAATTACTTTATTAGATCTAGGTTATGCAATTTCAACTCCCTGGTGTAATACCACTCTGTTCAAAATAGCACTGTAGACATAAAAAACAACAGCTAACTCAGAGAATCAACTTTCAACGAATTCCAGGCACAATTCTAAAAAAATGAGAAATAAAATCATGACATCATTGTGAAAACTTGATGAAAAATGGTGGTACAAATACTTCATTGATGTCCAGCCAATTTCAGGAGTTTATATTTGTGGCAAACTTTTAAAGCATTACTTCAGATTTAATGCAATGTTTGCAAACCAAACAGGAAATAACACAGTCCTGTACAGGATACGGTGCCACAGTCCCTGTATGAGTTATTTTACATTCACTGTACTGGGAAACACTTTGATTCACATTTCTTAAATCTGAAACAAAAATGCTGTTCTACTTGCACAACACATGAACATGTAAAGGGATATCTAAATCAATTTTATGTAACACAAATATTTATTTATTCCAGTAATTTGGTTCAACTCAAAAACTCAAACTCATTAAATAAATTTATTGCACACAGATTAACATATGTCAAGCTTTAAATTATCTTGAATTTGAGGGTTATGGCTTACACTGAAGGAAAACTAAAATCTTGGTCATCAGATGAACAGATTAAGACCAATAATTAAAGAACTAGGACATGTTATGGACCAATAATGATGAAGACTGCTTACTTGACAGTTGTTTCCCTAAAAAAGATGAAGCTATAGGTAAATGCTAAATAACCTTGTCGGTGCTGTAGCCAAGCAAATCAACTAAATGATGTGAACTATAAATAAGGGATGATATGGGGAGCCAAGTCATCTATAGTTGGTCCACGGTTTTTATAAAGTCCAAAGTTGGTGCCTCAGACGAGTCACCTCCAAGTTAAATAGCAGTGATGGGACACAGTAATTCTTAAGTAGATTTTTTTTGAGAAACTGAATGGCTTATTTTCATCTTCTGAAAGCCGCAACAATTAAAGCTAACAGAAATAAACACAGAGAAATACCATTTGAATTGCAAAAGTCAGCTTTTCAATTATGTTTTTCATTTATTGAGATTTCTAAGCACACACTACTATAGTTATTGTCAGTATGCCCTTTATGTTTATATCACTTTAAACCAAACGAAAGTGAATATTGATCAGAACCTAATGAAGCCGTTGGGATTTGAATGTTTCCTGGGTGTTCAATACCACTGAAAATGTGACATTTAGCTGAGTGGCTAGCACTTCACAGAGGAAACTTCTCTTCTGCATTCGACTTTCTCCCTGCTGCACAGCTCAGATCCACTAACAGCTGTGACACCTTCATCACCAACTTATCTTTTTATTGTCACAGATCATCCTTAACTGGGAAGCATTTAAAAAGCCGTTGATCTTGATAATGCAGAGCTATAATATGACATTAACAGTTGTAAGAGATTCAGGAAGTCAAATTTCTGAGACGGATGAGTCGTAGCACATGAGTTATCATCCATCTACCTGAGCGATGCCCGAGCTCCTGTTCCACACGAAGGAGCAGACAAATAAATAAAAGCCATAAAGGTGACATGGGAAATTGGTACTTAACAATCATCTTGAGCAACAAGCATCCTGCCAGAGTGGTGGGCACCAGTAACTGCTGTGGAAGGAAAAGACTGAGAAGGTTAACAGGTCATAAAAAGAACAAAGTCTCCTTAAGGGACCACATTAAAGTTTTGGGTTTCCTTCCTCTATGGACAAAAAAATAATAATCAGTTTTGATTACTTTTAAGAAAGGCCATTATGTGATTTGAAATAATCAAATCAGTATTGCAACCTTATTTGCTTATATTTGATTGTGTGACTTTTGTTTTAACAAACAGGCTTACTGTCAAGTTAGGAATACTTCAGGACTTTTCAAATTATTTCATGTATTAGTTCTTTATAAGAGTAAAATTAAATAAAATCATAAAGCAGAAATAGATGGAGCTTGGATGTAAAATCTTTGAAGGTCTTTTTCTTGTTTTTATTTTTATTGATAAAAAATGAGTACAGACTTTCTCTTGTGTCTCAAATAAAAGAAGAATATCTTATTTGAGGGCATGATGTTTTGAGTAAAGTTCTTTTGCAGGCCTGATTGAGGCAGCAAGTTTTATTGAGGTGTTTTGTTTTTTTTTTTTTGTCTTAAAAATGCATATTTGCAGTTTGGCAAACATGAAAGGTAGCAAAAAAGCAATTCACCTTCAGTAAATATTTTTATGTGTTGCAAAGCAATTCTAAAAACCTTTTTATGAATTATTCTTTAGTGTGTGTACTAGAATTGAGTCAACACAGTTATACAGAAAGGCTTCTTTCAACCGCTACCAACAGCACAATACATTGCACCCTGAAGTGTTTCTGCATGCAGGCTCTCCAAATCCATGTGTAAGTTCTATCCATGTATCTATGGAACATAGGTCCATTGGTTATGCTATAGGTGCATGCGGATGGATATTTGTCATGTATGTCTCTGTTTCCATCTTTGACTACCTACTTATTAAGGATGTATTTCACTTTTTGCTCAATAGCCACTAGAAAATGGCATCAAACCCTTGTAACACAGGTGCAAGTATAAAGATAATGGACTAACTCTGCCTTATATTTTTTATTAACTCAGAAAACCAATGTATTCAAGTTTCTGTATTAGAAGTATACCTACAGTGTTAGAGTATAACACCCAGAAAATGTAAGGGCTGGTTATACTCCCCGCAGCAGTGTGTCGCAGTGAGCTTGTCCCAGATATTTTTGACTTATGCCCAATATTGAAGCGTGGTCTGTGCTATGTTTATTCCACGCCACAACGCAAGAGGAACAATCACGAACTAGCTGTGGGTTTAGGTACGGCCAAGGAAGTGAGGAAGTGGGGGCAAGTTTGTGCGACAAAGGAGGGAAATGAGGGCAAAAAAGAGCGTAGATCCACCTCCCTCGTCTAGCTGCTCCAACGTTACAAGTAATTTTCCGCAATGGGGGTCATACAAATAAAACAAGCCGGTGATGTAACAAACAGGAAATACGCATAGTGTAGAGCGGATGTAGATTTGACCAATCAGAGGTCTCTTGTCTGCGGCACTGTCTACGATTACGTACAGTTTTGGAGAGGTGCAGCATAGGCAGAGGCACATTTGCATTTACTGTGACACACACGCAGACGGTCTGCTTTCTGAGTAAAAATCAGCCTTTAGTGACCATAATTTTAAAATTCTACAACTTTTACTATTTCATACTTGTAGGATTTCAGTTAAGGTAATTATCAGACATTCAAAAGGGGAACAATAATAAACAGAGAAAAAAATAAATAATAAACAAAAGAGGAAACTTTTTGCTGCAATTCATAAAGGTCTGTTTAAATTCCTTTTTTTTCAGTTCACTCATAAAAAATATGCATGTATGACAGTGGAGCCTGTCAAGTTTATAAGGATGGACGCCAGGCCATACCTCCAATTTAGTGGTGCAAAAATGTTTTGGCATATTTTTTCCAGCTCTGTTTCTAAGTTTTGATGTTTCATTTCTGCATTAAAATAGAATGTGTTTTTTAATTTGTAGACATGCTATTTTATATACTTTAGAAACAGATAAAGACATTCATATGGATATAGTGCGCATCTGTATTTTTTTCTACAGATGTTGTTGTTTTTTTTACCTGGTTTGTATTTTTGTGGCTTAGCATCCCATTTAACCACTATATCTGAACTGGAACAGTTACTTCAGTGTCTGGATCAGTTATTTTTTTTTTTTTTTTCAATTTTAGTGCATAATTTTAACTGTCCTTATAAATATTTAATAAATGCTACAAATATTTGGTTCAACTTTTTTCACCACATGTTGTGCTTTTAAATCTTATTTTTGGATAACTTTAAAAAGGAAAACCTGTAGAAGACCTACTTTCAAATGATTATTGAAGCGGTATGTGGTGGACGACATACATCCAGCTTAACTGAGAAGTGAGCCTGTCATTTCGATGGGTTATGTAAATTACTGCATTTGAATTGTGATTTGTAACATAAAAAATAATAATAATAAATTGGTAAATAAAACACTGAAAGGAAACATCCATATTTTGTGGGAATTCTATTTAAAGTCTTTAAGTTTTTATTGTATCCAAACATTAATGGCAGAAATAAACAGAACACCAAAAAGACAACAACCCTGTTTTGAGGAGGGGCTGGAAACACATCACTACTATAAATCAATGTATTCATGCAATATTATTATGAGACAATACTGGTTAAACTGTTCACTGGTGCTTAGATGGATTTAGACTACTATCAGCCTCAATTCACTGATCGAAATACGTTCTTTCATATTTTTCATACTTTTGTTTTCATGCAAGCTTGGACAGAAGTCTGATACACAAAATCTTTCTCATGTACAGAAACAAATCAATTTCACAACATCTTTGGATAAGGCAGTAAAGCATTAGCGACTGAACAGGACAAAAAATCTTTTCATATTAATGATGGACCATTACCAAAGCGGGTTTCATGGCAATATTCTACAGGCATGATTTATCGCTTTTATGCATGCATTTTATTGCAAAAGCCAAGAAATCTTCAAAAGAGCATGTAGGGATCTTTGGCTTAGATATCTGCCTTTGGGAACAGATGCCAAGTCAAGCAGTTAACAGAGTCCAGTGAGTAAGTGGGAAATAATGACTTTAGATGCTAATGTGAGAACAACCAGCTAACCTAATGTTCAGATGGACATAGAGTGTCCCCCTTCGCTCTGGGGCCCTTGAGTGGAGGCTTTCCTTGACCTCAGGGGATCCCCCTTGACCCCATCCATGGAATTACTGCACACCAGTGTGTGGATCCTCCTGGCTCTTAGTGTCTGGAAACGGAATGTGTTAAGGAAAGGAGGTAAAGGTCTGTTTGAGCCTCAGCAAGCATTAGAATCATAAATCATCTGGTGTATTCAAGAATTTTAGGAATCTAGCACAGTCTGCTCTGCATTCCTCATGATTCCTTCTTTTTCTCCCTTTTAGTTAAGTGAGCGCATTTCTACAACACAACTTTCTTTCCTATATGGCTTTTATTGCTTTCCTGTCGTCATCACCTTTTGATGCAGAGTTTCTTTTTTTTTTTTACTAAAACATTCGCTTAGTTTTAGCTCACATTTAACTCCCCAAACATAAGCAAAGACTTACTAAATGAAAGCTGATCCTGGGACTGACAATGAATTGAGAGTAGCGAGTTATTAGAGGGGGTGGAGGGTGGGGGCCGGGGGAATCAGCTTTACAGCTCTGGGTTTAGGAGCTGTCATTTGGCCTCCATGACAGCTCATTCACTGTAAGGCCACTGATATAAAACTGTCAGCATGCCCACAATTTGTGCGCAGTTTTGTTTACAAAATCTATGCTCAGGCTCAAATTATCAACTGTTAAAGAAGGTTAGCTCCTTCATCGGGTGTTGTTATTATCTATGACATATGAAATCATGGAAACTCCTGAGCTCAAGTGACCCACTTTTTACAAATAAAAACCTTCTTATCTCTTTGGAATTTGCTGATAAAAACAAAAAAAATATTTTGATAACCCAGTTTACATTTGAGACTCCTTAAGGAAGTCTCAAATGTAAACTGGAAGTACAGATGCCAGCAAATAGCAATGCTCTTTGAGATAATATGCTGTCATTGGTGATTGGGGAGTGTTGGTCTGTCATGGCCCCGTGGCGAGTTGGAATGGCTTCCACAGTACATGACTAAACATGCCCCCTGAGAGCAAGGCCAGTCCTGACTTGCAGAGCTAAAATTTGGCTACAGAAAGAGGCGAGGGCTGGGGGTTGGGGGGGAGGCAGGAGGAGATCTTGTCATGGTGCCCAGTGGGTTCAGAGCTTGAGGTTGGAGCGCTGGAAAAACTGCCTTGTCTCTTTGATTAATGGAGGGGGAAACTCTGAGGCAGCGGAGCGGCAGAGAGGTAGGATTGTGCAATGTGAATACACAACACTGTAAAGTTTTCAATGAATCCAAAGCCCTGTTTAATTTAAATGCATAATCCATCTCATTTTTTTCATTTGGCAAAGGAATCCATAATTAGGAAATACGGTTAAAAAAGTCATTCGCTTCAGAAATGAACAAGGTAAACACTGCACATGATTACATTTTTATAAATGTGTTTATTAAGCCTGTTTAGCATGAAAACATTCATCAAAAATAATAGGGGACACTCACTGCATGTATAACAACCTTCACAAAGATAAAAATATAATTAAACTTAAACAATACTTTCCTCATTTCACATTTGAACACTTTACATAAACAAACAACTACAAGCCCACCACTTAATGATATTCAAACAACAATGTTGCAGTAAAAAAACAACACATAAAGAAACATTCATTAGGTGATCAAAATCTCCTTCATGCAAAAATATTAAAAATATGCACTATTTACTTTTTGCAGCTGCAGGGCTTTGCAAAAGTATAACACCATTGTACATTTTGTCAATGATACTTTTATGTGACAGACCAGACTAAAGAAAAGAAGTTTCACATAGAAGTAACAAGGAAAAAAATGCATAATATGCTAATGTTTTAGAAACATAAAGCTGAAAGATTTCAAATGCATTAGTATTTAAGCAACTCTGAGTTAATATTTACGCAGACTCACTTTTATCTGAAATGTTTGTTTATTCCCCCCATTCAAATGCAGCTCATGTTCAAGTGTCTACGATTTCCAGTTTTCTTTCTTGCAACAGTTCTCTGGGTGAATGTAAGGTCGGCCTGGTACTTATTAATACATGGCTTTGAGTTGTACAGTCTATTATTCTGGAGCATGCCGAGGGTGGTCATCCTCCACAGTATCAAGGCTTGTGACCTCAAGCACCATTTCTGCTGAAGTCACAAGATGCTTAACTTCATCTATCTCCCCATCTACTCTGACAGGCTTGCCAATGCATGATGCTGCCATTACCGTATTTTGTGGCTGGTGATTAAGGTGTTGTGTAAAACCTAAAGTATAATTTCTTCTGGATTTAGTTTAACAGCTCCTTTCTTATTATTATTCTTCCACAATGGGTAGATTTTTGGACCTTATAGTTATCATGTTGACAGAATTTCCCGACTCTAAATCTCCCAATTATTGATCTCCTTGCCAAATTTGTAAATGTAGACAAATGCCCATGTCTTGAAAGGTTTGTATATATGATATGTTTTTTTTTTTTTTTTTTTTTTTTCGAGATGATGTAATAAACAGTGCTAAAAGGGATTTTAAAACCTAGGGATATTGTTTAAATGTATGATATGTTTTTCCATACTCTTATTTCTGATCTCTCTGATGTTGTCTATGGTTTGTATGATGCCATTTGCTCACTGATGTTTTCTAAAAACCCTCACAGATTAACTAACACACAGACTCTACTTACTAATGATATGAATTTTAAAGACAAATGTAAATACATTCAAATTTTTTTGTTTGTTTGTTTAAAAATCTAAGTATCCTTTCCCTTTAAGCACACAATTCAACATTACTTTCTACTAGTATTTGACAGAAAATCTTGATCAATTAAATATCAATTCATGGTTAGTGAGAGATGTGAGAACAATTCCAGCCATACTGATACTTTTGCAATGTGCTGCACATTACCATTTATTACAATAAAGTCTCCTTCCACCACAAATTCGAAAAACCTTCAGCCTTCTTTTTCTTAGCCTATTAACACAGAGAATATTGCTGCAGATCTCCTTTAATTAAGATATGCTTATGTAGTTTAAATAAATTGTTTCATGAACGGATGTATTAAGTGGATTACCTTCCCAGGGATGCTGTTCATACATCCTCCGGTCTTTTATAAATAGGTGAAGGTCAATGCCTGAGATGGTAGCCTTTATAGACCCTCAGAGCCGGTTTAAAATGCTGACTTGCTGATGACCTTCTGTATCTGCGCATGAAATGGAGTGGGTATTCAAAACAGATGGAAGCATGTAGTTGAGACAGGATGGGTGGGCAGTGTCAAATAGAGAGAACATAGCGGGATCCATGGAGGTTACTTCCAATGAAGGGGAGAAGGGAGTTCTGATAGCTGTTGGGAGCCGCATTTGCTTGCTGCAAAGGGGATCCTGGGACGAACCCCTTGCTCTTCCATACTTATGCTCCTTCTTAAGCTTCATCCTGCGGTTCTGAAACCAGATCTTGACCTGGCGGTCGGTGAGCTGCAACCCAGCAGCCATCTCCTGCCTCCGGTGGCGTCGTAGGTAAGGATTGAAATGGAACTCCTTCTCTAGCTCCAGCAGCTGGCTGTTAGTGAAGGATGTCCTTTCTCTCCTAGGCCCTCTGCTTACAGGACCAGCTGCAACACCACCCTTGGCTGAACCTGGGAACAAGCACAGGAAAGCAGCAAATGGTTTTATAAGAAGTTCAATGCATGTAACATCACCATCTTGGGGCCTTCAGGTGCCAGCCAGACCCACCTCTATCCTCAGCTAATCAACCGGAGACCAAGAGGAGCCCTTAGTTCCTACTCAGTCATGCTCCAGACTTCTAAACAAGACTGGCTGTCTAGTGTGTCATGTGCTCAGGGAAAGTTCCCTGCCGAAGAGGCAGTCTGGGGAAAACATCTGACGCCACTACGGCTGCCTGACAGGCCACATTAATCAGAGCTCCACACGGAAGCAGAACTGTCAAATCCCCATCTCAGTCACTTAAAAGGTACCTCGGGAGCACTACTGAAAATAGCCGCCATTAGGGATTCAGTTTGACATGTATATGAACAATACCAGGGCCCTGTTGATAACAATATGACACCGAGAGGTTAATGGATGTTTAATAAGACCTATAGTAAGAGCATTAGAGAGAGGATGGGGCCATCTTTAACTTGGCTGACTATTTCCTTGTTAATTATCAAACTGTTTTATTCATTTAGTAAATATCTTCTTTTTTTTTTTGCTAATTTGTATAAAAACAACTCTTAAAACACACAAAAACTTCACCTAAGAAACAGGTCAAATTTATATCCAGTTATATAGCGTCTATATTAATCCAAATTCAAGTTTGATTTAGTTAAACATAACAGAACTTATTTTGAGGCATTTTGCAAGGCAAAGTGAGATCAAATCAATCCAGTTTAATCAAAGTCCACCTCAGTTATTATGTAATCCATTCAATTGCACTTAGCTTCAGATCACTGTAATCAATTACAACACTATCCAGTCATAAAGTCAGAAAAAATCCAATTATATACATGGAATCAAATCTGTTATTTAGAAAATAAAAAACTTTGTAATGGTTTTAAAAGCAATTAGAAATACCATTCACCTTTGCATCATCTTTTATCTTTGCATGGAAAGGTTTGTGCAAGCAGAATACAACAGGTTATGTGTTAATATGTTGAAAAACATCAAATATAATCATTTTAATTCACTACTAAGCATTTTTTACACAAAGAGCAAAATACCCAAAATGCACATAAAAAGGAATTAATTACATACTCGGCACAGAAGACCTAAGGGAAAGTTTTTTGTTTACACAGTACAAAATTTCACAAAGGGAAGATCTTGGGGCCGAACAATATACTAAATCACAAACATTGTGAAAATATCAATATGCAAAGTTCTTGTTGTTTATTATCAGGGGTGCTACTTTTTCAGTGAACAAATCTCAAGAGGAACTTGGAAATCTATCAGTATTTCTTAGGATTATTACTATATTTTAAATTACAATTGAAATGTTTCAGATCTGTTTTATAGATGTCTGGATCTTTGAATGAACCAAAAGAGTTTTCTTAAGGTTTAAAGAACCAATGCATTATAAGGTCGTTTTGTATAAATCAACTCTGAAAACGGATAAAGAATTTGCCTTGACTAAATTGACTGCAGTACAAGAACACTGGCAGTTATCCTAAGAAAGGCAGTAAAAGTTGATATCCAAGGTGTGTGTCTTTATTACTTGTTATTAATAGCAAAAGACTGTTTGGATGCAGTGTTGGATATGCTCATGTGTAATGTGCTATGCATTCACACTTATCCTTGCAATGGTATAATAATATATTTAGAGGAACGTGCATTGACCTATATCGACAACAGATAACTTTTTCTAGAACTATAGAAATAAATATGTGATGTCAGCATCAATTAATAAACAGGTCTAGAGGAAACTCAGGGAAGTGGCAGACACTGTTATAAAAAAAAGATAGGTCAATGATTAAATGGTGCTTAACTGTTATTTATAATGTTATAGCAGGAATTGAAAATAATATGCATATATGACTGTGTCAAAATTTCCTGATATTTGCAGCCTTAAAAAACTGAAAAAATAAACACTTACTTGACTGTTTTGAGCCAATTCCTCTTGAATTCATCCAGGGGAAAATGCCTCCTGAGTGGCAGATGGTGACACTACATCCTCTGCTTTTAGTGTCCAGCTTGCCCTTGGCATGGCAGTATACTGCAGGCTCTGGTGGGCGCTCAGAAAGTGCACATGGGTTCAATCTGAAACTGAAAGGATCATTAGAGGTCAGGTTCAGTTGATCAGGTCCTAAATCATGGCCTCCTTCTCCTCTTTCTCCGCTTGTCTCTTCACCCCATCCCACGCCAGGTTTTGGCACTTGTCCAGAGCTCATTTCAAAACTGTTGCCATGTAGCTGTGTAGGGAGGGCCACACACTGTTGGGGGTCCATGGACCCCAAGCTAATTAAAGTGGCTCAAATCAAACTCAGAAGTCCCTTAGTAGTAATAAAGCAGAGTTGTATCTGTCTAATATCACATCACAATTAACCTGAATGAATAAAGACACGCAAGATAGTGTCTTTGGAGCTGAAAGCCATGAAGAACGCTTTGAATAATATTTACCAGAGGGGGGTCCTTTGGTCACGTGTGCCACTCCTCCAATGACAGTGCTCTAGAGTTGGAAACTAATCCTGCTGGCAACTTGGGGTGGCCGAGAAGCTTTTGCGATTTTTCTTCAAACATTTTCAGCACGCAGTCCGGCTTTTCTATACCTAGGGATAAAAAAAAAAACGGGGAATAAAACAGTATCAGATAATTGGACAAAAAAGACATGAAGATGTAAGAAAGAGAAGAATGCGTCCAATCGGAGAAAGGGGAGACAAACAAAGATTTCACGTGTGCTGAGGAGCGTTTTTATTTCAAACCGAGCGTAATGGTTTGTTTTTATTATATATGCTCCAGGAAAAAACTGAGAGAGCCTGGTCTTGTTGCTGAGCTATGTGTGGTAGGTCTAAATAAAAATAAACAGCTCCACAAAATTAGTGCGATTATATAGCCTAGGCGAATATTTTTATTCCATACCTTACTGCTTTAATGCGCTTTTATAAATTAACATTTTCCACATTTTATTACTGCTCTGTTTTTCCCCTCAGACAAACACGGTGGCAAATATTTACCGACGTGTTGTAAAAATGCTGATGACAAAGGGTAGAGCTTTAGTCTTTAAAGTTGAAATTATTTCAGATTTTTCTTCAAATCTGGAAGAAAATGAAAACTTCCCTTTATGAATTGGCGGGCTTTTCTTTTTCATAACATATGCTTCTAACTGTCCGAGTGCAAGTGCAGCTTATTAGGATTCAATGGGAGTGGTCAAACAAAAGGCTTGTGACAGTCATTGCTGCACAAAGACAAAGGAGGCAATCATCAAAGGTTTTCCCTTTTCCTGGAGGATGACTCATTTGCATTATTCCGGCTTCACTATTCCGTTTCAGTTGTCGTGAAGCAGCTAACATTTTTAATTTTGTTATTTTACTTTTAATCATTTTTACTGCGCGGTTAAATGGCAAGAACAGTTTGAAGATATACATATATATAACGCGCGCCTGCTTGCAGCAACAAAGACCAACTGAAGGCAAATGTGTTTGAATAAAATATTGAATTAGCAACTCAATTTTAAGACGCAAAATTAAATATTTTGAGGCTGTAATCATCTATATTCAAAGCTGCAGAATTTGGAATTATAAAGTGGAAAGAAAACTCACTCATTTGATTTTTTTTTAACTTTAACAAAAAAATAAACATCTGCAAAATCTTGTGCATGATTAAAGTCGCTTGATCTACATTTCGCGCTAAATTTAAACCAGTAAACTCTAAAGGGCCTCTGCACCTTTTCAGGCCGTATCAATCTTAGTGGAAGCAAGCTTCAAATGTAGCCTAAGTTCCTGCTGGTGTTTCACTGCAACAAAGCTGTCTAGAAAGCCCTTTTTAGATGTCTCAGAGGTGATGGATTAGGCTCTAAGGACTGCAAAGCTGGGAAGGTGAGGAGCCTTCCAGCTTTTTTTTTTATTTTTTACGCGTCACCCCTGCTGCCACTATTAGTAGGGTTTACCTGCAACTTCAAAGTGCATGAAGCAATGAAGAATTAAATATTTTATTCTATTTCTCGGTTATTGTTGAAGCATAGAAAAATATCCACTGTTTGATCAACTTCATATGGACATTAATTTAATATAAGTATGGTTAGGTGACCATTCAATTTTTAAATAATGCTGTCTTCTTATACAATGGATCAATGGATGATGCAATTTACTTTATTTATAGATACATCAATAAATAAATGAATAAATAAACAAAAATACAATAATTCTGGTTAACGAAGTTATGCCAATGTAAAAAAAATGTGTGGTATGTTATTATTTTTATCAATATCACACATTTTTTTATTATCATTATTATCATTTAGGTAGGTTACGTGCGGAACTGGCTAAAATCAGGGGGAATGTAATTAAATTCATTGTGTTTTTCTTTCCCTCGTACCCTTGAACGCACACTCTCTGAATTTGGAGATAGAATCTATGATATACTAGCTCAGCAAGACATTAATTTAGCTCCTCCGCGCCTCCACCACAATTCTCCGTGAACTCTGTTTGAACCGCCTCAGCGGCTATAAATCATTTTTCTCTCACACACAAAAGCGCGCCGGTCGCTCTTGGGTGTCAACCCTTTTACAATTCCTCCTTACCTTCTGCTCCCTCGCCCGCTGACACAAACAAGCGAGAAAATTGTCGATAAACTTTTATTTTTCATACCAATAACGTTCTAAGAGAGAAAGGGAGAGACTCGTATCCTGCTGCGGCTGCGCACAAGCAGGAGGTAAATCTGGCCACTGCAGATTGTTTTTGTTTTGTTTTTTTTGCTTCTCAATAAAATATGCATCGATGTGATATTGTTTGCAATAAAGACAAATAAGCATAATTGTTTTTTTCCAGAGCTTTAGGAAAACACGGATCTGTTAATGCATGTCCAGGGGACAGAGCTGTGCAGATAAGAGGGGACTGAAAGAGAGCTGGGGAGAAGACGTTAATGGGCAGAGGATGCTGTCGGTTAAAACGGTGCATACAAATGGCGCTGTCTTGGCAGAGCAAGGAGAAGATTTATGGGCCCGGTGCCCTATGTTGCTGTAAACAATGCAGAGTGAAATGAAAGGACCAGAGCTTGCAAACTGCACTTCATAACTTGAGAGAAGACACGCATATCGCCTGTTTCTTACACTTTTTGCAAGAATTTACATTCGCAGGGTATTATTTTTTTGGTAGTCATATCTCGGCACCACAGTAAACGTGTGACTTTTTTCAAGGAAAGATGTTTGAGTTTTCATTTCACTGTATTTAACTTTGTAAAACGGATAACATTGTCAGAAATGCATGCACTTGCATTCGCAATTGATTTCAAACGCGTTTTGCAACTTTATCCTTTTGAGATTGTTGGGGATTGATTTGCATAATTTTAAAGCACTCAACAATAATTGAAGCCCTTAAATGAAAACTAGTATCAGGATGCATTACGTAAGCTGTTCTATCACATCTATTTTTGCTCACAGTTTAAAAAAAAAAAGCAATTTCAGGTTTTCATTTGCTAAATATATTTATGCAAATTAAAATGTATTAAACTGTTAATTTAGTAATCAATTTAAATGCTTATGCTCTTAACCACGTAACTATATAAAATGTTGCACCTGTACCTATGTGTGTTGCCACGTACATGATATGGTTCAGCGGTGGAGCAGCAGATGCAACTGGTGGCACAGCAGAGAAATCATTGTCATAAAACAAATTAAATCACTTAACCTGTACATAATCGAGAATCTATAGTCTCCTAGATCGCATATTCAGATCACTTGTGCTGATGAAAAGTGAATACCATAACCATAATTCAGTCTAGTGATTGTCTGGGCCCCCGGTGACACCTTCTATGCAGGAAATAGCTTTAATTTCTGGGGTCCTCAACGATGCAGCAACGAGGCTAATTAAATATTTCTCATTGAGGTGTTATGGTGACATAAAGTACCCTCGTAAGTTCACCCAGGCCATCATTCCCTATACAGTAGCCTATTTGATCTGAAGACTTCATTGGTAGTGGTGCCTTTACAGACTCTCCCTCTTCCTCCCTCCCTCTCTCTTCCTCTCTCTCTAGAGATAGATGATCTATGTATCTATGTATCTATGTATGTATGTATCTATGTATCTATGTATGTATGTATCTATCTATCTATGTATGTATGTATCTATCTATCTATCTATCTATCTATCTATCTATCTATCTATCTATCTATCTATCTATCTATCTATCTATCTATCTATCTATCTATCTATCTATCTATCTATCTATCTATCTATCTATCTATCTATCTATCTATCTATCTATCTATCTATCTATCTATCTATCTATCTATCTATCTATCTATCTATCTATCTATCTATCTATCTATCTATCTATCTATCTATCTATCTATCTATCTATCTATCTATCTATCTATTGTTTAGAAATTAAAGGCATACACAACGATCAATTATTGCTTGAAAAAAACGTGAATTTGTCTTTTACTTTACTCCTAACCTTTGGTCAACCATACCTTATCATAGTGTTTATGCTTTGCACCAACCTTAAGACTGAACTACTGCATAACGGGTGAGTTACAACAGATAGGCACACCTTTGTTTATTTATTCATTTATTATTTATTTGTATTTTATTTTTTCTATGGTTGTTGGTTTGAATAAAGTTGTGAATCAAGGGCGCCCTGAGCTGTCCGCTGTTTCGTCCACATAAAAATGTTTGCAAGTTTTGACTATTTATCATTTGACTATTTCTGATTAGTTTTTAAAATCGATTTTTATGTAATTCAATCCATCTCCACAGTTAGCAAAGTCACTAAAGGCACATGCGTGCCTACAGGCTGGTGCATTTGTTCCCCCGTGAGTAAACGCAGAGTTTTTCGGCGGATTTATGACACACCCACTGATGGTTAGTGTGAGGCAGCCTCTCTTCTGTCCCTGGAAAATAGCAGCGTGACCTCTGTTTCAACTCTCTGCCTTTATACAGCTGCTACGGGGCTGCAGTTAAACCACATACACAACAATGCGTCGAGCTTTCATCACAAACCTAAGTGGTTGAAGGGGCCACTCACCTGAGACGAGTGGACAAACACATGTGTAACTGGACAACTTGACATTAACTGCAAGTGATACAACACAGGTGAGCATCAGATCAGAGCTGGCCGTTTATGTTTAGCTCTTGTTTAAATATCTCGATGGCTCCTTGTGTAAAGTTTTTACACCTTCCGAGAGAAAGGGAGGGTGCGAGGAAAAAGAGAGGCCTCGCCA
The DNA here is from genome assembly GCF_016077235.1 of Cyprinodon tularosa. Taxonomy (NCBI): domain Eukaryota; kingdom Metazoa; phylum Chordata; class Actinopteri; order Cyprinodontiformes; family Cyprinodontidae; genus Cyprinodon; species Cyprinodon tularosa. The sequence continues at coordinate 1,663,254 of NW_024038892.1, read as the reverse complement.
GAGGTCCTCCATAAATCACAGAGAGCCTGCAGCGGTGCAATGTGAGCTGAAAATCATATGTGATTCAACAGTCTCAAGTCAGAGAATAAACCGATTGGAGCTGAGTAACTGCTCAGGAATTTAAACAGTGAACTCCGAAGACACAAAAACGTATCACAATCTTACACGCTCATCGGGCTGGAAACAATCATGAATTTGCAAGATCACAACAAATTCAGACAGAGGAAATCCTAAACGTGAAATGTCCTAAGCTGTGTTTACACGATAATATTTCACTTCTTAGAATAAAGACAGAACATTTCCTTGATTAGATTTTTTTTATTTAATAGGACCCTTCAACATGACTAAGTTTAACGTTTCTAGGCCGTACTGATAACATGTTTGTGGAAATAGTCTTAATAAAAGGAAAAAAATACCAGTTTTTTATTTTGAAATTAACAAAAATAACGGTGTCTGTAAGTATTCTCACAATGTTCAGTAAGATGATGAATCTTTGACAGGATTATTAAAATTATGATCATAACAATTATATATTATGTGATTATTTGTTGAAGTATCTTTAAAATGTCACTGTTTTCATATTGAACAAATTCATCACCATCCCCGTTCTTGGTCCTTTTGAAAAACTAGTTTAAGACTTGCCTTAAGAATGCTTTCTATATTTCAAAAGAAGAGCTCAAACAAAAGCTGCATGATGTTTCCGATGTTCGGAATGTAATTTGAGCTCCACCTGTAACCTCCAAGACATGGTGGGGAGGAAGAAAGGTCAGATCCGTACTAACACAGAAACATGTAAGTTTGGCTTTCATTGACATCTGTTTACCTCTGTAATACATGCAGTCCAGCATATTTCCATCAATATTCACAAATGTCGAACACCATCTTTTCTTTTCTTTTTTTTTTATCTTCAAATGTACCTCAGAAGGAATGGCAAGTTATCAAAACTGTTAGAACTGATGAAAAAATATCCCAATATTAAGAATCGCTTGAATTTACAATTTCCTTACAAAACCAGGGAGGAATTAAGGATACTTTTGGGCATTTAATCCTCTTTATCCCTTTGTTGCATATATATATATATATATATATATATATATATATATATATATATATATATATATATATATATATATATATATATATATATATATATATATATATATATATATATCATTGTAACTTGTATAATGCAGTTGTTCTCTTTTACTTTAATATATTACTTGGGTTCTCATTGGAAAGTTTTCAAGGTGTTTTTGAGAATAAAAAAATAAAAAAAAGCAAAGAACTTGAATGTCCTTGTTCATAAACTAATCACAATGACCAACTGTCCTAGTACTGTCAAAAACGCCTATAATTGGCAGCTGAGTTTTGGACACAAGAGCCATCCAGGGAACAGAAGTCACATGATCACAGCAAATGAAACTATTTATAGCCGCACCTTTTTATGAGACCTCAGAGAACGCTAATCATCACCACAGCAGAAATATATATCCAAATTGTGCCATTTCAAGACATAATCTGAAGTGATATTTTTATATGCCTATGGATTATAGATTATTTTACATTATTTATGTGTAATAACTTGATCATTGAGAAGAGAAGGCGCAGGTTTAGTAATGCAGGCACTCTGGATGCAGAGAGGAGCACTGTCCGAGGGTTCAACGCTGTCTGGTATCACCGTCCATAACAAAGGGATCAACACATGCAGTGATTCCCCACCACAGGCCCCCTCTATACAGGCGCAACGCAGGAAAATCCACAAAGAAAGCCGAGGCCAAGAGAGGACCGAAGAGGTTGAACACAGAAGGTACACGCATAGAAAGTAAGTCAGGTCACAGGGTTGGAGAGGTCGGCCATCCAGACTGAAATGCGCCTAATGGAACAGAAAATGTGTCCTCGAGGTGAACTCGGCCTTCTCCCATCTCTCCCCCGCCCCCAAACTTCACTGAAGCACCTTTTCAAGCCCCGCGACACGGAGGCGACAGGGCCGAGAAAAGGGGCTGGAGGGATGCTGCGATTGCGGAGAGCACATTAATTTCTCCAATCTGTCCAACAACATAAAGGCCCCCGAATTCATTTTTCAGAGCCGTCTCACCACCATTCTACTGGCTTCCCCAATAGCCAAGTCTCAACGTTGTATTTTAGAACAAGTATATTTTTGCTTGTACTAAAATAAGTAGAATTTAAAGAATCCAGTCCCGCATTTGCACTTATACTTCCGAGTTAATCTGGCTGGTACATAACATTCGATGTTATCAAAACTGGCTATCACCACAGCTGTTTTCCAGGACATTATACAAAGCTCTGTGGTGCAAGATTGATGATGGAAAATACCTCTTCTCTTTGTGTTGTTGTGCCTCCCACTACGCAAGGCATTTTATAGGACCTATTCATGCCACAGTTTCAATAATCTATCAAATGCACGCGCTTCTTTGGATTTGAGTCATGCTTAAACTTCATTTGTCTTAAAAACATGAACAACAAAAAATAACAAAAAGCAAAAAAAAAAAAAAAAATGCAATGAGAAAAAATAAAAGAAGGATCACGTCTACAAAATATTACGTTTAATGAAACGTAGAAAGTTCCGGAGTGTGTATATATATTATTTTTATTTATCTATTTCATATTTATTTGGATGTATTTTACTTATGCACATACAGGCACATGTAGGTGCAGAAGTAAATGACCATTAACACTCCTCCCCGTACCACAGGCCAGTGTCGGTCAATCAAAGGCCAGCATCTTCGCTGTGATTTATTTCACACCACACCATGCACTGCACTGAATCTGCAATCAGTTTTTTCTTTCTTTTTTTTTTTTTAGTTTAAATTGTATTTATTTCACATGTGAAAACCCAGTCACATGGCGCAGATGAACAGCATAGAAAAAGCAGGGCGACTGTGTGCGTTACAAAATAGCTATGTTACAAGCATCTATCAGCTCTAACACATTAAAAATGTAAGCTCTAAATTAAAAGCATGCATTTTGGCCTTGAAGTCAAATTGGGCTTCATTTTGTAGCACTCGCAGAGAGCAGTGCACAAGTGGACTGGAGGGGGCCCTTAGTAGCTTGTCTGCAGCGCTAATTGAATGCCCTTCAGACTGATGAGGTTGCACCACATGTAAGGAGCACACAGCTTATTTTTCCATATTTTTTTGGAAAGAGAAAATTCTATTACAAGTGAGGCTGTACACAATACACAAGCATTCAGTTTGCAAACATACACACAGACACGCGCACCCTCCATATCTTTACACGCTGTTAATTGAAGGCTGAGGGAAAAGTCAGAAAAAGTGAGTCTGTTTATCATTCAGACATTTGTACAGTTTTTGAATACCCTTCCATCTTATCTCGCCTAAAATGAACTTCGATCATACGTTTTTAAAACTAGTAGACACTCGCTTTTTATTGACCAAAATGATTAGCACAAGAACACTAAACTCCGTTTATTGCATTTCACAATAATCTGCTTTGTAACGGTCTAAACACAACATCAACACCACAAATAATAATGATAATAATAAAACAACAACTCAAAATTCAGATCAAAATCCTGTTTCTGAAATACACGAGGTAAATTCACACATTGTTGATATCCTAAACATACATGTTCAGAACCAATGCCGTGTTCAAGCATTTTTTTATATATCAAAATAATAATTATTATTATAGTGATATCCTTCCAGTGTCGTTTGAAATAAATAGATTGTGCATTTTACCTTGGGCAGCTGGACAAAAAAATTGCCCACAATATCGTTTTGATAAAATGTTTGTTTTTGGTTTTTTTGTTTTGTTTTTTTTCTATTTTCACTCCTTCATTTTAATAAAAAAAACATCATAATAAACGAACTTCAAATAAATTAAACCCTGTTTCACGTAAAAAATAAACCATCGGTATTCGCAGTAATCCATGCTATATAACATGCATTTTTATATAACTTTGGACTTAAAGGAAACCGCACAAGATAGCTACGAAAACAAAATATATCCTTGTTCTATAAATAACCAGTTCTCCGTGTAACCCAGGTGTCTGGTTCGTGGTTTTTATAACCTGGTAATATCCTCGCCATGCTGTGATCCGGTGAGTTCGTCAGGGGCCCCAGTGTTGGTGGCCGAGACAGTGGTGACTCCACCGGCCGCAGAGCCTGTGTTGGACCCGGAGGAGGAAGAAGAGGAGGAGGATCTCACTTTGGTGTTCGGCAGCCTGTGATCCTTTTTCCATTTCATCCTGCGGTTCTGAAACCAGATTTTAATCTGTCGCTCAGAGAGCACCAGGGTGTGCGCGATCTCTATGCGTCTCCGCCGGGTTAGATACCGGTTATAGTGGAATTCCTTCTCCAATTCCAAGACCTGCTGCCGGGTGTACGCTGTCCTAGACCGCTTTGGCTCCGTCCCATTGTAACCAGAGTTCACTGGGAGGAAAAAAGGGGGAGATGTGGAGAGAAAGGGTAGAAGGAGAAGGGAGAAAAGGAGGGGGTAAACAAAGTGAGATATGGCTCAAAAGATTTATTGGACACGAATGTTTAGCTGTTTGAGGAAATTTAAATGGGAAGTTAAGAACTTCTCCGCATAATGAGAGGACACTCACATCCAACCATGATCTAAATTATTAATGCAAGATCACAAAGCTCAGATTTTTTTTCTTCCCCTTCTCTTCTCTTATTCATTTCTCCCCCCTCTCCCTCTATCTCGCAATACATAACAGCAGAAGCCACATGGTGATACGGCTGCCCTGAGTATACCTCGGCTATAAAATTTATGGTGGGTGTAATTACCAATGCCGAGTCGTAAATCCGCCTCAATTGTGCCATTTCAAAGGCTTCCCTGCTATCGGAGCAGGGGCTGGCAACGAGATGGGAGTCAGAGGGGCTTGATAAAGGGAGGGAAGAAGGGGAGAGAGGAGCATGAGCAGAGCAGAGGGGAACATAAACACCACAAGTTGCCTACCAGTGCTGACGTGAATTTTCTTCATCCAGGGGTACACCACGGGCTGTTTGGAGGAGACTGTGCTGTTGGGATGCTCCGGGGTGGCTTGGTTGCAGGCGGAAGCTGCGGCCGGTGGGGTGGCGGGGGACATGGACAACTGTGGGGTCTCACATGACGCAGGCTGGCCCTTTCCCGTCAGCAGGTGCGCAGAATGGGGTATTCCGTGTCCCCGCGGCGTGTCGGGCTCGGGGATGCTTGCACAGTTATACTGGCGCTCTTGGTAGCTCGCCCGCGGAGGAGGGTATAACTCCTGGTGGTGATGCTGGTAGCCAGTGTCCCTTGCGCGGCTGTAATATTCTGGACTGTGCTCGGGGATGTAGTTGTTTTGCGAATATTCCTCGCATGGAGGAAATTTCGGATCAATGTAGTTAGACTCCATCAAATACGAGCTCATGATCATTAATTTCTGGAGTGGAAAATAATTTTTCTAGCTTTGTCGTTTTTCTGCTCCATAAAGCCCTCCTACTTGCGAGCAGCCCTGTAAAGTTACTTTAACCACGTGACCCAATGGCCCAATAGCAGAGGAAGAGGTAGTTCCCGGATAAGGAACCAGAGGTATTTAGCATACCTACAGACGCCATTGTAGGCACAAAGCGCGCTCTCTCTCCTCCTTTCTGCCTATGTCTCTCTATCCCTCCTTTTTTTGCTCTTCTTCCCCCTTCCTCCCTCTCTCCGGTTTTGTTACCAAGGCAATTGATCTTGGGGACAAAACTAGTAGCTGCTGACCAAGTAAAAAGATAAAACTGGCAAATTCTGTGGCTCCCAATTATTCAAAGGGACAATGGTTGGCCCAGGATAAAGCAAAACAAAAGAGTACTGATAATTTTCTTAGCTTGCAGACCTTGCATAAAGGTTATCTGCAAATTATTGAAGGTGCTTTCTTTATCAGTGTCAATTCAGCTGGGACACAGACTAAAGGCCATTAAAGCCACAAGCTGAACCTTTTTGAAAAATGAAAACATCCTCTTGATATTCATTTTGTCACTAAAGGTATATGAACAAGGTATATTAGTCAGCTTTTTGCTGTTTGTTTTTAAACCATTATTTAATCATGAGGGAATCTAACCTGCTTTAAAAGCAAACACGTGCAAATAACCAGCATTCGCCACAAAAGCAACCATACTGAAATATTATGGAGGTTAAATCTTTTTAGGTTATTTTAGTATATCATTACAAAATAGTATCTGCACTTATTTTTATAATAACTTAGTATATAGCTTGCTTACAAAACCTAAGCAAGTAATGCTACAACATAAAGGCATTTACAGCATATAATTCATGATGATTACAGTCAGCATACTAACATCCACATCTTAAGGCAATCAAGATTATTAAATAAATGTTTTCATAAAGAATATGAAATGCTGGTAGGTAAATAAAGCAGAGTTTCAATAAGATGGAAGCTTGCTGGTATGAGAGGTTTTCAACATGATTATTTAAGCATCAAACAAACAAATATAAAAGGAAAATAGAAGAAAACATGTGTTTAATCAAATAAGACAGTAAAAATGTAATGGAAAACTTAGTAGAGATAACCTGTGTCTATTTAGTACTTGTGCAAGTATTGTCCAAGTATTTAATCTATTAAGGACTTCTTAGGACCTCACAAAAGTTTACAATATAGCATTCAATTGGAAAATATAGAATACTTCTTGCAACAAACTCTCAAAATGTCCCTATACTGCCATACTGTTGCATTGATCAGCACCAGCTCAAATCTCCTTAATTGGTTATAATATCCCTAATCACCTCAAAACAAAAAAAGAACACTCACCATTCTTTTTATCTTTACTCTATTTGTAAAACTCTTACTTTCTTGATAAAAAAAAACTGTTACTATTGCTCAGCTGTTTTTTTATTCATCAGTACATTTTTTAGTTCAAATGTTATGCTCTTAAGAGTTATACAAGCTTCTGAGAGTTCCTGCAAAAGCTATATGAATTCAGATCTTTAATTGCTTTTTGGTTTCACTGCAGTGCAGGTGATGTGAGATGCTTGGAAGATGTTCCTATGAATCAGATCATTCATAGGAACTGGATAAGAGTGTGACAAAAGAGACACCACACAGAAAAGAAGGAAAACTTTGCACTTGTCACTTTCATGTCTTTTACTTCCACTATATGATATTAATCCAGATGATTAGGCATTGGTTTATGTTTTGAAATTAGAAAGAACGACAATGAAAAATTGAAATAGTCTTGGCAAGTTCAATTGAAAAAGGTTCTACAGATCAGAAATAAACTGGATTTGAAAAGCCATGTAGGCCTGCAAAGCTGCAAGAAAAGCTTTGCTGTGCACTGCACAGTGTCTTTAAGGTGTTTAGCATTCATGCTCTATTGTTTACTATTTTCATCAAAACAAACTTATGATATGGACTTATGATATGAAGGCTTGCTTTCTAATGATGCAACAAGCTACCAACCACAACTTTTTGCAAAACATAAGATTAAACCTATTTTAACAAAGCTCACAATTTTTAACTACAAAGCCAGACTGCAGCTCCACACAGCATACAGCATTGACAGTAATAAATATAAAGTCAGACGTTAGGCATGATTGAAACATGGGAAATAGAATCCCAATCACTTTATGTATCATAACAATATACACCATTGATTTACCTGTAATGACTAGGTTAAATGTGGTTTTGCAGGTGAGACAGCTGCAATCAGGAGCCTAGAGTAATAAAAAAAACATCTTAGGACTCATAACTGTACTTTGCGTATTGTTTCCTGCTCTTTTTGACTCATTTTATACTATGCATGATGTGAACCTCAACAGTCCAGACATAGTGATTAAATAACTTTCATCCCCGATGACATAACCTCATAACTCACCAAGAAATTAAGGGAGATGTAAAGTAAAATGACATCACTAAACATACATGACAGTGAGCTGAAATAGTAAAACCATATTTAATTCTCCTACTTCAGCTATCTAAATGTTTGGCATAAGGTAATATTTCATCTCAGCTGTTAGTTTGTTAATCCTGGGTAAAGCTCTGACCATGAGCCACATGACTTGTGGTCGCCTTTTATGTTGTAAACTGATGCTGCAAGCCTGAGTAAACTTGGCATGCCATTCTTCTCAGACAACTTCCAACTCCCAATATAATAATAATAATAGTAATAATAATAATAATAATAATAATAATAATAATAATAATAATAATAATAATAATAATAATAATAATAATAATAATAATAATAATAATAATAATAATAATAATAATAATAATAATAATAGGTTTAGGTCGATACTGAAAATAGATATAGGTCAGTATTTTGGTTACTCTGCAAGCCAGGGGATCTATTTCCAAAGCCATAATTACATAATAAGTTTAAAAACGATGTGAAAACTGCATATCATAACTCTGACTGTGCTGTTTGTAAAGAATGCGCACGACATTTCTATTACCCCTACCGAGGATGTTAGAGGGGTTTTATAGAGCAATAAAAGCCGTAAATCAGTCACTTCTAAACGACCCCTGGTTCCCGGCGTGTTTTACAGGCTCTGACACAGTAGTAGCGGCGCACTGCTTACAGGACTCCCTTACTCTGTGGCCTCTACAGCTAACTCTACAAAGTGCGGATCTGTGTGGACAATGAATACACTCCGTGACAGCGTTATTGCAATGTTACATTGCTCGGTCGTAAGGATCATTGCTGATGTTTCCTGTATATGCAGAAGCAAGAAAAAGGGAACAGAGAGGAGAACAAGAGTGACGTGCAATCCATTGCCTGGCGTGGTATTTCAGTTGCCCATGTATTCCTGTAGAGACGTATTTGCGATTGTTTTTGCAGCACGCAAATTCGGTTCTACAGGGTACATATAGACAACTAATGTGCTTTCAGATTGGGGCTGGAGAGAAGAACTGTTGAGCAAACATCGGTGCAAGCAGGTTATAAATGAGGCATGCTTTGTCAGATATATTTCAATACGGCAATTGAGCAGAACAATCACATAAAGCGTGCGTAAAAGCTGATGCTTTTCATGTGGGAAGCAACGCACACAGCTATTTGTTTGTTTTTTATTTTTTTGTTTTTTGTTTTCCGCCCTGAAAATAATCTACACACACAAACACCCCCACACACGCGTGTATACGCTTACACAGGGAATACAGAGGCTCTCCTTTCTCTGCATTCTGCATTGAGGTGGCTCCTATATGAATATTCAGCCACAAACACGGAGAATACAAAAGGACGGCGTGACAGGAGCAGATGAAAAATAAGTTTCTATTGTTCCCAACCATTTCTTCTACTCGCCATTACCATACTGACCGCTCGGTAACCTTTCCTTCTGACACCATAGAAGCTAATGAGAAAATCCTTGGATGAAAAATGCAACGTTGGACATGTGACCTGTTTAGGGGGGGTTATTAAAAACAGCAAACATTCTCAGATTGAGAATCAATTGAACTAATCGCAAAAGAAAAGCACAAAGTGAGTATAAAAACACAACTTCATTAGCATATTTTAAAGTATATTCCCATTTTTTATCAATCAATAAAACTGAGTTCCTCATAAGATAAAACAATAAGAAAGCGTGCCCGTTTGGCTGCGTCGAGTTTTCATCTAAACACATGATTTTGTGGTGCACCCAGCCAATGTGAGCACCACGCACTCCCTCTCGCCCCATGTGCTCATGGCGAGCGCATTTTAATATTAGTTAGACAGCCTGACCCGCGTTTCACCCCTCGCGTATGACTGCTTCCAATAGTTCACTGCCAAGGATTATTGATGGAGAGACAGCAATGAATTCTTTCTCTCCTCACAAATGGCTTTCAGATCGTGCACCTAGTTCAATAACTAGTTATAATGTAGAAGTACAAAAAAATGAGACCCTCAGGCGGATTAATTTGATGTTTCATTTATTCATTTGAGGGATTGTTAAGATTTCTCCACCACCACTACTCCCCCCCCCCCAACTCCCCCCGAAAAACAACCTTTTTACACGCGTGTTCACACAAGTATTCATGTAAACAGAATTAATCAAAATTCTGCAGGTCCTTCATCCTTTTTTTCACATTCACTGTCCAGTTGTTTGACCTGAATTCAGAGACTGCAGCAATATCTCGCTCCCTAATGAAAATGGTTACGATGCGCTTTTAATCAAACCCTTAATGTAATGGCCTCCACGCGTTTACCTTCCCCAGGTGTAATAACATTAGGCGGGATAGTCCAGTTAAAATAAAAAGTTTTAATGAAGTGCAGACAGACTGGAGACCAGTTGGCTGTGAATGCTGGTATAAAGCGACCGCCAGGGGAGCAAAGGTGATTTTTAGAAACTGGATTCCCCAACATAAACCACTGCGGTACTATGGCTCATTAGAATAATTGTAATATTATAATAAAGACAGCCTCCGCTGCAACAAAACATCCTCCCTCTGCTTTAAATAGAAACAACATGTAGGCTACTGGAAGTGCCTTTCATTGTACTGTGTATAAAACCCTTGTTTATATGTCTAAAAAAAAAAACACAAAAAAAACCCAACAAAATATAAGCTGATCTAAATAGGAATGATAACAATAAATACAAAAATCTGAACTTATTAAACTTTCAGGCATCATAAAACTCTGATCGAAAATTTGTTTGCCCTCAGCCAAATGACAGATGTCTCTGTTAAGATACAGATTTGACCTGAAATCAAACGAGGAGACTTACTTTAACATCCACAGTTGCTCTCATTTTCACCCAGTGAAATGTCTGAAACAAAGCACATGACTTGCATATAAATATAATAAATTGTTAAAAATATATTCAGGAAAATGCCACACTGATCTTCATTGCAACATTACATAATTATTCTATCAGGCACGTTGTAGTAAGCAAATTTTTAAATATTTATATTTTATTTCTATCTATTTTAACGATTATAATGGTAGGTTAATTTGGAAAGTTATTAGATAGATGTAAAAGCCTGGTTGTAAAAGTTTGATCTTTATGTGGAAATTATGAGATAAATGTTAATAATCTTCATAATAAAAACCGATAGAATTGTAGATATCAAACGTAATAAAATCACTGAAAACAAACCATGTCAAACTTTAATTTACAAATTAATTTAGTTCCGCACTTATTTTCAACTACTAATTTTTATTACAACATTTTGTTTAATATTCACGCATTTCTGAAGGGAGACTGTGCAAAATATGCGCAATGTTCGAATTCCTGCAGAACAGAGACCCTGAAAAGGATTTAAGACAGATCGTTTTCAGACGATAAAACAAAACTTTACAAGCAATTTGGCATTTCCTTGGGCAAGAGCTACTATGAATAGAATTCCCTGGACTTCAGCGCCTCTGAATTATGGCGAACAGTCAATAAAAAAGAAACACGACTTTGTCTTCACATTGTAAATAAAATCAGTCTCTGCTCTGAAATTTTGCAATTGAGATATCTGACTCTTTTTCGAGTTCCAGACAAAGGGAAGTCTGTGCTCACCCGGAAATGACCTCTGCGGATTGAAGGATGACAGTGTCGGTTCCACAGGTCAGAGAAAGGAATACACCAGCCCAGAACATGGCAGTGAAAGCGGATATTCAGACCAGTTTCACTTTCAAAATGAAGATTTGAAACTTTTTTTTTCCTCTAGCACCTAGCCTTTATTCAAGAATCCCTTCAAATAAAAAACGCTTTATATACCTAGAATGTGTATACAGTATATTTGAGGTGTACGAGAGATAACAAAATATTTATTTTAGGGAAACGGAAGCCCACTCCTTTGCAAATTCTTTTTCTAATGCAAATTTTTCTGGACATTTTCTAAATGATAAATTTTTTACCAAAACAACACAGAGAACAAAACATTTCGAATGCCCCCTGCACAGCCACACTCACACGGGAGGATATGTTACACAGTGCCCCCTATTGAAATAGCACAGTTGACCCTGCACACCTGAAAGCAAAATGTACCTTCAGAAATGGAAATAAGGTATATTCGGCTCAGCCACCGCAACACATTTAATACAACGGCAACTAAAACAGACCAGAAAAAAGTATTTGTAACCACAGCATCCTGTAAATGTGAAAACTAATCAATTTGAGCTCTGATGTGAAATAATAGCACCTCCACACATTGATTAGGAGTAGAGGAAGCTGTTTCTGTAGGCGGAGCTGTTTGCCTAGGCATATGGGTGATTAAATGATGTCTCCAACAGAGCAACAGAAAACTATTAAGGTCATAAGAAGGCATTGTCTCATTAGTTTTCAAGCTAATCAAACTGGTATGGGTTTTTTGTGTGGTTTAAAATGGTGGGAAATGTGCAAATATTTATTCTTTTTTCAGTTCACAGTCAAACTGTGTTACTAAAAATGAGATCCGAGAACCTGTGTGGTGAGAAAACGGCCGTGACACACAAAAGACCGCTGTGACAAGGTGAAAAAACCCAACAACAACGCCCATTCTCCCTTAAACGACTGCAGCATGCTAAACAACAGTACAATTATCATGCATCTTTTTGGATAATTAGCCCCTAATTTGCTACACAGTTAAATCTAAATTGATACAATTTTTAAATCATGCTACAGATATTTCTCCTCACGAAATTTTATGTATTGAGTGGATGTGTCAGTGGGCGGATTAGTGCGCAGGATGCAGTATGTGTTTTTCTGTTTTTGACAATAAAACTGCAGCATTCTGTGTTGTTATCTGCTGCATATTCTCTTGACATTACTTTGTTGTATTTATTGCAATAACAAATTAATGTAGATGAATAATTAGCTTTAATCACATTTAGGCCTATCTTGAAATGAAATAGACTTTTATTCTTGGCTTTAGGTTTATGAACGTGATGCAACTGTAACGTGAAGTGTGGAAATTAATTATAGCGATTTTTATTTTATTTTCTCTACTACGAAGTATAATGAAGCAGCAAATTTAACCTTGCTCCTCAAAATGATTGTGTACTGATCCTCCACTTCATGTTATACTTCAGACATAGAGAACAAGATCAACTTTAAAATTGTTGACAGTTATAATTGAGCACTAAAGTGGATCTTCTCTCTTATTCCTAATTTTTAAAAATAAAGATCCTAACGCCATTTAAACATAAACATAGGGCAAATACTCGTTTTTTTCCACAGCACTGCTTCATTTTATCAAAGTTTCAAGATTTTTTTATTTAAATTAAACAGACATGTTCAAGTTAACATTTGCATGGGAATATTGCGAGCAGATGTGGAGTAGGGCAACGTAAGAACTTAAAAGCTCTTGTTCTGATGTTATTTTTAACACACTCGTATTTGTTTCAAAAATCATTTTGAAAACATAAACCGGCGAGCATTTTCTAATCTTTGGTATTGAATCACAGCTCCGCTGAGTCGTCATCAGGTAATTCAGTTATGTTTATATCGTCAATCCATGCGTTCAAAGTAACTCAATCACACACACGCGCGCGCACAAAAAAAAAAGAATATTTTGAGCGATATGACTGCACAAACCCGAAGCAGTATGTAAAGTTGAAATAACTTACTGCAGCAGCAGGTCTCAGCCCTTCGCTCCGCTCCACAGTCCGGAGAAAGGTACTGCATCCTCTGCCACTACCACAAAGCCCTTTCCTACTCCGATAAGGGGGAAGCCAGCAGCTGCGATTCCGGACAGTTAAGATTATATATGATGTGTATATATCGAAGGTTTGTCAGCTCTTCCAGGCCATAAAACCCACTTAAACGACACCACGTGCTTCTCACGCACCATTCACAGGCCCTGCTTGGGGCAATTGGCATTTGTAACCTTGTAAACTTTAAAATCCCCAAAAAGAAAGCTTGAATGCATGCTCTCACGTTAAGGTTTATAGGCCCCAACAGAGCGCAGAGAAAGTGGACGCTGCAGTAGACCGGTTCAAATAAGGGGAGATCATACAGGAGGCTGTTAGTTTTAAAGGTGAGTTGGCTTTTTTATTTTATTTAAGTAAAGATGGGGATTGCCTCTCAGGATACGCTGCATCACTTGAACTGAGACATCAAATGCTGCTAAGTGGTATTTTAACTATAATGTAATGAAACAGGGTTGAAGCAGGTCTGACCATATGCCCCCAAAGAAGTGTCTGTGTGCGGCCACAGGAAGCCGAGCTTTGCATCCACTGTTGTGTTGTTCTAACAGGCTGGTGTGGCCCTTCCTCATCCCCTGACAAAACAGGAAGCCGAGTGTTCCTGCAGAGTGCTGGAAAAGGGGGCAATAAAGTTTTATGAGGGGGGCCTTAAACTTCAGAGCGCGTTTGTCAACCAGAGAAATTCTGGGGTCTCTGAGAATACCTAACAAAACAAACAAAATTTCATTTGAAAAATGAGAGTTACATTTTTATTCAGTGGACAAAATGTGAAGAAAAAAATGTCTGAAGTACGTAACTATTTTTTGCAATGGATCTCAGATATTAAGAGAAAAATAATACTCACAAAAAAGTGTCTTATTTTTAATGATTTTATTGGTTACAATCAACAAACTGGCCATCAATCAGGCCTTGTGTGCATCAGGCACCTGTAGTTTACTATGGGAAACAAATAATGCTGCATTGCACATTTCAGTGTTATCAAACACACTCACAAAGTTATGACAGACAACATGGATGACAAACTGCACACTAAACACATCAGACAAAATCCTGATTTATTTGACGAAGAAGGAAAACAGTTTTCAACCTAACCGATTTTATTTTATTTATTTTTTTACTCATGGACCTTACTTTTTAATTACACGCTTAAGAAGTTGGAAATGATGAACTCTCAGTCATTACTCTGTCCCCTTTACTATGAACACATATTAATAACGTTGTGCAGCTTTTTCAAGCGCAATGCGGGTCAAAAGCATTGAAGGACCCAGCTCCCGCCAGAGCCCAGCTTTTTGCGCAGTAAAGTGGGGTTATCATCGCATAGGCAGCAAATTAATTTAGAAATGTAAACCGATTGATCATAGTGAGCGATATTCAATACATTAGGTTCCAAACCGCAGAAAGTGACACATAATTGGTGATGAAGCACACAGAGCCGTGTCATGATGTCATTGCTCCTTAGCGGTTCATCCGTAGGTCAAGCGAGCAACTCCAGCACTGCTGTGCAAGTGTAGGGCTGCAGAAAAAAAAAAGTGCTGCATCGCCTGTTTTACTCCTTTACTTTGATCTTTGAGTCCTTCTTCCATTTCATCCTTCTGTTCTGGAACCAGATTTTGATCTGCCTCTCGTTTAGGCACAGACTGTTGGCGATCTCTATGCGCCTGCGGCGGCTCAGGTAGCGGTTGAAGTGAAACTCTTTCTCCAGCTCCAGAGTCTGGTAGCGGGTGTAACTGGTCCGGGAACGCTTACCCTCCGATTCTGAAGCAGTATTAGAATATGTCAGCTTTCAGCAACATTATATTGCACAAATTATTGCAACAAATTAAGCTTTGGTTATAATGTGAACAAATATGGAAAAGCTATAGTTATTGAGGCCCTCTCCTCAATAAATTTAATTTATTTCTATTGATATATTGTTGGATTTGCTCTATAGAAATTATATAACAAGAAAAAAAGCCGAAGATACTAAAAAAAAACTAAATTTTATTAATATAATCATCTTAATTGTTTAAAATTTGAAAACAAAATTGTAGCTCAGTAAATCACTTCTAACACCTATGAATTAATCAGATAACTTACAATCTCTGGGCCTCCCTGTAAGGTATGAAACCGCTACTAGTAGGGAAATAAATCATCCTGAATCGAGACCAACATAAGTCATAAAAGTAGCATTTAATATTATGCAAAATGGTGTTTTCCAATTGTTTTCCTATTTATAGACTTGCACAGCCTCGCTATGTAAAGCAACAGGCCTGCAGCCGCTGGATATTTAGATTAATCCAACATCCCTGCTGCGTGTTTTCTGTGCATGCATTTGCAAAGTGAACAAACACATATCCAGTCTTGCTTCTTGTTTTGTAGCTAATGCATTTACAGTTTTCTCTGCAGCTAAATTGTCAGCAGCTATAGGTTTGGAGGCATGAAGAAAGCATGTCTATTCAAATCTCTCAGAGGTGAAGAGTTCAGAATTGGGTCAGGACATTGGTGTGGCCCAGAGTTCAATTAAAGGCTAAAGCTTTTTGTCTTCCTCCCCAAGGAACACTGAAAATTTAAAAGCATGTAGGGAGAAGCAGAAACTCCGCAATAACTATTACATAGTCGGATTTGTAACATAATTTCAATGTTTTTTTTTCATATATTTGTTCTCTTATCCAATTATTTCACCATAAATCACAGCACAGATCACCCCTTCACCGTAACAGAGCAGGTTTACGAGCAATACATGCCTTTGTCATAAAATTTATGACCACGAGTTTTTATTATTTCCTGCTTTTGGCCTATAAAACTCAAGAGGGACACTAGAGCGAGCGAAACCAAGTGTTGTTGCGTTAAGAGTGAACATCATATTCGCACTTTTGTTGCCTTTAATAAAACAGGAAAACTTTACCGTGGCTCATGTGCAGTTTTGTCATCCAGGGATAAATCTGCGGCCGCTGTTCACTATCCTGAAGCTGGTGCGCATTTGCGTTTGTTTTCACTGTCTGTGCGCTTTCCGCTTTTTGGCTGCCCTCCTGGCTCCTGTTACCTCCGAGTTTTGCGCTTCTTTCCGGGTCTCTGTCCGCGCCTCGTCCGTAGCCGAGTCCACTCTCCTCTACGGGGGAAACGCTGGAGAGCATGCCTATCTGTGTTCCGGGAGGGAGCAGAGTATCCGTGTTGCCACGCAGCCTACTTCTGATCTCCTCCCGTTGCGCAGCGGTCGTGGGGACGGGATAGGAGTAAATCCCGTTCACGTTAGCACCCTCACAACGGCTGGACGTGCGCCCAGATGCATCGAAAGTAAACATGCTGTTAGCAGAAGTTTTCTTGCTTGTTTGTCCAAAATTGGAGTACTCAACACGAGAGTTCATTTCAGAACTAATTCAACCCACCCACAGTTTCTATTCAAACACAGCACACAAGATGAGGGTTGCGGGTATTTCCTTCTTTTTGATGATCATTGCTTTTTCTTTGTAGGCTTCTAATGGAAAATTCACAACTGTCTATCCCAAAGAAGAGGAAAAAAATAATCCAGGATTTATAGGTGGAGTAGGCTTTGGTATCTTTTCTCTCTTTTTTTTTAATTCTTGATCCGGAGCGCACTGCCCAAATATGGGGTATTTGTATGCGATCACGTGCATGTGTTGGCCAGTCATAAATTGGCTTGATACTCAATGGGGATATTGATGAATAGGAGAAACGTGTCCGGTAAACTTTGAGCTGTTTGGTTGTTGGGGACCATGCAAGGGGGATCTTTAACGCAAAAAGTCAGGACAGAAAGACAAGAGCGTCATCTGGTGTCTGGAATGGAGCAGGACGTGTCAGGACGTGCGCCTGGGACGCGTTTTAAAGTCCAAGGGAAGAGAATGTTGAAAATATATATAATAATATATAATATAATAATATAAAAAAAATAAGTCGTTTGCTTTGTACATAAATTACTTTAGTATAATAATACTAATACTGTAACTGATCATAATAATAATACATTAATACATTAATCTATACATATATATATATATATATATATATATATATATATATATATATATATATATATATATATATATATATATATATATATATATATATATATATATATATATATATATATATATATATATAAACAATATCTAAAATAATATATATGTTTACTTGAAAAACTACAATAAGAAAAGTATTTCTGTTCCCCCTCAACGTGAAAACATTAAATTACGAAAGCTGAAGAGTGTTTAGTCACCATTGTTTTTCTGTTCCCACTGTAATCCTCCAAAACCCTCATATTAACTTATTATAAAGATTTCTTTGCACCTAGAAAATAGGATTTGACCATTCTATTTTTGTTGTGATTAACTTGGAAAACATGCCCAGTAGACCGCATTTGATTGTTAGAACAAAGTAATGATCGAAGCAACAAGACGAGAGTTATAGGCTAAAGATTTTATTCACTGATACACAAATATGACAAAACAAAAAAATCATAACACTCAAAAAAGTGAAGAATTACTAGTGTACAAATCTGTTTCACAACAAAAAAATGCATATTGTCAAATGATTTAAAAAGAAGTGGCGCTTTTCTTTGACGGTATGCTGCGCCATAACCAAGCGGCTAAATGCACAGCACGGGATTTGCATAATATGTAGTTATGCTTCTTTTATTTGATATATACAAGCTCATCAGTTGACCGTGCAACTTATTTTTTTTCTCTTTTTTTTAATACGTGGACAATTCAAGTACTAGTTTACATTGTGTTCCGTGGAACGCCGTGGAATGTGCATGTACAACAATGAGCAAAGTCAAACCAACACTGTATTTGGTGAGGTGATTAAAGAGTTCACAGTGAGGAATTGGCTGTGGGTAAATACAGACTTTTTGCCTGGTGTTTGGGAAAAAGAACCCAGGAAAATAACACTTCTTGTTTTTATTATTTTCACAATACATTTGAGACATTGATATTATTATTATTGATCAAACAAACACCTCAGTGCTCCAAATGTCACAGAGACCAATCTTTGATGGAATAATGTTTTGAATATTTAGTGCTCCACAGCTGCTGTGGTCAAGATGAGTTAAAGAGCAGCGGGTATAACCATCATGCAGTAAAGTCAAGTCTTCATAGATTTTTTTTATAGGTAGTTATGTTGGACTTTCATGGTCAGAAATGACCTCCTCCTCTCCACTTCCACGCACACATGTGCGCAATACTTTCCAGCTATTCCTTCTTCTTGTGTTCATCCTTCCCTTCTTCCACTGCGCTTCCACTCCGTTCCTCCTCCTGAGCAGCTCCTGTCTGTTCACTTCCAGTCACCGTGGAGGTCAGGTTGCTCTCCTTCTTCCATTTCATGCGCCGGTTCTGGAACCAGATCTTGATCTGCCGCTCCGTCAAGCACAGCGCGTTGGCGATCTCTATGCGTCTGCGCCTGGTCAGGTAGCGGTTGAAGTGGAACTCTTTCTCCAGTTCCAGTGTTTGGTAGCGAGAGTAGATCTGACGTCCTCTGCGTCTATCTGTCCCGTAGCCAACTCCTGCTGGAGCACAAAGTAAAAGGCAATTATTTTATCCCTGAATATAAAATTATACATTACAAGTAAAAAAAAAATTGGCCAGAATTTTTGTCTAAAATAGCAAAAAATGTTATTAAATTTTAGCCGACAGTGTATAGAATTATTTCATATTTTCAAATGCAAAATTACAAAATGATTTTAGCAATATTTCTTTGCCCCAAGTCATCGATTATTATCACTACAACAATATCAAAATCAAAGCTGTTTATTTGCACATGGTAAGGCCCATCTCACAAGTCGAGCAGATACAGTAATGTTTTATGGGGCCATAAAAAGTAACTTACTCTCTTGGTAAGACATATCGTAAAACTGGCCCATTTCCCTAATTTATTTGGTCGTAGTAAAACTCACCGCTGTGTGAGTTCATGCGCTGCATCCACGGGTAGATCGGAATATTGCTCTTCTGCTCCTGGGCTCCTGCCCTCCCCTGATCCAGACTGTACTCCTGGGCAATGTGGCTCTGCGAGCCGAGTCCCATGTTTGTCTGCCTGCAGCTTGGCAGGACGTCCTTATCCTGGAGGAACACGTTGGATCCATACTCATACTGCGCCCTGCCGGAGCCGAACACCACATTCTCCTGAGGGGAATAGAAAGGGGCATATATCCGATTCTGGGTCACAGCGGCGCCGTACGACGAAAAATGTCTGACTGTGTCATAGGTGGTGGAGTTTAGGGGGACGTTGGGCAGAACCTCTTGACCACCGGACAAATGGCAGGAGAGCGACGGGTTTGCGAAATAAGAATTCATACCTTGCCTGTAACCCTTCTCTCCAACTCTTCCCCACTTCTTTATCGGGTCTCTTTTCAATCTTCCTTCTCCAGTAAATCTCCCTCCCGCCTGTGTCAAGTCAACCAACCACACCTTCCTCCTCAAAAATCGCCCGTATATCCCCCCTCTCGAGTTGCTGCCTCTCCTCCGTGGATGCGGGGCTACTTTTGAGGATTGAATATTATTAATTTCCAATCTCCGGTTAAGACGCAAAAAAAAAAAAAAAAAAAAAGCCAGAGTATTATAGCCGAGGCTTGGCTCAGTGAGAGACAATATGACAACGTCAGCTGACCATTCTCGACCAATCGAGAGGCGGGAAGTTGAAGCGAAACTGTGGCTTTTAGCTCAGAGCTGCGTGGAGCATTAGTGCTAAATGCCGATAAACACAACGCAGACTGCAAGTCAAAGGCGCACCATACAGGGAATTTTTTTTTTTTTTTGGCTTAAAGTTTAGAAGACAAAAACATGGTTACCATTCAGTAGAATAAACAGGAATTGTGATTATCCCCACGCTAATATCAGACTCAAATTTTATATATATATATATATATATATATATATATATATATATATATATATATATATATATATATATATATATATATATATATATATATATAAGAGCATGCAGGATGATAAAACAACAAATGCATGTCAATATTTTCCCAAATATCCTCCTGATTAAATCTTTTGTTATAAAATTCCAAGCATGTGAGCACCTTAGAAGTGAAATAAAGAAGGGGGTTAGGGTGCAGGGGGTAAGAATGCGTTTATGGTCTCTCTTCTGTGAGGGCTATAAAACAAGTGACGTTCCCCAGCTCACCAACAACTGTCTCTCTGCTGCATAGCCCAGCAAACTCAAGCAGCCTAAGGAAATTAAAAATCAATGTACTGCAAGTGGAGAAGGACGGAGATGAACGAAACTGCTCGTATAAAGGAGTCTGGGGGTATGAATTATGCCGTGAAATGTAAAAGAAATTTTACCCACTCCTGCCTAACAGTGTAAACTCATCCATGCTGCAGGCCAGCTGTGCCTGGTGGGTCAAAATAATTTATAATTTAAGATATCACATTTTGTGTTAGGTTTTCACAGCGAGGAATCAAAATGCAGCATGTTATAGTCTTGATACAGATGTTTTCTGGGTCTGTTTTGTTCTAAGCTCACCTCGACATTCCTCTGAATCACACACACACACACACACACACACACACACACACACACACACACACACACACACACACACACACACACACACACACACACTTGGAGGAAACAGCGACCGATAATTATCTCTGCAGCAAATTATGCCTTTGCAAATTACTCGAGGGGTTGTTTTGCGCAAAAACCAAAGCCATTTTGAGGGAAAATTGACTACTTTTAAAAAGTTAAAAATGATGCAATTCAACACAAGATAAACTGCTCCTTTTGTACTTTATTATTATCATTATTTTATTTTAAAAGAGCATTTGTCTGCCTAGCATATCATTGACCCCCAATTAAAATGCTTTTAAACCAAATGGAAAAAGAAAAAAAAAAACAAACAACGACAAAAAAAATCTTGGTTGCATGTACTTGAGTCAACAATCGACATTATCCCCCGTTTTGCAACGAGCCATAATTGATACCAATAAAGTAATCGATAAGGCTTGAAAACGTCTGTTTTAGCGCAATCACTTTGGCTGCAGCAGCCATACTTGTTCAGCCCATTGATCTTATCCAATAAGAATAAATATGCGTTGCCTGAAATGTTTAACCCTGTTTGCTGTGCTTTTTTGTCGTTGTTTTTCTCTTTTTTTGTGTGTTTTTGTGGGAAAAAAGGAGGGGGATCCCGAAAAGACCATAAAAAGAGACAACAAAAGAGAAGGAAGTGGACGGTGCAATAAAAGTTTCCCTTCACCCTTTCTTGACCATATGGGACATCCGCGCTTTGCACAGAATAATGTAAACAGAGCACAAAAACTTAGTCTGCGAGGCGATATTATTTCTTACTTTCCCCTCAATTTATTTAATAAAAATCACATTTACTTATTTGCAGCTTTAATGCGCAGGAACAAAAAAACTATTTGGGGAAATTGCAAAAAAAAAATAAAAAATAAATAAAATCTTTTAATGAATCAGAGATAGTATTTTTTAGAAACTCCTCCATCCAAATTTTTAAAATCGGTATTTTAACTACATAGACATTTTAAAATGTGTTTACTCCTGGTATTTTTGCGATATATATGTCATACTGTCTACAGCAGAAACGCAATGATGTGTTTTCATTAATTGCATTAAAGGATTATTGATTATATTCTTTGGACCATTGGACGTTTTTCATGTCATCAAGAATGCCATGATTATAAATGTCTAATAAGTTACATGAAATAATTCTATATTTAAAAAGTCAAAAATATCTCTCTCTAGACTATTTTGGTTCACCACCCCCTCTGTTTCTTTTCCCCCGTATTGTTGCTCACATACAAACAGGAAAAACAGCCCAGTCCATAGAGTGGAAGGCTGTAAATTAAAAGGCTTGAACAGTGGAGCCAATGTGCGGACTGGAATGCAGCAGAGGTTGTGTCAGTGTGCAGAATCAGAGAGGTCATTCTTTCCCCAGAAGTTTTAGTGTTTTATTGCGGCCCGTGAGGCAAATCACATGCATTTGGGACACCGTTTGGTCCACGTATTTTAGTTTTCCTTTTTAAAGGGACATTTGGAGTGAACAAGAATGCGCAAAGAAGGTCAAGAAGAACCAAAGTGAATATAGTCCAGTATATTTGTGTAATTATACAACGGTTATAATTTAATATAACCCAGGGATATATATTAAAATATCATGCTTTTATTGTAATGCGCAGCGTTTTACTGTAGGCCTATTATTATTATTATTATTATTATTATTATTATTATTATTATTATTATTATTATTATTATTATTATTATTATTATTATTATTATTATTATTATTATTATTGGACTATTTTGTCCTGGTAAATTATAATCACGTCCTTAATTTTAGGCATATTCCGCCGGCAAAAAGCCCCTATCCCTCAACACCGGAGAATCAAAAGCTTTCATTTTGCTTACTTGCAGACAGAACCGACTTTCTAACGTCACAACATAACTCAGCATTACCTACACGAGGCCCTTAAAGTCACTTTATTGTGAGCCATGATTAGAAACAAAGCAAGGGAAGCAAAATCTTCTCCAGCCATGGTGCTTTTCTCCTCTTTTCCTACCCTGGTTTCTAATAAGGACTTATTCTCATACTAACAATGTAAAGCTCCTCTAAGCACTTTACCGCTGCCGACCGGCCCAATTAATGCCCGGAAGTGTTCGACTTTATGCTCGTTAAGCACTCAGGAAGCTGTTGCCCAATGAGCACATGTTGATCCACACATCATAAATTATGACCATTAGCGGGGGCAAAATTTTGGGGCCTGTCGGAATTTGAGGTAAGTGAGGTAAGTGAGGTTCTAAATGCGGTGACGCGGACAGATTCATGACTTCATGAAGTTTTATGCGAACCATCTCTGCTTTAAAAATCGTTGCACAGCTAAACAATGGACACCCCCCCCCCCCTCCCCATTTGGGAGTTTTACCCAAATGGCGTCCATTATTAAATGGCAACATCTCCTCTTCCCCTTCTCTGTAGGTAGAGCCAGACAACAGCAGGACACGATCCAAAACGCCAGTAATGTTGTAAAAAGGAAAAGTGAAGCAGCAAGGTTTTATGACTTCAAAGGGAATTTTCCTTGTAATTATATTTTCGGTGATTTCAATGGATAACATTCAGCAGAAACACATGGAGTCACTTTATCACACAAAACAATATTTTTTCCTCATTTCAGACGTCATTAAGCCAAAGACAGAAAACGTTTCTACAAGGACAGTTTCTTTCAACAAAAAGAGGAAAAAAGTAGTACCTCTCTCCCCCATTACTCACACACACACACACACACACACACAAACAAACGTTATTTCAACTTAGATCCTGTTTAATATATCTCGGCAGTAAATATAACCTCTTGCTGACATATCATTTAGTCCAATCTGTACTTTTCATGTATCATAATATTTAGCACTTTTGCTGTAGCTATAAAATATTATTTACCCCTTACAATATTGATATAAAAAAACACTAGACATATAATATTTAATAATAATAAAGGATACATGAAAAAGATAAATAATAATAATAATAATAATAATAATAATAATAATAATAATAATAATAATAGTGCGCCTTCCAGGCTATATAAGATAATTGATGAGTATATAAACATCAATACACTATACAACATTTGCTTCCCTAATTCACTATGCCATGTTAAGTGGTCTATTATAGATGATTTGTAACTTTTTTTTTTTTTATCTATTCATCCAGTTCTTAAGCTAGATGTTTCAACATATTCTAGATTTAAGGTTTTTATTTGCTTTGAATCATGTTTGACAGAAATTGCTGGTTTGCATTTTTTATGGTTGTTTCTGCTAATTTTCCTTAAGATACTGTTTTTTACTTTTTGGCAGCTGTTGTTTGTATGTCATATATATATATATATATATATATATATATATATATATATATATATATATATATATATATATATATATATATATATATATATATATATATATATATATATATATATATATATATATATATATATATATATATATATATATATATATATATATATATATTGACATCCCTATCATTAATATGCATTTACTTTTTTGTTTCATCAACTGCTTGTGAGATTTGGTTTAGTTTCAAATTAAATCTTTTTTCTGGAAATCACTATTTATTAGTATTATTCCATCTCGTTGCTGTTTTATTTTGTTAGATCATTATTACCTTAATATGTAATGATAATATGTAGTATAAATATAATAACTTCATTTATGTCGTCACTGGTTGTGTCACATAGCGAAGCCTCAGACAAAGCATTGGTTTTCAAACATCGAAACAGAAACCACAAAAATGAAAAGCAAATCTGTCATGTGGACAAGTGAAAATAACAGACTCTGGTAAACACTCCTCCATAGAAGCCTGACTGAGCAGTAACATGCTGGCAATGTTCTATCAGCTGGGTCAGCTGACATCCGCAGTAACCCTCCGCCGAAAAAAACAGCAGCTGTAAACAACCAGACTCAACACCCGCCCACGCATCCATCCCCCTCTCGTCACTAGGGGGCACTACTAAGACCTTTTTAATCCACATATATTATAATTCGTATGTAAAATGGGCGTGCATGGGTGTTTATGACATAAACGTGCCTGGTGTTGCTCATTGGTATTACTTAGTCTTTAAACATGTGGCAATGAGTGTGCGAGCAGGACATAATTAGAGGAGCGAGTGTAGCTCCGAGTGTAATTCGTCAGTGTATGGTCAGAAGGGCCTATGACTGATGGGAAAGTTAAGTGTCAGGAGGCTGTTTATCACAACAGACCGTGTACCGCACTTCTAAAATGCTGTCTGAACGCAGAACAGATGAGCCGGTAGGTTTACAAACAAGCAGGTGCGCACAGCACTGAGGAGTATCATTAGAAGCGCTTCGGGCATCTGCAGGTCAGGTCAGCTACACAGAATGGACACTTTCAACTTCTCTGATCTCACTCACTCTCACATTATTCACCGTTTTAGCCCAGCAGCAGCAACACCAAAAAGGGAGATGCAATCATTAAGAAGAAGAGAGAAATCCTACCTGAGAGAGCTCTTCTCTTGTGGTCCAGAACAGCTGAGGGGTCAGGGTGGAGAGGGGGGCGACAGCAGCACGGCGCGCATCTTCTTGTTGTCGATAAGGAGCTCTGTCTGTTAGAAAAGTCTTTCCTTGCTGGCTTGCTTTCTCTTTTTGCTTTCCCAGTCGTGGTTTTATTGCCTCCAGAGGAGGGGGACGGCGAAAGAGGGGTAGAGATCAACGCAGGCAGCGGCTTGGTAGAGGCGGTGACTGTCCCGAAGATCCCACCGCCAGGAAGTCGCGGAGATCGGCTGAATCTGTGACTTGCAGCCGCACCCCGAAAGAAGCCGTTCTATATTTGTTTTTTACAGTAAAGAGAAATTGGCTTTTCTGTGCTCCTTGCTTTTAGACAGCTGCTGATACAAGGGAAGGAGCAGATAATAGACAACAGCATAAAGTTCATGTTCATAGAGCCTGGGCCACGTGGCCAGCTCCAGCCAATCCCAGCCAGGGCTCAGTCGTAAACTTTTATTACTCAGCTGTAAATTTCTTTCCTTTAACAACCAGGAATGTTTGCGACCATCTTTTACTTCCCCTTTTTCTACAAAAGGACAAAACTAAAATCTGCCACGCACTGCAAGAGCCACAATTCTGTTACTACTCGAAAATAAGTCCCATTTTGGAAATAATAATCTGAAAAACGACCACTTCCTATTACTGACAAGGTGCCATGAAATGCTCAACCAGCAAATGAAATAAAATAAAAAAATGAAGGTGTAAAAATAAAGATATAAGCGATCTGAAAAGAAAGATGATAAGTATTTATTCAATTTCATTTGGGTCGAACTTCTACACTGTAGGGCATCTGGTTTTCCTGACAGTCAAGTTCTTCTACTACAGCAAATTCAACATCAGTAAGGTACTTTATAGGCAATAGTAGAACGATTTAAGATTTTAATTAATGCTGCAAACATTGTTTGCTAAAAACGAGTTATATCTGATATCCATCCAAAAACTTAAAGAAGTTTCTTTGCAAAAAAATATTTTGCAAATATTAAGCCCTTACTACGTCACCTTTGTGAAGTTTAATCCCGTACATTTTACATGTCGAACACACAGTAGACACCATCTATGTTTAATCATTGCTACATTTATTTTCTCAAAGAAAGGCCTACTATATCGAAATTCGTAAGAGCCATCAAAACCAATACAACAGTAAAACGTTGTATTAAGTAAATTCTACAAGGAGATTTCATCCAATATTCTAGACAAG
This sequence comes from Cyprinodon tularosa, assembly GCF_016077235.1. Classification (NCBI taxonomy): domain Eukaryota; kingdom Metazoa; phylum Chordata; class Actinopteri; order Cyprinodontiformes; family Cyprinodontidae; genus Cyprinodon; species Cyprinodon tularosa. The sequence continues at coordinate 1,636,473 of NW_024038892.1, read as the reverse complement.
AGTATAGCAAAAAGGCATAAAATTTCTTCAAAACCTTTAACAACAGATATTTTTTCTCCCAGGATAGAATGTTAGTCGTACCCTCACAGGCCGTGATCTTCCCACTGCGGGGCTGAGATGCAGGCCGTTACAAGCAAGGTCTTTACACCCCAATAAAATTTACTGCAGGTACACTAAACTTTATAGGTAATATAACGCTCTGGTTTAAAATAAAGAAACCAAAACAAAACACGGACAGACAGCAAGATGTAAAAGAGAGAAGCTAAATTTGGAACTGGGATACAGAATTCAGTTTAAGAAAAAGACTGGGGCTTTATATGCTTAGATTTTCAGCTCAACAAAGAAGATTAAGCCACGCAAGACATGGAATAAAAAAAAAAAAAACATAATTACTAGAATTAGAAACGGAACAATTATTACAAAAGTATAAATGAGACATATGCTATTTTTTTCAAGCTTCAGGTTGACTGAAGTGATACAAAATAATCTATATACTTAAAATAAAAATAAAAACGTTGCAGACAGGCCTAACTTTCCCGTTTTAAAATGAAAATTCATTGTATCTTTATCAGATTAATAGGGTCTTCTCTTTAAGACAAGAAATATTCAAATTAATTAGAAAAAATTACTTTAATATTTTATTCAGATGTTTCACCTTTGTTTAGGCATAATATACTAAGAAAAAATAATGCTGCGAGCAAAGAAAAGTACATAAAAAACAAAGCTATTACATAAAAATTTAGAAAATAAGATAAGAAGTTGCGAGATACGTAGTAGACAATATAGATGTCTTAAAAACGAAACATACACAAGCCTAAATAAAACACATCTGTTTTGCGATATTTTAACAGCATCGTCTCTAAATTTATTCCGAAATCTACTTTTTAAGGACTTGTAAATTTTTTTTTTTTTTAGTTTTTAAAATACTTTTCTGAGCGGAAACGAAGCGGAAAGTGGTAAACACGCAACACCAGGGGTTTTGTACATTTTAGACGCCAGATTAGTGAAAAATAGCCAAATATAAACTACCATTTTTGCAAGGGGCGGTTGTATTAAAAATAAAAACACTATGTAACTACATTTATGAAGTGATATATCTAAACTACACGTTGTGGAAAATAGAATCAGATTTTAATTTTGTTTATTTGTTCGACAGGTACTACACAAAGGAGCCCAGCAACACCCCGGGACCTGCGCCGCAGGACCATCTGAACCACACTGACTAAGAGCTTTTTAAAATGGACTTTCATTGCAGTATTCCAATTTTTTTCTTGCAAGCTAATATTAATGTTTTCCTAAACAGCTGGCGTAAAAAGCAGCAGCGGAACCGAGGCATAGAAGAGCTGCGTTTTGGTTCTACTTTGATTTTATCGTTGACGTTTTCTGAAGCTTTAGTCTGCGCACTATTGTTTAACACAAACACCTTAGGCCCACACTGTACAGATTTAGACCCCCGTCCCCCCATCTTTCTTTCCTTTTTCCATTACCTAGTGTGATTATTAACACCACAGGTCAGATGTTTGTTCATCTCATCTCGAACAGCCATTACTCTTCTCAAGATTCATTAAGAAAAGTCTCCGGTTCTCCCTGAAGAGAGGAAGTTTCTTATTAAGAGGATGAATCAAATGCAGCATGCTGTGAGAGGGATTCCAAGACATTTACCTTAAAAGGTACACTGAGACATCTGCAGGCGCATGACTGGCGCATATTTTATTTGTTAGATGCAGGAAAGTTTAATTAGGCTGGCGGGGAGGCTGTTCAACGTTCGTGTGCAAATGTTTAAGAGGCTGAACATCATTAGAGGAAAGAATAACTCAAAACATTAAGTTCTTTAGCTCATTAGAGACTGAAAGTTTTTAATCACTTATAACAAACTATTTGAAGTTCAATAACTTTGGGTATTAATAAAGATGTCCGCCAAGAAAAAAATGGTTTCGTTTATTTTTTATTTTTTCTTTGAAGGCGCCCGATGTGTGTACAGTAATAAGCTCCTGCAACGTCAGAATAAATAAAAAACAGAAAAGTCATAAATGAATGTGAGCCATCTTGTTTATTTGTGATTTTACATCAACAATAGGAGGGGAGGGGCACACAATTCCGTCTTTCACACGATAAACAACAAGAAAACGAGCATATAGTTATGTTAACATCAATATAGAACAAGACGTACATAAAGATTATATTCAGTGCAAAGAAAACATCTACTCTACATCACCAGCACATTAAAATAAGAGTTCCCTTTTTAAATTTTTAAAATCCTTGTAATTGTTGCAGGTATCATCATACGCAGTCCATGTGCGTCATAGGCAGTTTTTAGTTGTTGGGGAATATAGCTTGCAATCAGATCAGAGCGATGCCACGCATGTGTGGAATATAAGAAATAATGCGAGGACAGAGCTCTGAGCTTTAGGTAGTGCTGTGGTACAATCTTCCAAAACTGGCTTTCAGCTAAATTGTCTTCCCAAGACTCCAAAAAGGAAAGAAAAAAAATTGTCTTCACCAAGTGTTTATTGTATATCGGCTAAAAGCTATACACATAACTTAATAATATAAGGTTGACATATAACACTTTTAAAATAAAAAAAAACCCATATGAAATCTCTTTATTCAGAAATCTCTATTGCAATTCCCCCAGGTTAACATAGGTAGCATCAAAGGATTTCAAACAGTTGCGTTTCCCTGGTGATCCTTGGAACAATGAAGGATGTTGGAGGAGCTTTCATGGCTAAGTCGGTGTGTGTGCCATTCACATAAACGCAGAGGAAATGATGAAACCAAAACAGTTATTTAACAAATCAAATTATGTGTGCTTAGCCTGAAGTAACAGTGTAATGATGTGTTACAGGACTACATTTCTTTAAAAGTTTGGAGTCTGAAATGAAATGTTATTGCATCTATTTACAACAAGTTGGCGTTATTGGTCATGGGTTACTATAATGTCGACTTTTTATAAAGAGAATTAAAATTGAATAAAACAAACAAAAAAAATAGCAATTTTCAATCTAACATGCGTTTTTAATTTGCCCCTTGTATTCTTGTGCATGGGTGAGAGTCCTATCATTAAAGAAAATTCTAGCGTTTTGTTGCGTCTCCAAAATTGCAATGCTGGATGCTTCTGGGACAATCGAGTGGAGAATTTAGTCTATTTATGACAGTAATATGGGATTCCTGTTCCCTCTTGACAAAATAAGAAGGGTGGTCATAAAAATGACGCTCTCTGCCTCCTTGTGGCTCTTCGTCTGTTTATGGGACCTTTCTCCTTTTTTTTTTCTCGTTTCCAGCCATATAACCATAAAAAGGACCATAAAAATCACTCCTTGCTTTCTTCTTTCTCTTCCGCTTCTTTTTCTTCTCCCTCGTCCCCGTCACCGTCCTCGTTGCCCTCTTCTTCGGCCTCGGCTTCGGCCTCTCCTCTCTGACCCGGAAACTTGTCTTTGTTGTTCTCCTTTTTCCACTTCATCCTCCTGTTCTGAAACCAGATCTTCACCTGGCGTTCGGTGAGGCTTAGGGCGTGGGATACCTCGATCCTCCTCTTGCGGGTCAGGTAAGGGTTGAAGAGGAACTCTTTCTCCAGTTCCAGGGTCTGATAGCGGCTGTAGGTTTGTCTCCCGTTCCTTCTGCCTGGGGCTTGGGTGAAATAAAGCCAGAGGTTAGCAGGAAAAAGCACTGGGAACAATCAGCTGGGAGAAAACTTAACATAAAAATGCAAAAACAGTCAATGTTATTGGGATTTTCTTGGAGGATAAAATCCCTTTTCACGATGGGGTTGGGTAAAATAGTAGCAACTATAAAATAATTGCCCTCTATTATGCATGTAGATTTGGGACTTGCTAATGACATATCTATCTATCTATCTATCTATCTATCTATCTATCTATCTATCTATCTATCTATCTATCTATCTATCTATCTATCTATCTATCTATCTATCTATCTATCTATCTATCTATCTATATATATATATATATATATATATATATATATATATATATATATATATATATATATATATATATATATATATATATATATATATATATATATATATATATATATTACTATAGCAATCCAACCCGATTGGTTCACTAGATTAATTCCCTTGACACAAATTCATGCAATGTCATGCATTATTGGATATTAGGCTGTAATGAAAGATTTTCTTACTTTAACACAAAAAAAAAAAAAATTCAATGACAATTTGTGATGGGATGCCCATTTGATGCAACGAAACTGCATGCAGTTTGTATCTGTATCCTGATTAGAATGGCCCATGATGATTGGAATCACATTACCCACAAAGCTCTCACGATTATGACCAGTTAGAGCCTGGGCCACAGTAGGCCTGTGGGTCAAATTACCCCTTAAAGACTATGAATAAAAGGATTCTGTATGTTCGAGGGGAAGACTAAACACGGTAAGAAAAAAAAAACAGTGTCATATTTAATGCTGATCCTCCATATATAATCATCCCACCATCTTCTCAATAGAGGATCTGCAAAAGCTAAAGGGAAGAATAATTTCACTTCAAAGAACATAGTTGTTATGAGCAGGGATGTGTAATATTCAGCGGTTTGAAAGCAGCCCTGTACAGACATGTGCTGCAAAGGAACAGCTGCCTGCAGCTCAGGTTGTATCTGCCCCATCATGTTGCCTCATTTATTTTAATACAGTGTTATAAAATACACGTTGGGCATATACTTAACACTCATGCACATTCAAACAGACAAAACTAAGGTACAGAAAGAGGAAGAGAGATGAATAATAAGAAAAGAAAATAGTGTTTGATTCTGACCGTGGGGTCTCATCCAGGGAAACATAAGACTGGGAGAGGAGTTTTGATTTAAGTGGCCTTGTCCTTCTCCGGGGTTAGAGCTGCTCGACGATTTACAGTCTGGGTATTGCGCTAGGCTCGCGTCTTGCTGGGCACCATAAAGCGTTTGCCTTGGAAGGGCTTCGTATCCATAAAATTTCGTCGCGTCACCGTGGCACGCCAGAGCACAGGGGTTCTGCTGGTATCCCGGGTTGGAGATCCCGGTGGTCCCGTGGTGGAAAAAGTCCTGCACATGATGGGACGGGTGCTGGAAGCCCGGCGCAGCGGCTCCGGGTCCGTAAACCAGCGTGTGGCTGCGGGCAACGCTTTGTGGGAACCTGCAGTCGTAGTAAGTTGGCTCCAGTGACTCACTGCCTTTGTATTTAGAAAAAAGAGGGTTAACAAAATAGGAGCTCATGTTCGGTTAAGCATCAAGCAGATTCGGGTTTTCTCTCTCGCGCGCAAGCTGAAGATCTCCTGTAGGATGATGGCAGCCTTTTGTTTGGGGTCCCAACTCTCGCACACAGCGTGCACACACAGACAGACAAACCGGAACTGGGAGAAACGCTGCCCCTTTGGACAATCTACGGCAGCTCACTCTCTCAGAGCCGTTCCTCTCATCGGATTTCTCGCGTCGTGAGCTTCTTCTTTTTCCTTCCCTCCGGTTTGCGCACTCTTAAACCCGGTTCATGGCATGCGCTTGGGATGTGTTAAAGCTGGCGGCACAGTCACAGACGGTGCTCTTTTCTTTCTTTTTATTTTTTTCCCCAAGCTTCCCACCCAACCGCCCCCACCTCCCCTCCTCTGTAGCCCCCCCACCCCTTCATCTTTCCGTGACCGGTCAGACGTGGGCCCTACGTATATCCACCTTGTATGAAGCTTCACTAATCATAACCCAGCTATCTAATAGGCTGTAAATATGATCAATGTTGTGTTTATCACAGCAGAGCTTTGTTACAAGTTGACCACAGGCGTTTATAGGTTTCAAATGATGCACTTCCACTGGAGCCTACATTTATTGATGCAAAGGCGTGCTTAAGATAATGATGATTTCCCTTTTAAAAAGGACATAGATTTTGTGATTTTGGAATTATATTTGACCTGTAATGATCAAGTAATAACAATATCCGTGATCGTTACACCGTTGCGCAACATTGAAACACGAAAACTAGAAAACATGCAGCAGAGCGGCTTTTAAAATCATGCATTTTAAGGCAAAAGTTTTCTCACAGACGTACAGCCAGTGAAGGCCATGTAGATGCATTTGGGGTCATCAAGCGCTTTCAAACACCACGACACACCAATAACAAACCCGACATAGAAGAACTATACGCAGCCACAAATATACCCCATACAAAATAACAAGGATCAGCACTAAATCTCTCATAAGGCAAGGTTCATAAAAAATGTATACCTTTGGGGTGTTTGGCTATGAATACAGTGTCAACGCGTTCTGTAGTCCTTCATATGGTCCCTTAGTCCAAATATGCCAAGCTGGTTATAGTGGAGTCGCTGATGTTTTATACGCATCATCGTAAAATGTGAAAGGAGCACTGGGCGAGTTTATAGACCTTTTACACTCTATAAATATGCAGATTGCCAATCACTTCTTAGAGACTTTGGACTGCCTGAACACACATTAGAAACTGAGTGGGACTAGTGAGAATTCAGACGTGAGTGTGACAATTCAACATAAAAAATATAAACATTTATGAACTTCCCTTCATTGTAGATATTGGTTTATCATAATCATCATCATTATATTATATTATTATTATTATTATTATTATTAATATTATTATTATTAATATTATTATTATTATTAGTATTATTATTATTATTATTATTATTATTATTATTATTATTATTATTATTATTATTATTATTATTATTATTATTATTATTAATAATATTATTATTATTATTATGTGTTCTTATATGAGCAATAAAAATACATTTATTGTTGACTTTGTATACTGGTGTTGAAAACTGCAATAAAATATGCTTTGTTACGAAAAAAGGGTTTTCTGTGTTTTTGTTTCAATGTTGACCTTTTTAGCAAATAACGTGTCCCATATTCTATACATATTCTAGAGGATACATATACATATTCTCTGCTACACTTTTCATTATACATACACACACACATATAGGCCTATACATATATATATATATATATATATATATATATATATATATATATATATATATATAGATATATATATAGATATAGATATATATAAAACAAGGCACTTTTATTTATAGAAAAAAATACATATATATATATATATATATATATATATATATATATATATATATATATATATATATATATATATATATATATATACAAGGCACTTTTATTTATAGAAAAAAATGCATATATATATATATATATATATATATATATATATATATATATATATATATATATATATATATATATATATATATATATATATATATATATATATATATATATATATATATATGCTTTTTTTTTATTAAAAAAAGTGCCTTGTTTAGTAGTATATTTTGATGCCCCATGGAAAGCCCAGCTCTGTGGCCTATTACAGCAAATGTGGTGCCTGGACATATCCGTCACATTGTCATCGGTGGGGTTACTTTTCACTCTTTAGCCAAGCCACAGACGTGTAAAACAACCCCTCCTTTTAACACAGAGATCCTGGTAAACGTTGACCAACAGCGTCATCTAGTGTTCGGCTACATCACTTAAACTAAACGGTTCGACCAATCAGAAACATCCGTGATGCGGATGTGAACGGCGTCCCCATTTTTCCATCTTAAACATTGGTGGATGTCTGTCTTTCACTTTAATAAATTAGCAGACCAAATATATTAACAAGAAACTGCTGCCTGTGTTGTTTTTTGTCTGACATTTTTAACCAACTGCTCTGTTTTCTGTTAGTGACTACACATTTCTCGGATATATCTGCAGTAAAGGTCTAATATTTGGCATAATAATTATTGATTTTTGCCCATCCAATTGTAGACTAATCGACCACTCTTGTGATGAAGTGCAGGGGTGGCTGGCTATCAGTGGATAGGAAAAGGTTCCCCCACAAGCAGTGCTTTGAACGAGTCCTGCAGCACCACCGTCCATTAAAACCATAAAGTAATTTAGCCCAGACGTCTAGCCAGCAAGTCGAGTTTGCTTTGTTCGTCTGCATTTGAGACAAACAGTCCCTGCACCAAGAGAGGCTGTAAAACTGGCATTTTTGTCCGAGTTGAGCTGAGCGGAAATGCGCTTGGATCGGGCTTTGAAATTACAGCATCCTGTCCACATTGTTTGCCACCACAAAAAAGCAATTTAGGCCTATCCCAGGAAACAAATGTGAGACAAGGGAAATTGTCTCTCACTTAAATGTTTGGCCGTTCAAATTCTGTCAGCAGATTTTTCCCCTCTCATTTCTGTAGGCTTTGAAGCCTTGGCGGACATACATAGAGTTTTAAACCTCACTGCAGTGTGTGCCTGTGTTGACGTGTGTGTAAGAAAGAGAGAGAGTGTGTTTGCGATTAAACGCAAGATTAAGAAATAAAAGAATGATAGTGATAGGATAAAGATAATCGAATTTAACATTGCAAATTTGTCTTCCTATTATTTAAAGTCATTGAAATTGTGCACTATTGCAGCTGTAATGTGTATTTTCAAACAAATCATTTTGAGTTTGTTATTTTGAAATGATAAACCATAAAAATGAGACCCGTGTTGGCTTAAATGGAGTGCATGAGGCTATTATTAAGAGAGAAAAAATAATAAGTATGGTTTACCTTTATTTTTAACCACAAATTAAGCAAAGGCCTAATTATGGCATTTGCTTTCATCGTAAAACGTTTATGGTTCAAACATCCTTGCTGCTTTTAAATAAAGAAAACAGGTTTCTTCATTATGACTTGCATTATAATAGTCCCGTCTAGCAACTTTTCGCTGGAATCTCATACCAATGAAGACAGAAACAAGCGCTTAAGTGGTTATGATTATATTTACAGAGAACTGTATAGCTACACTCTATAATTAAAACTCGCCAGATACACGGTAAAACTATTAAAAGAAAGAAAGACAAAATGGATTCACATACAGCAACAGCTATCACAAAATACAACACAGAGTAGGCGCTCGCAGATGCTTCTGAATCTGTACAAAATACTCTCCACCTGCGCTATTGTTTACAAAATGAAAACAAAAACAAAGAGGAAAATACAATAACATCATAAATTATAGTTTTTTCGTTTGAAATTTAAAAGAATTCAAGTATTGTCTTTCTTCTGTCAGTTTTCGTCGCATCCAAAAGTTGCTTATTTATATTTTCTTACAAAGAAATATAAACGTGAAAGCAGAATGTTTTCCCATCAAAAAAATCTCTCTCTAGTTTTATTTTCCTTTTTTTATTATAAGTTTTAATTGTGCACTAAATAATAATCAGCAACAAACAGTTTGAGGTTAATGGTACCACAAAAGAATAAATTCAAGAAAGTGATGAAGGGTAGGGGAGGCTTTTTGTTCTGGTAAATCTGTGCTGTCCGTGTATTTTTTTTATTATTATTATTCATTTGTCAATTAAGTAATTTTCACACTGCAGTCCGTTTTTATGATTCCTTGCTGTCGCTCTTGTCCTTGTTCATTTTCTTCATCTTCATTCGCCGGTTCTGAAACCAGATTTTGACCTGCCTCTCGGTCAGATTCAGTACCCTTGCGACCTCGTATCTGCGGTCTCTGGTGAGGTACATATTGAACAAGAACTCCTTTTCCAGTTCAAGAGTCTGGTACTTTGTGTAAGGACATCGCTTCTTCCTTGTGGAGCGGGCATGTATCCAATTGGCCACGGGGTTGTCTGTAAATGAAAAAAAAATATATATATATATATATATGTTAATAAGAATGCTATAACAAATTATAAGCAGCCTAACCAGAAAATATAGAAAAATATGGTCAACCTACATAACAACTTAAACCAAAATTAACGTGGATAATAAAAGATAACCCCAACACAGAGCTATTCTGCGCTGATTTGCTCTCTTAACTTTTGAGTAACACCGTCGTAAAATAGTGTGCGTATTCACTTTATTGGCCCATAAAATGGCCCGTGTTTCAAGCCTTTACAAGTCCGTGGTGAAAGTCCTATAGTTTGTCCCTACATTCCTCAAGTTGCCTGTGGATTAGCTTTGGAACAAATAAAGCAAAGCAACTTGTACATTAGTGTCTGTTAACACACAATTGTGTCAGTAAGTAAGTAATATAGTCATAGTCGGTAAGAAATATATTGGTAGAAAGTGGAGTTGCTGCACGTTAAGGCCCTATGGAGAAAAAAAGAGTACTAAAGTTGGCTTGCATGCCGCCTTTCACTGACACAAGGGTCAAAATATACTCGTAAAGATGAATCATGTGCAGTTAACTGATGAACAGATTCGTATGTCAGATTCAGGGTGTTCTCTATGAAATAAAAAAGGTCTAAAGTCCTGCAGCATCCACCCAATTTCAACGTCTACATCCTGCACCTTTTAGTCCATGTTTATAACCCCTTCTGCTTTTATAGCCCCCCGATATTAGCCTGGTAGCGTTTGTCTTTTACTGTTCCTAAAGCTTTCCCCTCTACAGCACAGGCGTTTCACATACAAGTTGAAAGGAATACGGAGAAGCAGCCTACGATTTCAATTTACGGCAGCTTTAGTCAGAAACAACAATCCTTCACTGCTGTAAAAGAAGCATTGACTTACTGGGATCTAGCTCCGGCTTTTCCTCCTTATGCTTCCCAGGCGCCAGAAGCTCTGACTCTGGAGAAGGGACATTCTGCGGCGTCTTGTCTCGCATGTCAGTGGATGAGCAGTACAGATAATCCGTGTAAGTCCGTCCACCGGAGCTGAGGCACTCCCCAGCTCTGTGCTCCTGAAAGGCGTCGGGCTTAAGTCCGTAATGCCTGCTGTTTCCCGGATAGCCATGGAAAGGGACGGCGCCTGAGATCGGCTCCAGCCATGAGCGCATATACCTCGACTCTGTTCCTAAATGGGGCTGATGGCTGTACGGGTGGTAGACCACTGATGACTGGGAGTGTCCGGGGGCCCAGGACGTGGAAAAGACCGCCGGCTTGGGTGCAAAACTACAGGAAGGATAGTCGGCGCACTCCGGGACTAGGGACGTCGGACGGGGGCCAGCTGGGTGCGAACCAGACGCCGAGAACCGAGTCGCAGCAATAACATCCTCGCTCTCATGGTTGATCAAGGAGTCCACATAATAATTACTTATGGGACCCGTGGTCGACATGTCGAAGCCTCACTCTACTCTTTTACATGCATCCGTTTATTATATGGAGTGTATGTGTACTTTTTTATCTAGCCATAGAACAATCAAGGCAGGTAATTATTTCTCAAAGCTTCCCTGGTTCCTATTGGCTGGCCCACCAACACGTGATTATATTTACCCCCACAAAAATTGTACAGTGGATCAATGCGCCACTTATCCAAGGATACCAATGCACATAAATGGGATTAAACAAAGTGATCTTTCACTCCTTTTCCTGGACCTATGGAGGTAATATTAACCAAAACGTTTATTTTCGGTTTATGTGGAAAACATTCATGCGCAGTGCAGCCGCTGGGTTTTTATTCAGTCGCAGCACAGACCTGCGCACATTGCGTGTTAAAGCAAGGAACTATTTTATGGTGTAATTAATCTCTGTCAGAGCTCCATGCTACTTCAGTGGATACTGCATTAACGCGTTTATTGAATCGTTGGCTCGTTTTATCCTCGCAAAACCAGCATTTGATAAAGTGAATCGTTTATAACTTCTCGTAGAATGCTGTTTATTGTTTTTCAAGGATATATAAAAAGAAATGCCTTCACAGCAGCTGCAGCAGGGGAAAGTGGACGGTGAAAAGCGGGGAGAATCAAAATACGGGATGCAGTTTGCACGGCATTTAACGAGGGCCTGCAGACCAAACATTCCCTAAATGGGTTTTGTGGAGATACATCCGAGGAGGGGATTCCGAAAGCTGACAGACTCACAGCCCACTAAAAAAGCCAACTATTTTCGGCCAGTGACCGTTCAAGGTTTTATGCCCATCAATAAATTTTAACGAGAACCATTTGATTGTTCATAAACGTGTCGTTAATAAGGAGTGCATCTGAGATCCCTGCTAAAATTAACAGTTGACACCACTATGTGTGTATCCAAAAAGAAAAAAACTGAGAAAAAAAAAACAGAACCGCAAAGGGGTAGATCAAACATAAAAGATAAAGGGGATTATTTAAGGAGGATAAAGAACACTGAAGCTTTCTTAAAATTGTACTTTTGTAAACTTTACTTTTATACAACATACATAATCAAACAATTTGAGAGTAATTTGTCAGATAAACGAGAAACAGAGATGCACCGACACAGCAAATAACATAACACTACAAAAACGAAAAATAGCGGGCAAATAAAACACAACCTGCTTTTTGAATATGTGGATACAAAAGAGGTTTGATTCTTGCAGTACAAATACGCATTTAGTAATATTGAGTTTAAAATATAAAATGGTTTGTTTTTATCCAAGATAATAGCTTTTTTCTCCCATTCAAAATGTGCAGGATTTGTGTAAAAACATTTTTCCTTTAACCAATGTGCTGATAATGACGTGTTTAAACACAAGCTACAAACAGAAAAGGGACTTGAGTTTGTTTAACTGCTTACAACCAAAATACCTGTTCTAAAAATAAATTCAAACAATCTGAGCAAATTGAACAATTTGGGTTGGGGGCGAGGTGGGGTGTTTTTTTGTTTTTTCAAAGAAAACATTGTGATAGTGTCAGGTTTCTGCTAATGACTGAGTTCAGATTCAACCATGAAACGTAAAAGGCCAGACTCTAGACCACATCGCCAAATGGTCTCATGGTGTGGCTGTTGATGAACGCGTGTGACTGAAGAGATTTCAACATTTTACCCCGAATTTACAAAAATGAACAGATCCACATTGAATAAATATCTATACTAATCCAATTAGCTTTTTTAAATAAGTTGTTTTCTACATACTGAAAGCGAATGTCTCTTTATTCATCTCATATTAGAAAGTTAGTGAATCACACTTAGCAGCCATTTATTACTGCAGCATTCAATCATAAATGCACTATATATCCTGTATTGATGTCTACAGCACTAAAAAGAGATCAGTGCTATTGTTATGGAAGAGCGTCTGATAGTCTGCTTCAAATGTGTCTGCTCTGCTTGTGTGCGCGTGCGTATGTACGCGCAAATATTTGCACTGTAAGTGTTTACACATTCATTCATATAAAAAATATTTTACAATATATATTTATAACTTATTTTACCAATTTTTTTTATCTTTAATAAAATATGACTACATAAAATAACTGTGTGCTTTTCTCGTTTTGTGTGTGTTTTTGTATGTATTTCTTGCAAATTGCAATGTGAGTATGTGTGATGATGTTATTGAAGATAACTAGGCACTTTAATAATAGAAAAATATATCACCATGAAAAAAATAAAGATTAGTAATTGATAACTCCCAAAGCACTGGAAAAATGTGGTTCCAAAGATGACAAAGCAGCCGCTCTACCTGCTTGTAACCAGTTTTATTTCTAACATAGAAAATATGTTCTAGAAGTCCTACCCAATTGGAAACATCAAACTATTTCTTCACTGGAAGTTTGCAGGATTCTTGTGTGTGTTTTTATAGTGCTACGTTTCAAGTCTGCCGTAGCTAGAGCTTTTTTCACTACGTCATCAGTGATAGGAAAGTAGCATAGCATTAAGGCTATATCATATCGCCATCAAAGTGCAAGCTGAAAACAAAAGGTGAAAAAGTAGTATAGCTGCTTCCAAGGTCCACAAACATCTATTTAAATGCAGCTATAACCATATCCTTCTTAACACAATACATTTAGAACCCGTGTTGAACATGCTCTTAAGTTTTTAAGTGTTTTCTTTATTTTGACCCTATCAATTTAAAAATAAAAAGGAGACTCGATACATTTAATATCATATACTACATAAAAATCATTGTTTTATTCAGTATGAAAAAGGCGTTACTGCCTGATGAAGCTCAAACTCTTGAAAAGTGACATCATTTTCTGGTAACGTTCCATGCTTTGTCATCTGCAGAGATCAAACAAAATAATTTATCATAGAAGAATCGCGCTTGCTCTTAACTAGAAGTATCAATACTGAAAGATACTGAGAAATGGTAAAAAACAAAAAACAAAAAAAAACAAAAAACAAAAAAAAACAGCGAAATAGCTGGATAGTTTTACGTGAATATATGATAAAAAAATTATAAAGCCAAATCAGTAGAGCATTTTAAAGACATTTTTAAAGTGAACACGTCCCCCCTTCACGCTACCTCTATCCAATAGAAAAATACACTGAGAGATCAGTCAGTGTCATATTTGGACCAGCCTTTTTGCTAAAAAGACGCACATGGGCATTCAAAGGGAATACCAAGAGTTATTTATAAAAGTCCCATGTGCTGAGCAGACAGTGCAGTTGAGACATAGTATTATGATCTGAATAGGCCAATTGATCTTAAGGACTACTACACTAACTGGAATTCTCTATCAAAGCTTCAGGTTTTAGATAATCCACCTTCAAATGGTATTGTGTTACCTTGAAATTAACATAGCTATCTAGTAAAAGAGAGCTCCCGCAGTAATATGTTGTGGTGGTAGGCTATTTATACAAAGTAATTTCCTCAATGTTGATAGTTGAAACAATGAATAATTTCAAATCTTCCGCGTATAGTGACAGAAAAAAAAAAAATCAAGTCAAAGTGCGTATCTCATAAATAAACCCCAAAACGCCGAGCCAACAATTTAGGTTTCAGAAAAGAAAAAATAAGCGAAGATAAAAACATGTAAGCCTAGATATGGTTTGCGTTTCAGGCCAATTGTCTTTTTATACACACATTTTTATCACGCATAGAAACACAATCAGATATAAAATATGAAAACAAAAGTAAAATCACATGCCAGAGAATCTTCATATCATTAAATTACTGAAATTTTCGAAAATCTTTTCAAGAATTGTCCAACAATTACAGTCTTACGATTTCTTTCGTTGTCTGCCTTCATAACCAGATGTACCAAATAACTGATGAGGCTCCTTATTACTAATATCACTTTAGAATATGTTTGGGAACAGATTCTGTCAAGGGCGAAAATGAAACCGGATACAAATTTCCCTAATGTCTGAGATATATTGTTAGAATAACATCCTTGTTTTCCTCTACAGACGCGCCTCTCCAAGGCTTCAGTTTCTACAAAGAGCGCCACTTACAGTGTGGAATAAATGGTTATTAGTGTATGGTTTCTAGTTGTATCTGTGTAGTTCTC
Source organism: Cyprinodon tularosa (assembly GCF_016077235.1). Classification (NCBI taxonomy): domain Eukaryota; kingdom Metazoa; phylum Chordata; class Actinopteri; order Cyprinodontiformes; family Cyprinodontidae; genus Cyprinodon; species Cyprinodon tularosa. Next base: position 1,621,318 of record NW_024038892.1, on the reverse strand, counting down.
TCGCGATGGACTTTGTTCTGTTGTAGTTATGTCTTAGTAAAATGTTGCATTCCAAGAGAGACGCTAATTCACGGAGCTGAATGAAAATGACTTTGGATTCCAGACTGTCTCTTCTAAGTGGCGTTAAAAGGAGGGGGCTGAGAAAAAGAAAAGAAAAACGGAATAGAGAAAATCTGACCTGGTTTAAAAATATATATTGATAAAAATGACAAAAAAACAGACAGAAAACTGTCATCACTTGATAAGTTATGATTGACTTATATGTATCAATGAACAATTTATTTTTTTTACTTTTCATTAACTTATAAATAAATAAAAATAAATAAATATTATTAATACTAAAAGCAGTAATCTAAAGTCAAATTTGTAAGGGTTTTTTTTTTTAATAAAAACTACCGCAACAGAGAAAAGAATGAATGTTAAAGTGGTTCCTTTAAATTCAAGATAATCAAAAAAACAGTGTGACATCAAAGGTAAGAAAGAATAAAGAACAGTTAAAGCTAATTATGAAATAAAAAGTGACATTTACCAACCAGCAAAATGTTACTTAAAACAAAACCCTTGCGCTTGTCTAATTAAGTGTAAGCATTTTTTGTATGCAATATTTTGATTATAAAGACCACAGATTTTTCATTCAGTTCTTCCAAATAAAAAAATACAATAAAATAAATGTTTTGCAGTCAAACCTGAATAATATTTTCACAAAAACAGCAGCAGTCATGCGCTCGATTTTTAAAATTAAATACCACAAAAGCAGCTGTCGGATGACTTAAAATTAAAATGAATTCCTTTATCAGTGCATTTTGCTTTCAACGTGAAGCCATGAACCACATAGCACACAAACCTCTGAGCCGACAGATGAAACACAAGACGTTCTAAAAGTTTACCAAGCTTGTTTACAGCCTATTCTCCTTGTGAGAGCCCCAGGAGCTTTTTACAGCCCCGTCACAAACTAACAGCAACCAAACAAAACTTTTCTGTCCAAGGTATAGCAGTCCAGTTCATTTACAATGCCATTTGCGGGGGGTAGGGGGAATCTGGAGGTGCCTATGGGGGGACAATTCAGCGGAAATTGTGCCCTTGATGAAGACGAACTGACGTAATCAAGGCAGTTTCTTGTTGCCGAGTCAGGAAGCCAACCCCAACAACATGAAACTACCTAAACCACGCTTCAGCTTCGCGCAAATATCCATTGCAATGAGACAACAGTACAAAAGGCAACAAGAAGATGAGCTAAAACCAACAGAGATTGGAAGAAGGCAAGTATAAACTCAACAGATACACCATGTTATGCATTGCTTGTTTTCTTCTTAAATTGTTTGCATGCTTCGTTTGGCGTAAATAACAGAGGGATACAATTACTAAAAAGGAATAGTGCTTCACTATCATAGTTAAGCAAAGTTTTACAAATAATACCCATATTCAAGTATCAGCAATCATGTTGCTCAAATAACCATATGCATTTTTTATTATTAAAAAAGAAAAGGGAGAATAGCAATTAACAGCATGCCTATTGGATTATTTATACCAAGCATCTTAATGTAAACTACAGTGACATAAGCAGGCATGCACAGAGCGTGCCACACAAGCTGTCAGGCAAGCCCCGCTGACAGCTTTGGCACAGCCTCCAAATCAGAAAACAAAATCATCCATCCTACCTTTCTTTGCCTCCTCACATCCACACAGGTGCGATCCTATTGTCCCGGTGCTTATTCCGCTTGCAGCCTTTGCCTTGTCCCTTTATTCTCCATGTTTCTTATTTAACTGCAGGAAAAAATCTCCAGTATTTTCTTCTGCACCCCGCCTGCAGTGAAGGGCAGCGGTTCCTGCTACTCCCTGCAGCCCAAGCAGCGCCTCGGCTGGCTTGCTGCACTTTGCACGGGGCTCCCTGCCTTGTGGAGTAGTCCTCCTCCGCACACATACACACACACCTTTAAACGCATCTTTTACTGCTGCGGCACATTATATTTGCAGATCATAAAATCCACCCCCAACGCTTTCCAGGGCGAACCTGACATTAGAATTTTATGACCTTGACTTACTGTGGTCACCTGGATAATATTTAAATCAACGTTATGGTCTCTCAATTCTATTAAAACTGCCATGATCTCCTACTTCCTATCTGCAGTGTCTTCCCTCCCTCACATTTTAAAACCCAGTGTGCTAAGGGAAGGACAAAGTTGGTGGTACTTCTCCATTTTCTCCTCGGTTTTTATTATTTTGGAACCGTTTAGCATGACAGAACTTAATGTCACCTTGTGCATGCACGTTACACAGCACGGAAATGCCACAGACACCGAAACGAAGAAGCAGCAACACACAAGTAACAAAACATTACGAACAACTCGGCAATGTGACAGTGTCACTGTAAATGTACTGTCTGACAGAGGCTGCCTCATAGTCAGTTTCATCAAAACAATTCCACCGCAATCTTCCGATTTCTATGCAAGATGCAGCTTCTCTGATCATCAGAAGGCACCCTTAATATGTGTGTGTACACATATACAGAAAACTGATAAAAGCATTACAAAATTACGCATGCATGTCTTATAACTGTCCCTCGTCGTGTCTGAGTGCAAGTGAATATGTTTAGAGCTAAAAGTGTCTTCAGGAGTAGTTGTAAACTGCACTCTGCTCCCTTTCTCGACTCTCCCTGTTTAGCTTCTTGAGCTTCATACGTCTGTTTTGGAACCAGATCTTGACCTGTCTGTCGGTCAGGTTGATACTGCGGCTGATCTCCAGGCGGCGCTCCCGAGACAGATACATGTTGAACAAGAACTCCTTTTCCAGCTCCAGTGTCTGGTGCTTTGTGTAGGGACACCTCTTCTTCCTTCCACTTTTGACTTTTAACCAGCTTCCCGTTGTCTTTTCCGCCGATAAATCATCTATCAAAATGGGAAAAACACAGCAATGAAAGTAGTAAGGCAATAGCAATGAAAAAAAAGTAGAGAATAAATCCTGGCAGTAATTGCTGGGCAGAGACGCTGTAACCAATGCGCACTCATATCCGGTATAACACCCAGAACTCCTTAAATGACATTAAAATCTGCAGTGAGTCAGAGTAGTTTTGTCTTGATCTGGACGCTTCCTTCCCACTTTAACAAATGAGGAGCACCGCTCCTTCGACCCACTAGACTACTGGATACAAATTGCTTTTTGCGTGATGTACAACTGTAATTAGATCAAATCAAACCACCCAAAGAAGCAACTACTATTTTCTTTGTTGCACCTCAGACTCCCATAAAATTTTATTACCGTTTCAAGAGGCAAAGGATTTTTCCTCGAGGTTAAAAACGTTCTTTGTAGTATAAGTTTACTTTTATTTTGTTATGGGGGGTTAATTTAAAGGAAAATGAAAATTTTAAATATAGTAAATCAAATTTTTATATATAAAACAAATGAATGAACCAATAATTAGATACTCCACGACGAATGAGTTTTTGATTAACTCCACAGAGTCAAGGGAGTTACGCCTCTGTTATCCACAAACGCACCCAGGCGAGTGGCAGCAGTGATTAGTCTAATGTGAACTCTCAGCGTGTGGCCAACATTTAATAATTTCCAAAACATTTAATTTAGTACTGGAGTACAAAACTCACAAAAAACACACACACCGACTCACACAGACGCACCACGCCTGTTCTTACCCCCCGCCTCGACCTCCCTCCCTTCCACCCCACCCAATAACACACACGCACACTTATACACACGCACAAATACAATGAATGATTGCAAAGGCACACACTTTCAATATGTTTACCTCAAAAATTGCTGCTTAAATTGAGTGAAGTAGAATAAAATCCATTAATTTAATGGAATAAAATAGAATTTACTTAAATACAATACCCGAAATACCAACTTCCACCCTTTAAAAACTTACTAATGTTACAAGTATCTCTTTAAATCGTCAACAGGTCTTGTGGAAATTAGAAAAGGCCTATTTGTGATTCACTCAAACCCAAAAGTAAATATAGGAGCCAAAATTGGGATGGCAATTCTTGTAAATTGGCGCTATATAAATAAATTGAATTGAAAATTATTAATATGACAACAGACACGGTTATTAAAATTACAATGTTTCACAAAGACGAATATATGCCTACATAATCATAAAAATAGGATAAAACTTTGTCATACTGTTTTAATTGACCTAGTGTGAAACGAATATTAACCAAAACGAGAAATAAAACATATCTTTATATAAACATAATTATATAAAACAATCTAAAATTGCGACAATCTCAAAGTGAGACGTGTTTTCAAGAAAAAGTCGCAACCTTCCCGCAAAAGAAAAATATCTCAAATGTGCACCATGTATAAAGGGAAGCTCGACAAATGGTTCCTAAGAAAGTTGTGCTTTGTTGGAAAACAATAGAAGTTTTGAATAATTTATAAAACAAATTCTGCAGTTCTAAACTGTTGATCCTTCATGCTCCAGGTATACAAAAACTGCAGGATATTTTCGCTTTGTTTCTTGTGTCTGAAACGGTCTCTACATTGGTGTGCAGGCGTCCATATTTTTGAGAGAGGGAGTGTGTTTATTTTGATGAATACTGCCCATCTCGCATCCTCCCATTAATAAAAGGGTGGTAAATACCAGCGACAGCATAACCCCTGCAAGAATGGGCTGCAGCATATAAACACAAACGCAGCATCCAAAAAGCCAATCCGCTTGAGTTTAAATAGTTAAAGTGAGATTTTTCACATGCATTTAATTATTTGTTTTATTTTATGTGTATTAGTGTTTATTCACGTGAGTCAGGGAGGGGGATCTACCTTTAAATTCCCCGTCTGAGTTATCTGAGCAGCTGTCACTCTTGGCCTTGTCTTCCTTCCTGCTCTCACCCTCATCTGTTTTAGGAGCCTCTTTGGGTGTCTCCTGTGCAGTTTTGCTGCAGCTCACAGTCGATTCTGCTGCTTTTTCAACAGATGACGCCAAGTGGGTCAGCGTCAAGCCGGGGGGCAGTTGCTGCAGCTGCTGCTCGTCCCGCTGCGGCCTCTCCCCGCCATACACCTGGAAATAGCAGCCGCTGGACAAGGCTGCAGTCTGCTCAGGGCGACGGCAGCTATTGTCTCCAAGCCGGATGTATGTGGCCGACTCTGTTGTGTGCTTCCCCTTATTGCTGTCATCTTGATAGAGGCAACAAAACGCCTCCTCTTTGACGCTGCCCGCTGGGAACGAGCAGGGTTGTAAACACTGGTGGGCAACAGGTTGATCGTCTCTGCTGCTTTTGGAGCCTGAGGTCCATGTGGCCAGCTGCGCTGACAGGTAGGGCGCATCCTGGAAGCCGCCGAGCGGGACGCCGCCTGCAGGAACCTCGTCTCTTTTGGAGTGTGGAGATGATCCAACCTTTCCAATATTCCTCATCACCGAGTATCCGTACTCTGCAGCTGAGTGGATGTACATTCCTGGGTTGCTGGAATATCCCTCAGCCCTGTAGGAAGATGATCCTCCCATTAAAGAATCCATCAGGAAGTTACCGGGCGATATGTTATTCGGAAGTGTCATATTTGCATGTAACAACTCTGGAAGGGTGATCACTTGGTGTTTCCCGCCGTTCTAATCTGCGGGGTTCCAGCAAGAGAACAAGGACAGTAGGATGCTGACATCTTTTGGAGGGGGGTGCAAAAAAATATCTGTAACACAATTATGGATGCTCGGAGACATGTCATGTGAGCTTCAGACCAATAGCGGCGTGGAAGTGGCCTTGATGCTCCAGACTGGAGTGACGTCAACGCGGTCAAGTTGGGAAATCTGAAGGTTTTTGATGGAGCGTGAGCGCCACCTAGTGACAGTCTTGCTGCATACAGCTGGAGGCCTTTTGCAGGAAGAACAAAGGACAGACTACTGTTGCAGCTGCTGCGCGGCAGGGATTTATTTAAGATAATCACTGTTTAGTTTGTCAACATTTAATTCTGAAGGGCTGGAGATGGTTGAAGGGGATTATATTCATCCATCGTTTGATTTAATAAAACACTGACGGATGTGGTATGGAGGTGAGAGTAATATGAGAGTGTTTTTGTATTACTGTATTGTTTTTTCTTTCTTTCAATAGTATCGAAATCCCAAAACTGTAAATAAGCGTTTATTTAAAAAGAGAAAAACGCAAGTCCTGTAAAAATAATCTGCAACTGTGTGACGTGAATCTGCGTTTTTCCAGATGTAGATCAGAATGTGGTCAAATCTATAGCATAATATTTTATAAGTCTCATGAAGTATTAGTAGAAATAGCTACTGTAATCAGTGAATTGATGTTATCTGATCATGCTTCGAAATTGAGGTGAAATTTGTACTGATTACCAACTGTGTCGATGTAAAGGAAAATCAAATATATTAAATTATTTCTTATAGTTGCCTTATTTTTTATTCCGTTTAGTATCTTCCCGAAAGCCCACCCCAGCGTAATGAGAAACTGTTTTAACAGGTAGCAATTTTGCAAAGGGTTTTCTTTCATTATGAGTATACTGTGTCGAGAATGAACACGGGGAAACTTTTTTTTCCATTGTACACCCTTTATAGAATTATTGGATTTCAGTTTAAAATTCGTCTATATTCATTTTACCACATGGTTGAATACAAAACCAGGGCAAAAAAAAACAACTGTTTTAATATTAATATTTAATATAATATACTGTTTTCCTTTGTTCATATATCTGGATAACATATGTAAATACAGTAAATTATTGTGTAATAATTATAAGTTAAGACGACAAAAGTGGCTTTACTTAGGAGGGTCGAGAGCAGAGTAGAAAGGATTATTATCAGTATTTTTTTTATATTTTTTTATCAGAGATAAGTTTCCAATTCTCCCTGATTACAGCTGGGTTAGTATTTGTTTTCTTTTTTTGCCTCTGTAATTGATGAGTCCCGGTGACAATTTTCTACACAGCTAAGAGGAAAAGAACGTATAAACATTAATTGTATACATCGTTTCAGAGTTTATTTTTCGATTTACAATACATGCAATCATATAATGATAAAGGAAAAACAAACCATCGATATAAATACATAAACACTCATACCTATGTGTGTACTTTTTTCCCTACATGGTGGATACAATTGTGTGCGAGTGTGTGTGTGTATACAATTTAAGGGGTTTTACAAGAGAGCACAACGTCCTCGATGAGTCTGAAAGTCCTGGTAACATGCTAAAATATACCACAATTGAATAAAAACATTGCGCAAAACGCGTCATGGATACGAATATAAAGATTCAACGCAAGAAGGCTTTAACTAATCTCGTCCTAAGTGCGTTACTGCAGCTTGGTGAGGGTGCTCATCTGGTGTTGTTTTGTCTGCGTGCCCCAGTGTCTGTGTATTTGAGTTAGTGCGTCAGTTTAGTTCAGAATCACTTTCAAAGGCAAGGGCAGTAGCCTACACTGTGTTCATGTGAGCGGCCCTAGCATAATAATATATAGGCAATACCTTTGGACAGAAATTTATATTCGAAATAAATTAAATGCAGCTTTGTGTTTAGCATTTCTTAAAAATTATAGAGAAAAAGTGAATAACTGACTTTAAAGAAGGTTTACAAAAAATAAACAATAGCTTCAGAGTTCTCACCCTTCTGGGTTTTCTGTTATAGTGAAACGCTTCTGGAGAAACAATCATAAAGACATGTGAATGCCTGTCTATGAAGGATAAAAAAAGAAAACAATGACGCCGCGTTCTCACGTTTCTGGATTATCTTATTCAGAGACGTTTCTGAAGAAATTAGAAAAAAAATGTCCAGAAGAGAAGGTTTGAACACGAAAAATACGTTCACGTGATATGTTCACTACGCATTTACCTTATGGAACAGAATTATAATAGCAGAGAGAGAGGCTATCTTATTGCATGACACATTAGCATATAGACCACCACCTGCTTAGAACAAAAATGCACATACAATCTTATTTTACACCAATAAAAAATAACAGGCCTGCTTAGATTTTAAGTTTAGATTTTTTAAGACATGTAAGTGATACGGCCAAAGGTCCCATGATGGAATTTCTCACAGCGTGCAAAAAAAAAAAAAAAAAAATAATCTGTATTCATGATAGTAGAGGACAGAATAGCCGTAAGGCATCATGGAAACGGTTTTTTAATTATAGTGCAAGCAAGAAAAAAATGCCTGGAATTTTTATTATTTGAATCACACTTCTTCAATGAACACACCCCATCCTTGCCCAAAACCTGCAACAAACGGTGGTATTGACATGAATCTGAAATATTACGAGTGTGCAACTGGAGAAATCAAAGCTTTTCAGTTTGACATCAACTACATTCAAAAATGTCCAGAAATAAAGACGATGTTATTTGCATGTCTAAATGTATTTCCACGACATTCTGATTATATATGCGGGCCAAGTTCTTCCATGGAAACGCATTGCTGCTGTTTCACCAAAACGAATTTTGTTTTAATTTTTCTTTTTTAAGCGCTTAAATAAACAAACACAATTCAAGAAAGCAGTACAAAGTCGCACAATAACAGTAGAGAGGAAATCATATCTGCTTGTGTTTATTTTGGTCTTAACATTTGTCTAAACCAATCGGGTTTGATTTCAAACCTGAATGCTGTAATTATAATCCCAGGTAAGACTGTTGAATGTCGAGTGCTTTTTTTTTTTTTTTTTCTGTGACCCAGCAACCAGGAGCTGTGCCGAGACGACATATTCAACTGAGGTCCTGGCAGCCACTTTGAAATATCTTTCCAGTTGGATGTGTGGGAGACTGAGCTTTGTTTTGCCTTTCATGTTGGTGTCCAACCCATGCGCAACTGCGAATTTATGGTTCCAGAATCATGTAAGAGCTTAATTAAACATCACCAGCAAAAGTAAAACAGTGTTACAGAGTTTACAGGAAGCACCAGACCAACAAACAATACACACATGCAGCCATATCAAATTTAAAATCGTTTATTTATTTTAATAAGACTTGTTTTGGTGGCATCAATAAACAGCCCCCCGCAATTGCATTTGAGAGAGAGCTGTTGCCGAAAGAGCAGGAGCTCGTTTTACAGCAAAGAGCTGTTTTATAGCCCAATAGAACAGGTTAGGTGCTGAGACACTGTAGTGTAAAACCATTGAATAGCCTATAACCCTTTGATTAGTATCTGCGGAGGAATAAGAAACGGTGACACTCCTATATTTACCTCAAAATAGAAGATAAACTCGCTAGCGATTTATTCTAGTAGTATTATCTAGAGTATTATTGTAGGTAACGACTAAATTTAATGCAATGCATAGTGGAAAAAGGTTTTAAAAAATCAGAGAAAACACAGTATTTAAAAAGTTTGAGAGACGGAATTTCCTTTTCTTTTCCTATATTGTTTTCTTTCTTGAGCAATTTACCTAAAAAAAAAACTCACTTTTGAAAATAATGTCATTAAGGAAGTTTCTTTATTATGTTTTCCATAGAAACCCATTAAAGTTTCTCATAACAAAACAAGAACTAAACCAGCATTACTCTGTAAAACAAAGCCAATATTACATGTCAAAGGTTTCAGCAACTTCAATGACTTTGATTCCAATTTAGTTTTACCTTTTTATGAGGTACTAAAATCATTGGAAAATGATTACGCAGTCGAACAAGACAAAAGAGTCCACATGTAAAATCTAAAATTAAATAAATAAAAACAACCTTTACTGCATTTGTTTGTGTTGTTGTTTCTTTTGTGGCGTCATTTGGTGTAAAAAAAATTGTTTGTGGTTATAGCTAACATACAGAAAGTTGAAAACAAAGAATATTTGTACCATTTGAAATACCTGACACATTATTTAAAAAGTTTGGTAACTTTATTTTTATGTTGAGGATTGCTTTCATTGGTTGTTTGTTTTTCTGTGATTTTTTTCAAAATATTAAAAAACATTCCCAATTCAATTTTAATAATTTAATAATGTGTGTTATAATTATTTATTTCTTGGAATTTTTCGGCTATGTATCTATGAAGCCAATCATAAATTATATCTTTAAAAAAATGACAGAATTCTAAAACGATACACTTAATATTATTTTTGAAAATTTTAAATACTTTTTCTCTAATGCAATTCAACAGATTTATTTGTATATTTTATATGCCAATGGAAATTTTTAAATTATAATCCACTCACAGATGGGGCCAAACGTTCCTACTGCTAAACATATTATGTTAAAGTTAAAGTGCAAAACATCACAAAACTTGTATTCATTGATTCCTATGTATGCACATTTTTTCTGTCTTCCCATAATTATTATTCTTTAAAGCAAGAAACAACATTCCCTCTTAGATACTCCGAAATGCAGAAAAAAATACTGGAACATGGCTGGATTTAACTGTGCTTATCTTGCATTTTCCAAGAAGATCTGTGGATAAAAGTGAGCCACTACTGCTCCCGTTTCAAATGTTTAGGCTCCCGCTGAGGAAAAGAACAGGGGCAGAGATCAGGGAAGAAGGGATTGCCCCCCGAGTGGTTCATGGACAGCATTCACAGAGGACCCCCAGAGCTTTTTGTTAGTGACGTTGGGTGTTGGAGAAATGAACAAATTACTCACGTCACCGTCAAGGGCCCATGGTTGGTAGGTGTGGCGTAGGACGGGGGCGCCTGTAGCCTTGATCTCCGCCTGTGCGCATGGTCTGAAGGTCCCCCCACCCCCTTTTCTTTACATACAATGCCTCAAGATATGTATTTCACTATAATTATGATATATTTAGCAGTATAGGTTTTAAATAGCAAATCCCGGAAAAGGAAAATCATTTGAAAACAACGACCCTGCTTCCACTAACCCTTTTTTTCACCTTTCAAATTAAAAGCACCATAAACGTATCCAACTGATAATATTTTCAATTGTAAAAATCTTCACAATTACACATTTTTGGTGCAAATAAATTATCATACGTGAATTGATTAACAACTACAATACCACACAAACATACAGACGTTCAGTTTGTGTGAGAACTGAATACAAAATCTGCACGTTAGAACTGCCTCGTGCGTGAACACCTACGGTTTTTTTACAGGGACAATAAAGTGTATTTACAGGACGTGTTAAAGCTAGCAAAGTTACCTGTTGTAGTTTAATGCGAGAGGTCAAAGTTGGTACTGTGGACGCATTCCATTTTCTGTTCCCACTCCCTCCCATTGGTCCGTTCCGCCGCTGCGACCATTTCCGGGCTCCTTGATTCCACTTTATTGCGGCGGGTTAAAGGTGAAGGCCTTGACATTATTGAAGTTCAAAGACTACATTTAATTATAAATTGTGCTTAAAGCACACGTGCAATCATCCTGAGCACATATGGCGTGTGTATCGTCACTTACAAAAGACACATGCGTTAATTCGATCAGTATATGACACACTTAAACACACTACTCTTTCGGTCTCTACAGCACACTTCTTTTGCATGCGTCACAGATCTCATTCATGTCGAAACTTTATTTTTCTCACTCCTCTCTTCTCAGACATCTAGTGTTGCTTGTTTACCATCTAGTGCGGAAGTGAACGCCATTTCCCTAGAACAGACGGTGCAATTAAGAGAAAAAAATAGCCATTTAGTGCCTCTGTCTTTATGGCAGTGTCTAGACTACAAGAGTGGCGATTCCATTTAGTGTCCACTAAAAGAGGTTATCATTCCCTGCTTGCCTGCTCTCTCTATGCAAGATCTAAGCTGCAGTTCGTTTAACAGGCGTGCAAACGTCAGATCAAACGTGAAAACACCAGAAAATCGGATAATAGTTCTAAAAATCATCGCTGATACTTAAGTTTGCAATCATATAACTTATAATGCGTGAATCCAAATTCACAAGCTGTGAACATCAATATATGTTGTTAGTTTCTCGTATTTGAAATGAAGACAAATTACAATTTCCAAAACTATGCAAAAGGCGCAGGAAAAGGCAGCGTTGCGCATTTACCCGGAATAGTGTGCAGTTTAAAAGCAGGACAAAAGCACAAAGTCGTTAGGTTTTTACCTATAGGTTTCTGTTTATTTAGTTATAATGATACACAGGCCGACGTTCTGCTCATCCTCTAAGGGATCCAAAGCACCAAGATGTCTTAAGCAAATAATTTATCAAGAGTCGCCATTAAAGCTTTTAAGGTGGTATGGGCAAGTGTGCTGAAAGATAGCAGCAGGGATATGGGGGAAAAAGATCCAACATATGCCTATTTACAGTCACGAATGCACATTGCATAGGCTACTCAAATATTTTATATATATATATATATAGTAAGGGGGTAATACTTTCACGGAGTGGAAAATCACATATTCTAAGGAGAGAAAAAAATAAAAATAAAAATCCATGATCTGGTCCAGGAAATATTTTAGATACTGATATGCTATATACACTGACCAGAGACTGGAGTAAGAGCTTAAAGTTGTCTGCTGATATTTTAACAAATTTGCCTATAAGAACAGTAGGTTAAAGACAAACAGAGAGTCAAGATAAATAGGACGTTTTCAAGACCAGCATATAAATGATTTTTCTAATATAGGCCTTTCTGTCTGATGGGGGTAAAATAAGTTAGAAATTCATCGCCGCCCCACAGGGCAAAAAAGAAAATGGCGACACCCCCACCCCCTTCCTCATTTAAGGCCTATTTTCTTCCACTGTCCACTTTTTTTCACATTGCACTGTTGGTGATATGGGCTCCTTTTTGTGAAAAAAAAAACACGGTTCTGCCCACGATTACCATTCATTCAATAAGATGAGGAGAAGAAGGAGAAGGCCTGCATGCCTCTTGTGACACTCTTTCTGCTCACAACAAGGGGTTTCCAGAGAAGTACTGCAGGCGATCTCTGCTCAGCTTCTTCTCTTTCATTCTTCTGTTCTGAAACCAGATTTTGACCTGGCGGTCGGTTAGGTTCAACATTCGGGAAAGCTGGAGCCTCTTCTCCTTGTTGATGTAAACGTTGAAAAAGAATTCCCGCTCCAGTTCTCGAATCTGAAACTTGGAATAGGGACACCGCTTCTTCCTTGTTCGAGGGACGCCTAAATGAAGAAAGTAAAATAATTTTAAAAGTACAAAAGCAGACTGAGAAGGGATACAATTTTATTATAATTTCAAATAACATGGTGGAGGACTATTGTGGGAATAGGCTCACCAGGTGCTGAAAACCCAGTGTCAGTGACATTAGCAATGATAACATTCCAGCCTACATTCATCAAGCGAATTAGCTGAGGCTATCAGATAAACCAGCTATAAAGAGTGCTAAATATCCAAAATAGTTTGCAGGAAATAATATCAACTTACTGCCTCACTAAGTACGTGTTTATCTGTTCCAAATTCCCAACAACAAAAAGTATTTTCACCCCGCAATATGTGCAGCACTTTCATCTACAGCTAAAGCTAAACAATTTGCACAATCTTCTGGCAGTAGGTGTATTGCCTTGTATCTGAAACGGCCCACTTGCAGACCTCAGTGGCCCCATCACTCCTTATCAAACAGGTGACCGGGGAAATAGATCTCTTTTATTGTACAGCGGGGGGGGGGGGGGGGGGGGGTGCAAGCGTGGAAAAGGGACAAACACAAGTCTCAGATTATATCCACATACCAGGAACTAAAGGGGCACCAGTAAATTAGTTCGACCTTTAATTTTTGTACATATCTATTAGTTTTATCATTTTCTGATAACGTGGTTTAAATCTTAGGAAGATTAAAAATACAAATACTATTAAAATAAGGCAGCATAAATATATTTTTTTAAAGAATCCTTAAATAGCATGTATCCACCAGATAAATAGCTAGAGACATCTAGATATAGATAGATAGATAGATAGATAGATAGATAGATAGATAGATAGATAGATAGATAGATAGATAGATAGATAGATAGATAGATAGATAGATAGATAGATAGATAGATAGATAGATAGATAGATAGATAGATAGATAGATAGATAGATAGATAGATAGATAGATAGATAGATAGATAGATAGATAGATAGATAGATAGATAGATAGATAGATAGATAGATAGATAGATAGATAGATAGATAGATAGATAGATAGATAGATAGATAGATAGATAGATAGATAGATAGATAGATAGATAGATAGATAGATAGATAGATAGATAGATAGATAGATAGAAACATTGTTGTGTTTAATATTCTTTAATTCTCTTTGCTGCATGTCTTTTGCGCGTAAACCTTGTGTAAAAGATAATTCACAGGATGCCAAATGCAATGTTCTGCCCAATTGGTTTTACACACGACAGCCCCATCAAGAAAATCCCCTTAAAAAGCCCATCGCAAGTTCACGATCAAAGTTAACATTTGTCACAATAGCTCTCTCTTAAAAAAATCACAGACTCTCATTGTACAGGCGTCTGTGTATAACATCCCGCACGTTTTCTTTTTTCAAAGCGCTTTTCCCATCGTAAAAATTCTTCCCGTTTCAAGAAAGAGCTTTGTAGGGTTATAATAAAATCCTTTCAATGCTTATAAAACTCCACATAAAATCTGACCGACAAAACACCGGGTTAGTCCCCTTAACCTTCCCCCCGCTTTACTGCTTCGATTGTACCTACTCGAGTGGCTGCTCTTGCTGGTGCTGCCGTCCTTGGCTGTGGCGGAGGAAGAAGTGCAGGAGCCTGAATTCGTGTGTTCCTCCTCATCGTCCGAGTCTTTTCCCGGCTCTGGAGCTCCGGCTACAGCGGCTGTGGCTTGTTGCTGCTGCTGCTGTTGTTGCTGCTGCTGCTGTTGTTGCTGCTGCTGCTGTTGGGAGTCGCTTTCCAGCTTGCCCCCCTCGCCCTTTTGTAAACAATTGTCTGTCTGATTGTCCGTGCTGCTGCAGTATGCGGTCTCGAAAAAGCGGTCAAAGCCTTGTGGGAGGACGTTGTTTTTCCCCATGCCGGAGTAAAAGCCTGTGGAAGGGTGATTGGAGCCCGCGTGGGCATGGTGGTGATGGTGGTGGCTGTAAACGCTTTCGTTCTTCATCAGCATTTCTGTCATGGTGGATGGTGGAAGACAGTCTCTATGCACCAGATCATCTCCCGAATAGCACGACGCATAGTTGCTCCTGTGGTGCCATTTGCTAGCGGGGTCCAAGCCGTACGAAACTTCTCGCATCGGCTGCACTTGAGACAGATTCGTGGAATAAGGGTAGCTGATTTGCCGGGAAGGGGCCTGCGGAAGAAACGAGGAGACGGCCGAAAACTCGGGGACGTAGTAGGTGCAGCTGGGGAGGTAGATGTTGGACGCGCAGCCTGTTCTGTCCCCAAACTCGGATGTCCGGTCTTTGCGCGTCTGGGAGCAGAAGTTACCCAGATTCACGGAGTTAAACATCTTTCTCTCTCTCGCAACTCGGCTACTATAGATAGATGTTTTGGATTCGAGCTGCAGCAGAAGGGGAAAAATTTGGGAAGGCGAGATGACGCGCAATCCGTCTAAGTCGCCCTGCAGACACGTGATCGAAAGTAGATATTGTCATATATCAATTTGGAAGAGTTGGATGTGTAGGAGTGGTTGGCTTTAGGTAGATCGAGGAGGTTCAAACGCATAATTTCCAAACGCCACAGGCGCACCGAGCAAACCAGTTACAGATTCTTGCTTGCTGGCTTATGACAATTAGTGAGATATGTGCAGCTGTGTATGTGTGTGTTTATGCTTATAGGCTAGTAGGCCAGCTAAAGAGCCAGGGCTTCTTTAAAAGGTAAAGCACCATTTCAACAGTGCAGTTAGTGGCAGGCATTTTATAGATTTTCAGAGATATTAAAGGTAAGATTATTATTATTATCATTATTATTTTTTATTATTATTAACCATCAATTGATATATATGAGCCTAACTTTTTTACGTATTTTATGTAGAGTTCATCCCAAAGGCACATTAAGCAGCAACCATATAAGGTCATTCATTGTCCCATAGTTTTACACGTAATAATAATTGTATTTAATCTATTTTCCTGATTTCTTTAGACTCTTATGCTACTATGGTGAGATTTTTAAGGAGAGTTTTAATACTTATCTCAGTCGTCCCCACAGGTGTCTGCACTTGGTTATACAAAAAGTATTTTGCCATTAAAATTATATAAGTCAACCTATTAACTTTCCTATCACTCTATTTACACTGCAAAAAAATGTAAATCTAAATAAGTCATTTTTTTTCTTAAAATAGGTGGAGTTTGTCTTGAATTGAGGGGGTAAGTGAGACATTTTGCCAATGGAACAAGACAATTTACCTTTAAAATAAGAAAAAAGCAATTATATGTTCTTACTTCAGGTGCATACTATCTGATTATCTTATTTTGAGAGTAAAAACGCTCATTCCATTGGCAAATCATTTTATTTACCTATTCAAATTAAGGGTAAATACACCTAATTTAAGAATATTTTTTACTTATTTCTAGACTGTTTTTGCAGTGCAAGATTTTGTTTCTTAGAGCAGATGTGCCTGGAGTTAGTTGCAGTTCTTGTTGAGAGTAATGGTGTGTTGCTGAGTTACACCGGTGGTTAGGCAATGCGCAATGCACCGCAAGTGTACGTTGACCATGCAAGATAAAGAAATCGGACTAGTCTTATTATTCCTTTTGACTTTGATCTTAACAGAGTTCAAGGAGGCCAACTGTGCATTTATCCCACCACACAACGTCCCTGGAAATCCTGCAAGGAAAAATCACACCAGCGGAACCCTTGCGAGCACGGAAGATGCAACTGCCATTTTTGAACGCTAATGTGATCTGGTTGCACAAACACATATTTTATATTTTGTGTAAAAGCACAAATTAAAAACACACCTGACACTGCTGGATTTCCCGAAAAATATTTGTTACATTACAGAAAAATCGTGCTCAAAATGAGTAATATTACTATTGCACTTTATGTTTTTTTTTTTGATTATTTTTTTATGTTGTTGTATTTTTTGGGTGCATTTTTATTTAAATGGAGATAATTAGATAATGAAAGAGGCATCGTTCTGATAGGTTTCTCCAGTCGGCACATATTATTAGAGAAAAATAAAGGACTGGATGTTTTCCTGAATTTCTCACATATATGTTGACATTTATCAGTCGTTGACATACGGACACACTTTTAAAAAATCCCATAAAATGAAATGTTTGAAGAGGAAAAGTGCAGCTGCGTGTGATTTCAGACTTTTAATTGTACTACTGAGCCCCATCTCCGAGTCTTTATAGACTGATACTGTTACAAGGAGAAATTAATACGACGCCCCATTGTTTCTGATCACAGGGAACTTCCTAAACACACTCTTAAATCCTAACCCAATAACACAGCCATTCTGTTAAACTAGCTTGACAGACGTGATGTTGAAAAATCAGATTTGCTGTTAAAAATATACATATTTTCGCCTCCCAACAGTAAAAGAAAGAGAAAACAATATCATGGTCAAGATCTGAGCGCTGGAAACTGGGAGTCGTGTTTGTTAAAAATGTGGCAATGGCATTAGCTTGTTTACTACCCCCTGCAAACAAAAGGTTGTCTCACATGATGCATCCTGCATCCAAGTACAAAGAAAGCAGACAGCTGTCCAGACACAGCACTTGAATTTGACCACTAAAATTCTCTCTTCGTCCAACCATAAAACTCCGAATGGCTGCAGTAACGCTAAATCCCCTTTGTTCCATAGAAAACTATTAACGCGGAGAATGAGAGGAATTTGGATTTCAACAAACTAAGATATTCCACATTTCACAAAACGGGGTGCAAATCGCCCCATTAAAAAAGAAAACAAATACACTCTCCATTTATTTTATATTATTTTTTACAAACTGGCGGATTCTCAGATTTTAAATTGAAAGTCTTAAATTTTGTGTCTTGACTGGTGCTCATTGTGACAAACTATTTAATTCAAATAGTAGAATGTACATAATAATAAAAAAAAAAAAAAAACAATGTTCTTATTGCGCCCCTGAAAGTCGCTGTTTATTTGTCGTGGGCGCAGATAATAAAGTGCACACCTATGGAAATATTTATGTAAATATTCTGGCCTTTTAGCTAACCATGTGAGACATTCTCCTGCTTCATTCATTTTTGTATTTGCACATCAGTGGGTCACACATGAAAATATTCACGTCTTGTTGCAAAGCAGATAATATAGAAAATTAACTACTCAATTATTTAAACCGATGGTATGTTTAACGGAAAAAATCGCTATATTCGCCTGCATATAACAATGAAATGAATAATGATTATGATATTTTCTATAAAATAAATAACAGCATTTGTTGATCGGTAGTAAAAGCTTTTTTTTTTCTCTCCAGGCGGTAAAAGCTCTGAGACAGACGGATCAAAACAACACTGTCAATTCATTTCTCCATCACAATCTTTCCAATGATGCGTAATGTGGCATAAATAAGTAATGTCGGGCATGAATGAGCAATGTAATAGGAATATAAGATCACAAAATGTAGGGCCTCTTTCCAAGGCAAGAAGGAGCAAAAAGGAAACAACTTCACTCGGCCTGCTAAAGAGGGGGATGATATTTTTAAATGTCTGGGGAAAAGCACTCCCCTTATTTTTAAGTTACCGCTTGTGTCATAACGTGGTATAATATGATCATTACTTGGCAATATCCGATTTCCGAGGTTTAAAAACACTTTTCTCACCTGGGCGCGCTCGGACCATCAGTCAAAGAATAAAGCTTCAGCATGTGTTTATCTGAAGAACAAACTCAGCGAGCAGTAGGACCCAGGAATGTCTGATTGCTGCACCAAAATGAGCAGGGGATGTGGCAGGAATTTGTAGGCAAAGTTCTCCTCAGCTGACTTTATCCGCAACTTTTGCTTTAATACAGCAATGAAGAGGCTTCCTGATTAGCAATATCGTGAGAGTAGAGCTCAAGAAACTGTCATGATAATTTGTTGACTACTTTTGCCTCGCGTTCCCGTCTTGAATATCACAGTTAGAGCAGTAACTTTAACGACATACGTCTGAGGAATTTAGGCTATGTATGCCTACCAAGCACCATAATTAAAATTGTTAACCTAGGTGTCAACCCGAAAGAAAAAAAATGGCACTCTCAAATATTACAATGTTTTGCCTTTGTGGTTATAAATCCTTGACCAAATGATACCACCCTCACACACACACACACACACACCCACACTCCCATGAACAAAGTTCACCAAGACGTGCTGCACAGCCAGCCGAAGTCATGGCTAAATGTGGGAAGCCTAGTGTAATCATATCACCGTCCCCTCATGGCCCAGAGAAGTTTAATTGGATGTAAGTCGGGCAGTTAAAATTCAACTGCAAGTGCTGCAAACTGGTTCAAGCAAGGCTGAGGAGGCATGTTGTGTTTTGTTTTACCTTATTTATTTTTACTATCACAATTTGACAGTGAATGCATCATCCTTCGGCCCATGTGGTGGCAACACTTGCAAACAATACAGAGGCGAGCGTTCAATTTGTAGCGATCTCCAGAGTGTATTTCCCATTCAACCGCACGGACATAAAGCTTTCACAACAATGTGTTAACTTTTTTTATTGGAAGTATTAAATGATTTCACATCACACAGAAACACTCCGCGCAAGGAGTCCCAGATTACATCTCTGTTTTTATTTAGACGGCCGAGGAAAAAAGCCTTCAAAACCTAGAGCGGTGTAAAAAAACAGATATGTATTTACTTTGGGAAAGCTCTAGATAGGAAGAATACAATTAGCCTTTATTAGATTTAGATACACTGATCTTTTGTTACAGAGCAATTAAAGAAAACTCCACTGACTGTATTTTCTAAATGAAAAGCAGTACTCCGAGCTAAGGCCTATCAGATGCCAATAAAATAGATATTTTTATGTATGCCCTAAAGACTGTAATCGTTTAGAAACACAGAGTATCATCTGAAAATTCTGAATTTATTTTTAAAATGGCTGCAAATTTGACTCGAATATTTACGAAAAAGACAATTCTAAATAAATGATCATAGTTGAATTTTGAGTAATAAACAGTTTTTTTTAACCTTTTGAATTTAAATGAGGGTTTCAACTATTACTACTTAGTAGTACTACTTACTTTAAATTGTGCTGTAAGTAATGTGATTTGATTGTATTTATTTCTAATAATTCCCAACGTCTTAATAGTCTTATAATATTGATAAATGCTATGATCACGTGATGAACACGTGACACAGCCTTCTTTATTGTTGTTTTTTTAAGCGAGACAAATCCGCCCTGTTTTTTTCTTTTAGCATCTAAGAGATAAGATGCTTTATTTTGGTCTTCATCGGTCAAGCTGGATACCGTGAGTCATGACATGAACTCTAAATAAAAGCTCCATCTCTTTTTATCCTACCAATATCACTACAAATGGCTTCCTTAAATGTACAGCGCGTTTACTTTGCAGAGTTGCGGGTATTAAAACTGCATTGCTACTAAAGAGGAAGCGTTAACAAAGTGTATACAAAGGCTTAACTAGTATTTTGTATTGTTTTTTTGTTTTTGTTTTTGTGACCAAAACTGCATTGCATTGGCACTGAAGCAGTCTAAATCCTTAAATTTGTCTTCATGCATAAAGCTGCTTTCAGCAGGTCTCGTAGATTCAACTGTGGTGTCCTCATATACTTGACCTTCATGTTGGCTTTGAAAGCACAACTCTGTCGGCCTGTATTTATCAAGAAAAATTTTTTTTTTAAGAACTCTACAAGTCTCTGATTATTTTAAAACTCACGATAGAGGCACAGATTAATACCGGAATGCCGCTCGCGTTGATTATATTTGCGCAGAGTCGCTTATAATGGCTGCAAAAAGGAATGCAACATTCAGAATGACTACAGAGAGGTTTTAAAACAATAGTCTCAAAAATCAATTCCAAATATATTTCGACCAGCTACAACTGCACTGAAAAGAGAAACGCCGCTTTTGTGGCGCCCCTCAAACCCTCAAGCCCACCGTTAGGATTTGTTATACGCTTGATGCTAATGAAACACATATTAATAAGATGGCACATTTCAGGGTAAGGAAAGGGAGCTCACTGAGAACTAATTTCAAATCATTCTAAAATCTATACATGACAATTCTTCAAAACTATATCGATCTCTGACCTTAAGTTTCATACCTTTTCTTATATCACATTAACATTACTTCCTGTGGGGAAAAAAAGTCATTTCCACTCTCTTCTTTGGGAAGCTCCTCATGGACACACTTTCACACACACAAACGTATTAAAACACACCGGCTCCCAAACAGATACACTTTACCAAGAATAACACCGCTTTCTGTTTCTCCGGCCAGCTCTGTGCCATAAACGGGAGATGTGGCGGAGGGGGGAAGTAGACTGCATGCCACACAAGTTCTCTGCGAAGGGCACTGTGAAGCTGA
This sequence comes from Cyprinodon tularosa, assembly GCF_016077235.1. Taxonomy (NCBI): domain Eukaryota; kingdom Metazoa; phylum Chordata; class Actinopteri; order Cyprinodontiformes; family Cyprinodontidae; genus Cyprinodon; species Cyprinodon tularosa. Next base: position 1,600,081 of record NW_024038892.1, on the reverse strand, counting down.
CTGACCTTTGAGACTGGCCGTCATAAAAAGATTTAGTCAGTCTCAAAGTCAAAAGTGCTCAAGAGTACTGAAAGAGAGATTGTTAAAAACCTGCAAAGCCAAATATCCGAAGGTCGTGCGCAAAGACAAGAGATAACCTAGCTTGGGCTAACTGCCAAAGGCAGGTTACATTTCTTCTTTGCCCATATATAAAAACGGATATAAACATATGCTTAGTTTCTTCGGCACCTTTCTTGTTACTTATCAAAAAACAAATTAGTAGTTATAGGAATGCAGCTCGTTGTGTGCGTAAAATCCCCTCCCAGCATCGACCAGAGCTAAATAAATTAATATAAATTTACGAATAAAATCGTCAGATTCTTGCGTTTGCATAGAAATATGTGCAACTGATTGTTTGGCTTAAACCAAAGACCTCACTGCCAAGTATTTCTGTAACAATAATCCGAGCCATTTATACACCATTACTGGCCTGCAAATTAAACTACCGTTTAATCACAGCGGGGAAACACAATGACTCTGTGCTCTGTGTGCTTGGATGCCCACGCTTCTCTCCTCACAGTTCAAATTCGGTGAAATAAATTATCCAAATTGTTTTGCTCCAGACCTGAATTCCTTACTGAGCTGTAATCTGTTGCTGTTTGTTACAAATCACGAAAATTTGATCAGCCATTACCCCCTTTCATTTTCTGCATATCAGCAGTTTCATTTAAAACGCTTCTCAAGTTCAAATTCGTAAACAAGTAGGTTGTGGAACCAAAAATCTAAAGTTCTTGTAGAATGAAATCAGTTTATCAGGAATAATTCAACTTGATATGGAGGCCGTTTAACTAAGATAAATGGCCAAATTAAAGATGTGTTCCTGGTGCGTAATTTATATTTCATGTTGACTCTAAACACTTTTTAAAGGTAATACACAAGCAATCAACAAAAGTATTGCTTTGTCTCGAGGACCAAATAAAATAAATTCATTTAAAAACATTTTAATATTGTTTAATACATTTTAACTGAGTTTATTTTGGAGAAAGCACAACTCTCCTTTTACCAGACAATATAACATCTTTTTTACGCACGGGTATATTTCGCTTTGCTTAAAGAAACATTAAAATATGTTATCTTAAAATCTTACTTTAAACGTCTCTTAAAATATTGAGCAGACAAGTTAAAACACGTTTTAGAATAAATTTTTATGGGGAGCTAATTTTCTTTTCAAACAAAAACAGAGCATAACATTAATTTTTCTGTAACCCCTTTGATTTACCTTGTAGTTTCATGAAAGATTCTGGTATACACACACACACACACAGCTCTCGTGTTTATCATTATTTTATTTAAAAAAAAATAACCACACAGCTTGCACAGTATGGATATTGTTTGTAATCATACTTGATATTTGTATTGTTGGTATCTGATTGTTATCATTACTGTGCAACTTGACGCACTGTTTCATCATGCTGGAATCGAGACATCCCGTTCATTTGCTTTAATCAAGATGTTGCAACAATGCTATGGATTTCACACTTATGCCCTCTGGCTAACTGGGCAACACAGTGAAGAATTTATTGACTGGTATGTTTTGTGGTTTGCAGCAAACACCTAGGCGGGGAAGTGTGGTTCACTTCGAGGTAGGGCGCACAGCTATCAGATGCTTCTAGGCTGCAACAACAGCGGCACAATAAACAATAGACACCATAGTAATACAAAATCTGTAATGGACCGACACCTTTATTATATCATTGAGCACGATGGCATAATGAGAGAAATAAATCTTTTACTTGCATTTATAACTCTATATGTTGGTAAATTGCAGAGAGAGGGATGGCAGTCAGTGATTCGGTTGCAGAAGTCTTTCACAGCTCATTGCAAAGGCAACATCTGATATGAAAACCGAGACAGAACAACGCTTTTCTTCACTTAACTGAGACTACAAGCTGCTAAAGACAAACGCACCAACGGTCCGTTAGTTAACAGGAAGAAAAACACTGCTCAGCCAGTGTGTGGCTTTACACTTTACGGCCAGCAGGGAGAGCCTTGTGGACCCAGGAAACGTCCATAAGATCAAATCCAATGCATTTTAAACACTGAGAAATAAGATTTGCTTTTATTTTCTTATAACATTTAAAGTTTTCATATAAGAAATAGTGCGTTTACATTTCTTGGATGTATCAGCAAAATGCTGGGATGCATTAATAAAATTTAGGCCAGGCCAAAGGGGCTTCTACATAGATGAAGCACTGGGGTGTAACCCTATTACGGCTTTACAGAGCTATTGCGTGTTTTGCTGCGACGTTATAGGCTTGTAGCAGAGAAATGACAATGATCAGGTCAAACTTGAGGGGTTTAAAAAGGTGATTTTTTTTTTTTGTTTGTTTGTTTGTTTGTCGGGGGTGGCGGGTGTTTTCGTTTTGTTTTTTACTGAAAACAAAAAAAATGGAAAGGGTAAGCATTAAACTTTAATGCAACATAGCGTGCACTATATAAACTTAGACACAATTTTACACGGTCACTGATATCAAAGGCACCTATAACCTTTTTTGTATTTCTTGTGGTCACAATAAAATTAGGTCAACCTGTGCGGGCTTCTAAAGAGCATCCGTGTAAAAGCTTGCACAACATTCCCAACAAACAGCTCCTTTAAATAAGTCAGATTGACCGGTTAATCTGCATTTCATTGTGGTAATGTTTATTTCTTTATTCATTTTTTATTATTATCAGCATATCTGTTTTTCTGTTGTTTTTGTTTTTTTGTTTTGTTCTTTTACTTTCTGGGCCCATAACAATCCCGCCGCAGACTTCATTTCATTTGTTGTTTTTTTATGTTGAATATATCAGAAGCAGTGTGAATAACAGACTGTTGTAACACCAATAAACATTTCAATATTCTGTTTATTGAAGACCTTACGCATATACATTCATATCAGCATTACGTTTACAAGACAACGTAGCAATCCTTACAAGCGCAAAGGAAAGGAATGCATAGGGTGGGCGACATCATGAAAGGTACGACCATGAACAACCACTACACTAAAACTGAGTTACTTTAAATGTCCAGAATTGTAAAAAATAACTGAATCTTACATTCTTAACATTCATTCTGAATTTCGTCCTATACCTCCCCCACCCCTTACAGTAACAACGTATATATATATATATATATATATATATATATATATATATATATATATATATATATATATATATATATATATATATATATATATATATATATATGGAATGAAGTTATACAAGACAATCAGTAACATAAAGCACTATTACATAGCGATAGGGGGATCCTCAAAATAGGATGCGAATACTATTATTGGTTACGTTGTCATTTTTACAAAGTTATACACGAAGACAAGGACGGAGACAACACTGCAAGTAAATAAATTGGCCTAAGCAAATCTCCGTCCCTGCACCATAATAATAACAATAATAATAACAAGATTAATGATAATACATTCTTTGAAGGCGTTTATTCAAGACTTTTTAATATCGGTGGTTTATGATTTGTTCAAGGAAACAAAAGTAAAGGTACAAAAAGTCACCTACAGAAAAAGTGTCCCGCAGAACACGATTGGTTGCACTTTCACATCAATAACATGCTGCAAACATTTTATTTAGCTTACTCATTTAACAAATAATACACTGTGGTCGCCCTCAAATCAGAGAAGCAACACGCTGAGGGCCTGAAACTTTTGTACGATTATAAAATGCTCCTTTGGCCTGCAAGCTTATATGCGCCCTATAGGTGAGTGACATCTGGTTTATTAAGCTGATCTGGCAGGAATTAATTTTTGCTGTAGAATTGACAAATTTATGCATCCTTTGAGTTTGGCATGAGTGTCTTTTTATTTTTTTAGCAGCCTCAGAACCATTTTTGAATGGTAAAAACTCATGCAGGACTCTGTGGTTTGTTGCACGTGAACAAACGAATTATATATTTATTACTCATTTGTTTCGTCTTGACTTTCTTCTGTCATGCAAAGACTGATACTCTTGCACGGGACCGTGAGTTCACTCCGAAAAAACAGGGCAAAACGTGGGACTTACTCCTCTTAATGAATCCGAAAACATCTAAAAATGGATATTCTTCTCCTTTAGATCTTTAATAGAGATATTAAACAGACACTGGAGCACAAATGCCTGGCAGTCAGGCTGCCTGATTTCAAGGATATATTTAGACCCTATTCTAAGATTTCTGCCTTAAACGGTCTCTCTTCCACCCTTATCATTTAGGGTTAAACAGAATGAATGATGTAATATTTCCTCAACATTTAGCAACTAAGTTGAGGGGAAAATACTACACAGAAAAAAAAAAAAAAAACATTCACAGTTTTTGTGCCAGTTCGTCAAACCTCGAGGCTTACTAATGTGCATCGTGGTGGACGCTAGAAAGTGGCTTGTTTTTTTTAGGGGGTGGGGGGCATCTTTAAAGATAAACCTGCAGAAAGGGTGCAATGATAGCCCACCATGAGAACGAAGATGGGTAGATGAGTGCATGCACTGAAATAAGACCTAAGGGAGCGTAGAAGCCTTGGCTTTTTTCTTTCTTTCGTTTTTTTTTTCTTCTTATTTACTGCCTACTGATTCACCTTTCTATATCCCACATATTTAAAAGTAAGCCAAAGCTTGCTCCCTTAACATGAGTCTCTTCTTCTTCATCCTGCGGTTCTGAAACCAAATCTTCACTTGTTGGTCGCTGAGGTTCAGTCGGTCGGAGAGCTCCCTCCGCCGCTGCCTGGTAATGAACTCGTTCAGCATGAATTCTCCCTCGAGCTCCGCCAGCTGGAGTTTGGAATAAGGTTTGCGCTTCTTTCTGGCCCGAGTGTGCATGGGGTACCAAGGGGCACCTGGAGGAGAGAAGACGATGGGAAGAGGAGAAAGTAATGGAAGATGAAGAGGAGAGGGAGGAGGAGGGGGGGTCAAAGAGCGAAATAGTCAACACAGTTAGGCTACAAAATCACGGTCATCTTCAAGGTTATGGCGCAGCAATAGGGGCATCTGTTGTCTTAAAGGGGGCCAGGTCAGTCTAACAAACGTTCAAGTCATAAATTAGCGCAGTAACAGCGTTGATTGTGTCAAATGAAGATGCAGCATTATAATAGTTTAAGACAACTCGAATGTTTTGCAAAAGCTGCCTTGTGCATAAGTAATTGGCAGCAATGCAACTTATACGCCCCCGCAGATACTGGTATTATTTTGGTCTTCGGGATTGATTCACTTTCTCTAAACTTATTTACTACTTGTTTTATTTAAAATTTCCTTTCCAGCCCCCGTTCAGAGGCCGCTTTATTAAAGCGAGGCTTTGCGTCAAAGTGAGTTTTATTGTCAGTTAAAGCAGCATTAAAGCGATAATTAAGCCGTACCTGCAGCATTTATCCTAACTTATTCGCTTGTTTCTTGAGCATATTAAACGGCTCGAGTCCAGAGTGACATATATTAATTCTGTTTACGAGTCATTAAAGAGGAAAACTCTCCCCCTCTGTCCATTCATAACAGTCGACTAAAGTGACTTTCATCTTTAAAACACAGTTCACTAGTTTCTGTTTAAATAGTAAAAACAAAGGAGCAAAATCAGCTCTTCTATTTCACAGATATCTGATTGTCCCAGAAGGACGTTTTAGCCAAAAAATGTGGAGACACCTTTAGTTTGGAAGTTTTTTTTTTTCTCTGGGATTGGTGCCACACGGTAAATGGGGTATTTTAGGGCTACCCCTAGTGGCGTATGCGCACCACGCATGTTTCCTGTAGGCTAAAAAAGGCTGCAGGATGACCATCAAAATAATAACCCGTATGTAAAGGGAATATACGTTTAATCAGGTTAAAAAGGTGTTTCATTGCGTTTACGGTGCCATCATATATTTATTTATGTATAAATAAATAAGGAGCACCCACCTCCGCCTGCGGCTATGTTGCCAGAATGGCTTCCCGGAGACACCAGGGTCTGTGTGTTGCTAGATGGAGGCTTGCCGCCCTCATTTAACAGAGAGGAGCTGGAGTCAGATTCCATCGACTGACAGGACGGCGGATCCTGTGTGAGCTGCTCCGTTCCATACTCATATTTAGAGAAGGAGACGCTGCCTGCAATCCCGGCGTGCATCCCGTGGTCAGATGTTAGGGAAGATGTGTCCCTCGCTCTGTCCTCCCGTTTTAGGCTGCCGCTGCCGTTGCCACCTGAGCAGGTCTCCCTGTTCCCGTTGTTGTAGTAGCACTTGCCCTCCTCCGGTCTGGTGATCTCACACGACCGATTGAAAGAAGGGTTAATAGAGACGGGGCTGCTAAAGTAGGATTGAGAATATCCATTGCACGGCTCCGAGGGGTTCCACGGGAGGGAGCAAACATTGTCCCTTCTCGGGTAGGAGAGAGACGGTAGCCCCGCCAGCTGTCCCCCTGAGGCTCTAAAATTCGGAAAGTAAAAGGTGTCTCCTGTATGGATGTTTACCAGAGGTCCTACAAACCCTGGATTAAGGAGATTATGCTCGCCCATTTCCGCGGGCCCGACCAACAGCTTCTAGTTTATTGCAATCTGACATTTAACATAGTTAAACCTGGAGCTGCGCCTGATTGGTTATCACAGCACCACGTGGCCGAGCTAACTTGTGCTCCACATGGTACCACCCACTTGGTCCATCTCAGACAAAACAAAACATTAACTTCTGTATTACAACGGTTTATAAGCTTTTTAAAAAATACTATAAACCTTTTATTCAAAAAGTGGAGTCTTGTTTTTTTCTCTCTTTCTCTAAGCCCAGAAGGGAGCAGCATTTTCCTTTTACAGAAGTGAAACTGTCCACGGCCTCGTTTAATATCTTTATATGCTGGCAAAAGTTTTTTTTTCCTTCTAAAAACTATTTTTTCCTTGAGGGAGTGGGTGCGTATGCGACTTTTTGTTTTCTAACAAATTATGGTTGACTTCTGTGTCATATAAAATCGTGATGTCCCAATTTACAAGGTTGTTTTAACAAAACGACTGATCCTCATTGCTCATATTTACAGTAACGGGGTCATCCAATTGAAGCCAGTGGCTCTGTTAAAAATAAAAAATAAAAAGAAGAAGACGACATTCTACAAGGTTACTTTAAGAGCGTATATTTCATATCATATTCTCTAGTACACCTCACATGAGCAACTTTAACAGATACCTCTAATAAACGCTGCCGGCCAAACTCTGGTGGGATAGTTACACCTCTCACAATTCTTTTATATGAATTTTACAAGATATCAGAGGGCACTTAACTGATTCAATCAGCGAAGAGGCCCTCTGCTTTATATCGCACTAATTAGTTGATTTGTAGAAGCGGGTGTAAAGACACTGAGCAAATATAGAAGCAGAGAAAACAAACACCTTTTTTGTTTCAACTTATATAGTTAAAACTGACAATATTGGCAAAATGAAGCACGTTTTATATTTCTTTTACAAAGTACAGTTTCAGAAGTTTACAAAGCGTCTGGTCAGGATTCTGATGCACTGCTCGCACTGAAGCGGTGGAGTCTAGTCTTTGAAATTTGTTCTCGTGATCAATATAAGAAAGGCCAGCTCTATATTAAACTCGTATTTCCAGTTGAATATAATTAGTATGAACCAAACCAGTTCAAAATATTGCAATATAAATATTTCCAATGCAAAATCCATATGCGGTTTCAAAGATATCATCTCTCGATGTGTAACTGTGCAGTTAAAAAAAATAAAAATAAAAGAACGGTTAAATGAAATATGAAGGGAATTGTATATAACAGATTTATAAATAAAAAAAAAAACAGAGTATACAAAATATGTCATTAAGTTCATCTAAAAGCTGCTATCGATGCATGCCGTTAACTCAAGTTCAAGACGCAGAGTCACTATGCGTTGAACTTGAGTTTGAACTCAAATAATACATTTTGAAAGTGATGCAAATTATGCTGACAAAAACAAGCTAATTGCAAACGAGCATTTTTTTTTTTAGATTTTGTACTGTAAAATGAGGTAAAATAGTTATTTCTTCCAACATTGTTTTCAAAAAACATCGAGAAACCCTCTTTTCTGCAGAAATGATGTTTTGAAACATAAATGATAAATCCAAATATCACAAAAAACAACAACACAGTGATAAAAGATAGGACTGATTCAATCAGCTGATTATATGGATGCATTTAAAGATTGTCAGAAATGCGCATGGCTGCCAGAGAGCTGCACATGCGTGCTAGAAGGACCCAGTTTCATGCCACAAAATTTGCCAATGGGGTGTTATGTGAGAACTCCAGCATTCATTTAAACACTTGTTTGGGGACGACTTGCAAGTCAGCCGATATGTGATAGCCGTATCTGTCACTTTTGACCACACATCCTCTCTTAACCTGAAGGCACCGAGCCCTGCTCTGTCCTTAAATAGAAAGGCACATATCAGATGCTTTTTAACAGGACAGGCTTCTTATTCTCACTCTCCGCTAAGGCTCCTATCACTGTACATTCTTTTATCTAGTTAGTGAGTCTCGTAATGCGCTCGGCCAGTTAGTCCGACATAGGCGGGCGCGCAGCAATGCTTTTTCGGCTTGTTGGAACAGCTACCAGAAGCTGCGGTAATAGCAACAAAATGGCCCATATAGATGAGTAAGGTGCAGGCACGTATTAGCCACTTTACCTCGGGGGGATATGAGGCCATGTGTTGCGCCTCCCTGCCTCGTGTCTCCACGCCTTCGTTTCACAGCTTTTCCCAGATCCAAACAAATGCGTGCATACTAATGTAATCTTTGAGCTCTGCTAAAATCCATATCTTACCCGGATATGTAACAAAACAATAAAATTAATATTTTCGTGGTAAGAACAAAATAAAAGAAAAGTGAGCACTGTCAAGGTCACTGTCTAGTACACTGTCTGCTCCATATTGAAATTAGCCGCCAGGAATCCAACGTCCTGCCCAGACAGGGCAATAGCCTAAACAAAGGCCTTTTCTTCCTTCTTTCTCTCTTTGATTCTCTGCAGGCATGTTTCCACAGTTATTGCCCGGCTGAAGCCCCGTAAACCTCCTTTCTTAGGGAAACAAACCCACCAATGGAAGCTAAAAAAAAATGAAAAGAAGTTCTAATATTTTAATTAAAAAGTTTATCCAACTTTATTTTATTTATTTACAACACAAACACCAGGCGACTCTTTTATTTTATCGTAATAAACTGATCCAGGGTAACTGAGCCCAAGCTAAAGCTATCATACAAAATTACTAAAATATTCCCAACAAGTAGCCTAATTTAATCATAGGTATATAAGAGTCAAATAGCTGTGACACAATCTAAACAGGCGCTTCACAATTAGAAAATAATAATTCAAATAATTCCGTAGAGCATATAGAATTAATGTTACAAACTATCACATAGAATAAGCCATGCGTTTCATTTATTTGATGGAAAAAAATGTTGAACTTGACTGACATTGATTATTAGAATGAAAGCGAGGCGACCTAATTTTAAACAGAGCGAATTACGGTTGAAGATGTTTCCAGGGGCCTTAAACATTCCTCAAATTGGATTTAAGAGAAATGAAATGGAAATGTTCGTTTCTCAATTGTGTGATTCTCACTTGTGTGTGTGTGTGTGTGTGTGTGTGTGTGTGTGTGTGTGTGTGTGTGTGTGTGTGTGTGTGTGTGTGTGTGTGTGTGTGTGTGTGTGTGTGTGTGTGTGTGTGGGTGTATTGGTGTGTGTGTGGGGGGGGGGGTAGTGGGGGGCGTAAGCAGGCAATATTTCCCTACTCAGAATTTGTAAACATAACTTAATGCAACATTGTTCACTACAGTGGTAAATGTGGAGATTATATAGAATAAAAACATAAAAAAATTAAATTACTTCTTATGTGATATTCTCTTTAATGTTGCATGTATATCTTACAAAGACAAAGAGTTTGGTTTTCGAGACGAGGTAACACTCCTGTTGAAAGACATATAAATTCATATATTGCATAAATTGACAGTGAAAATTGAAATAAAGCTAAACTTCTATTAACAAAACACGTGTTAAATAAATTTGTTAGTAACGATGAAAAAATATTGAAATTGATATTTTACAAAAAGTTATGCGTTTAAAATGAAAACATTCTATTACAATAGATATAGTTTGTAAAATACCACGAGTTTCCATACTTTTTTATTTATTTTTTTCTAAATAGGATCCCCTCAATAAAATAATGACAAAAGTTAGGGGAAAATAAGATCTTTGTGAACACTTTGATGCCGTTTACTCGAACTTTTAGTTTCAAAAAGTAAGAATTTTCCATAAATACATAAAAAGAGATTTTATCAAAAATAAATAACTACAGTATATTAAAACAGGATATCTAATATTAGGAAAATAAACTCAATAGCATATGTCAAAATCAAAACTTTCAAAATCTCCCCAGTGAGCAGAATGTTCACTAAATATAAAAGACACACTTGAATCACTTCCTGATATTTTCCTCTGGTCACCACCAGAGGTTATCAGCCCCCTTTCTCATGTCTTTGTCTGGCAGCGGCCTGCAGCCATTAAGACTTCTCACGCAGCCATAAACAACGCAACTTCATGTAACTTATGCTGTGTTCTGAAGGCCAGATTTATGTTTGGTTGGTTAAAATAAACTACATTTTACTTATTTTAAAAATATATCCTTAGTGTAGATGTTGGAAAATGTCCATTGTTTAAGCAATGAGAATGTTAGTTAAGGGCGTTGGTTATTCAATAAAAGAAAGATACAACTTACGAGTGAAACATTAACAGAACTGTCAGGAAAATAATTTACATTTATGGAGAATCCCCTTCTAAATTTATAGATATTTATATATTTATTTCATAAATATTTCCAGCAGGATGTGTTTTTGTTTGTATTATATTTTTAAATGACAAGCAAAAGCGAAACATCTGCTTTAAAGGATTCTTCATAAAGCGTAAGAAATATTTTGAAGCTTATTTTCCTTAAAGATTTTTGGGGTTGGACTTGTCAAAGCAGGCGTATACTGATTACGTATTAAATGTATGACAACGGAAAAAATGTAGAAAAATTACTTATATCCAAATATTGTACAACAAATACAACAAATATAATCAAAATATATTGAATACAAATGTTGTCTCTTGTTTTTCTACTTGAATAACAAGCCATACAAGCCAGTTTGCCGAAAATAAAGTTTTTCTAGAGTCATACAACGAAATCCACGTAAGCCTGTACTGTCAAGATACAAGGTAAGCGCCCCTACCTTTAATGGTTATATTGTGGGCGATGTCGTGTTATTATTTCCTCTTGCTCTACATGCTCTATCCGGTTGCTGCGGATTGTTGCAGCTTGGTGCGGTTGGCGAGAAACGTCAAAAAGTTCTACCTGTCCAGCATGGTCAACAATACTCTCACACACACCTCGTGATGACTGCATGAAACGATTACTGGCTCGAAGAGGCGTAGGGCCACGCTGCGTATTACTATAATTTTTTTCAGTCCTTCCCCAAAAAACTGATGAGTCCAAATGTCGACACAAAGCTCCAAGAGATGGTCAGAAAAACGTGGGTCAAAGGATACAGCTACACTTCCCATTTTTATGAATTTATGGCATGCCATTAAGCCCCGGCTGTCTAGACGGGGGAAATAACACCTTGTTTGCCTACAAACAAACCGCCGAGCTCCGGCGTCCTCCCCCACTCTATTTATTATTCACAATCTTCTGTGATGTCAAGGTCAAAGTGACCACATAGTCATGGTCAAGGGTAAAATCAGAAGAGTTTTAACATTGGGTGGAAATCTAGAAGCCCAGACAAACTAAAAGCTCCAAAAGGTTTGGAGAAGCTGGAAAAACTTCACACGGCCCCGCATACCAAAGAAAATAAAACTTAATCTTAACTAGACTAGGCTTAGTTTTTAGTCCTTGAAAATACAACCACGGTACAATTGACATGCACTTTGGATATTAAAACATAAGTAGAAAATAAACGATTTAAACTTAGCTGGTCTTTTGGAGCATAACCGGGCTTAATGTTCATTCTAATCAGAAACCTAAATTACAGACTTGACATGAACATGTCTGAAGAAGCCCTCAAAATAAACCAGCTCCAGCTTGAGTCTGATACCCTGAACAGCTGCATGGGGACGTAAATTTGAGACTATTTGCCTCGAATCATTTTTCGTAAATATGGCTTATATAAGTAGCTTAACTGAGCCAGGGAGACACTCGGGCAGCAGAAAGAAAATAAACAAAACTAAATATTTTGAGTTGGTTACACTCATCTCTATTTAGATTTAGAAAACAGGAAATATATATGTGGTTTGGTGTTAAGGTGTAGTTTTGTATTTCGCTTACATGGACGTGTGCATTCGTGAGCTTCAAGTAACCTTTCCAGTAGTAACTAAATAAATAAATATATGTAAATGCGTGCATTCTATACGGGAATTCAATCAAAACGCAAGATTATGATAAATGGACTTATTATTGTATGAAAACTGGGAATATATACGATTTATTTACATTTAACAAGAAATAAATTTATTTTTGAATACGCCAGATCACCAAAATTATAATTGTATAAATTACCCTTTGGCCATAGTCGTGTCCCTAAATTCGCGCAAAACTTACCTGTTTTCGAGGCGTCGGCCGCGATCCAAACTGGAGTGGAATACATAGGAAATATAACGAGAATTTGTGTTAAGGCTGGTAGTTTCCTTTAATTAGGCAACGCAAACAAAATAAACAATGAGGGGATTTTTTATAGAAAAAAACCTTTCAATTCCACAAAATAATGCTAGGAATATAATGGGTTTGTCATAGTTTTTAATCTTGTAGTGTGGAATAAAGATGGATGTGTTCTTTATTTTGAAGACTGAATAATGTAACTCGGTGTATTTTCCCTCTGCTTTCGTTCTTTCTTACTTCTTTTTTGTACAAATTTTGTTTATATATTTTCAGAATTTGGCTTGATAACATCATATTTAACAATATAAGACTTGACGAACTAATACAATATCCAAACTGTTTGATCAGGTTGCCTATTGTTAAAAAAATTGAATAACTTTCTCGTTGATTAGCAACATCCCGTGCGTAATAACATCTTAAATGGACACTCAATAATTATTTGGTTGTGTTGATGCTGTACAAAAAAAAAAAAATAAAAAAAAAAAAAACGTACAGTAGTTCTGCAGCCCATTAACATTTCTGCATCTAAACGAATAGAAATTCTCTGAGCTGCTTAATTGACTGAAGTATGAGGGAGCATTTTCATAATCATTTATTTATGAAACAATGTTACCAGAACGCAATTCAACACCACAAAACAGTTCACAAACTGCACCAAAGTAGAAATTATACAGGCTTCGGATACATGGCGTGTGATCATAGCTCCAATTTTACACTGAACAAGGTCATAACAAAATAAAACGATTGTGCATTTATATGTAATACTCACTTTAATGGTTTACAATCATTCCAGTTGCATGACAGACAGAATTCTTCACTGATAAAGTAAAACATACAGGTTTATGATACTCCGGTACTAGTTAATATGATTTAAATATTGGAGGCATTGCACTATACAGATTAACAACATAGCAGGCTATGATTTAGCCCAGGCTTTACAGAAGAAATCCCCACATAGAGGAGCATTGCTTTTGAAATTCAGATGATTATTGTTTTTTATTTTATTTTTATTTTTTTCTGCTGAAAGTCTTTAATGTTAGCTGTAGAGACTGATTAAAGTCTAAAGTTCGACTTATGTTGTCCATATGGGCGATCATCCTCTCTAAAATGACAAAAGTGTCCTTTGATTTTGATCTTCCTCATTGCAAGCAGTTTGAGATGTCGTCAGTCTTTCTAAAGATTCAGGCTTGTAGAAGAAGGGGAAAAAACACGCAATACTTGTTTTTGAAATACAGATAGCATTTTAAATATTATATATTTATATATGTACATTTCTATAAAACAAAATCGAAATTAACTTTCAACATTTCACAGTTTTTAGAGGGTTATCTCTAAACTGAGAACTGCAGGGGGTTGTTGATGTGGTCTATATCCATGGTTCATGTTGGAAGTTAAATTAGAAAATTAAAACACACTCGACCAATACAAACAAATCAAATGTTTGTCAGTCGAGTTCTCTGAAGCGAGAGGTAAACAGATGGCATGTTGCTTTGGGAAGGTTCGAGGTGCAGCCTCTGTCTTTATCAAGTGGTGTGGATGTGATTGCTTTTGGATTTGCTGACGAATTTTTTCTCCTTAACCCGCCGGTTCTGGAACCAGATGGTGACCTGGCGCTCCGATAGGTTGGTGGCGGCCGAGATGCGCCTTCTCTTGTCTTTTGTGATGAACTTGCTGGCCGCGTACTCCTTCTCCAGCTCCTTGAGCTGGATCTTGGTGTAAGGGACACGTTTTTTGCGCCCACGACGGTAACTGCTGACCTCGGGCTGCAGGGGAACGACATCTTGAAAAGAAAGGGGACACTTTCAGAGATTGTTCAAATTAAACAATTCATACAACAATTGGAATAGCACTTGTTCATTAAAAAAAAATTGAGCTCAAACGCAGCGTGTAATTGAGTGTGTGAAGGTGTATGGACAATGTGTGTGCGCCTATAGATAGGAGGTGGGGCAGTTCTCAGGTGTTTTGCACCTGACATTTAGGCTGTCTGATCCAATTCCGTATTCCTTAAAAACACAATAATTAAAAAACAATCTCCACTCCTTTGTATTTTTAAATAAAACAAGGCGTTAACCTGCAAAAACTCTTGGATATGCCTTAAGGCGGCGAGTGATCACTGTTACTCCTTAAAATAGCAATGTACTTCATTTGTTTGCTGTTTAGATCTACAAACCACTGCGCAATTACTGTTAATGGCATCTTGGATAAATCTCTCGCTAAGATTTGGAGAGAAAGAATATTATGTCTAATGTCTGCAGAGCAGGGTATCCCAGAAAGTGCCTGTCTGAAAAACTATAAATTGCCTATAACCTACAACTTTCGACTAAATGGAGCATTTTTTAAATAATTTTATAATTTACTTTTTACATCTATAAAGTCAGTGCTGTAAGGAAATGTTATGCATGGTACAATGTTTATTTGACGAGTGAAATACTTGAAATAATACTTGAAATTTTTAATTTTTTTTTTTTTTTTGCAATAGTTGCAAACTTCTTTTGGTAAATTGGTGGTTTTCACACACACAATTAATAATAATTTAGAGTAATTCAAAGTGTGGATATATGGATTCTGAACTCCCTTCATGCCGAAATAGAATAGCTAGGCGATTTCTTTTCTTCTGTAAACTATAAAAGAACATATTAAGTCAGCTTTATATGTTTTGTAATATTTTTCATAAATTAAATCTTGAACTAAAATTGTGCAATACTGCATGGATGTTGTGGTGCCAGGTTATTTCTTTTAGGTTTTCAAATTTACTGCATTTGGTTTCATTTGGGAAAACCTCATTCTGTGTTTGAGCACATGTGCGCGCTTACTTGACAGCGTGCCCGTGCTTGCGTGGCTCTCTCCAATATATTTGCAACATAAAAATGAGAGTAGGGGGCTGCAGGGGGGAGATGCGGGGACTCCCTATGTGCAATCAAAATAGCTACAGATTTCATAAAGATCATAAAGGCAAAATGAGTTGCGTGCTAAATCGTTTCATGCATGTTAACGAAATGCAACATTATTTGAAATAATACGTGATTGTGAAACGTTTATCTATAGTGATGGCAATGCAAATGTTCTACATGAATCCAGATTGGCCTATATTCAAAAGACGCACCGCAGGGCGCATAGATTTACTGCCACAGTCCAAACCCAGCAAGCTATAGCTCAGTCACCACATTGTCATCCAGGGGGCAAAGGTATGCACTGATGTACCTTTATATTCTACGTGACAGCAAACTGTGTCCCATTCATCATGTGACTTTGCAAGGGACAGTACTCTGAATATAATCAGAACACCATCCAGCTAGAAAACCTAATGAATTCTATTATTATTGTGAATGTATATATAGTCCATCCTCCATCTTTATTTGTCCCATTCTAAAAAAATAAAAGTTAGAATTCAACTTAATTAAAAGGCAGGTACAGTCTGTCAACAAGTTAATATTTTTGCACACATTGACACTGAAATTAAATAAATGTTATTCATGGCTAAATGTAATTTGGCTGATGATTTAACATAGCATGTGTATGTACACACATGCATATTCTCAACTTGCATTAGAATAATGCTCTTCAATGTTGTTCAAGCCTGTTCGGTTTAAATTCCTGTAAAACATTTATAAACCTGTGCATATATATATATATCATACCTGGGAAGGGTGATTTCCAAAGATGAGTGGACTGTGTTTGCTCTTTCGAGCAGTACACCTGTCCATCCCAGCCGTTGGAGAGAGCCCAGTGCTGGTAGCCCTCCATGGGGATCAGAGCGTCGTGCCGCGGCTCAGGATGGGCGCTGATCCCTGGTACCACCGATACATCTAAATATCCGGGGACGGCTTGGTACGAGCTGGCGAAACTTGGGTAAAAAGCAAACTCTTTCGCCCTGGTAGACAGTTCTTCCGTGGGGATAGCCGTGCTGGGTTCGGCGTATTTCTCCGCGGGGTGGTACGAGCATGGCTTCTGCTGCAAGTTCACGTTGTGTGAGTGAGATAATCTACAGCCGTAATATGGGTTTCCAAACGGGTAGCCGTAGCTCAGGGAGGCGCTCGAAGACGTTTGGGGAGCGGGGCACTGCCGGCCGCTGTCAGGAGAGGAAATATCCGAGTACACAGAGCCCTGGTGGGTCGCTATTGAGCCAGAATGTCGTCCCAGCGCGGGGTGCGACATCAGGTCCCTGCAGTGGGTCGCAGGACAATTACCGCTCAGTCCCTCCATTGTTTGGCTTTTATTCTGGCTGCTTTCATTCGGGCTTTTTTCATAAACGTACATCAAGGTGTCCGCCCAGCGTGGATGCAGAACCAGCGAAGTCGTCATATCACGGGCTGCCGATGCTTTTTAAAAGTCGACTACTCCAAGACGGACACCTCATTTCCAACTACATTTTACACCGAGCGCATGCGCACACCGGGCCCAACTGTGTGTCCACTTCATTAAGAGTCTGGCACGTGATACGCTAACAAGTCCTGCGAGATTGGGCTTGAGAGCAGGGGTATAGCAGCTCCTTTAAAGACCCACTGTCTCGCATGACACCGCTTTCCCCCACAGAAAGCCGAGTCACACCATTGGTTTAAGTCAGCTAGACCCACACCCTTAAAGGGAAGTTCGGAAAACGCTCTAAGCTGGGCCAAGCGAAAACTATCAGAGACATTTAGCCGACTATGAGAACTAACTCAGAATGTATAGCTGCATAATGATACACGGAGCATTTTACACATAAAAATTGTGAAGTTTTGTTTTTATTAAAGGATATAATGCATGTTTTTTTACTGGTTTTGGACGGAGCGCAATGCGCAAAAGTTCATTTGGTTCAGTGCTTTACGCAAGCAACAATTTCCTGCTGAGGCTTGCTTTCCATATAAAAATGCATTTTAATTCATAAATCTGCTTTGGCTTATACTACAGTAGTAAATAGGATGCCTTAGAAATTGTGAAATATTAAAGCAATGGGGATTTTATTTTTATGAGCATGATGGTTCACACTAACATTCCTTATAATGCATCTGAATGTACAGTAGTGTTTTAATATTCCATAAGGAAGTTATTCATCAATAAACAGTATTTTTCTATAACCTTATAATTAGTTAACAAAACTCGAAAAAAATCTCAAAATATATTTTTTTTATCAAATAAAACATGACATCTACAATCTGTACCATTGCGTGTTTGTGCGTTTGTGAGATTCAAAAATATAGCTTTCCACCCCTAAAATGTGCAAACTTGGTCTTGTAAGAGTGTCAGCTGCACCTCCTCATAAGCGGCAAAAGCACCGGGACAAGAAACAAGGCTGTTCAGGTAAGCCACGATACTTACAGGTTTTGACTAACATCATAGTTTAATACTATTATTAAAGGATTTATCCAAATCGCTCATGAACAAGAGTCCCTATCCCTTCAGTTGAAACTTTCTCTGAAACATGAAGAAATATATTTTTTCTTTCAAAGCCTCGTATTATAATTTTTTGTAAAGATACGAAAATTAAAATCCTCGTTCTACAAACTCGTGATGTTTTTGGCACACTGAGTTATTGCTAATCTTAGTAGGCACTCCCTGGTGACAGAAAGAACAAGGGCGCTTTCAGTTTGAGACTGTGCAGACCCCAAGCAACTTTCACTCAAATCCAAGCTAAAAGAAAAATGTGGTCTTAATTCACCCAACAAAAAGTTATACGTTTTTATTTACAAACGCTATTAGTAACAGTTTCAGAGCGTCAAATTGCATCCGAGTGCTATACTATATCCTAAGCACATACATAAAAAAAAATCCTCTTTTCATTTTGTGATAAAATCCTATTTTAACTTGTTTGCAGAATCTACACATAATTGTTATCTGGGATAGGCCCAGAGAGCGTCTATAATGCCTATCCTATGAGTCACCTATAAAGCAGGCTCGGAGCTGCCCATGCGAAAAGGGCGCGCAGTGCATCAACACATTTCTTAGACTTATAGACATAAAGTGGCCACCAAGTCGTATTTGTATGCACAGCTCTGAGAAAGCTGGAGCCTGGCTACCTCCCCAATCGTTCCTGAGTGAGAGGCTGTAGCTTCTTTTGTCTCAGGGAAATTACAACTTCGGCGGAGGGCTCATCCAAATGGCAGCTGCAAGGAAGTCCAAGGTCAAGGTAAAAAAACGCAGACAAACAGGGTCGTAAGGAGAGTCTAGACAGACAAGAATGAACTTCACACTAGAGTATACATGCAAACTAGCCGTTATTTGGGGAGCATGGCTGAAAATGTGTGCAGAGAGAACGGAGAATGGAGTGGAGCACAGGAACTATTAAAAAAATAAAGAACATAGGTAAAAATTAAGTCTTGCGGGAGAACTTTCAGTTAAAACGAAACAAAGAATTTACTGAAACCTGTCTTTAGCTTGTTAGCAGTATATTTCTTCAATGACATTAAAAAATGTGTCCAAATGAAACAATATTTAGCAGAGAATAATAATCTCAATATAATAAACCCTGATCAAAAATTTCAACGAACTAGATATTGAGGGGTTAAATTTGAATAAAAAACATAAAGTGGTCTTGTTTTAAGAGGCAGCAAAAAGTATATATAATGTATATATACATATATACAAATATATATATATATATATATATACAAATATATATATATATATATATATATATATATATATATATATATATATATATACCTTGACCTATATATATATATATATATATATATATATATATATATATATATATATATATATATGATAAAACGATGATAAAAATATGAAATAATGGTGTAGGTCGGATCTTAATAGAGGTAGAGTATATATATATATATATATATATATATATATATATATATATATATATATATATATATATATATATATATATATATATATATATATATATATATATATATATATATATATATACTCTACCTCTATTAAGATCCGACCTACACCATTATTTCATATTTTTATCATCGTTATAGCAATGATAGTAATATGAAAAAAGGGAGTAGGTCTGATCCTAACAGAAGCAGTTGATAACTTCACTTTGCAACAATGTAGCACTTACACAGACTTAAATGACTTACGGAGTTAACTATAAACCTAATAATAAATGTTCAAATTATATATCTTGTTTTACTTCTTATAACATGCCAGTATTATTAGATGAGTATTCACCTCGCATGCCAGCAATGTAATGAGGTCCGACACATATCTAACTGGAATAGTTCACTTTAAATATATCTATAAGGTTTATAAACAGCAGACATGCTGCAGATAGACAAGCGCTTTCCTACAGGATTAGCACTTGCTTACATTTCATAGCACAGTTACATTTTATACTATCCAACTATTGTGACCTGTGAACATAAAAAGTTTAGCAGACAGCTAATATAAACACTGGAACTTACTCTGACATTTTCCTCACACCGCAGCAATTATATACATATGAAAAACACATATATTCTTAGGTTTAAAACAAAGTTTAATAAAATCTCTTGCAGGATCTTTAAGAGGCTAATTATTGTTTTTGTTTTTCGTTTGTTTTTTTCCCCTTTGCAAATAAAATTAGACAAGAAATAACTTGTCAAGTAGGTTATATAACTTACAAGAAACTGCTTTCGTTTCTTTTTTAACTCCATTCAACTGATTACAAAATAAAGTGCCGCCGATTAAAATGCGTCAATTTTAATTCAGCAACAATGTCCGGCTACAGACGTTGAAGAAAACCTTCTCTCACGATTTTTTTTTTCTTTTACTTTAAACGCATATTTCTTTCACTCATTCCAATAATGCTACACAACTATAATTAATTAGTTACTTTTAACAAAAAGGACTAGGCCTATTCTTACATAAATTGGTTGTATTATATCACATTCTAAGCATTGTACGAATAAAGTATCAAATATTCAAAAAACAACATACACTAAAGTAATGTTTTTAGGTTTGTATCCCAGTAGGTTCAAATATTTATGAGTTTTAAAATGGAACAACAGCAGTGCCCAGGCAAGATGTGGGGCTGTGAATGACAAGCAGACATCATGTCCCTCCAGACGAATCCTGTCGAGCAGGAAGAAAGCCCGTCTGATGCAGAGGTTGTGGGGGAGGGGAGAGCATCTCCATGCAACTGCATGTTGGTTACCTGCAGTCACCCTCTCTCTCAACAACTGCACTGCATATAGGCACATGACTTTGCCGGCGCTTAAAAGGCAATAAGAATATGCTTCTGAAGACTTATTTTCCTACACTTTTGGACTTGTATTTCAAATTACTCACAATGTTCATTTAAAAAGACAAGTGACTAGATCTACAAACAATTAGTTTCAAAAGTTTTTTTTTTTTTTTTTTTTTTTAAGAATAAATAGCAGAACACAGCGTGGTTACTTAAAGAGGTAAATTCAGATTATACATTTTCAGTATCGACAAACACGTTCTTAGTGCTGTTAGAGTGCAAATCCATAAGCATAATATATCCTTAAATAAACCACGTAGGTACGCAAAAATTTGCTGACTGCTTGCAGGTAGACTTCAATGTGCGTCATGAGCCCTGGAATTAGATTACGTTCATGAGTTTCTAGCCAGCTCTTGGCGCTTATGAAATAAGCTGATTTAATGTTTAAACAAAACAAAAAAAATCCCAACTACACCCTTCTGACACATCCGCATGCAAGTTTTTGCTACTGAACCAAAAGAGCGATATGATTATATATAAAAGTCAGTAATCAGGCTAAATCGGGATCATAGTCATTTGTGACGTTGTCGGCGGCTTCTACTCTATAGGGTTTAGGGAAATTCTGTTGGCTTATCACACATTTACCTTTAAAAACGGGTAAATTTTGCTGGGTTTATTAAAGAAAATAAAAAAGGCAAGGAGGAATGTTTGGAGATCGGTTTAACGATGCTCGCTTTTGTGTTAAAATATTTTAAAGTATATTTTTTTAATTAAACCAGACGCCTAATTAGAAGCCGAAGGTAATGACTTTGATTGAAGATATTCTACTCACAGGAAGGTTTAAGCCAGGAGCTAATAACAGTAGACTTCAAAAGGGCTCGATAATGTTATTGATCCTGGGGTTGATTGTCTAATGTGTGATCAAAATTCATTAATTTGATGTGGAATTCCTTCTTTAGGATTTTAAAGGCTTTAATGAAACATATCACCTTAAACTTGCACATGTTTTTTTTCTTAACCTAATACAGAAGGAAATTAATTCATTTAAATAATAATAATGGGTCTAAGACACTGTTTTGAATAATAATAAAAAAGACATGCTCATATCCAATTCAATTCGTTTTTTATATAGCGCCAAATCAGAACATGTGTTCATAAGGCACATATCCATATCGAAGACATTGATGAAACCATATAAGGGTTAAAATAAAGATTAAAAAGTAACTATTTTCTTATTACTGCATCTCCACTGATAATCACTGAGGAAACCAACCATTGGTAGCAACTAAGTTTCAGGGTGTTTCTGATGGTTATTCAGTTAGATTAAAATTGCATATATTCATCATTATTAATAGATTAAAAGAATAGAGATTAAAAGGAAACATATCTTGAGCCAGCTTTGATTTAAAGGAAACGTTATCAAAGATTATTACAATGCTTAACAAGTGCAAGGGAATACCTGTAAACATAAACCACAATCTATCCCACAGTGCAAAGCACTGAAAGCATTAAATGTTAAAGAAACTATATGAACAAAAATTAAGAAGTGGGGCTTACATAAGTAATGTAACCGAGGGTAATTGTGCACCTTGTTGGGGGCATATGAGGTGTGGGACCTTGGATGGACTTATTAACCTTATATATTCTTTAAAAAATAATAATTTCGAGGTTATTTCTACACCCCATTTAAATCAGCACAAATGTGTGTAACTCTTTCTGTGTATGAGTGTTTCTGTATGTTAGTGCTTGTGGTGGGTGGGGGGTGGAGATGCTTAAAAGAAGAACAGGCTCTTGTTCTGAATGCAGAGGAACAGTGCATAGAGTCCACTGTCAGGAAGATAGCTCTGCAAAACTGAAACAGCATATTATCCTGGGATTTTTATTTTTATTTTTTTTTGCTTAGATTTAATTATGCATGTGCAGAATGTTCTCAGTTTACGACCAACCCCCTCCGTAGAGCAAGGAATCTAAACGCCATGCCAAGAGTAGAACACGTGCGTGCCAGCAGTGAAGGGTGCATGTGATTTAAAAAAAAAGAAAGAAAGAAAGAAAAGAAAGCATGGCTTAAAATACAAGCGAATTAAAGTAGCATCACAAGCAAAAACAAACGTTCACCTTCAGACCCCTAATCCCGTGCAGTTTTATTTCTTTCACACATGAAGCCCATTTTAAAATATACGCATGCAGCAAAAATATCTATAAATGATCATCTTTAGGCGATAGGGGTGAAGTGACGTTTTATCAACACTTTTAATCTCACAAGAACGCTAATAACTTAAAAAAAACTCTTTAAAACTGTTTTAAATTAAAAATTCAACGTGTTGAGGTAGGTATTTTTCAGTTTTTCAATGAATTATAACGGAAAGCAATGACACCATTACCGACATTTTGCAGGATATCTAGGTTAATTGTCTCGCTGCCAATGCAGCAAAACAAACGAGTATTTATTTTCAGATAAAATACTAGATAAAATAAAGATGGACACTGACCCGTGAATTTGAATCAGTAATAATGAGTGCTAGTTATTGTGAATTATTATTTACATGAGCAGTGACATAAAAGGAAATTAAGGATTTGATATTACTTTGAGAGAGTTAACTTTGATTTAGCCAGAAAAACAGTTGAAAAATGTCCTATTTGTGTGAAAAATATTTGCATATTTAAAGTAATCTTCTTGTGATATTGTAATATGTTGTTCTGACGCAAGGTGCACCTAAATACGTTTCGTTGCATGCTCCACATCCTTAATAACAACAAGGACTATTCTGATTCTGTACTCACAGCTGTACCCAATGTATTAGAAAGCTTTGAAGCGTCCATGGGCTCCCACCTACCTACCTCATGTGTGCGCAGGGCGGGATGGGGAAAAACAAACTTTTTAAAAGGATTTTTTAAAAATAAATCTGGGTAGCAAGCTTTTCGGATGCATGCACAATAACACTTGAATTCTCCTATAGGATAAAATGTCTAGAATAAAGAAGAGATACAAAAAGAAAACAAAAATGCATGAAAGACAAGTGTTACTAGTAGAGCTGGGTTTAACTGGAGCTGAGCCCCAGATTAAAATGTGTTTAGGGCTTCATACAGCCTTGCGACGTCTATGCCAGGATCAGTGTGATAGCTAGTGTGCACTCTTGACAAACATTTTAGGCTATATGACTTTTAGCTTCCTAGTGAAAAGAAATATTGATATTGTTCAAGTTTTAATTCACACCAAGTAGACTGAACATACACAATATACCGCTTTACTGCAGTTTTGCGTGTTCAATGGACGTCAAATATGGAATATGAACAGTTTGGCACCAACATGATTCTAACAAGCAATGTGAAAGCCAACCTTATCCTAATGGTTTTGTGAAGTGACGAGGTAGATTGTAGGTTGCGTTGGGTAGGCTAATAACCCGTCAGATGACCAATGCGCGTGCAAAAGAAAGATTTTTTTTAACCCCAAACCATATAGATCTTTACCTCTGCGCTTGAGTCAGCTTTTTAGACATTAAATATAATGGATGGGTTTACCACGACTGGTGCAAAGCAATGCATGGATACATGCACATCGTAACCCTGCTTACGGTTTACTTGTGACCTGACTAGTTTAGCAGATAGACTATGGGCGGAAGCTTCTGGGCTAACCGCAAAATAAAGCAGACCGGGCGGAGCCGCGCCCAGGACAGAGGGCAGTCTGGTAGACCACCGCGGTCGCAAGGCCAGAGAGGATTTACAAAATACAGCATAGGCTTTACAGCGCTTTTATTTGCTGCATTTGTTATTGTTATTAAAATGTCAGCCTTTCTACCTGGACGCAGACTAATAACGCTTTCACAAAGCAAGTGTAAATTTGACTAGACTAGGATCCTTTGACCCCCCCAAACAAAAAAGTAAAATATATAAAAAAGTGTAGGATTCAAAATACTAAACTGCAGCCATTTTTTAATCTGCACGCAATACGCCTGAGCACAAAAATATAGTAATAGCAAGGGTATTGGTTTCGTTAGACAACATGCATGCCGCAAATTGCATAAAAAGAAACTGTTGATGAAGGAGTAAGTTAACGCTCCATCTCAGAGAATGTGTTTTTTTCTTTTGTTTTGTTATTTTTTTCTGGCGCTTTTTCCATATCCGATATGTCTCATTATGGCAATGAGTGCAATTCTAAATAAAGAATTATCATATTTTCTTGGATAAATAATCTAAAAAACATTTAGGCAACAGCTCCTTAGAAGAACTGTCGCAAACCCTGTTGGACTGCGCGCTAGATTAATACATCCTATTAGAAAATGCTCAGGCAGGATTTTTTTACACAGCTTCGAATGAATGACTGAGGTCCCATTTTGCTGCTTTTCCTGCTGCAGCCCAGGGAGCAAAGCACCAAGAGGCAAAATAAATCCGTCCGACGTCTCGTCGGAAGTCCAAGTTCAAGTTAAGAGAGGCGGTCGCTCCATCCGCCTGGATAGCAAAACAAAAGACACACACGCTCATCATTAATCATCTCAGCTCTTCTGCCAGGGAATATAACTTTGCTTTAACCTACGGGCACATTTCTGACTATAGGTCCACTTTAAATGAATCTTTTAAATGCTATCCTGCATTTGGATATAGTTTTACATTTTATTCCCCTATTAAGCGTATCTGCTGCGATGCAGTTCACCAGAAAGAAAAAAAAATGAAGCCGTAATAGTCACGAATATTAATATTAAGACGTAGTTCAAACAGGGTAAGAAATGTTTTTGAAATTCTGTTTGTTTACAATTAAAAGTCTTGTCTGAACTGTATAGGTCGGCTGGAGATGGAGGATAGTAGCATGCGTAAAATAGCTATGTATATTGATAAGTATGTGGAAGAAGTCTAGAAAAAAATACGATATCAATTACTGTGTCTTTTAATAATTGATGTGCTAGAAAATCTGTTTAGCTACCCGGAAATGTGTCTGAATTACAAAATGCACATTAAAATAGGGGTTTCCTGAGCGATGAAAAAAGGATAAGGAAGATAGACCTGCAGCGAATCTATAGATTTACCTCAACATAGATATGCATTTCCATTTAAATTAAAACAAATACCAGGCTTGATAATTTTTTTTCTTAAATTATACTAAAGTGATTTCAACAACCCTTTATTTCCAATAGCACATGCATTGTTCTTATTTCTGGCAAATGAAAATATAGCTACAATAATCAGATAAATAGAAATGTATATGTGGTCCATTCTTAGTAACGGTTTGATTATTTTCCCTTCAAACCACAAGGTAAACCATAACTTAAATAGAGACAGTAGTGTATATGTGCATGCCACTTTTTAGAAAAACTTGCTCCCAGTACATTGCATCAAGTCGTAGGAAATTTACTGAAAGCACTTAAAATAAATAAATAAACTAAAATAAAAGGCGCTTTGCTGCAAGCCTAAAATCACCAAGGCTGCTAGTTTTGGAAAAGTTGCGGATTGGAAAATGATGTCAGCACCTGCTTGCATTTGAGATGGAGTAAACTTTCCCATCTGAAATGAAGCACATAACCCACACTGAACCGCAGAGACGACAGCCTGAACCAAACCGAGCCCCCTTGTTTGTTCCAAAGTGTTTGTGAACGTCTTTATGTGACAAACATGCAGGGCCAGACAGCAGCAGGAAGCAGCTCTGCGTGAGACCAATGCTCGTCAAAAAGCACATTATTCATCAGAAGTGTGGCAAAGTGGTCACATAGGGATGAAAACGATACTTATAACTCACGCCTTTTCCCCTTTCATGTAACATGTGAACTATAAACATGGAAGATGGTGATTTTTGTTGTTACATTTGGCGAAACCAAACACTAAGAGTAAACCTGACTGATTTGCAAGTTCCACTTAATATATAAATATTTTTTAAAACTCAACAACTTATTTTTCATTTGAAGACTGACGATAAACCGCTGATTCGTAGCAATTTGCATAATTCAACGAATTTTCCCCTGCGGTATAAATCCAGATAGGCCAGTAAGTCCTATCCACTGAGAAAGAGCTGCAGTGGATGCCAGTTTTATGATACATGTGTATGAATATGCTGTAATACGTCTTTAACCCCGAAACACAAATGATTTGTTTCTCAGTACAATGCACATGTATGCAATGCTTCCAGCGTTGTTTGACGCATCTATTCTAATGCTGTCAACTTGAAGGAAAAGATTAAGCGTCAGTTTCTACAAATGTTGGCTTCCTGTGTCTAAATGCTTTTCTACTGAGTCCCTTGCCTTCACCTCTATACAAGGAACAAATTCGATCTTAAAACATCCACTTCTTGTTTGAAAGAGAGCGCAAATAGTGTTTTTATTATAATTTGATTCTTATTTTCAGATATTTTTGTGAGAGAGATGTGCGCAGGGAAATAGACTCTTTCTAAAAAACATATATGAAAGGAATGAGCAGTTGCTAAAACAAAGAGGTTTACGTCATACTTATTGCAAAATTAATAAATACTCAAATTATCATGGTGACCGAGACTTTATTTTTTGCGTATTTTCCTAATTTGGTGATGGCAATATAGGAAAGTATTTTTGCAAAGTATGCTTAGCTTTTTGGGGGATTTGGTTTTGGCTGGTTCTCAAAGGAGACACCCAAAGCACCAGATTTTAAAATTGACATAAATATGATTTTTGAGCACACCTGTGCTTGTACCAAAGGACTGAATTCAAAGATATACAAGTCGAACGAGCAGAAATCAGTGGTGGTTTATTTGTGCATTGCCTACAACAAAGACTATAAAGAGCAAGGCGAAGTTCAAGTTCAAAGTCCCTGCATTCAGACCGAGCTGGGTGTGCTCATGGAGGAGACGCCATTCGATCACATTGTTAAATAAAACGGATTACATTTACACACGAAAGGTCTTTATTTCGTCCTACAGAAAAAAAAACAGCTGCACACATGTATCAAAGATACATTTTAATCGAAACAAAAGGGAATAAAGAAACACTTTTACCACCATATTCAACTTTTTTTTCGCAGCTGCTTTAAGCCATCTAAAATATTTTTTTTTTCTTTTTTTTTTTTTTTCAAATGCATCAACAAATTTCACTGTTGGAAAACAATAACAAGATTAACACTGATCATTTTATCGATCGGTTGTTTTTTAAACTGTAGACTAACCTATAGAAATTACGAGCAGATTCCATCCGATCAAAACCTTCAAATGTTAGATAAAGCGGGTGAAAAAATATACATTTAGTCAAAAAAAATCTTTAAAAATGCGCGCATAACACAAGAAAAATAAATCCCCCAAATAAAAGTGATTGTGACAAACAAATATGGATGTTACTGAGAAAGAGAACAAAGGCCCGTACAATGCAAAAGTCTGAACTCCTCTCGAGTAAAAGTCAATATATTTTTGTTTAAATTGGAAATTTAAAACTAACACGCGCTTCATTTCGATTCCTATAATTAGGCTACATGAGTAAGATTCGCATATAATACTTTGTTGGATTGTTTAATGAAGAATCAACGCCGCCGTTATTTTGTTTTACATGATTGTTCTTTGAAAATGAATAAAAATACAAAGTCTTTGGACTTTAAAGGCGCTGCACTGCGTCACTGAGCGAATCTGTATTTAAAAACTGAAAAAAAAATTCTGTTTAATTGCCCAATTAACAACCCGCCTGGCTATAAAATAATTCGCATCGGTAAGATATTAAATGCATGAGAGGTTTTATAAATGTGGTTATGGAGTTCCATTCAGATTGTGACAAAAGCGTCACGTCAGGCCTTTCCTTTTTTCTTGTTGACCAGTAACGCGAGAAATATAATTTAACAAAAACGTGCAAAACACGGAATAAAAATCGGCTCATCTCTAGGTTATAGAAAAGAAATGCTGAAGTAAAGATATTGCTTTCTTAACATAATCAAGGTATGATACATAGGAAAATAATAATAAGTTGTTGGGGTACATAACAATTGAAATACAAAAACAGAAAATATTTAATTAACTCAATGTTTAGGGGTTCTTATGTTGATTCTTGCGACCTGTTTGATGTATTTTGCATCCCATTAGTAAAACACATCCTTTCTTATGTCTTTCTACTTGGTTTATAATATACATTGTCACGTCTAAGTTTATTAAAGAAAACAAGCAGCTAATATTTAAAAAGATTATGAATGTTTGCCCTTAAGATTTTAAAAAGATGGAACTTTATTAAAATTGTAAATAGAAGGAAATAAAAAATGATCTTATCATTCGTAGTAAAACCTGGTGGTCCACATTTTAAATGGAAAGCCCTAAGGGCACAACTTCTGTGTGTAAATGGTTCTCTCCAGCTCGCTTTGACTGCTGAGGAATCCTGGAAAAATCCCACAGAGAGACATTTCAGGACTTTCTTTAAAGTCAGGTTATTGACAAAGAAAGCGTTTATTTCTAGCTAAACTGTTGTCAAATATTGGAACTTTTTTCCTTTTTGCTTGAAGAAACTGGAGTTATGCGAGGATATATTTAAGGCAGCTCAATTTCTGTTTATCAAACCTTTCATTATAAAATTAAATGAAATAAGAATAATAAATAAAGGAAGAAAGACAAGATCTCAAAAGCATTCACAGAATTACTTTTTTTTTTGCTTCAATAATTTAATCTGACCGCAAGTGTCAAACATTCATGTGAAATAAACTTATCAACCAGTTGGTTGTAGGCCCGAAGCAGGATGTAATTCATATTTTCAAATGATCATCTCTGTTTTAATTAATAAGGTATCAGTTTGATGCACTTTTTTACAACTTGGTGAGTCTGAATTAATGTAAATACAGCTGAAAACAGTAACTTAGAAACAGATGATCCTTAACTCGTGAGGGTCTTCTAGTGAAATTTGGAAAGCAATATCATTTTTTAAGAAACACAGACTTGATGGCCAAAGTAGATATAAAGGTGCCAAAAATAGGGCTACTTTGGAAAAAAATTGTTAGAGGCTTACAATTACTTTAAATTTGTGTGATGGGTAAGCTTCCAGCAGAAGGCTAATTTTAATCATACAGCCAACACATGCTTTAAATTTAATATATTCATGAGTTATAATGACATGGACAAACACATAACAAAAGATGATTGGTAAGGTTTGAGACCTGATATCCATAGGTGCTCTATGTCAAATCATATTGAATTTAAGGTATTTTGCAAAACATTAAAATTTCAATTTTACTCTATACAAGTGAAAATACTGTAGATTCATATTCTATAATAAATTAAGCTGTTCCTGCAGTGAAAGGTTTTTCTACAAATTGTAAATTAGGAAACCAATTATAAATGGACACCAACGTTTTGAGATTCTTATTCATGAAATAGAATTTAAACAAAATATAATTTTCGGTTTCATAACTTATTTGTTTTGAACTCTCATTAAAAATTATCAATGAAAAATCTGTTGAGATTTCTAAACATATACAAGGTTAAAGAGCTCAAGAGATTTTAATACTTTTGAGCAGCAATGTAGAGCAATAATGTAAAGATTTTGTGTTTCAGAGTCTTTTAATAGAGGAAGGGGATGGTGCACATAGGCAATGGCATACAGAACCAGTGAGGGCAGGGCAGGCACATTAAGTAAGGAAGGCAGACATTGCACACAAGGGCTGGAACAAATCTAAACCAGGCAAAAAGACAATCTGGTGTAGATTGACAGAGAGGGAAAGGTAATAATAGGCATGATAAAAGCTGTGAGGAATGAGGGTGATTAGGAGAGCGACATGTGCTTCTAGTCTCTCTAATTGACATAGTGGGACACAGCAGAAAGTGGCAAGCCTTCAGGTAGCCCAAAAACAACCAAAGAGAGACAGGCAACATGAGAGTTTTACATTTAACCTGATCATGTTTTCCAATTTATATACGTACTGTCTTAGATTGGGTTCTTGAGATATTTCACCCTGGTAAGTTCAGCTATGTTCAAGCTTCCATTTCTTATTGGGTCAATACAGGCCAATGATACAGAAATACCACCTGTCTGGCCAAAGTCTGGAATCAAACAGCATCAACTGTTTACAGGGAAATCAATACACATTTTCTTGATGCCAAATATCTGAATAACATGTGTTTCTGCAGTTGCACCAATTATTTAATTTAATTCAACTAAACTGTATTTAGTTAAGTTGATTTCAAAAGAGACAAAATTACTTATTTTTGAATTTGTATATAGTGCAGTTCAATACAATATATTCCTATCCAAAACAAATTAAATGGTGTTATTTGAAGAAACTAATAAATACGATGTATTAACTGTGTTTCTGATTGAAACCTACATTGCAATATGGATAGAAATGGTCTTTGATATGACTGACTTTTCATGACTGCTCATGAACAGCTTGAAGCTATAAAAGATGACCATACGTTAACTTGCTTATCAAATAATGACTACATTTTCAGAGGGAGACCTGTAAACCTCATAACATTGACTTCTTTTCATTTCTGCCATTAGCAGAGCAAAAGACAAACAAGAAACTGTTGTCTACAGTCCATATGTTTATTTCAAGATGCTGATATTTATGGCAATTGGTTGTTTTACATTTTATTCAGCAATATTCTAACTTATTTATTTCCCTTTTCTTTATCCTAACAACATTGCTCGTTAAAGGCCAGTTGGTATTCAGAAGAAATGGTTTTCAAGTGAATAAGCCCAATATCAACAATATCAAACAACAATATCAAACAGGAAGGCTGTTTGCATTCATTTTGTCACTGGAAGACTAAAAATTCGTATTTTTTCTTTTTTCCCTCTTTTTCGTCTCACCAAGCAGTCTTTACTGCATTTTATTAACCTTAACAATTGTGGTGTGGCGGCTGCAGCACCTCAGACTGGAAGAAAGTGAGAAGAGTTGTGAGAACAGCAGAAAGGATTATCGGGGCTCCACTTCCCTCCATAAAAGACATTTCATCCCAGCACTGTGTGTCTTGATCCCGTAACATTATCAATGACCCCTTCCACCCCCACCATGGACTGTTCTCCCTGCTGCCCTCTGGGAAGAGGCTTTGGAGCATTAGATAAAGGTCCAGCAGATTCTGCAACAGTTTCTTCCAAGCTGCCATCAGACTGCTGAACTGTTGAAAAAAACTCTAAATCATCTCACAAACTCTACATCACACTGAGAACCCCAAACCAAAAATACTGCATATTTGCACCATATATAGTAATGCACTGAATTTCCATGTCAATGTGTTTTTTGCATCATGTTTTTTTTCCTCCCGCACTGTTTACATTTGATCACTGCTGCACTTTATAAAATGGAAATGTTCTTTTACTGTCTGAAAAGCTGTACAAAACGAAATTTCATTTTGTACACACTCTGTGTATAGAAAGTGACAATAAAAGTTGTCTAAGTCTAAATACCCAGTTGACTACATCTTGGGAGTCGGTCCTGTTTACATTTATGTGCATTGGGAATATAAAAAATAAAGCTAAGTTTGAAATGGGGTTGCCTAAGTAGTAAAGATTCTTTGCCTTAAACTTGCAATGAAAAATATAAGGTAGAATTAAAATTAAAGTAACTGATGAACGAGATTAAAGAAAACATGAAGAAACTGTATTTCTGGGGTAGGCCTAATTTGTCTTTAACAAATACAGTAGGTCAAAATAAAATAATAAATACCAAAAACACATTTATAGATTTTTTTCTTGTTTGGGTATTTGTTCTTTTGTTTTGCTTGACTTTAATGCTTGACTGTAATGATATCAGAATTTCCATTATGAAATTATTTGCACTTGCAACTTATTTTTTATTTGTCAATCTCTGTCTTAATATATTTCAATAATAAAACAGAAAAATCAAAAAACAAAACAAAAAAAACTAAAACTTTTTAGCTGATGAAGACTAAAGAGCACAGAACCAACAAGAACAAATTGCAGCATTAATACATCAAATTCTATGTTTAGGCACTACAAGTGGCTATGATCTATAATACAAAGACTCTGCAAAAGCAAAGGTAATTAATAAAGAAATTAGATAATGTGTTTTATGTTTTTTGTGAATCAATTTAGATTCATTTGGATTGGCGGACATTGTATTGTGATCTAGGTGTCAGTGTTAGATTTTTGGATTTCTGTTGATCTGTTTCTTTCACTGTTTCCATTGTTATAGTTATCATTTTATTTATTAATAATTGATTAGGTTTTTGATGTTTTCTATGTTTAATTTGTATTTTTCTTTTTCTGTAAAATTCTTCCCCATGCTCTATTTGTCTGCTCTGCTCATTATTTTCTGATCTGTATGCATTGCCTAGTCCTCACTCGCTCCCAGTATTTGAACAGTGTGTTGTCATTGTTTCTTCAGTGGAATATCCGGTTGTTCTGCGTTACACTCCCTGGTTTACTCATTGTTCTCTTTTTCTCTGCCTGGATCCATGCCTGTGTCTCTTGCTGAAGTTAGAGGATCTTTTTTCTCTTTGTCTTATTTCCTCATTAAATAATATTTTGCCACAACCAAACTCTAACTTAGCCTATAATTATTTTAAAGCTAAACCTGTAATGCTGCATCCATCTGAAGGCTAGGACATAAAAAGGAACTGTAAAATACTGATCAGTTTCAACAATTTACAACAGTTAACCAAAAACACAATCAAGTATCTGGAAGCATCAAACATAATAAATAGATTTGCTGGTTGATACATTGAAAATGGTATTATGAAGACAAGGAAACACCCATGTTAATGAACCCAAATTTTGTATGAATTTGTGAAATTCTGGAAGTTCATAATATGTCCATGGACCAATAAACCTAAATCAAATAATTTAACGACCATATCCCTCTGCCACCAGCTTCTGCAGATCTTTTCTTATGAGCCATTCATTTAAATTTGGTATGTTTAAGCAGGGAAATATGTAAAGCAAACCCTCCAGGTCCCTCCCCAACCCTCATAGCATCATTAATGACACTTGAAATTATATCAGGCAGTAAGCCTGAACCACAAAACTTAAAAAGGATTTCAGTACCAAAAAACACTTGAGTAAAATAAATATCTTTATTTGAATTCAAGTAGTAGGCTAATTCCTGCATATCTGGTAACCACTCCCTAACCCAAAATTATTTTACACTTAAAATATGTCTTTGTTCAAACAGAAACATGTGGGTGTCAGGAAATATTGACTGGAGCTGAGCTGATATTTGGCAAACACACTTTCTTTCCGGTCCACCATTTTTTGCTGTGTCGTCAGACCTGTAAAGCCTCCTGCTGTCAAGTTATTGATGTCGTAAACGTGAACACACTTACAGTGAGGCCGCCAAATGAAGTGTTGTCATGGTGACTGCAGCTAGATTGTTTTTTTTTCTTGCACACTGACAGCGCAGTACTCTGGATATGTCTATCTGTTTTGGTCAGCCTAAAAGATCCTAACAGTTATTTAAAGCTAGAGCAATAAAATTATTCTGGGTATGGTACAGAGCGAATGAAGCCCTCTGATTCTGCCATTTCTTTGACTTTCCTTCGTAACACCACAAATTACATATTACTAGTGTTAATGAAACGTCTCTGTAGTTATTTCATAGCTTTCCAGGAAATAACTGATATATATCTATATGTGTATATATAGACATATATGTAGACCATAGAAAAGATTACTATGGCAAAGAAAATGTGGACAAACAGTATGAGGATACTGCAATGGTTCATTACAAGGCATAAATAATCTTATCTCAGGTTGATTCTCATTATTAGCAATGGATTACCAAACCACAGATGAACAAACAAAGACTATTTCTTTCAGAAGATTTATTTGTTGTTCTGGTCTATATTTGAGTGATTTTTTAAACTGAGTATAGAGGGAGAAAATGGTGCCTCTTCAATGGTATCAAGTTCCACTGAGGTCTTGTCAAGCTTTTTTCGTTTAAACGTGGTTTGGCACCATGTAAGTTTAACTTTGATGTCCAGTTGGTTGCAATACTTCTTTGATTTCTTCAAATGACACAATTTAAAGCTTTGTGGTTTGTCACAGTTTTGCATTCCTTTCTGAGTTACAGGGCAAGCTTTCCCTGTTTTTGGTGAGCTTGGATGTAATTATGGACAGTCTCTCAAAACATTCCAACTACAAAGTATTTCTTTCACTGTTGTTTTATTCTGTGGTATTTGTCCTTCTCTGAGATTAACAATGGGCATGCAAGGTGACACACACATAACAAAAGTTTAAATAATGAATAAGAATGTTATTGGCAAATGTCTAAATCTTCAAAAAGATAAGGGTTTTGTCAAACAATGATTAAAGGTTGTTAAGATGAATGAAGAATGTTAGATTTCAAGGTATAACTGGGATTTTGTAAGTAATAGGTTTAAATGAAGAATAGGAATCTGAATGTCAAGCTAACAATAGGAATAAGAAAATGTTATTGTTAACTACCACTGCACTCTTAGGTCTGTGTAATTACTGTTGTTTTGACCATTTATTTTTGGTATCTTGTCTTGGTCAAGGTTTCAGACACTTTGTACTTTGAGTTTGGATGTTGTTGCTGTAATTGCATGGTTTCTGGTCTGAGTCTACATCTTTTTTTCCAACTTGACTCTTTGTCTTTCTTAATCAGGGTCAAGGGTAACCAGCCTCTCACAGTGATTGTTCAGAATAGCCTCCATAAGAGCTTTTCAACTAGCTTTTCATACCTGGTTGAGTCTCCAAGTCCTTCTCCGGAGCCAAAGTTGAAACCCTGGGGTCCTTTTGGCCCCTTTTCCATTAGGGCCTATTTGGATGACTCATCTCGGCTCTACTTGAGATTGAATGGTTTGGGTAGATTTTTAGTAGTATTTAACTCAGTGGAGCTTTAACTGTGGCCTTTACAGTGTGGAAAAAACACAATGCATTGTGGCCACCAGCATCTGAACATTAGTTTACACTGACTGCATCGAAAATGCAGTGCTTGTGTTTTTTTATTATAACAAGTAAATAAATACAGTGAATCATGATAAATACCTTTATAAATATGCTGGGTCCTTAAGTGTCACTCTCATTCATAAAACTGTTTGGGTAATGAATAGGGGAATTTTTTTTTTTTCCAACGTTGAAGAAAGGTCAAGGATTTTGTGCCTGTCCTCTTCAACAGACCAAGCATTGCACATGACCTGGATAGCAGAGGTGAGACAAACAAATATCTCTTTCAACGCCATGCTCTAACACTTGATGTGTTCATATCATTTCAGACCAAGTGTCATGCAGTGTCAAAGAGGGCATTTAGAAGGCTGCTAGCCTAGCTAGCTGAGGGCAGCTATCACGGTGAAAGCAAAGCAGGTCTTTCTCCTTTTTCACTTGTATGAGATTAACAATTGTTTTCATCCTAATTATTCAAAGTCTTTATTATAATACTTGTAAGCTGCTATGACACACACACAAAAATAACAAAAAATAAAATAAAAAAACTCATAATACAAATTGGATATCCCAAATATTTAATGAGCACATTCTGATGAATAGGTCTGCAAATTACTTAAGAAACTTGTGTACTTTTTGTAAACACAGATAAATGTTTGGAAAAGGGGATGCTTAAAATACAGGCCTTTCCTGATAAAAGTTTGAATATTTCAGAGCTGTGAGGAATATTTTGCCATCCTGAGGGGTATGTGTATGACCAATAATGTCATGATCGCAGCCCTGGTAGCTGATTTGATTACTCAATTCATTCACCTGCCATTCCCTCCCCGTGCTCTAATTATCATACATCTTAACCACCTGTTCGGTCTGTTTTATTTATGGTTCAGCCCAGCTATCGGGGCCAGATCATTATCCCTAGTTTTTCATGTTAGTTATTCATGTTTGTTTGTCTTTCAGTTTTAGTTAAGTCCCTTGTTCCTGTCCTGACTCTTGGGGGCCTGTGTGTCGAGAAGGTGTCTGTTTTTGTCTCCTGTCTCTTGATTGTGTCCCAGCTCTTCTCTGCAGAGCCCTCAGGGTTTTAGCTCACTGTGTGGAGGGAGCTTGGGTTCTGGCTCTTCTCTGCCCTTTGGTTTTGGCTCGGAGTGAGGGGAAAACCTGTTTTAACTCCTGCGATCCTGGCTCTTAGGAGGAGCCAGTTTAAAGTTCTGCAGTTTTCCTGGTATCATGTCTTGTCTTTGTCCCTCTCGACCACTGGGCCTGCCTGTCTCCATCTAAGCATGTCTGTCTGAGCTTGCTGCTGGACTCATGGAACTCTGAACCTGCCTGAATGCTCTGTGGATTCCTGGAACCCTGGATCTGTCAGTTCCTGTTTGGTTCAGAACCCCTGGTCGGGCTACGGACTCCTGGATATCAGAATGGTCCTGTTCTGAACTGTTACCCTGACCTGGATCGGTCTTCTGCAAGGACATAAAAAGATTGGCAATTAGAATGGAATGAAAATAGTAAGACAGTCATAAAACAGATTCATCAAACCAATCTAGTACAGCTTTTGGAATTAAGTAGTATAACATTTATACAGGAAAAGAGCTGGTTTCAGTGTTAATAAATATCAGTGGTCTAAGCAGGAGTACATTTGTCCAGAATTCAGATGAAATAAAAAAAAAACTGTAACTCCACTCATGTTGGATAAAGTAGAGGTAGAAACATTATGGATTGTGAAAATACTATATTTCATAAACATACAAGGCCCTGATTATGTCAACATACATGCAGAGTGGATGGATGTCTTTGTATAATTAGAAAAAAAATTATTGTCCCACAGACACAAACACTTAAAGGCAAGCTTGCATCCATTTAGTTTGTCCCTGAGCTTTTAAAGTCTTCCTAAATTCCTACATTTCTTTGCCATTGTGAAAATGTACTCTTCTACACTGTCATAGATAGCTACTAACTTAAAAGCAAAAATATTTGTATTTGGATATCATTATAGAGTGGGCAAGACAGCTGCAATCAGGTGTGTCTCTAAATTTGGGCTCTAACAACTAGAAAGTATTGTTTCCTTTCCATCCCTGAGGCTGAACGTGTAATTGTATCTCACCATGACATTTGAGGTTGAAATTTTGTTTCCCTTTTCCTCTGCTTTTGTATACACTGCAGAGACTTTCTAAAAGAGGAAATGCAACAGTTAAATAGACTGCTCTGGATAAAGAATGATTTGTTTATGAATTATGAATCACAAAGCAGTCGGTTAAAATAAATCAAATTCCATAGGGTTAGCCCCATAACACTAGCCCCATATCAGGAAATGCAGATGTTAGTATGGCACAGAATTCCTTATTGTAAACCGAAACTTATTATTAGTTTCTTTTTACCAGTAAGGAAATTAATGAATAGATATTACTAAACATAAATGCTTACTAAAAAATGCATGAAGCACCACTATCTGTTTATCAATTTATCTTCAGATAAAGAAAAACAAATTATGCTACCACAGGTGGCATTTTTTTTGTTATGATGGAAGTAAAATACAACCTATTAAGAATAAGAAAAACAGGAGAGTCTTAACTGCAACATAGAGCAAACAATTAAAGGTATAAATATCTTTTTGTAACTAAAAAAAGGAACAAGCAAATTGCTGCATCATGCTGAAAATTCGTGCTGAAAACTGTCAGCGGTTGTTCTTTTGGCATATCATCATTTTATTGCCCAACATTTTTGGTGAAGCTACAGAGGCAGAAGACAAAGAGATTGGAAGGTCCATATAAAAACAGAAATACCCCCTGCATACATAAAATGATCCTGGAACAAAAAAAAAATAAAAAAGTACATGCCCACCACAAAACAGCAACATATGTGAGATGACAACTAAGAGTTTAATTGATGACAGCTATAAAGTTTATTTGATAGAGACAGAGCAAAATAATAAATAAAAAAAACTTTATTACATTTGAAGTAAAACAATGGCATGTTCCTTGGCCATCTAACTAATACCTAATTTGCAGACTAGAGGTCCATTTCTCAAAGCAAGTTTAATGAAAACTAAGTTTATTAACCACAAAATCAGGGAAACCCTGAGTTTTCTGTTTCATGAAGAGAGTTTACTCAACCTCTCTGTCTGTTACTATAGTAACATTCTGCCTAGAGCTAACCTGGTCAGGAGCAGGTTTTTCTTAATAAACTCAGTGTCCTCTGTCTGCGCCGTAAGGCTAATCGCATCGTTTCATTTCCTGAAAGACTTCTGTAAAACAGCTACACAGTCAAACAGCCACTCTGTATGTACTGTGTAATGTAAACAGAATCAAAATGAGGAGATATTCCATGAGATGATGCACAGGTCTTACCTGTTTCAACAATGTTTTATACTTCAACGTTTTTTTTTCTTGTTTTTTTTAGCTTTTATGGCACCAGTGGCCCCTTTTTGTGACAGTAGGCTGACTGGATGGGGGAGATACATGCGGCAAAGGACCACTGGTTGGATTCGAACCTGGGTCGGCCACAACGAGGACTAAGGCCTCCGTACATGGGTTGGCTAGATCAATTCATTGTCAAGAATTTGACTCTGAGTTTGTTAAAATTGCTTTTTGAAACTGACCTCAGATCCCTAAGACAAAACAAATATAAGCGATAAGTTATAACCTTGGGATTAACTAACTTAACTAATTTATTAATTGATTAATCATTAACAGGAGTAGAAACTCTAAAACATGCCTTTAGCTGACAGAACCACCCACCTTGAGCAGCAATTATACCAACATTTAAACTTTTTGCATTTACAACAAAGAGATTTTCATCTGCCAATATGCTCTATCCAGAATTCCTCAAGGGGAATGTTTTATTTTCATCTGATTAAATATTGGAAATAAATCTTCTTTAAACCTTTTGCTATCTGGTTGCTATTCAATTAACTGAGAAAGTAATGGACAGATTAAGCAATTGGTAAAATAATCATTAGTTGCAGGCCTAATATAAACATTAAAAAACATGCTGAATATATAATACAGACTTTGTACAAAAGTAACTCAAGAATTGCTCGAATGGTCACAATTCTGAGTAGATTTGAGAAAAGTTTCAGATGGTTGTTGAACTTTTAGGTCTGTGAGGGTTTTTAAGTGGGCATGCATGGTTTTCAAACAATTATAGTAATGACTCTGCTAGTTCTGAGGCAACACCGATATAGTCAGTTGTATCACTGGTAAGGACAACTGGGAGGACAAACAGTGATAACCAAATTTTGTAGAGCTACATCCTGATCAATGTGGGAAAAACTGGTGTTCAATTTCCCACTGACACAAGCACAACACATTGACACTGCTAAATATCCTGTGAACTGACATTAAGATAGTGTAATTTTATACCTGGATGTTCACATACACAATAAACTGATCCAGAATAACAATAATGATGCTGAGTTAAAGTGGACTCCCACTTGAGGGCATAGTCAGGGCCGATGCCTATCTCTGGCAGTCTGTGAGCAAACAACCTGGACAGGTCGCCAGTCTGTCACAGAGCAACACATAGACATACAGCATGCAAACACACTCACACCTATGGACAATTTGAAGAAGCCAATTAATCTAATAATCATGTGTTTGGACTGTCGGATAAAGCCGGTGTACCCTGAGAGAACTCACGCATGCATGTGGAGAACATGCAAAGACTCTGGACCGGAATCAAACCCAGAACCTTCTTACCGTGACGTAACAGTGCTACAAATTGTGCTTTACTGGCAGCTTCTGTCTTTAATTGAAGGGTATGTAAACTTCCCAGTACAAATGTATTTCTTTCAAACTTTGGGGATAACAACACAGTAAGTGAATTGTTTATTAGTAATGACTATGCTTGTCGTTTATGAAAGCTGTTACAGGAATGCTACTAAGAACAACTCACAAAAGTATAAAAGAACAAGAACGTAGGGGGCA
Source organism: Cyprinodon tularosa (assembly GCF_016077235.1). Lineage (NCBI taxonomy): Eukaryota > Metazoa > Chordata > Actinopteri > Cyprinodontiformes > Cyprinodontidae > Cyprinodon > Cyprinodon tularosa. The sequence continues at coordinate 1,559,641 of NW_024038892.1, read as the reverse complement.
GTGAAGGCTTTAAGAAATAATTTGCTGAGCAAAAACTGGAACTCTACTTCAGGAGACAAACAAAGCTTGTATAATGTTCTTAAAACATTGTATGGACAGATACACTGTCCAATAATATAAAAGTAAATATTTTGATACTTCATGGATCACAAAAGAAATGCAGGATGACTGTGAAAAAAAAGAAACTACTTAAAAAAGAACCTACAATATAAAGAATTCTCAATTAAAGGGGGATAGAAACATAAAATAGATACAATTTTGATTAAATTGGACTCAAAATAATGGAAATTTTAGTAAACTATGAGATGATAATAAATATGTTAAAAGGACCAAAAGAAAATAATCATCCATAGTGTTTTATGTGCAACAATTTCATAAACATTGATATGCCTGTAGTAGTTACAAAGATTCAACATGAGGGTTTTGTATATGGCCCCAATGTGGTCAGCCTGCTGCTCCTGCTTTTTATTTTTTACTTTTGGATCAACATCAATTGAGTCCCTGCTTGTGTACGATCGCCAGTTTGTTTTGTTTATCGGCCGAAAATTGGATCCTCCTGTGCTTGGGATCATGAAAAAAGCACTGTTTCCTCACCTTGCGAGGATTCCGCTTTACCTGTGCCAGGCCTCGCCCCCATCCTGAAGCGTCCCCGTCGCCATGGAACTCGCGGTCGTCGGCTGGTGCAGCTCATATTCATCGGCTTCTAAAAATTTTACCCCGGGCTTCCAGACCCACCGGACTGCAGCCCCCAGAACCCTCCAGGATCCCTGACCAACAAACCGATCATTCGGCCGGAATTATTTTGCTCCCGTGCCCTGGATTTCCGGTGCGCTACAGAGACTTGGATCGGTGCCGGTGAGTCCAGTGCTCTAGTTGGACTTTTACCATGTCTGCTCCTATTTTAACTCTCCACCGACATCGGTTTGTGGAGGAGGGACGGTGTTGTTTTTCAACTCTGTGTTTAGATGCAAATAGTGCTCTATTTTATCCTCATCTTCAAGCTTTGAAGTAACTATTTGAGTTGGAACGCTCCAACCCCGTGCTGTGCGCTCTCATATGTCGACCACCCAAATACACTAAATACTTTGTAAATGACTTTTCAGATCTACTAGCTGAATCTTTCACAAAGAATGATCGTGCAATTTTTGTTGGTGATTTTAATATACATGCGTGATGTCCAGATAAGCTGCTTGTGAAGGATTTTTTTAGTCCTAGTGACTTGTTTAACTTGGTGCAGTGGGTGTCTGGTCCCACTCATGAACATGGACTTGGTTTATGTGTGTCTAGCTTGGAGATTTTCTGATGATGCCATTTCTGATCATAAGCTCTGTTGTATTTGAAGCTGCTTTATCATGTGATGATCTGGTGTCCCAGTACAGAAAGGTCAGATTTTAACTCTCTAACTGCTGGATGGTTCTCTGTGGCTTTTAATCATCACCGTTCGTTCTGCCTCTGGTAACACAGAGGAGATCAACACTCTCTGCAAGACCATATTTGACTCTATTGCTCCAGTGAAAATTGTGAACCCCAAGGTTAAATCTGAGTCCTGGTTTAATAAGGAAAATCTTGCAGATAGGTGGGAAAGCCACTGAACTGAGCGTAGATGGAAGGACAAACTGAAAATGTCCCTGAGGACTGCTGGCATACTTATCAGAGAACAGTTAAAGAAGCAAAAATGAAAATTCTTGGCTGATCTCATTGAATTAAATCATCATAACCCACTTGTTTTGTTTAAAACCATTGATGCTATCCTCAAAAACCCCAGCCTGTCAGCTTGGAGGAATCTTCTGAGACTTACACTAACTTCATGCACTTTTTTGTTGATAAGGTTCCTACTACAATGACTTTTATACCTGCAGCTGCATCTGACATCTGGAGGAGTTTGGGTCAATATCTGTATCATTTTTAAGAGATCTGATTTTGCCATAGTAAGCCATCAGACTAGAAAGCTTTCATATACACTATTAAAAAGCTCTCATATACACTACTAGAACGCTCTCATATACACTATTAGAAAGCTCTCATATACACTATTAGAAAGCTCTCATATACACTATTAGAACGCTCTCATATACACTATTAGAACGCTCTCATAAACACTATTAGAACGCTCTCATATACACTATTAGAACGCTCTCATAAACACTATTAGAACGCTCTCATAAACACTTTTAGAACGCTCTCATATACACTATTAGAACGCTCTCATATACACTATTAGAACGCTCTCATAAACACTATTAGAACGCTCTCATATACACTATTAGAACGCTCTCATAAACACTATTAGAACCCTCTCATAAACACTATTAGAACGCTCTCATATACACTATTAGAACGCTCTCATATACACTATTAGAAAGCTCTCATATACACTATTAGAACGCTCTCATATACACTATTAGAACGCTCTCATAAACACTATTAGAACGCTCTCATATACACTATTAGAACGCTCTCATAAACACTATTAGAACGCTCTCATAAACACTATTAGAACGCTCTCATACACGCTACTAGAAAGCTCTCATACACACTACTGAAAAGCTATTAGCGGATTTCAGTTGAAACGGAAGGTGTTTCAGTTGAAACGGAAGGCGTTTCAGTGAAACAGGAAGGACCGTCATTACACCGGAAGTTGTTTTAAACGGAGGTCATTCTGGCTAGCTCCGTACATTTTGTGCTATCTCCGGCCGAAATTGTATCAAATAAAATTATTGATTCATGCTCAGCTATCCGCTAAACAACTCACAGAAGCATGGGCATTACTCGACTTTATTTTTTATGTTTTTGCTTCAACAGAGATCCTTTTCCGGTGTTGTGCGAAATTCTGTTCCCATGTGAAAATCTGTTCCACCTGTGTCGGGAGCGCGCCGCGCGTTGCAGCCACATAAGCGGATCTGATCATTTCCCAGGCCTTTCCGATCATTTCTTGGTTAAATAAAAAGTCGTAAAATTATACAAGGTTGAGACATTTAGTTTAATCAGCCGCTGTTGTTTACAAAATTGTAAAATAAAACAAATAAATGCGGTTTTCTTATGCTGTTTTGTGTTGTTATTTTAAACGCCAAGAGAATCAGTCTCTTTCCAAGTTTTTTCACTTCAGCCTGACAGAAATAAAAGTCAAGTCACCAAATACCAAATTTGTATTTATAATTTTTTATTACTGATATAAGATGATGGGAAGTGCCTGATAGCAGTTCCATAATATGGAAACAAATTAATTTAGCTGCAAATCTTAAACTGTGTTTATTCCTCTCTTCATCAACAACAAACCATCTGGATTCGGTGATATTTGAGCAATGTTTGCCTAAATTAAAGGAGGGGGACCATATATTTTAGCTTTCTAATAGTGTGTATGAAAGCTTTCCAGTAGTGTGTTTGAGAGCTTTCTAGTAGCGTGTATGAGAGCGTTCTAGTAGTGTATATGAGAGCGTTCTAATAGTGTATATGAGAGCGTTCTAATAGTGTATATGAGAGCTTTCTAACAGTATATATGAAAGCTTTCTAGTAGTGTATATGAGAGCGTTCTAACAGTGTATATGAGAGCATTCTAGTAGTGTATATGAGAGCTTTCTAGTAGTGTATATGAGAGCGTTCTAATAGTGTATATGAGAGCTTTCTAATAGTGTATATGAGAGCTTTTTAGTAGTGTATATGAGAGCTTTCTAGTAATGTATATGAGAGCGTTCTAATAGTGTATATGAGAGCGTTCTAATAGTGTATATGAGAGCTTTCTAATAGTGTATATGAGAGCGTTCTAATAGTGTATATGAGAGCGTTCTAATAGTGTTTATGAGAGCGTTCTAATAGTGTATATGAGAGCTTTCTAATAGTGTATATGAGAGCGTTCTAATAGTGTATATGAGAGCTTTCTAATAGTGTATATGAGAGCTTTCTAATAGTGTATATGAGAGCGTTCTAGTAGTGTATATGAGAGCTTTTTAATAGTGTATATGAAAGCTTTCTAGTAGTGTGTATGAAAGGTAAAGCTTTTCACCAGTTTATATGAACAGTTCTCACTACTTTGTATGAGAGCTTTTGAGTAGATTATATAAGAGGTCAATGTTTTCACTAGTTTATGTGAGAGCTTTTTACTAGTGTTTGTGTGAGGTTTTCAGTATATTATATGGAAGAGTGTAATTTAATATGTGTATATGCAAGTTAATTCTGATTTATGTCCCTGGGGGCACCTCATAGGCCTTGATGCCAGTGTGCTAGCCAATTTCCGGCCCATGTTTAAGCTGCCTTTTATTTATAAATTCTTAGAAAAATTTGTTTACACCCAACTCAAGGCATTTTTATATCAGCATGGTGTACTGGAGGTGTTTCAGTCTGCTTTTAAATCTATGCATATTACTGAGTCAATTTTGTTAGTGTTGAACAACATCCTCTTGGCAAATGAGTGGTGACCACGTTATTCTTGTCCTGTTTGATTTGACCGCACTCTTTGACACTGGACCACAACACTCTAATGTCTAGATTAAACCACCTTGTTGGCACTGGTGGTACTGCACTGGACTGATTTAAGTCTTATCTTTCCAATACAAGTGTGAGCGTGAGATTTGGGAGTTATGAATCTGGCTCTGTTCCTCCATATGGGGCTCCACAGAGTTCAGTGTTAGGACCCCCTCTGTTCTCCTTCTACCTCCTGCCCCTGGGGTCCATTCTAAGAAGGCATAGCATCTCTTACTAGTTTTATGCTGATGATAGTCAGATATATGTGCTTATTAAAAACAAAAATACCTTCTCCCTTGCACCACTACTGGTGTGCCTAATGGACATAAAAGCCTGGTTGACTCTGAACTTTTTATATCTTATTGAGGAAAAAACAAAAGTGATGATGTTTGCTCCCAGTAACCTTTGTTGTTTTAAGTAATTTATTTAATTATATTTGTTTTATTCCTTTTATCTTATGTGCTTTTATACAATTTTAAATTTACTGCATATGTACAGCACTATGTGGCAGTTGTAGCTGTTTTAAAGGTCTTTATAAATAAATTGTATAAATAAGTAATAAATAAATCGAGCTGAGATTTTTTTTTTTTTTTAAGTTGACCACACACTGTCAAAAAAAGATTAATTTTTCTGGGACAACAGAGAGCTGCAATCAGGTACAACAAAAACTCAAACACAATGTCTCTCACAGCAGTGGAAGAGGGAGAGATCATAGCTGTTGCTAACACATGTAAAAATAAAGGTCCACTGACCGATGAGATTTTTATGAAAATAGTCAAAAGACTTGTTGATGGAATTGGTAAACAACTGATTCATATCTGTTACCTCTCTTCTAAACAGTTACATTTCCAGACAAAATAAAAACTGCAAAAATCATACCCTAATACAAAATTGTAGATTAGACACCAATGTACAAACTATAGTATTATACTATATCAGCTTTCCAAGAAAAAACTCTGTTATCAGAATGGAGAACCTCATTGATAAACAAAATTATTTTATGAAAGTCAGTATGGATTTAGATCACAGGGATATACAGCTAAATTTCATAGATTCAAAAGTAGCATGCGAATGGTCTGTTTGTTAATCTAGAAGAAGGATTTGTCAAATTGGTCACAGTACTACAATCATTAACCTTGTTTTGTTGACATTCAGGACCGGATTACTGTTTCCACACTATTTTACAAAGCAGCATACTAGCTCCCTTTACTCTTCCATTTGTCCATCTTTAATGTGCCCAATGGCTGCAAAGTTATCCATTCCCATAGTCCTGTCAGCAGATGACAGGACTATGGACTATTGTAAATCAGAGGTGTACAGAGTAAAAAGGAATGGTAAGAGTACTGTCCCCTGTGGTGCCCCTGTGGTGTTAACTACTTGACTATACATTTGACCCTTTATTCTCACAAACTGTGGTCTGTTTGTCAGGTAGTCTTTGATCCAGGCAACTAAAAAAAAGTAATGCAACCGCTTTTGGCATTTACTTAATCATATTTAGTAACTTTAACACACTTGTTTTATGTCCTACCCTGCTAACATGAAACAATTGTGTTTAAGTAACTAAATATGATTAATTAAATGCCAAAAATGGTTGCATTATGTTTTTCAGTGAGTCCTCTATAGTTTCTCACAAAGTAAGTCAAGCTGAATCATGTTCAATGCACTGAAGAAATGGAAGAACATGATCCTCAGAGTACTGTCTGCCTTGTCTAAATGACAGTGGGTTTGTTGAAACCGGTGTATGATGGCATGATCAACTCCAACTCCCTAAGCAAACTGCAGGGGGTCTTGATAGCTGCTTGTTTGCTTGCTGAGGTAAACCAGCACAAGTTTCTCGGGGCAACAGGTCTTATTTCAAGACTGATGGCTAAGTTTTCTTTTGTATTCAAACAAGGTAGGAGGTCTTCCAAATCACTGTTAATGTCTCATGGGTCTAAAGGGGTTGTAGATTCCCACAAAGCTGCTCTGCACAGGTCTTGACACCATCTGGACCTGGTGACTAATTTCAATTTAGTGTCCTCAGTTGCCTCCTCACTTGACTTCTAGAGAGAGGCAAGTTAAAGGTAGAGGGAGCAGCACCATCGGCTGATTTGGCTTTGACCAAATTCATATAAGCAGGAGAGTCTATGACAGAGGAGGGCAGAATATCCATGTGACTGTAGTCGGAATGGATGCTGAGCTTGTTCCTGAACCGAACCCATAAAGGACATATTCACTTTGTTTGCTCTATCCTGACTTTCATCTGATCATCCTTCTGCTTGAAGCCTGTGATCTTCTTCATCCCTGGCCACACATCACTGGTATTGTTCTGTTAGAGCGTGCTTTCCAGTCTGTTCTTATATGCCTCCTTGCTTTTTCTTATCTTGAACTTAAGTCTTCTGTGTACTTCTCTTTAATTCCCTGTCACTCTTCTTGAAGAATTATTTTTTTCTTTTTAAGCAGTTCCTTTAGATCTCTTGTGATCCATGGTTTATTATTTGGAAATACATTTGTTCTCGTAGGGATGGGATATCTACATAAGTTAATCTAGTCAGTTACACATTCAGCCATTGCATTGATGTCCCCTCCATGTGGCTGACAGAGTGCCAGTCTGTCTATAGACTAAAAACAACCTTGCAGGGCTTTTTCAGTTTCCTGTGACCATCTCCTTCAAGTTTGTTTTAATGCAGGTTATCTCTTATAAAGTGGCTTATACTCTGAGCAGAGAAAAATAAGATTGTGAAAACAAGTCCAGTTTTGTATTCTCTGGTACAGGTATAGAACCTTAGACATATCCCAAGCTAAACAATTTAATTGTGTTATTTATAAATGAAATATTGTCAAATAAGTGTATTTTCTTGCTAGTCGTCTTTTTTTTTAACAATAGTGCACAGTAAACCTAAAAAGACTTGATTAAACTAACTACCAGCCATTGTGAAACTAAAATTTTAAGTAATCAACCTTAGGTTATAGATGAATTAAGAGGGAATGAATTGACTCTAACATCTTTGTGAAATGGACCCCTGCAATTTACCTTTGATTTTAGTAAATATGGCTAAGGGCATTTTTATCAGAATCAGAATGAGAAATACTTTAACAATCCCAGAGGGAAATTACTTTTGTTACACACTCCAGTTACAGTTTTATATATATATATATATATATATATATATATATATATATATATATATATATATATATATATATATATATATATATTTATATATATATATATATATATATATATATATATATACACACACACACACATCCAACAACACAAGATAATAAAGATAAAAATAAAAAAGAGATAAAATATATACACATATAGCTCTTCTGTATATATATCTATCTATGTTTATATATTTTTATACTGCCAGTTTAATTTTTACATTTTTGCAGAGGCTGGTTGATCACTGACCTGTGCAGGGTGTACCCCGCCTTTCACCCATAGGCAGCTGGAGGCACCAGCACCCCTCATAACCCCAGCTGGGATTAAGCATTATGGAAAATGATTGGGTGGATGTTTGATGACTGTTTGCTAACATAGTAATTTTAAGGTAATCACTTCTGACCTCAGTGTCAAAGGTAAACAGTTCTGTGCGGAGCCACATGTGTAAAAGTAGATGTAACAATATACATAGCATACTGTGTTTACTTAAATAAAAATAGATACATGAATACCTCTCCCCTCACTTTACAGCCATTGTGCACAAGCCTGTTACAGGCAAGAATTCCACCTGTTTCAGAATATAGAAACAAGGAGATGGAAAAAAAAACTGTCAGCTTTGTATTGCTTGACTTTTACCTTTCATTTTAGATCATTTTACTGAAAATATAACTGACAAAATAACAAAGATGTCTTAGACCAAGGTGAGTAGCATTTTTGTTAGCAGTACAGCAACCTTCAAGATCTTTGAAATGGTCAACAATTCAAAACTATGTACACATTTTATTTTAGAAATTTACATTTATTTTGCTTTCAGAAAACAGCAATAAAGCTTTTATCATTTAGGTATTCACTATAAATAAAATAAAGATTATTAGATAAAAAAAAAAACACGAGAAAGTAAACACATTTAAATCAATATGCCTTCTTGTCCATGGCATTATCAGATGTCTTTCTAATTACCTGATTTGATAAGACAAGACAGACAGATGGATGGATCGTGCTGTAACTCTGGCATGTTAAATGTTCTTCTGGGGATGGTTTATTGAAAAACCTGTAAGTGCCATTGTTTTTGAGGAGTGGGTTAAATAAAAATAAGTCCTGATGAGACATGCGACAGACTAGCCTAGAATAAAGTCTTATTTTTGCTTATTTGCAATTATGCATTGACTAAGTTATAAAGGGAAGGTGCCTGGTTTCATGATTGATGGGAGTAGAGCTTTACTATACACCACCTGCTGCAGTTCATGACAGAAAAATAAAAAAAATACAGACATATAGTATAAATAATAAACAAATATAATGACTTATTAAGCATGATCAGGCTGATGTATTCAGTTTGAGTAATCTTAAAGTTGTTTCCTTTGATGCTCCAGTTGATTAAATCAGAGAGCACCTCATTTTTGACTGACTGCTAGAATCATACTGTAAGTCAATCAAATGTCATACTAGGGAAGATGAGATGATTGATTTATTGATCTCTTTATTTTGAAAAGCCGCTAAAACATTTTGAAATAGCTACTTAATTATTTGAATATAAATTAGTTATTCCTTTGCAAATATATTTCTTTCCCCTTTACTTTATTTTTCTTTTTAAAACTGCTACTTTTTAAAAACAGCACAGCACTTATACATGTTAAGTGTCAATTCTGGTTCATTTTGGTGTATTATTTTGAAGTTTTAACATATCTGAAAATCTTAACATGTTTAATAGGCAAAGACAAGTTGGACATATCCCTATTTTCACCCATTTTAACAACTACAACCACAAACGTTGAAAGCCTTATGTTACCCATTCTTTAGTAAAGGCACAAGGCATACTATTGAAGTAATACTTTGTAATGGTATTAGGAGATCTATAAAAGTGTCAGAGTCTTGTAAACAGGCAATCAGAGAATGAGGCTCAGTCTGTTCCTTTCACTGGCATCAATCACAGTAATGAATGTGAAGGCTGAAATAACTGCAATGGAGAGGCAGCATTACTAAAGATTTTAATTAATCAATTTTTTTCTGCCATTCTACACATGGCAGAGTTCTTTTACCAACTCTTTTCATATTGTGTTTTACCATCAGAATTTTTTATTGAATGTCTTTAGTCCATGATTTGAAGCTTCTTGGTTGCTATCGGTAACAGTGGCGTCACTTATAATGGAGGAAAAAGCAAATAGGAATGTTTGTCGGAATATTACAGAAGTTGAAATTTGAAAGAAAAATAGATGAAGAGGCATCATCTATGCAAAGTAAAGACATGCTCTTATTATGAAATTGAAATCAACGAATTTGGAATTTCCATGTTGAACTTGAGAATTACCTATGGATATGGAATATTCAATTAAAGCTCCTTTTGCAGGCTGGGTCTTAGAGTATTTAAACAGTATCTGTATTTACATTACAAATGTGCACAAAACTATGTCGATTTTCAGTTAATTTTGAAAGTGCAAAGTTTGCATTAAGGAACAAATACAATTAAAATTGTACATTGATAAGTTTGTTAATGCAATAACTCTGAAAACAACATGGCAGCAGCACATATTTCAGGAACTGCTTTAGTGGGCACTGGCGCTTAATGAGAGAAGTGGGCTTTACGCTGCCCTACAAGGCTTTTAAAAATGTGTTTGAATGGCATCAAAGCCATTCTCAAGCACATATCAAGGTGCTCATTTTGAGCCCGGATATTTATTTTTGATTATGGTCATGGTGGAGATTCCTGCTTCACAGCAGTATGTTGAGTTAAACATACTTAAAATGTGCAGGGTTATCTTTCAGCACGCCATGTCACTTTTCTTTCACCAGTTCACCGCAGTTCTTCCGGCAGTCCACACTTTCTCTGCTTTCTTTTTCTCATCGTCTTCTTCTTCTTTCCCTCTGCCCCGCTTGCCAAAGGTTTGCCTGCTGTGTCTAAGAGTGGCTCGCAGCAGCGACCCTGGCCGACACAGCTCATTGGCTAATTTGTATCACATGTAGCCTGGTCCCAGCTCTCAGGAGACCTTTACCATATGAACAGACGAGGCAACGCAAGTTAGACACTGTCGTAGGACAACAAGTGGTAATTATAAATGTTTTAAATCAATTTGGCTCTGGATTAGCCAGCAGATGGTTCCGGACCACGGTCCGCTAATCCGTGACCTCTTGACTATGAGCATAAATGTACAGAAAAGTGGTTGAATAAAAAAACATGACAGACATGCTTCTAAACAATATAATTCAACAATTTGCATGCTTATCCTCAAGTTCTGTCTTGTGCATTGCCTCCCTGCTATTGCTGTCCTTTTTATGTCTCTTAAGTTTCCTTTGTGCTAAGATCAATGTTACTTCCCAAAGTTGAATATGATATAATCAGCTAATTTGCCACTGAACTACGAAGAATGCAAGCTTTTCATTGTACATAACAGGAATTTCCAACTTTCTCAAAGCTACAGTGTGTCCAAAATTCAGCAATTACAGTCATCAATTTGGTATTTATTATTTTAAGTTATTTTGATACAAATCTCCTCATGTTTTATAGTGAAACATGGGGTATTGATGAAACGGAAAATGGTAGCTGATAAATGGCCTTTACTTGTAGAGCGCTTTATCAAGTCCAAAAACCCCAAAATGCTTTACACTACATTTACTCACCAATTTATGCACATATTCACATGCTAACTGTGGCAAGGTATATTGTAACCGCAGCTTGCCTGGGGCAGACTGACAGAAGCAAGGCTGCCATGCATTAGGACAACTTGGCCCTCTAGAAATTAAATTGAACAACTCTGAGCAGAAAACTGAGCTTTCAGTGGTTCTGTATACAAAATTCTTTCATATGTAATATGCCAATTTCCCCCCCCTCAAAGCCAAGGCAAGGCAAGTATATATATATGGCATAATTCAGTAAAAAAGCAATTCAAATTGCTTTACAAGAATTAAACAATGTAATAGAAGTAAAATTAAACCAGAGTAAAAGAAAGTAAAGATAAAAACATAGTAAAAGCAGGTAGTAAAACAAATAAAACAGTTGGACTACAATCTTTAACTAATGATATCTCAGTTAACAGTTGAACTTAAACAGTCAAAGGCAGATCTAAACAGGAAAGGTGTGTCAGCTTGGTTGAGGGAATCCTAAAAGTATTTCTGCCAATGTCTGATAAGGTCTTCAGTCTCGGTTAGCCCCAGTGGTGGAAAAAGTATTCCGAAACGGTACTGAAGTACAATAAAAAAAAACAAATAAATACTCTAGTAAAACTAAAAGTATCATGCTGACATTTGTACCTAAGTAAAAGTAACAAAGTACTCGCTTTTAAAATATACTTAAAGCATTAAAAGTACTTTCTGAATGAACTAAAAATTATTTTTCACAACAATTATTAAGTGTATGATATATGTATATTTTCTTTAATACGTCAATAATGTTATTGTAATGAACAATGCTGTGGATAATGTATGTTTTGTTTTTACCCTCGGTCAAAGTTCACACTCTGGACTTATGATTTTAGAATTTCAGGGATGGTCTGCTAAGAGAAATATCATTTACTCACTTCATTCAATTCATTCACTTCAACAAAAAATATTCCATGTTTTATACATTCTTAAGTTAGAAGATTGCTACATCAAACTCACTTTGAATAACAGGCACTGAACTTTTCAACTGTAATTTTTAGCTCCAGTTTAATCATGAACTCCACGGTTTAACAATACTGTGAAGACAGCTTTATAATTCATCACTGTCAAACTTTCGATGAGATCCAGTGCCCTGCAACTTTTTATTGTCTCTGTTTCAACATACCAGAATCAAATAATTTGATAACTAATAGAACTCTGAGAAGTTCTTGCATCATTCAGAAACATAAAAGTTGCAGGACACAAGACCTCAAAGACAGAGTTCACCTTCTCTGTATCCAGGATCCTTCCTTTTGGTGGCAGTTGCAGTGACATTTTAGTCAAAATGTATACAAGCTGGACAAGACTTTACAAAATCAAATGGAACATTCATTGGCATTTAAATTCATCCAAATGAACTAATCTATCAATTTCTTTCTTTTTTATTAATATCTGAATCAAAACATGATCAATATGATTTTTCTTAGCTAGATGAATGGAGATCTGCTTAGTATGACAATGACTGCTGTGTATATTTATCAAAGAGGCTGAACAGGGCTATTATCTAGCATCACATCATCAATTTTCGGTGCCAATTGACAAACGGGACATGTTTTTAAAAAAAAAGGGAGTTGAATAAATTATTATGTTGGCGGATTAAATTGATATTCAGGATTACATATGAAATTTTGCCTAAGTCTTGTTTTCTGAACCAGGGCACTATATCTCACAACTTTGCACATATTTGATTTATTTGCAATATTGGAAACTGAAAGACTTATTTTCTCTATAAGTTCAGGTAGGTGTTACTGGAGAAAGCAGCATCTGCACAGCTCCCCCCGCTGAAAATAGTACTGTGCTTTTTCAGTAACACAGGAGAAAAAATGCTACATTCTTAGACTTTTTTTTTTCAAAGCCACTAAATGGGTCTGGACTGTTCCTTAATATAGTTGACACCAACATTGAAGTATTCAAGCAAACGCCAATGAATATCCCCACCCTAATGCATGTTTATCATGTTTACTTCTGGTTAAGCTTTTACTTATTTCTTTCACATGCAAAAAACGGTAACCTGGAAGTAGCTAGATTGATATCTATAGAACTTGATTTCTATGTTATCTATCTAGGATGGCTGCCGTATAGTCTGTCTGTGAAAAGGAGGGACGTTTAGTACAGCACTTGGAGCTGATTGGGTGTTGCGCCAGCCTGTACCCGCCCTCCATTTTACTCTTTCAGCTAATCGTAGCAGGAAATCGTCTGCAACTTATTAAATGTTATCACAACGGAGTAAGCTGATAAATCAAACTTTTTCCAAATCCAGTTGGAAGAAACGCATAGACATCTTTCCAATCTACAAATGAATAAAGTGCTTCTCCTTGCTCCTTTTTCAAATAAGATAATTGTCACTATTTTAGCTAAAGCCAAGTCAATTGCGGTATCGACAGTTGAGTCCTCCAGCGTAGCCATGTTTGTAGTGTCTGCAAGGCCTTTCTGACTATCCATTCCTCAATGTCCTGCCCCAAAGAACACTGCTGGCATGTCATTGGTTGGCCTCGCTGATTGTTATGAGACAAATGTATTAGCAGGAGTCTTTCAAGATGGATTTTTTTGTGAGACTAAAAAACCCAATCTTGCAACAGTCCAGCTTGCATTGCAAGGTTAAAAAAAATAGAAACTTACCTCAATATGTTTTTTTAGATTTGTGGGTGAGTTTTTGAAAGCTCGAAGCTTGTGCTTAGGTGGCATCGGAATCTCCAGGGGTCGGTTTCTGAACCAGTTAAAGTGAACAAGTCTTTCAAATAAAACCAAGAATGCAAAGTTCTGTTGGCGGACTCTCAGTGCTTGAATCCATTTTAGATGCTGTCAAGGTTTGGTTGAGGTTGAGGACCCATATGCAGAGGCAGAGAGGCTGAGGTGATTTCTTGGAGTTTTAATGGTGAGAAACAGTAAACAAAGGCAGGATTTCAAAAATCCAACTAATGATGTAAATCAAACCAGAACTATGGAGACATCTGGGGAAACAAAACACGAGGAGCCAGTGAGAGACAAGGTGGGTAGACAGCTACATGAGAAGACAGCAAAGACAAGGAACCAACAAAGAGTGACAAGCAGAGGGAGAGTATATGTAGCTGACTGAGACAAAGGCAGGGTTGACGAGCGGATAAGGAGCAGGTGTGAGTGGAGACAACAAGGAAGGAAGAGGGAAATAGTGACAATGAAGGTTGGAAAATAGCAACATCAAAAAATGAGAAAAAGCGGAAAAAACAGAGATCAGTTCAAGGGGAATCTAGTTCAGAACAATCCAGTGATGATCATTCCATACATTCCACAGCACAACAAAATGAATTCAAAGTCATATTCAAAGTCGTTAATCAGGCAGACTCTTTTACAAATTGGAATCCGGTTCACTTAACAAAAACCATCAATAAACTTGTCGGAGAAGTCAAAGGTGCCAGAATTCTGTACAGTGGAGACCTGCTAATTAACTGCAGAGACAGCGCCCAGCAAGGCAAAGCAATACGTATCAACAAAATTGACGGGATAAGAGTTCAGTGCAGCCTAATGGAGAACAAAAAGATCAGCAGGGGAGTCATTGGAGGAGTTCCTCTAAAAATTTCTGAAAAAGAGATTCTGGAAAACATAAGCGGTGCAAAAGTAAAAGAAGTAAAACGGTTAAAAACAACAAGAAACGGAGAAAGATCTGACAGTTTATCTGTGCTAATTAAATTCGAAGAAGAGCAATTACCAAGCAAAGTATTCATCGGTTACATAAGCTATAATGTCAAAATCTACAATCCTCCACCATTGAGATGTTTCAAATGCCAAAAATTCGGTCACGTTGCAGCAGTTTGTAAAGGGAAACAGAGGTGTGGAAGGTGTGCAGGAGAACATGAGTACGGAAAATGTGGAAAAGAAGCTAAAATAAAATGCTGTAATTGTGGTGGAGAACATACTGCTGCCTATCGCGGCTGTGAAGCAAGCAAAAGGTCTGAGGAAATTAAAAAAATGAAATTTGAGCTCGGAATAACCTACGCTGAAGCTGCAAAAAGGATCCCATCTCAGTCAGAAAAACCCAAACCTACAGTTCAACACACAGCAAATTCCAAACCTCTAGAGAAATCTCCAAAAAATAATGAAGACTCACTTATTGTTAAAAAGACAAATTTTGTTCTTTTCATGGTAGAAGTAATTAATTGTACTGCACAGACAACAAAAAAAACGGAAAAAATCAAAATAATAGTGAAGGCTGCAGAAAAATATCTGGACATTAAAGATTTGAACTGGGAGATGGTTGGAAGTATGATGGGAGGACCGATGGGACCATCAGAAACTGGCAGAGTTAAGATGACCTAGAGTAAATTAAAATTATATGGGCAAATGTGATTTAGTATTATGTTGGTTTAAGTTACACAGGTTTTTTTTTTTTTTTTTTTTTTTTTTTTTTTTTTTTTTTTTTTTTTTTTTTTTTTTTTTTGGGGGGGGGGTGAATCGTTTCCTGTTATCTTGCTTTACTCCATATCAGTTGGTGGCGGTAATGCACAATTCACAAGTCTGCCAACCGCCATAAAATCCCATAAGAAGAAGAAGAAGAAGACAACAAGGAAGCCAAGGGGAAGGAACATACACAAGAGGGCAAAAGAGGACAACAGAAAAACCTGGGAACTAACATAAGTCTAGAAACAACAACAAAATAGGAATTAAACAAACAAAAAAAAAAACTAGAAAACAAGGAGCAAAGTAAAGCACAACAGAACCAAGACCATGACAGTGCCCTCCACTTAAGGCCGGATTCCAGACGCCCTAAAATGTCCAGAAATAAAAAGCAACCCACCCAGGGTTGGGCGGAGGGGGAACCAGGAAGGAGGTCTTGATGCACCATTAGAACATTAGATTAGATTGATTAGATTGTGAAGGATTAGAATGTGTAGACGATCTGTCAACGAAGAAAATAATATGGATCATATTCTGTAAATTGCAGTTCTATGCTGACCCACCAATGCACCTCACATATTACATAGTCAACCTGACTAATATATTAGATATTTGGTGTCTAAGTGAAAACACCAGAGAAAAATGACATATTTATTGAGTGAAAGCATCTATTATTACAGTCAAAGCTTTTTTTTAGGAAAGCTCTTGGTGAAACTTTAAGGCAGCAGGAAGAAGAGCTTAGTTGGGATATGATTTTTTTCCAAGCTTTGGAGGTTTATATGTAGATGTTGGTAAATTTGTTAAAATCAGTTCTATTCTGAGACATGTTTGGTTTTGGAATTGATATGGATGTTCTCCTTTAATCGTTAGGGTTTTCTCAATGAACAAGTGAGCCAATTAGTAGCAGACCCTGGAAGAGTGACAGAAAGGATTGCTAACCTCGCAAATAAGGCATGAGCATTATGAATTTTTGCTGATTATGTAGGAGAAGAAATATGCTCTTGCATTCTGCAGCTGTTCAGTTTTATCTGTGTAATATAAATAGCTACAATATAAGTTACAATATATCTTATATTACTGTCTACATGTCCAAAGCATTATTTTGTCAATTTACTGCACATTTGCTGAAATCCTACTTTTGTGTCCATCTGTCTAGTTCCTTGCTCATGTGAAAAAGGGGATATTGCATCTGGTTTTGGTATTTGTTTAGCCGGGGATGTTATGTAATTTAGGAGAACTTACATCAGAACCTCCATCCTTGGGAGCTGTGGTTTGCTGAGGAACTGACAGTAAATACAATGATTTAGTCCCAATGAGAACTTAACTTAAATCAAGGTTGAGAAAGAATAGTAAATATATGATAACTGGATAAAACAAGTATGGACCATCTGTCCATACTAGTATAATGATTTGACATCAGTTATGTGTCAGTCAGTAACACGGTGCAAAAGCTATTGCCAAAATAACATTAACATTGAAGATAAATATTAGAAAATAGAAAAAAAATCAAAATTAGAAAAAAAAAGTGATCTAAACAATGAAGCATGCAACAGGGTTGTCGAAGGCTTCAAATTCTGCCTTCCATATTTTGCAACTTCAACATAAAAAAACATAATTAAACAAAAGTTACTGTGATTCATCCATATTAAGTGCCCTGATATGCTCTGTAGTCATACACTGACCAGCCTAAGCTGTCCCTGGCCTTATGACCCAATCCACTTGAAAATCCATTTTATCTCAGTTGGCTTCCAACACAGAGATTTTTTTATTGGAAGGTGTGGTGTTGAGAGAATCTGGGCGATACATTTGGCTCTAATGTCCTCCTATATTATGGGGCCTGAACCAAAAATGAACATGATGAATGTTAATCCACCCTGTTAGAGATACTTAAGCAAATGTACGTGCTCTTATTTTTCTTTTTTTTTCATTTTCATGGAATATTTTTTGTCTCCCAAAATTTGCCATTACCGAAACGCTATAAACTATCACATGAAATAAACAGCTGTATTGATCTGTTAAAACTCTGTTTGCATCTACTTCATAAACATATTTTTTTCATCTTTTGTTTTTCAAAATTCACAGGTAAGTTAAAAAAGATTAATATTAACAGTTTTTGACATTTTTTATCAGAATCTTTGTTTTTAAATCCATTTTTTCTTTCATAATAAAGTTATCCAGAATGATTACAAACTAAAGGGTTCATTAATTTTAATACACATTCAACCAAACACCATCACAATAGCCGTAAGTTCAAATTTCACTTTTTTGTTGCCATTGTTCTACAAAAGTACACCTTAAAATCATTTGAGGCGGGAATATAATACTATTTAAGCTTCATTATATTTTAGTACGTAATTTAAAAAAAATGGTTTTCTTGTTGAGAGGTCTGTGATTAATAGACTATATTAATTAATTAGGCTATGTATGCTTTCAAAAAAGAAAAAAGAATTCCACCATCCCCCCCCCCCTTTTTTTTTTTTTTTTACAACTAGAGTACTGAGTATATTGGAAGAGAAGTTACTTAGTTAACTATTAACTAAAATTAACAGAGAAAGTTAATAGATATAACAAATGCCGATCTTTAATTTGCTAGCTTTATATTACTTTTTTTATTAAATCATACAGAATTAATATGACTGAAAATGTATCAAAAATGTTGCAGACTGGTAATATGACCCAATCAGATCCAGACCAAATATGAGTGGAGTGGTGTATACAGTTCAATGCAGTGAGGAATGCTCTGATCTTTATATTGGAGACAACCTCTCCACAGACGCATGGCCAAACACAGAAGAGCGACCTCCTCAGGACAAGACTGAGGTACGCCTACACCTTATGGACAAAGGACATTCTTTTGAGTAATAGAATGTTCACGTTTTGGATAAAGAAGATGTTGATTTGAGAGGGGTTAAACTTGCATGTTTTATAAGCCAAAACAAGGCTTTGTTTTTGGTCCACTCTATAAAGCTTTGAACTCAGTGCTATTTCTGGCATTTTGAATTGAAAAAGCTTCCTGGATGGGAGGCCAAACGTTCTTAAACTTTGAAAAAGAAATCCAGTGTATTGTTTTTGGACTTTTTTTGAATAATATTCACGAATCAGAGTGTATGATCTGATTTAACTGCCTCTGTAAAGCGTCTTGAGATTCCATGTTGTGAAATGGTTGTATAAAAATAAAAAATAAAAAAACTGAACAAGGGTTGGGCTTGCTGAAAATGTTTCATGCAAGGTGCAAGGCCGGTGGCAGGAATGCTTCTAATTTGAGTAGGCACCCAGTAAAGAACCAGACTTGTATTGAGGCTTTTCTTGTATGCACAAATTTTTGACAGCCTTGTATATACAGCTACAACTCCAATATTCAACACTGATTGTCTGCAGCAAGCAACATGGAAAAAAATCTTTTTATTATTTCAGGATGGCAACAGCTAAGATGATAAAAGAGATCTGCATCTGCATCAGGTATGTAACTATTGTTTAAGATTTTCTTAAAATGTTGAGATTTTATTATGCAACAAATAAACATTTGTTACCACAGAAACACAGAAGTAGCAAATCTTGCTAGCTCTGAGCCCTAATAACAATTGCCAGGTACCGGTCAATGCTAATGTATCAGTTCAAATATAAAAGTCCCTTGGTCCGTAATTCTAGTCCTATAGATGAAGAACTCTTAAAGATTATCAGGGATTTTTTCCCTTTACTTGGCGAAGGTGTGTAGCGCAAGTTATCCAGTAGTGCTTCATTCACGCAAGCAGTGGGATTAACTGATATAGGTCTAATTTCGGCAAACTTTGAAGACCTTTTACCAGAGCTAAACAACGCCCTGCTTAACAGAACATTAAAACTTGGTTATTGTGAGGCCTAGAGGTTATATGGAAACCTTAGGCCCCCACTCACTTGTTTGAACTTTGCACATACTGGTAACCACATAGAGTGTGTACATATGTTTCAGTCTCATAGTCGAGCTTAGCTGTTTTCATTTCTCATGACCAATGCCTTAATTTCAAAAACAACCATGGCATCATTGAAGACGTTTTCCCTCTACCTTTGCAAAAGCAAAAGCAACAAAGTGTAGTTGGGCACCTTGAGCTGTTTCTTCACCCTCTGCACACCTGGCCCCAGGGAGAATTTACCATTAGGCAATACTAGGCAATTGCCTTGGGCCCCAAACCCTGGGGGCCCCATAAAACTCTGTTAATATGTAAGGTTATTACAACTATTCCTTATTTGTGCATATTAATTATGTTTTTGATAACAATGCTGCTATCAGAACAACCCAGCCCACCCCACCCCACCCCCCTCCCCCTTCAGTGTCCACCACATTGGATCAGTCCATTTGCTGCCATTGTTCACTAAGGTCCAAAGAGACAGCAGCAAACCATTTGAAAACAAATGGTGTGAAGAGCAGTGTTAGCGCTTTTGTCTTTATATTATATATTTAGCGACTTTTCAGACCCCTCTAGCACTTTTCAAGCAGCTTTTTTCTGCTACTGGAGACTTTGGTGAAAACATATAAAAGCACCAAACTCTGCTCTCCAGACTGAGTAGATTTGTAACTCTACCTCCTGGGCGACAGTGGCGTCGGGTGTAGGAGTTTGCCCTGAAATCGACATATTGATGGTTCAAGTCTTGGCTTCGGCTTTCATTGTTGTTTTGTCCTTGGGCAAGACACTTCACATGCATTGTCTACTGTTTGTGGTCAGAGGTCCGGTGGTGCCAGTGTATGACAACCTCACTCCTGTCAGTGAGCCCAAGGTCAGTTGTGACTACAATGTAGCTTGCCAATATCAGTGCGTGAATGGGTGAAAGACTGAATGTAGTGTAAAGCGCTTTGGTCAAGTCTCCTGACTTGAGAAAGTGCTATATAAGTACAGGCCATTTACCAAAAGAAGGACTGTTATTTACTTTTGCCTTTTTGGAAAAACAGGAAGGAGCAATCAGCTAAGTGAGCTTAGTGCTTGGAAAAAATCTTCCATTCCTTTTGAGACAGCATGAAAAGTCAGCTGAGTACAAAACATAGAGAGGAAAACAACAAGAAAAGGGACAACAAGAGACAGACAAAACGGCAAACGACAAAACTGTATGTCTATTCTATTAAAATTTCTGTATCTGTATAATGGGTCTGTTTTATGTGTCGTCTTCTCAATTCAGAGGCCCCCCTGCCTGTCTAGGGCCCCATATTAATTAAATCTGCCCCTGCTTGGCACTGAAGCAAAGAGAGTGGCTGAGACACTGCTAATCTTTGCGACTGACTGCTCTAAGCAGTGTGTTACTGCCAGCTATTTCAAATCCTTGTCAGCTTGGTGTCACATTTAAAACAGGTCGGTATGAAAACTTGTTTCTGGCGAGAAGTACTTTCCCACCAAGCAGTGAAGTGAGACACTACGTACATGGCATTGCACGCACCTGTAATGGGCAGTCTACCTCGAATACACACGGACTCTCCACAGACGTTTGTGGACACATTTCCCAAAGAGTATGTGGAGGCTTTTAGGGGCAGAGCTTGATGGACGTGGTGCTGCAGAAAGCAGCAGTTGATGCATATTGCAGTATTCTGTTTTTTTTATCTTCTATAGCTGTACACCTAGTCTTTTTTTCTATTATATGTTTCCATTAATTTTTATGTTCTGTATGAATTCATTTCTTGCAATAAATACATTTGATTTGATAAATAATTAATCTGGTCCATCAACAAAGAAATGATTTGCAGCCATGATAATTGTTAAGAAACTTAGTATTAACTGACATTTAAATAGCAAACTATTTTAAACTGTGTCAACTTGCACAGAAGTGACGGTGTAGGTACCAGATCTTCTCGTGTGGTCAGATCTCCTTGATCCCTCTGCATGTCAGTGACATTAAGATACATGGTATACAAGAAGTATAACATTGTGGGTACCTGGACGACGAAAACAGCATAATGCAGGGTCCATCGGGACGAGCTGTAGTGTTAGCATGTCTAATGATCAATAAAGTTTTACCTGATTGATAACAAAACTGATTTATGGTGACCAAAGTAACTGCAAGACCATGGTATAAAGGGGTAGAGCTGGGTGGTGCTGTGGTTAGCTGTGCTCAGTAGCTAAACGGTTTGACTATTTTAGCTTGGACAGTTACCTAAATCAAGCTAAACTTCTTTTAACTTCTTGTCAACAACAATCATTCATTTTCTACAAGTTGTTTTATTTGAAAACTCAATAAACATCTTATTAAGATACCATCAGATCTAAATAACAAGAACAAAAATAAGCACTAAGAATTTCTATGACCCCTTCTTAATTGGCAGAGCTCAGTCTGTCTTAGAACTGCCAGCAGTCTGGTGGAACTACCAGAGAGCCAGATGATGGCAAAATATAGCTACATAATAGAGCCTGAACAAGCTCAACCATCCTGCAATGCCTCATGGAAAAGAATCAACTTGGCATGGTCAAAGACCAATCAATATTAATTAACTGATGCTTTCTAGAAATTCCTCCTTAGTCTCCTATCAGAACATCAACGAAAAAGAAAACTTGTTTAATTTCCAAACGAAACGGGAACACATCACCAAGGTGAGAAATATTTCAATAAAAAAAGTTGTATCCTAAAACTTTATCATTGGAAAGAACACAGTTTAGACACATTATAATGGTACTTTCCAGCTAACTGCATTATTGACAAGCCCCAAATTAAATATGAGCTTGAGTAGACGTCTGGATTTTAGCAGCTGTGATGGAAAAATGTGCCCTCTGCTCTATATATCTCAAAAGTCAATCTATGCATAATGTCATTTGAAATCGATCATGGAGACTAAAGGGCTGGTTATACTCCCACAGCAGTGTGTCGCAGTGAGCTTGTTGCGGGTATGACTCAGATATTTTTTATATATGCCCAGTTTTGAAGCATGGTGTGTGCTATGTTATTCCAGGCCACAACACAAGAAGGATAATCACGACTAGCTTGGGTCTAGATACGGCCGAAGCAGTGAGGAAGTGGAAATACGCAAGGGGCAAGTTTGTGCGACAACGGAGGGACATGAGGGCGAAAAAGAACAGGTATCCAGGTGGAAAAAGGGTCCCAGCATTCACATGCACCTCGCGCTTCTACTGTGGCTGGTTTATCTTCACAAGTCGTTTTCCACAATGGCGGTCATACAAACAAAATAAGCCGGTAGGGTACCAAATAGGAAATATGCATAGAGTAGAGCGGATGTAGATTTGGCCAATCAGAGGCCTCCTGTCTGTGGTCACCTACAATTTCGAAGAGGTGCACCAGAGTGTCTGCGGAAGGGGCGGGGAAATATCTGCGTTAGCTGCAACACACACGCAGACCACCTGGTTTCTGAGTATAAATCAGCCGTAAGAATAGCACTAATATCAATATTGACAATCTTCAGTGAAGGCCAATGTATTGTCAGTGCTATATAAGTATCTGCAGTTTCTTCACACTGGATCTTGGACTTTTCTTCTCCATTTTTAAAACTACCCTGGGAGGTCCTAACTGCTGCATGGGCAGTATTGTACCCCCAATCAAGTACTGTTGTTATTCTTAATATAAAAGATTAACAAATTGAGCAAAAAGAAAAAATGCTTTAAAGCCAGGATTCCCTAATAATAAGCAGGATGTGTGAATCTTTTAAAAATGTCATATAATATCCCAAAGCTCCTTTAAGCAAGGCTGTAGTGCACAGAAGCCAATCAAAATGTTCGAGGTTTTCTTAAAAATGATGTGCAGAGAGAGGGAGTGTGTGTGTGTTTGTGTGTGTGTGTTATTGTGTCAGACAGAGACACAGACACTGAGACATATACAGAGAGAGAGAGAGTTGAAGGTTGTAAATGCATGCAGGAGCGCCAAACCCAGCTGCAGTGGGGAACATAAATCAGCATTGTTGATCTCTTTAGTTTTATTGGTTTACTGTACTGATGGAAAGACATCCACTTGGAAAAAAAAAGCAAACTTAGGACAAACAAGTACAGATTCAGGAACTGATTATGGGTTCCACTTTAAGTCAGGCATAAAGACGATGTGTAGGCTATCCAACATAAAGAGCAAGATTATATTTTCCTTAGTTTTAACAGTTGTAACAGCAGTGTGTCAAACATAATATTTTGCTAATTTCAGTTAGGATTACTTATTTCTCATTTCTACTTAATTCTAATTTTCACAATAATGAGAAACATTATTGTGGAGGATTTTCGCAAATTTTTTAAAAGACCCAATCTCTTCGCTTTAAAAAAAAAATGCACGTGAGAGAGCAGAGCCCATTGCTCCTCATTCATGCTCTGTTTAAAAGTTGCTGTTCTCATAGATCATACAAGCTTACTGTGCCCGAACGTCCACCCTAACCCCTAAAACCCTCAATCACTATACTGTATAGAGTGGGGACTATATAGTGGACATTATAGTGAACTCATTTAATTGACCGTTCAGACAAATGATCACTGTTTTGTGCTCCGTTGGTCACGTAACTCCTCCTCCACCAAGCGGTGCCTGCGCCATCTTTGTTATAAGTCACCGCTGTTGGGTAGCGACAACCATGGCGATAGCGGCCCGCTGTGACAGCAAATCCCATAATGCTTTGCGAGTAGAGCTCTCCACTTAAAACATTCCTGGATATATCTGCCACCTCGGAGGCCTTTCTTTTCTTCTCATACACTTCGTAGACACATTTTCTCTTATGACCCTCCCCCATTTTCAAAGAACTGAGGTGAGAAAGGTGAGCTTCAGTGACTGTCTGAAACCATAGCTCACCAGATAAATACGCCTGAAAGTGTGCAAGCGCAGAAATATATAGCTAACAGGACAGTGGAATACGTGGACGGCCTTATGTAAACATATCAACAGAATGATGACAATTGGCAGGACCACTTATTTTGATAATCCATAAAATATCATCCTCTATAACTTCAATTAGAACTAAAATATTTTAGCTTCTTAAAAATAAGAAGGTTAAATGAACAAAAATATTTTTTAAGCAATTTGGAAATAACAAAATGATTATGTATGGACACATTTCCCAAAGATTATTTAGCTGGAGACACATTTATTGTATGGATGTATTTTAAGGCAACAATTTGAAAATGTGTGCATCCTTTTGCAAGATCTTGAAAAATTTGATAGAAAGCAGCCAAGCTATAACAAAAATTACTGATGAGTCTGGTTTATCTGTATAAACAATTATTTTCAGATATGACACCATGGAAATGGTAATCATACTGCAGGCAGGTTATGACTCTCAGAGATTAGCTTTTTTTTTTATTTATATCAACCCTAAAGCAAAAGACGGTGTAATATATGTTTTCTTCTAAGAATTTTTGTACAACGTGGGAAGAAAAGCATCTAGGAGAAGAAAAAACTGTTCCTCCAAAATCAATGCAAACATGGACCAACAGAAAAATAAAATGGCCATAAGGACCCCTGCTACCACTACAACCATCCTCACTTCTAAAGGCATAAACTTAAAGGCTTAATGCAAAATGGTGTTCTGAAAGAAAAACCTTAAGTGTTCTGCCAAATTAAAGTGCTATAAGAAAAACAATGTCAGTGTTTTGGAGTGGTCATCATCATAAAGCATCAGTCCTATTGAAAATCTTTAGGCAGACCTATAGAGGTGTGTGGGAGCGACATCACTTAAAAAAGCCTGGCTCAGTAAAGGAAGTTACAGGTAAAATTCCAGAATGAAAGCATGTAGAAGGATACTGAAAAACATCTGACCTAAACCATATAGATGGAAAAAAAAAAAATGAAATAAATGGCATTGAAGATTGCAAGATAAGAGACAAATTGCAATCAAGCAAACAGAAATAATTCCAAAAGCACAGCTAATCTGAAATGGATAATAATACAATTTTCTTACTGCCACTTTTCCTCAATTCAATTCTAGAGAATATCAAATAAGTGTTTAACTTATATATTTTGTTCTGTAGTGGGTCATTAGAGCTGATGTTCCAGATTAGATGTATAAATAAAAATATGAGCTTTAAACACAACACTGCTAAACAGCCTATAAAATACATAGAACTTCAAGATCTCTAACTTCTGAACTTAAAGAACATCACAGTTTGACTGACAAGTGTGTATAGTATACTTAATTGTGTATAACTCTTTAAAATAAGGCCTAACAAAAACCCATAATACAATATCTAAGCTGTGTTTTGAGTATTTATAGGTATTTCATGAGCCATTGCATTTCACAGTTTTTCATCACATCGTAACTCATAAATAAAGGTTGTCTTTATTAGAACTTTTACAATCAATAAAGTATTTTTTTAATCTTATTTAACAGTCACTTACTGTCAGTTTTTGTGTCTAGAAGTTAAGCAATAAAGCTGGGAATTATTTCACTGCAATTCCTTGTTTTAAACTTTTGTGGGAGTAGATCTGTTTATTTATGATTGGATTTGGCACAGATCCTATGAGTCACCTAAAACTGAAAAAGCAGTGAATAAAAGTGACTTTCTGCGGTGTTTCTCCACTTTCTGTGAGGCTGTTGTACCTCTCATGACTTAACCACTAACAGTCATTTAACAAGCTCTTTATACTTCTCCTTGTAGAAGTTGTTTTTACTTGACTACAGTGGGTGTTTTTTGTCTATAGGGGCACACACCCATGTCTGGAGCTTTAATTTTTGCTTGTGAATAACTGTTTAAGTACATTTATATACAATGGTCATCAAGTCCATAAAAACGGGGAAAAATATCTTTAATCCAACCACTAATCCTTTTGCTTTGTTTAAAAAAAATGCTTTGTATATGGTTCTTGGGGGGGGGGGGGTTCAAAAAGTAATTCCTGACTAAATAGAATGTACCTTGGACCTATTTCTTTCCTGTCCTGATTAATATTTTTCTTTTTAATAATTATTTTCAAATATTTCATTCAATGTCACCACATCAAGGATAATTTCCTCTAGTCAAGACTTCACGTATGTCAACATGGGCCATTTTAACAGTCCTTTCCTTTTTTTTCACTAGGGGTTCCCCGCTAGAAAGTAGCATAAAAGGCCAAGAAGTATACTCTGACAGTGTGACTGTTTCTTTATGGTCTTGGTACAGATCAGTTCAGGCATTAATGTTTAGATTTGTAAAACTGTTTTGCTTCAAGTTTTCCACTAAAGCAGAATGGGGATACCCTGCTGAATTTCTGGTCTGAATATTACAGTTGGAGGTAAATGATACAAAACTCAAAGCAAGTATATATTTCATTAGCTGTCTCTACTCTGTGTATCCATCAATAATTCTCTGGCTATCTTAATCCGTTTTCCCCATGTCTAACTTGCTTAGGTACTGACATCTGGGCATTTATAGCACTGGCAAGAAATGTCTGCTGGCTACAGTTTAGCATACCTTAAGTCATACCTTAGAGGTCTACGCAGTGTTTTGTTGAGATGGATGGATATTCCAGATTTAATTTGAGCAAAGCTGTTATAGATGTAGACAAGTTTAAACTAAAATGGTAAAACCAAACACCAAAAAACAAATTTGCACATGTTTCCTACATGTACATGGCTTATGGCATGCTGAATACTCATTCCTTTAGGTTTTCACTGAGCAATAGCTTTTTTTTTTTTTTTTGCCGCTGTATTAAAAAATCAGACTTTTGCAAGTAAACTGTTAGTACATGTCTTTTCATGTGATTTGTCAACTTTAGTTATAAATCTCTGTAGCTTAGGTGGTTCTCCTATTAATGGACCAATTGCTCAACACCTTATCTTACACTGAAATCAATATCTTTGTGGGTTTAGAGTTATCTTATGTCATTCTCATCTGGAGCTAGTAGAAGGACCTGGAGCTGGATGGAATGTTGAATGTTTCAGATATTGGCTTTCAACCTTCCCCCACTCCTTGACTTTTCTTTTCAAGTACAATTTGTATAGTTCTATGTTTTCAGTAATGTTCACTAACAACCTCTGAAGCCTGCATATCCAAATCTATAAATATATACAATTACAGAGGTGGTCTCTATATACTGACCAGGAGACTTCTAAAGGTGGTGGATTGAGTAAGACTAATAAAATTAAGCATCACTTCTCTAATTTTCTATGGGGGGAAAAAATTCAAAAGTTATTTATTATTTCCCAGTTAGTACACAATTGTGTGTTGCTCTGCAATGGCATGTAAACAGTCAGAATATATTGGAGTTTAGGGCTGTAATGCAAAATTGTGAAGTCCTTGTTCTTATTAATACAAAACTTATCACATGGAAATTCAGCTAAGGATACTCATTTGTATAAATCAAATGATCAGACTAAAATTTTCTTTGCTTTCGATCAGTGAGCCATCTCCACAAGTCTGTTGTGCAGCAATTAATACCTTCAATGCAAGACATCACATTTCACTGTAAATATGCTTTGACTTACACCTAGATAAATTAGGATGCCAGCTGACTGCCATCTGGAAATAATTATACAACCTTCATGATAAAAAAAAAAATCAAGACATATGTGAGGTAACAGAAATAATGGGGCTCAGAAATAAAAACATATTTTCAACTCATTTTTTTCAACATTTGCAATATTTAGAAAAATATATATTATGTCAGGAAATATGATGAAAACTGTACTCCCATTATTTGTATTGGACTGTTGTGGAATGTTTGCAGTGGCATGCAAGTGCTGCACATCATTAATTTTTTCCCCTCTCTCTTAAAGTTCAAGACGAAGCCTGACAAATTTTCTGATCTTAATACACCTCAAAACAGAACACTCTGTTCTTCTATTTAATCGCTGACAGGAGAGGCTGCTGTGGTCATGAAAGGCTGCCAAACAAGTCAGAAAACAACCGGATAGTGAAACCCGCAGCACATCGTAAGTGTTTACTTCTGTGCTACATTGCTTTAAATACCAAGAAATAACTTGATCGATGTTGCCTATAACACTGGTTTTTATTTTTAGACTTTGGCTGCTTATTAAGTTGTCCTTGGTCTTAAGAAACAAAAGAGTTAAGAGCCCTGCCATAAATCAACGCAGACCTTGTTTCCTGGGGGCTATTCAGCCACTTGGGGTGTAAAATGCTCAAAGGCATCAAGCACTTGAAAGTCTGGAGCTGTGGACGGTTTCTGCCCAGCAATTATCCTGTCTGCGGGCCTCCTAAACTCTGCATACCAGATAGGTTCAGGCCTCTCCGGCCGCGCTCTCAGTAATAGAGATGCAGATGCTAATGATACCATATTTTTTTCTGAGCTCTAAGCTGCAGAGACAGAGGGCCTCAGGTCATCCCTGCTTTAGCACATGCCACACAGCCTGCGCCACCCACCCCACACAAACCTGTTATGGATGACCACCTACGCCCTCTCCTTTCTGTCCAATTCATAGGCAAGAAAGAAAATCTACCAAGGGTGAGAAATGGCCCACTGCTTATCAGTTGTTTACACTTGCTTTTGAATGTGTATCCTCCTCTGATAGAGATCTCTTTTTTCGTAGGCAGCTACCCAGTTGCAAGATGACTGCCAAACACCTGACAGGTGGATTGATTTAAGCAGCTGGTGATCAAGACGTGCTCAGAGAAACACAGTAGGAAGGGTAGTTCTGAGTCTCAAGGCCAGGATAAAAGGGATGTGGCTGAGTCTGGTGCACAACCTTTAAAGCTGATAAAAAACAATCAGGTACGATGGGTGGGATAAGGGTAAAAGAGAGCTGGATTACAGAAGCAGTAGGTGATAGGACATGATTTTACCTTGAATAACTTGAAGATGACTCAGTATGAGAGAGTATTCCAAAGGTTTACTGCTGCAAAGAGGTACAGGCAGAGAGAGAGGAAAGGGAGTGTGTGTGTCAAGGTGCAAGAGCTCTCTGCAGATGTCCAAATACGCAGTAAATCACTCCAAGGACCTGAGGGGCTCAAATGCTTTCTGACTGAATCCGTCTCCCAGCCCAGAGGCACCAGGATGACTAAAACATTAACAGGACTCTTCAGGGTAGCTGCAGTCACTCACCCCTCCCCCGCAAGCGCCTGCACAATCCCAGGACTATGCAAACATAAGGCCAAACCAAAATGGCCTCCGTCCACTTAGATGTTCAAATGCGGGTTTTGTTTGAAACCAAGAGAATGCTTGAGTGAAAGACAGGTCTGTGCACAAGCTATCTATTTAGCCATGTGTTCTCATTCCCATGTGTCATAAAGATGCCACTGGCATTTGGGGTAGAGAGGGCCGTGTGTCAAGTTACAGGTGTTCTTTTTAACACGGTAGTTAAAAAAAGGGGGAAAAAATTATTACTTTTCTTCTTTGGACAGAAAAAGAAATGAAAAGTTATCTTGAGTCTGTGAAGGAAGTTTTAGCTTTTAAATGCGCATGAACAAACAGACATATACCTAGATCTGCAATGCACTCACATTTCTGCAATTAGCGTAGTTTTCTGTAAATCCCTGCAGATCAAATGCACAACGCTTTTTAACCCACCAGCACCAGACGTGCAAAAAGGACAGAAACAAAGTATCAGGGAACACATAACAGTATTTTTATGCCATCATAAAAACAAAATTTAACACTGGAAGAAATGTTTTTTTTTAAAAGAATCCTTATTTTTCATGGATTATTGATGATTTATTGTTAGTTTCATAGGATGAAAAACACTTTGTAAACCGTTGGCAAAAAGCATTGTAAGCTTCATTGTTTAAAAATGCAATAATGTTTATATATCTTTTCTTATTACTCATAAAAAGATCCAGAAGTAAAAACAACCGATGTGGCAAACTAAATTACATTACTCCAACTCCAACTGTTTTACTGGTGCAAAATTACTGCTTTACATTTTATATTCAATGACGTGTTGCTGGCGCTGTTACTGTAGAGAGTGGATAAATGTTCTTTCTGTGGATGCAACTATATAGCTTTTTAAATAGTAGATAAAAATAAAACTGCTTCTCTTTAGATTTTTTTCTATAGAAGAAACAGCAACATAACTGCAAAAGCCAGAATGGAGATCTGTAAAGAAACAGTGTCTGTGATTTTTAGCAGCTCAATGTGTGTATTTGCCTGCCCCCTGGCAGATGCAGTTGTAATTGCACTAAAATGTCACAAGTTAGAAAACCACTCCCTGCAGCAGACTAGCACAGAGCAGGTCTGCAAGAGTCTGCCTCTTTGTTTTACCTTCATTTATTTGCTACTCTTCATCACTTGAATAGTTATTACTAATGAAACATTTTAATTTCATTCAAATTTATTTAGTAGTTTTATGTTGTTTCTGCATTATTTTTATTTATTTATTTATTTTTTCATTATTTTATTGAGGGTTTTGAGCCTAATTCCATGATGCAAATATTTTTTTTTAGGTTTTGTCTTTTAAATTCCTTTCACGTTCTAATTTATTCCCACATTTTTATTCTTGTGTGCCTAACTTTGAAACACACACACACACATATATACGAATAAATATATATATATATATATATATATATATATATATATATATATATATATATATATATATATATATATATATAGATAGATAGATAGATAGATAGATAGATAGATAGATAGATAGATAGATAGATAGATATATATATATATATATATATATATATATATATATATATATATATATATATATATTTAGATATAGATATAGATAGATAGATGATAGATAGATAGATAGATAGATAGATAGATAGATAGATAGATAGATAGATAGATAGATAGATAGATAGATAGATAGATAGATAGATAGATAGATAGATAGATAGATAGATAGATAGATAGATAGATAGATAGATAGATAGATAGATAGATAGATAGATAGATAGATAGATAGATAGATAGATAGATAGATAGATAGATAGATAGATATGTGTGTGTGTGTGATTCAAAGTCACACATAAAAGAAGAAGAAAAAAAGAAAGATATGTTCATTCTTCTCATATTGAAGCTCATGAAGAACCTTCTTCATAATCTTTATTAGCATTACAACAATCAAATCCCTCTGACCGGCTTCTTTCATGTTTCCACGGGTATTTGGCATATCTATGCTGATGAGTTCCCAGTCAGTACATACAGTCAGAGCCTTATAGACATAAATGCTGCTCTAAAGTACAAATTCCCCTTTAAAAACAGCCTATTTGATTGCATATTTTATTTTATCTTGTGCAATTATTCTGCAATACTACACATAGCAATTGTGTTAATTTTTTTAACAGTTTGTTTATTGATGCTTCACATGGTAGCCGTGACTATGATAAACAACATACATGATCATTCATACATGTTGCACTATAAGGGAAATCCTGTGTGAATTTTACTTAACCCATTTTGTGGTTTCGGCATCAGTCTGACTCTGCTGTAATTATCTGGCGTTGCAGTGCAGGGTTCTTCAACCCTGGTCCTCAGGATTCATTGTCCTGCATGTTTTACATGTGTCTCCAATCCAGGATACCTGAATAAAAGTATTTTAGTCCTTTCCGAACAGTTACCAAGGGCTGCAGAGGTCTGTTATTCACCCATTTTTCTAATTCAGGAGTGGAGTCAGGGAAACACCTAAAACTCACAATATAGTGGGTCTTGAGGACCAGAGTGAAGACCCCTGGATTAGAGCGTTCCCTGTCCATGTTTATGGGTTCTGGCAAATTACAATTGCTGGCCTCTCTCTTTGTCTGAATGAAAACTCTTACATCTATACATAACCAGATAACATGCAAAGAGAACACATTAAATGATTAAGTAGATAATTTGTAAAAAAAATAAAATAAAAAAATTGAAGTTCTGAAACACACTCTGGGCAGCATGTATTGAAAACTGCTTTCTTTCTTACATAAAGTGTACATATTCACTGTTACTCTGGCTGTAATGCAGTAACGTTCAATTTGTTGTTAAACTACCCTCTGTCGCAAAAACACAAGCTATGTGACTAAACTGCAAAACAGGGCACCTATACTGATGCTGTGGAGATGGAGTGCTGCATTACAGTACCTCAGTTTAACAAAGGGTGGCAGCACAGACCCTAGCACAGCACTAGGCTGTAGTATTATCAGCAAAAAAAACATGTGAGAATAAAGGATCAAAATTCCAGAGATCCATTCAAATGAGGACAAGCAACTTTAGGTTAAAGTTTTGGATGAAAAAGTTTAATTCTGTAATCTCAACCAGTTTGATGTTTCACTTGAAAGTGATAAATGCAGGATTAATATTAGGTACTTACCTTAGGTTGCGAAATGAACAAAGAGCACAGCATGCTGGCTCTTGAGCATGCAGGCTGCAAAACACCCTATCTTTGTGCTAATTTCATGGTGCTTTTAGTCTGCCCAGTGCAGAATGACATCACTCAGCCAAGACCACTGAAGCAAAACTAGAGCGTGTAGGACAATTCAAATTAATTAACAAATGACCTCAGAATAAATGGGAGTCAAAGATCATACAATGAAGGCATTAATTAATTCATTGAGGAGAGATTCTCTCATATGATTCCATAGCATGACTTATCCAGGCTATACACCTCCACACCCTCACAGTGACGTCAATGAGACAGTCTATTTTACTAAGTTGGTGAAAAAACTGCAAAGAGGTACTGCTCGGTCTGGAGACAAAGCTTGCAATAAAATGTCTTTGGATATAAAAGCATAGTGAGATGTTCTAGCCATGGAGTTGGCTGATAAAGGAGGAAATAAGCTGTAACCACAATGTTTTTTTATTTTATTTCAGGGTGAGCCATCTCAGATAGACAGGTCAATTTCTAAGACTGCTAATACTGTCCCGTGCAAAGGAGGATAAATCCTAGCAGGGCAACAAAAACAAAATCAATAAAGAAAGCATGTAAACAAACCAAGTCGTAAATTAACTCTAAATGGACAAAAAGTGTAATATTGAGGAAACCGACAGTATCTTAAAAAAACAAAGCCCATTGCCAGCGACTACCACGAGAATGAAAGGGCGGAAAGCCAGGGATACCTTCTGGTGTGGGAGTGCAAATAAGGAGAGGAAGATGTACAGTCATGAAATGCAGGAAGAAACAGAGAAAGAGGCAGAAGCAGGGCGAGGGGGAATACGGTAGTGCAGAAGTGATTTATGGTAGTTGTATAATTTTCTACAACGCTGCTCCCGCTTTGTGATGCCTCGCCTTGCCTCCTCCGTATCCCACCCTCCCACTAGGGTGTGCTCCTCCTCACTGTCACGGCTAGGAACCGTCCCCTGGCCACACCAGCCCCATCATTAAGATTCTGCAGGGATGCGACTGCAGCACTTCGCAAATGGAAGACTGGACATAATTTCCCTAAAATGCTGTTTTTTATCACCTATTTCCCCTTCATCAGCTTACCGCACACGATTGATAGCTGATGGCACATCTGACAACTTAACGTTTTTATGGCTAGATTTATGGGCTATCTGCTCCTCTCCTTTTACAGCTCAAACTCTGTAAAAATGCTTATTTCTCAGATAAGGAGAGGGAGGGTGTGTGTGTCTCTGAGTATGGAATAGTATCGCACCAAACTAGATGCATGTATGAGAGCGAAGGGGCCCAAATTCACTGCATTGCAGTCGAGATCCGTACTAGGCTCCCATGACTTAATGGCTACTATCAGACTAAATTACCTCAAGATAGCACATTTAATTAAATATTATGTCTCACTTATGACCATTACCGCAACAATTCCCACTCTCCTTAGCACCAAACATTTGTTGCCGGTCCCTTTCTAGGAAATAAACAACCAAAGATGAAAATATGCTCCTCGTTATGGAAGTGCTTTCAAACAAGACAAGAACAACACATTAAACTTGATGGTTTCAACCTGAAAAAGTTCAGTAAAATCTAGTTATTTGGGTTGTAGAATCGACAGACAATAAATTGCCTTGTGAGTCTGTTTGCTGTTGTTGAAGCAAGTAAGACATCCCAAACATACTGGAGGGGCAGTGGAAGTATGGCTGCTGCAGGTCCCCCACCCTGCCTGGTCAGATTTACAGCCAGCGAGGTCTCCCTGTTAGCCTTTTCCTCTCCTTACTGATGAGCCTGGCAGATCCCAGACGGACGCTCCAGGGGACTGGACTGTGACAGCTAAGAGGGGGGAGGAGAGCAGAGGGAGAGAAAAAGATGTAAGAAGGAGAGAAAAGAGACAGAGAGAGAGAACCAGTTTGATGAGATCAGTGATTCATAGACAGCCGGGGGAACACACGCTGGAATGGAGTAATACCACACATGTTTTAACTGGGCTGGCCTATAACTCATTAAGGTTACCAAGGATACAAGGTGCACCTTAGTAGATAGCCCCCAGAAATCACCTCTGTGTCTTGTTAGATGCAGCCCATATAGAAGCATTAATATTCACAGTCAAAGTGTTCGTGCCCTTATTCCAGATGACCAATCTGCCTCATCCTGCATGTTCAGTATGTGTGTATTGATCCTTTAGTAAATCCCAGCTTGCTATGATCTTGCAACACTTTTTTCTTTATGTAGTGTTTAAATATACTTTAAAAAACTTTCAGACTAGAGTCTAAATTAAATTAAGTGTTTAAGTTTAAGGGTTTCAAATTCACATCAAACTACTCTTGCAGTCTATAAATTGTAAACAAATGTTTCCTGGCATATTATTGCTTTATAATGACATTGTTCTGCCCATTGACTCCATCCGGTTTCTTCTGAATGTCAGTAATGCTGTGGAACCCTCTTTCCTCTTGCCTAGCCTTCATAACAAGTTCAATTAATTGGCAAGCTTTATATAGCTTCTCCTCTTACCTGATCCCTGCTGCTCTTTCTTTGTGTGAGATGCCAAAAAATTCCATTTCAGTCCATTTGCTTTTTTTCTTTTCTTGAAAATGTTGCCACTTAGACCAATCATTAAATGAATAGTACACCCAAAACATGATTAGCCTTCATTTTCTACTCACCCCCATGCTGAACAACACTCTGGAGTACTTTTTTGATATCTCAAATGCATCTGGAGATCTGGGAGGCTTCTTGCTGTCTGCTGACATTCAAATAATGGAGGTCTATGGTGCCCGAGGCAGAAAGGTCCATAAAAGTCCACAAAAAACGTGTCAATATTCCTCCATACTGCTCGTCCAATGTATTCCAAGTGTCCTGAGTGGGTAGCATCCAGAATTTACTCGAAACAAAGTTATTTAGAATGTTTTTAGAGCATAAACAGTAGTGTATAGGATTTCCTGAAAGCGCGTTCACGACGCTACGGAAACCGCGGCAGACCAAGCCAGATGAAAGTGCGCATTCAGCTCGGCAAAGAACTCATGCTCTTCCTCAACACTGAAGTCCTCAGACATTTTTCTTTCGTTGTTTCTTTCTTTGCACAGGTAAACAGCACATTTCTTCTTCTACGCTTGCATTATTGGCAGAGCAGACGCTGAATGCGCACTTTCATCTGGTTTGGTCTGCCGGCTTCCGTAGCGTTGTGAACGCGCATGTGCGCTCTTTCAGGAAATCCTATACACTAATGTTTATGCTCTAAAAACATTCTAAATGACTTCGTTTCGAGTAAATTCTGGATGCTACCCACTCAGGACACTTGGAATACATTGGACGAGCAGTATGGAGGAATATTGACACGTTTTTTGTGGACTTTTATGGACCTTTCTGTCTCGGGCACCATAGACCTCCATTATTTGAATGTCAGCAGACAGCAAGAAGCCTCCCAGATCTCCAGATGCATTTGAGATATCAAAAAAGTACTCCAGAGTGTTGTTCAGCATGGGGGTGAGTAGAAAATGAAGGCTAATCATGTTTTGGGTGTACTATTCCTTTAACCAGCAGCATGCAAAATCCAATACTATACAGATAATACGATCGATCATTTACCTTTATGAACACTGTTTCTTTGACTGCATCTTTGCACTCAGATTTGTTTTTGAACAAATAAAAAACAGATTCTGTTTTATTTGACTTCATCACTGCCATTGACTTTGAAGTTCGAACTGCTAAAGCAGCAACTATATGAAACACTAGGGTTCATCTACAAGAAGGATTTAAATAAATAAAAAAATAAGAATAAAAAGTTATGAATAAATCAACTCAGTAGTTTGGTGTGACTTTTTACATATTTGCCTTCTGACTAAGGTCAAGTTGTTTGCAAATTGTTGTGACATGATGAAGAAGGCTTTTTATTTACGTCTCTATTGTTTCTAAAATAGATTTCTGAATCGCCCTTCTTTTGTGGGTCCCCAATCATCCTTAAGTCACCTCTTACCTGTTTAAAATCTCATTCTTTAATTCACACTCCCAGACAGAAACACGCTACAACTGTTTTATTTGGCTTTAATGTTCTTCATTTCTGTGCCGTTTTGGAATATAACTTAAACTTTTATTATTTGTTTTAAAGCCTTTCTTGCCTATCTTAGTTATTAGAGTAATTATGGTTTTCTATCTGCATCAGGTCTTTAGATCAGGCATTCAGATTTACTCATTACTCCACATACAAAGTATAAATGTTTGGAGGACAGAGCTTTCTCTGTGCTCAAACCTCAACTAAGGAATCAGCTTCCACTAAAATCTATAATTGAAATTGGCCTTAATAAATCAAAGCTCAGTACTTTTTTCAGTATGCATTTAATGCTTAAGATGTGGTCGCGCTTCCAGGTTTATCTACCTTGTTTTATCCCTTTAGTTTTATCTACTGTGTTTTTAGCCTGATTATCATGTACCTTTTTATTTTGCCGTTTTGTTTTTTATTGTTAAATATTGATTTTGTTAAGTACTTTGGTCACCATTATAGTGGAAGTGGAAGGGTCAAAAGAAATAAAGGATTGTTGGTTGATTAAACTGGCAACAAAACACAGAATAAAAAATAACAACATGGATAAGATAAAGTAAACGAAAGCAAGAGTGCAAATAGGAATAAAAATGAACAATAGTGATTGCAGAATTAGTTGACTAAAACATAAATTAAACTTAAGTAAATGTGAACATATATATATTTATAACCATATATTATATTTTTTTTTGAAAAACCTTTTGCTGTATAAATATTAAACTTGTAATTTATGCCTAAAAATGGTTTTAATAAAGCAAAAATAATTAAGTGATTTATTATTCTATAGCAATGGGCTGTCACACACCGACATAATTCTACAACCATTTTTGAATAGTATTAACATTAGTTAGTCATAGATTATATTTTGACTCAGATCTCTGCTTTCCTTATCAAATCCTACTACTATCAACCAACGGATAACTTAGAAATTGAGTTAAGAGACACTGTACACTTTTAACTGAAGTAGGGATAACTCATTGCAGTTGTTCCCCATTTCTACTTATTCTCCAACAGTATAGAAAATTTTATTTTAAGAATTTTTCTTAATCCAGTGTCCTTTCTTACCTTTGCATAACTGTAAGAAAATCAATCAGTTTTCAAAAAAACAAAAACAAAAGCAACGGAAAGCATTCGGACACCAGCAGTTTTCTGTTCAATCAAAAGAAAGAAAAAAAGGAAAAAAAAAAGAAAAAAAAAAAAAAATATATATATATATATATATATATATCAATCTGAAAAACTCACACAGAGAGAAAAGATAATTAGAAGAATTTATTGATAAGAAAGTATAGTCTTTGGCGCTCAGACCTCGGCAGGAACATTCATGCTGAATTATGCTTTAACATGCATGAGTAGATAAATGTGAATAGGGATGTTCCCCCCGGGCCTGAAACTGGTGGTGGTTTAATCCGAGCTGGTTGACAAGGTGATCTGCTGGGCAGAATTGTGGGACTAGAAGACTGAGGGAGCTGACGCCGGGGCTTCACTCAGACTCGGGATATAGAGGTCCTGCTCGTGATGCAGGTACCGTGAAGTGTCCATGATGAGCAAGCATGAAGCGACAGTGGAGAGGAAAAACTCCCCTTTGGGAAGAAACCTCTGGCAGAACCGGGCTCAACATGGTGGTCTTCTGCCGGACCAATGCGATGAGACGAGGGATGGTGACAACTGGGATTAATACTCTCTGATGAGGTTGAGGTGAAGTCGTGTCATGGAGGACGATTCAGCTGCGATGGCGGAGAAGGGGATGGAGGTGGGTGAATTGTCGTCTGGATCGAAATCCGACATTGCGATTGCAGGATAGCGGCTGTGGTGAGATTTGAGGGAGTTTATAAAGTGGAAGCAGGACGCTGACTGGGCTTCGTGGTGGAGTAGTTCAAAGCTGATTGGCTCGCTTCGGAGACGGATCGGCTTCTGATGATGTGAGGTAAGTCAGAGTTTCTTCAATTGAACTTTCGCTAGAGCTTCATTTCAATCTG
Organism: Cyprinodon tularosa; assembly: GCF_016077235.1. Lineage (NCBI taxonomy): Eukaryota > Metazoa > Chordata > Actinopteri > Cyprinodontiformes > Cyprinodontidae > Cyprinodon > Cyprinodon tularosa. Next base: position 1,520,897 of record NW_024038892.1, on the reverse strand, counting down.
AAAAACTCACACAGAGAGAAAAGATAATTAGAAGAATTTATTGATAAGAAAGTATAGTCTTTGGCGCTCAGACCTCGGCAGGAACATTCATGCTGAATTATGCTTTAACATGCATGAGTAGATAAATGTGAATAGGGATGTTCCCCCAAAAAGCCGAGGTCGAGGCCGGAGAGTCCGTATGCTCGTAGGGCATACGCTAGGAACAGAATAAAGAATGCGTAATGAAATGCTGAGAAGGTTTGCAAACAACTTACCGAGCCAGGTTGTTGATGAGGATGGCGACCACGGTTGACTCCGAGAACTTACCGATGATGATTTACCCATGATGAGGATGGCGACCACGGTTGACGCCGAGAACTTACCGATGATGATTTACCCATGATGAGGATGGCGATGATGATGATGATGATGATGATGATTTACCCATGATGAGGATGGCGATGATGACGATGATGACGATGATGACGATGACGATTACGATCCCATGATGATGATGATGATGATCCCATGATGATGATGATGATGATCCCATGATGATGATGATGATCCCATGATGATGATGATGAAGATGATGATGATGATCCCATGATGATGATGATGATGATGATGATGATCCCATGATGGTGATGATGATGATGATCCCATGATGATGATGACGATGATGATCCCATGATGATAATGACGATGATGATCCCATGATGATAATGACGATGATGATCCCATGACGATGATGATCCCATGATGATGATGACGATGATGATGAATCCTGCGGATGATGATGACGATGGTGCATCCCATTATGATGACGATGATAATGAATCTTGCGGATGAGTCTGATAATGAATCTTGCGGATGAGTCCATATAGAACATATAACATGACGGGATACAGACATGACGAGACGCAGACATGGTGCATATTGATGCATTGGAAATGCAAGCAAAATGGCGTAGGGATGCATGACGAGACACGACGAGACACAGATAGGGAGCATGTGATGCATGGGGAATGAATCTTGCGGATGAGTCTGATAATGAATCTTGCGGATGAGTCTGATAATGAATCTTGCGGATGAGTCCATATAGAACATATAACATGACGGGATACAGACATGACGAGACGCAGACATGGTGCATATTGATGCATTGGAAATGCAAGCAAAATGGCGTAGGGATGCATGACGAGACACGACGAGACACAGATAGGGAGCATGTGATGCATGGGGAATGAATCTTGCGGATGAGTCTGATAATGAATCTTGCGGATGAGTCTGATAATGAATCTTGCGGATGAGTCTGATAATGAATCTTGCGGATGAGTCCATATAGAACATATAACATGACGGGATACGGACATGACGAGACGCAGACATGGTGCATATTGATGCATTGAAAATGCAAGCAAAATGGCGTAAGGGATGCATGACGGGACACGACGAGACACAGATAGGGAGCATGTGATGCATGGGGAATAAATCTTGCGGATGAGTCTGATAATGAATCTTGCGGATGAGTCTGATAATGAATCTTGCGGATGAGTCTGATAATGAATCTTGCGGATGAGTCTGATAATGAATCTTGCGGATGATTCTTGCGGATGGTTACATATATGAAGAATTGATGCATTAAGGAATGCATGCTAAATGGTGTCAAGGATGCATGACGAGACACAGACCAGACGTGACGTGACACACAGGAGAATGCATATAATGCCTGTCATAAAGGTGAGATTGCATGAATGCGAGCCAGAATGAAGATAGCATGAATAGCCAGGAGACAGCATGGAAGACTGCATGAAGCAGGGAATAATGAAGAAAACTGATAAGGAGTGGGAGTAGAAAATGAGTTAGAGGATAGTCGTGATTAGGTCAGAAAATTATGAAAATGAGTTGAACCACCACCAGTATTTGAAATAGTGTTACCTAGAGGCAGAGAGCACTGAGCTGAGAGAATTGGTGAGAGTTCTGGGCGGATGAATGAGGTATAGGCTGGTGAGCCATCGGCCCAGAGCTGAGGGAAGCCTCAGAACCCCGCGAGTAGCTGCAATGCAGCTGCTCGGTCCAGAACGTATGCCCAGATTACCTACTAGAGGGAAGGCCACGTGATTCTAAGAGTATCCTAAGGTGGTGAAGAACCATGGTGGACGTAGGGTAATGCTTGGGCGAATAAAAGTGCTGAATGCCTGAACATAACGCACTGAGATGATGAAACGTTAGTGACTGCTGCCAGTGATGCTTCTGATGAAGGCATGAGAGACTGGGAGGAGTAGAGACTTATTAGTGGCTTCAACTGCTACGAAGTTGTCGCAGTGGGCGGACGCGATTCCTTCCCAAAGCCCCACGATGCAAGCTAGCTAGGGTTAGACCTCACACAAGCATAATGGGTGTGAATAAAAGAGGCCATGAACCACCTGTCCTGAAGAACCCCCCAAAACCTACGGATGCAGCATCCGAAAAATTTTGAAGCATGGCAGGAGATAGATAATTTCGACATAGAAAAGAAATTTGTTCCAATTAGAAGCAGTCAGGGCAGGAGATCCGAACGGCAGCCTACGTTCAGTAATCTGACCAAGGAGAGGGACGGAAATTGCCGGATCAAGCAACTGGGAATGAAAGCGCGGCCTTGAGAAATAAGCGCATGGCAAATTAGCTGACCTAGCAAGGAGCGCAATTGGCATTTAGAAATGACTGATGTAGAACATCAGTTTGTGTGTGTTTTTATTTTTTTATTTTTTATTTTTTTTGAAGAAGAAGAAGACAGAACGATAATCAGAAGTAATAATAAGGGGTGGTAAGATGACGGGCTGCTAAGACTGAGGTACGATATATATGAAGCGTGCACGGCGGGGACAGACTGATCGGATGGCCTCCTGCAGAAGCTCTGAGTAATCACGATAGATGCTGAATGCGGCCAAAATTTTGGCCAATAGAAAGATCTCTGGTAGACGGAGATCGGATGATTTAAGAAAAACGGTGACGTCACCTGCTGATCGACTTCAGGGGAGGGAAGAATAAGAGACTAAATTAAAATATTCCCCTGAATAATTTAGAACGAGGCTAGGGAAAATATCAGCATGTGTGTTAATATAAGTATGCCTGATAGAGGCAGACGAAGCATAAGAGCAAACTCAAATAGATAGAAAATTATGAATGAAAACATGGTTGAATACGTCTTACCCTAAGGCTGGCCCAGGGCGGGCGTTCCCTAATGTGAATGAGGGGAGGGGGAGGTCCGTCTGAGCAGACAGCGGCAGGGATGACGTGGCAGTGCAGGGATTCCCACGTTTGGAGCGTGCGGACAGCGTCGAAGGATTGAGTGAGAGAGTCCGGTGGAGCGGAGGGAGGCTGAGAGCTATTAAACGCCAGAAGGACTAGACGGGGGAGCTGCTATGAATCAGGAAGCTGAAGAGGTCCAAGGCTGCATCGAAACGATGAGAAGGAGCGGGCTTGGTGGTGACTGCTGCTGGGACAGATCCGGGAGGCCTTCTGCGCCTGGCGAGGGGAGCGGAGGACTTGCATGTCTTTTGCGGCCAGGAATCGGAGCGGATTGAAGCGGAAGGCGAGGGAGATGAATCACGAGGAGGTAGGAGGGAGGCTCGTTAAGACATCTGAGCAGAGTCTAGGTCGGAGCCTGGCAATACACCCTTGGAGTGTAACGCGGAAGAAGGGGATGAGAGCGGCTAGACGGGAGTTTCTCTGAGCGGGGAAAATTGAATTGTCGTCTGGATCGAAATCCGACATTGCGATTGCGATTGCGGCTGTGGTGAGATTTGAGGGAGTTTATAAAGTGGAAGCAGGATGCTGATTGGGCTTCGTGGTGGAGTAGTTCAAAGCTGATTGGCTCGCTTCGGAGACGGATCGGCTTCTGATGATGTGAGGTAAGTCAGAGTTTCTTCAATTGAACTTTCGCTAGAGCTTCATATATATATATATATACATACATAAGTATACAGAAATATATACACACACATATATTGATATGTATATAGACACATATACATATATAAATACACACACACAAACATTTATATATATATATATATATATATATATATATATATATATATATATATATATATATATATATATATATGTATATATATGTATATATATATATATATATGTATATATATATATATATATATATATATATATATATATGTATATATATATACAGTGGGGCAAAAAAGTATTTAGTTAGCCACCAATAGTGCAAGTTCTCCCACTTAAAAAGATGAGAGAGTCCGGTAATTTTCATCATAGATATACCTCAACTATGAGAGACAAAATGAGAAAAAAAAATCCAGAAAATCACATTGTCTGATTTTTAAAGAATTTATTTGCAAAATATGGTGGAAAATAAGTATTTGGTCAGTTACAAACAAGCAAGATTTCTGGCTCTCACAGACCTGTAACTTCTTCTGTAAGAGGCTCCTCTGTCCTCCACTCGTTACCTTCATTAATGGCACCTGTTTGAATCCGTTATCAGTATAAAAGACACCTCTCCACAACCTCAAACAGTCACACTCTAAACTCCACCATGGCCAAAACTAGAGAGCTGTCAAAGGACACCCGAAACAAAATTATAGACCTGCACCAGGCTGGGAAGTCTGAATCTGCAATAGGTAAACAGCTTGGTGTGAAGAAATCAACTGTGGGATCAATTATTAGAAAATGGAAAACATACAAGACCACTGATAATCTTCCTCGATCTGGGGCTCCACGCAAGATCTCACCCCGTTGGGTCAAAATGATCACAAGAACGGTGAGTCAAAATCCCAGAACCACACGGGGGGACCTAGTGAATGACCTGCAGAGAGCTGGGACCAAAGTAACAAAGGCTACCATCAGTAACACACTACGCCGCCAGGGACTCAAATCCTGCAGTGCCAGACGTGTCCCCCTGCTTAAGCCAGTACATGTCAAGGCCCGTCTCAAGTGTAAGAAGCATTTCAAGGTCCTGGAGTGGCCTAGCCAGTCTCCAGATCTCAACCCCATAGAAAATCTTTGGAGGGAGTTGAAAGTCCGTGTTGCCCAGCGACAGCCCCAGAACATCACTGCTCTAGAGAAGATCTGCATGGAGGAATGGGCCAAAATACCAGCAACAGTGTGTGAAAACCTTGTGAAGACTTACAGAAAAGGTTTGATCTCTGTCATTGCCAACAAAGGGTATATAACAAAGTATTGAGATGAACTTTTGTTATTGACCAAATACTTATTTTCCACCATATTTTGCAAATAAATTCTTTAAAAATCAGACAATGTGATTTTCTGGATTTTTTTTTCTCATTTTGTCTCTCATAGTTGAGGTATATCTATGATGAAAATTACTGGCCTCTCTCATCTTTTTAAGTGGGAGAACTTGCACTATTGGTGGCTGACTAAATACTTTTTTGCCCCACTGTATATCTCTATATATATATATATATATATACAAGAAATACATATATGTACAATGTGATGTGTATATATAATGGAATTAGCTCCTCACTTGTTAACACCAGAAACAATTCCCAAGAAATAGTTGTTATAATTGTGATTGCGGCATTTGTGTGTTGATCTTAACAAATCAAGAAATGTAATGGATGATATGGATAATAAACTTATCCATATCATGATTCTAACCAATAACAAAACAGTTAGAAAACCAATCTCCAAAACTCACTGATATGCTGCAAAGAGTGGAAATATGAGGTTCCTGAGGCACCATAACAGCACCATGGACTCTCTTTATTGGTCCAATGTTTCATTTACAATAAACACTCGTAAGTAATATAGATACATACACTCATACACAACAGCCCAAAAGAAAAAAACTAAAGAAAAACTTCTACCCCCCAAAAACTCAGAATAAGCTATTCATTTTTTTACATGACATAAACGGGTCCACCTCCCCAAATAGAAATAAACTATTTCAAGTCTGACAGAATCCTATAATAGGCAAACTCTGTCCTATAAGACGTACAGCCACCAGGCCTTTGAACATCAGTTCAACATATACAGAACCTGCCTCTTTAATTTTATTTCTGCTATTTAGCCAAATGCTCATCTTTGTCCGACCAAACAAAAAATTTACCAGACAAATGTCCTTCTATAGTGCTGCTGAGTATCTAGGACCAAAAATAAACAGTTCATTCTTAAAACTGTGTCCTAACACAGCCACCCACTGTTTTAACAAAGAGCAAAGAGGAGCTAGTCTAGCCCTCACAGCAGATGACATCACATGGCTGGTGGTTGTTTTAGAGGGATGTCAACATGGCCCGCGTGCTGAACTGGCCTGCCATGACAGTTTCTTTGCCCATTAAAGTGAAGGCATATGATAGAAATATTTTCCATCAGTTGCTCCCTGTCTTGATGCCAAAGCTTATAGGTCATGCCACCCATAGCCTGTCAATTTTTAGAAGATCCTATCTCAGTGAACAGATGTTCTCAATGATAACATAGGTCAAGCTTTACAGATGTTAATCTTTACATTGGTTACACGTGTTCTTAGCAACTCAAAATTATTCTTATTTCACAAATGCCACAGAAAATATTGAAAGTTGATTTTCACACCTGTCATGTTTTTGTTTTTTTTCAGAGATTGATCTTCATTTCAGTAGTTGACACTTGTTTCTCATTGTTGAAATAATAGTCATGTATGTTTTGCTGATGAACAAAAATCAGTGCAATGTTCCACAATATTAGAGATTTTGACACCCCTGATGCAAGGGGATATAGATCTTTCACAAAGTATGTTAACCTATAACTAAGCGTAGGAGAACCCTTGTTCTTGTTCAATTGGAAATTAGCGCAAATTAATCTTATTTATAACAATTTTTCTTTATAAATGCAGTTCCTTAATAAAAGGTTGTATCCTTCTGACATACCTTTTATCATTCCTACGTTTGTGAATAACTGTGAATAACTTATTATAAGTGAAAAACTATAAAGTAACCTTTAAAAGAAAAAAACAACCAGATGCCACTATATGAATTAAAAGCTCAATTTTTCGACTATTTTAAAAAGTTCTTTGAGATAGATAGATGGAGAGATAGGATGAGGGAGGTCTTGTTGATCTCCGTCTCCATCTTGCAAAGAAGAACACCTGCTTCCTTCTGATGATTTCGTTTGGCGACGTAAGCACAAATTTGACAAATCACTAACTAATGAGTGTTTGTGTTATATGACTCATCCAATTACACTAGTTTTCACTAGATGTGGATGGCGCCAATGATTGGCGCACATGTAATAAATATTTATAAACATAAAAGCAAAACCAAGAGTAATAAGTAACGTTTGTTTTAAAAATGTAAGGAATATATAGTACAGATACTTGTGTGAAAATGTAATGAGTACAAGTCAGAAGTAGGAAAAAAATAAGTAATGGAGTAAAGTATAGATACCTAAAAAGTGTACTTAAGTACGGTGACGAAGTATTTGTACTTTGTTACTTGACATCTCTGGTGTTTCTTGAATGTCCAGAATGTCCTGAGCCAGTTGCACTTTACAGATCACTCTCATATTTGTCATTAGTTCTCCCCACCTAATATAGTTGAGCACTTCCTTACCTCTTTCTTCCTTTGGTCAACTCGTTTTTAGACTTCAGTATTTCATGAATTCTGCTGATGCAGACTTTTCTGTTTGACTTCTGCAAGATATTAACAATTTAATTTTCTATATATCATCTGTGTGTCTGGATACTCTCCTCACCAGTATCTGACAGTCACCATCTATCTCTGCACTCATGAAGTCTGATGTAACTTAACTTTGTTCCCTTGAACTGCGATGGTCAATCTAAATCAAATTAGGAACTTCTCAACATAAGACATACGAAGACGGATACGGAACTACCTGTAGTGCCATGACCTCAGCAGAGAATGCCTGCTCTACCATCTAAACCTGATTTAACAGAAGCCTATCAATCACATAATGTTAAATGTGATCTCCTATAAAAGGCCACAAACTGGGTTATCTATTGAAAAATGGTCTCTTTCAGATTAAGCAATCATATTGCCAGCAAGCACTGCCAAGTTTTCATAAATCACTTTAAACATACATGGCATTTGATTAGTAGCCATTAGCAGCGAGCAACAGTGTGTGTACATGATGTGCATGTGGTGAAGCATGTGTATGTGTTTCCTCTTACAGTTTTCCATGGTCTAATCCATGGGATGTTCATCATTAGAGTGAATAATAATGCAACCAGAAAGGAGGAAAGAGGGTAAGAAAAATGTAAAAAGGAATTTGGAAGAGGTTTTTAAAAGGGCCATTTCATCAGAATCGTTATTTTTTTTGCGGTTCTCTGAAGGCTCATAACTGGCGGTCTATGAAGAGAGACACGCCGCAGCGGGGCTTAATTTAAAACCAGAAAGGTCACTGCAACAGCAAAGGTCCTCAGCTCAGCCAAAAATATAAAATGAGGAGGAGAAAAAGAAAGCAGTGGGGGGAAGAAGGAAGAGTAGGCCAAGAAAAAAAGCAAAATGAAAGGAGATGTGAGGATGCCGATTTGGAAGGGAGGAAACACGTTCAAGTAATTTGGAAAACACTGCATGGAAAAAAAAGAGGGATAATACAATTGAAACAGGCAAAAAAGGCATAAAAACTGAGCTGCAATTGAACAAGAACCAGTTTTCTTTATTTTAATGGTGTTTTTTCAAGTAATTTGTTATAATGAGCTGCATTTTCTGGAGGGTGGGGGCTGTGGGGGGGGTTAACATCCCAACACAGTGGATGAAAGAATGCCAATCTGTCAAACAATCTGTGTTGGCAGGATTGCAACCCACCCCGAGCCTTTGCTGAATTAAGCTTGGGATTTGACCAGAGTGCTAATGGGGAGATGGGAAATTAGTTTTTTTTTGCCATGTGCAACTCAGCATAATAAAGGTACAACACCAGAAAGGTGCCTGTAGCCTTACAAGAATTCCAACTGAAATCCACAGAATGATCCACAATCTGACATCCCAGGTCTTCAATCACTTCTTTATCTATCAGCCTACTTTAATTGTCCGGTGGGTTTTTGACCGCACCACATTACATAAAAGCACACAGGGGCCTCGTGGTGATGGCACGACAGCTTCTGATGTAAAGCCCCACGGTTTGCACTGATAAGACAGGTTCAATTTTAATGTTGCTAGCGCACCAAGACCCACCGAGCTGACTTGTAAAACAGAATGCCCTGTTCGCTTGTAAAAGCAGCAGCCCAAGAGAGAAAGAGAGGGAAAAAATAGAGATGGGGGTTGGGTTCCTCTGAGGTGGGACTGAATTAAAAGGAGGGGAGGTATTCCACTTTTCGAACTCCAGCAATCCATCCAAGTGGATCAATTTTTTCCTCTCAAATTCGCAATCCGTTCCCCATCTCTTTTAAAAACTAATACCCAATTCCAATCACAGCTGCAGTAAAGCGTGTCTTGTAAAAGGTCACGATGTGACCTCTGGAGTTCTCTAAATTGGATGCCGGTTGGCCCACTTTCCTTTGAAATACTACACTACCTGATATAAAAGTGGCTGGTACATGGTCACATCACTAGTGGGATGTCCCTACGGCCCAGCAGTGGGTGTTCATTTTGATGCAACCTCTCACAACAACACTGGGTTTTTAACACAATATGGCTTGTATTCGTCAAGCAAAACAACAACAACAAAAATCAGTCTCCAAGCATAAACATGAGCTCTGGGAGGGAAAAATTACTCTGGCAAAAGGTATATCTCTGTGTATGTGTATGTGTGTGCATGTGTTCACGCCAAAGGCAGCATACCAGCATGTAGTGGAGCACCTCTCTGCAGCCAGTCGAGAGAACTGATCAGATGGACGATCAAACACTAATCATTCCCTCACGGCCCATACCGAGTAAAGCTGTCATTAATTTTGGAGAATTACATCAAATCTGAGACATTCTTTATGTGGCCCACGGCCTGCAGACAGTTATACGACAGGGACTGCTGCGCTAAGCAGATGGGGCAGCTTGGCCGTGCATACTAAATACATCACCCCCCCCTCCTCTACCTCCACCTTCCCAACAATTTGCCCTCCTTCCAGGAACTCTGTTCTGCAGCTTCTTTCTTTGTCTTCTACCCATCTTAAACTTTCCCTATCTTTTATTATATCACAACTAATAATTATGCATTTTTTATTAAATTCTTCAAAAGTCTTGATGAAAATGAAAAAAAAATGTCACAGATTTTTTTTCTAGGTGTCTCTTTCCAACATCAGACACATAAATTTAGTGTGATGAGAAAATAAATTGTTTACCGCAGTAAATCTTTTATGTTGCTCTCCTGCATGTTGACAACTCTAACAGTTTACTTGCCTGTACACAACAGAAGGTCATAATCCCATTCGGGGTTTCCTTGGCAACTGATTACCGCTGAAGGCAAGTTGCAAATTTATGACTCAGTGACACATACCTGCCATTCCCTTCGAATGAGACATGTGGTACTCTATATTCAGACAAACCACCTCAGGTGATAAAACTGCAGTAGCACTAAGGGGCCGTGCTGTTTTCTTATGCTGAGAGGAATCCTAAGCCAAGTAACTAGAAGTCATTGGATGAAAAGATTAAATAAACATTTTTTCTGGTGCATTTGTGCCAGGTAGAATTGTCTTTGTTTTGTTTTTTGGCAAGTGTCTGTGCATGTGTTATTCAGAAAACAACATAATTACTTTAGAAGGTGAGCATTAGGTTAGATAATTCAACAGAGAGAGGCGCCTTAACAGCAGTCATCTGGATAAAGATCAAGTGGTTTCATGGACAATCCATTTTAACTCAAGTCTTTATTGTAATGAAGTGTAATGTCTGTACACTGCTCCTTCCCCCAATGGTGACGTCTCAGATCTAATGCAGTCTGTGAGTTGCCTTGATGCTCCCTTAGTTACAAAGGCTTCCAAGAGTATTTGCATCTCTAGAGTTTCTCCATATTTTTTTTACATTATAACCACAAACCTGGCATGGCATTTCATGTTATTGGTTGACATTAATTAGTGCATACTCATGGAGAGAAAAAAATGATGCATGTTTTTTTTTTAAAAAACATCTCACAAATTTAAACCTAAAAAGCCCTATTTACCCAAAAGGTCCCAAATGAAATCTACTGCAACCAACCTTTTTTAGAAGTTACCTCATTTGTAAATAGAACAGCCCCTCCCAAACAAACTTGAAAGGTTTTGAACATTTTGCATTGCACCGATCAATATGACCATCCAAAATTAAAGGTATAGTGAATGATGTTCTTTCTTCAGGTGGATCATCAAAATAAGTGGTACTCCTAACAGTCAATGATTCTGGTGATATGTTTACATAAGTCCGTCCTACGTGCTCGTCCCCATTTTCACTTACTGGTGATGACTCTGACATAGTGGGAAAAATTGCAAATCGTCTTTTGGAAAGTAAGCTTGTATGAGCTATGAGAACAGCAACTTTTAAACAGAGCATGCACGAGGAGAAAAGGGCTTGTGCATGCTCTTACACTAGCTTCATAGGCGTTCCCCTTTGGGAGCCATGGCAGGGTTGTGCATGTGCATTTTTATTTTTTAAGTGGAGAGGATGGGTCTTCTCCTCTACCATACCTTTAATGCTTCATTACGTACAAAGGCTTCCAAGACCAGTCACACCTCTTGGATTTTATTTTACTGGTTGACAATAATTAGTGCATACTTGTAAAGAAGAAGAATTTGCCAAAACATGGGCATACATAAAAATTGACCAGTTAGGCAAGTGTCCGAATAGCAGCTTGAATACAAAGGGTAAATCTGAAGGAGTTGAGGTGATTTAAAAAAAAAGCCCAGATAAATTAATTTGTTGACACATCATCCATTAGATATGCACTACACAAATTAGGCCTTTATATTGAAGTAAAAAAGAAGAAAGTATTTGTTGATAGAAAGGTCATAAGAAATCAACATAAAAAATTTGCAACAAATCATGCAGAACAGAGTAAACTCAAGAAAGGAGGTGGTGTGGCCAGAATACATCAAAACCTTTGAATGTGTACAACCTTAATCCAAAAAGTTAGTTCCATCTGAAACTTGGAAAAGGCACACCAGCTTGCATACACTGTGAAACAAAGCAGTACCCTGCTGTGGCACCAAGACCAAATGGCAAAAGAGGTAAAAAAAAAAAAATAAATAAATAAATAAATTGTAAAAGAAATGTTGTCAGATGGTTTTAAGGTTAAAAAGAAAAAAGAAAACAGATGTGCCATAAAACTATTCAAAGAGTCAAAGCAATCACTTTATTATATTTATTTTCCCAACATCCTGCGGCTACTTGTAAACAAAGAAAACAATAAGTTGTTCATTGAAGAACAACCTATTTAATCAACAGACAGCAAGAACAATCCTTCTTCTCCATGCTGCTTCGCTCACACAGGCTCAGCGCACTATTAATCCACTTAAACACAATTTATAGGGTCTCAGCATTGACTATCCTCCTGCATAAAATTACATAAAGCCTCCTTATAGTGTTGTCAAAAAGACTAAATTAGCCAAACTGGTCCCACTAATTGAGGAAGGAGTAAAGCACACTGTGGGTGCACTGACTCATCAGTGATCATCAATAACTGCAATCTTAACTACAACGACAGAACCACAATAAGCTTGATTTTGAATTTGACACAGGTTTCTTTTTTTTCTGTGGCTGCATGATGCCAACTTTCCCGATGACCTCATCTCAGCGCTGTCCAGACAACATTAAAATTAAAGAATCTTGCCAAAAGCTAAGTTCGTAAATGCTGTGGTCTATCTCATTTAAGCTCATTACTGCAAACCCATGGAGCTGGCTTCTCTGTCACTCAAGCACAACTATCTGCTGTACAGGGCCTTGTAAAAGTATTCATACCCCTTGTAATGTTCCACACATCATTGCATTACAACCACCAACTTTGATAAAAGTTATTGGGATTCAGAAGAAGAAATAAAAATAATACAAGGTTAAATTGCACCATAACCTGCCAAATCAACACACTGTAGGCTACCTATTCCAAATAGCACAGGATTGGTTTGGAAGTGTCCACTATGTGTCTCACTAAAGCCCTGTTAGAACACAAAGTCCATTATTCTAATATCAAATGAGTGAGACATTATTTGAGCTTTCAGATCACAAACACTAGATAAATACCTCACCTTCTTTTTCCTTTAGTTTGACATGTAATTTTTGCATTCTAAATAAAAAGCATGAAAGGTTCAAATATAAGTGTACCACAAACCAGTTTATTGGACATTCCATAAGCTTTCAGACATACCCAAACAAAATTGAATATCCGGCGAAGCCAAACACTGGTGCCTATAAAGTGGACTGACTAGCTCTGGTCTAAAAGCACACAGAGAACCAATCTGGAGTTACTTGCAGCTTTTTACAGGTTTTCTTCCAGTGTTTCCTTGTAATTAGTTTAATCTGCCTTCCCATTTAAACAATAGCATCGCAACATCGTGATGCTGCCACTGGCTCGATAAAAGACGATGATTAGTGATGTCCACAGAATATTGCACATATTATTCTAGTCTCAACAAACCACAAAAACCTTTTGTGACAAACCACAAGGTTCTCTAACAATGTTTTATAATTCCAGAAGGAGAGTGATGTATGTTATAGTTGTAATCGAAAATATTATTCCACCTGAGTTATTGATCTATGGACTTCCTTAGCTTGTTGTTAGTTTGGGTGGACAGTCATCTCAAGCTTTGCAGTAATGCCATACATCTTCTGATTTTGGGTGATCGAGGAAAGGAAGTTGCATTTTCAAAGCTTACAACCTGATCCTTAAATTTCTGCATAACTATATCATTGAACTTCCGGCTTTGTTTCTTGGTCTTTATGATGTTTTGTGTTCACTAATATTCTCTGAATAAACTCTGAGGGACAGCGGCTCACAGGGCTGGAAACTGTTTACTGACTAGTTAATTTTTGATGTCATTTGGCTGTATTATTCTATTTTTTAGATTTAAAAGAAAATGGCTGATGTCAAGAGAAAGTGTTCATATAAATTACTTTGATGATCTAAAAACTGTTTCTCTAAAAAATATATATATATAACAAAATTACATTGCAGATTTTTACTATAGCGGGCCCAAAATGTAATGAGTTTCAAGGGTTATAAATTAATTTGCAAGACACTAAACTAATTTAAATTGCATATGATAAAAAAAATGGGCAGAGTTTGTTTCACTAACCTTTAAAATTGTTTCAGCAGAGAGACATGCACCACATAATTTGAAAGTCTGCATAATGTTAAATCTGAACATAAAGTGTACACTGGGGGAGTTTCAAAAACTGTACTGCCACCTGCTGTTCGGCGCTTCAACATCACCATGCTGTCTGTTAAAGAGCCAGAATGAGGAGATCCCAAAAGTAGGATTAATAGATCATTTGGAGATTCAATCCTCATCCAGATTTGCAATTGAAAGATGATTATTATGTTTAGGATAATACAGTTCAGATGAATTTAAGACTTAAGATAAGCAAGGAAATGTTTAGCGTTATCTTGTCTTAAAAAAACAAACAAACAAACAAAAACATCCATTCATCCAGTGCTTATGACTATATAACAAACACACCATGCACAGCAATGCAGGCAAACCCACTTCGATCCCAAACTTCATTGCTGAAAAGGCTTTTTAATTGAGACTCAAGAACTAGTCTTGTCTAGTATTGTCTAGACTAGTATTGTCATAATGTAAATGGGGCACAGATTGAAATTAAAGCCCTTTATAGAAAAAAGAAAAAAGAAAAGAACTTTTCTTGGGGGACACTGTTGAAAATATGAAATATCCTTGGGAGTAAAAACACAAAATAAGTATTGAACTACTTTACCTCTTTGAAAAAGAATTATAAACATTTGTGAAGGATATAAACATTCTTGAAAAAAAAAAAATAAAAATAAAAAATATATATATATATATATATATATATATATATATATATATATATATATATATATATATATATATATATATATATATATATATATATATATATATATATATATATATATATATATATATTCATAGAAATTTAGCCTGCGCTGAAGCAGTCTATGAAATGGACTGGGATTGTCTGCAGGAGAGTTTATATCTGTGAGGAGTTGAAACAGAGTGTGACTTCTTCCATGGGGATGCTTTTCTACACATGTGGAAATGTGAGAGGAATGAGTCAGGTCTGTGGTAATATGTCTGGTCATATAAAACCTATAACACAAAGTGGTGGAAAGAAACAATCATCAAAAACCAACAATATGCCTTTTATCATGTGCGCATAATACTACATTGAATAAGTGTGATTAAAAGTTTTCATCAGGGGCAAAGCTAGATGGGGGACCAGGGGTGGCCATGGCCACCCTTAGCCAATCATTGGCCACCCCTGTGGCCACTCCTGCCATTTATTTTCCTCTAATACAGATGGTGGCAACAGTAATACTCTCAAGTGGAATATTCAAAACATTAAAATTTTTCATATATTAACAATTACTTGACAACAGAAACACTGTGATTAATTACACACATCAATATACTAACATTAAAATTGATAAGTACAGAATTCAAGCAAAAATAGATTATGTGTTATATGGGAGTCATCTGCAAGTCATCTAGGAGTCTTCAGTGAAATGATAGATAAATAACTATTTTAATAAAAACTTATTAAATAATCTGTTTATGCAGATATTGGTACTTGTAAATATCAATTTTATGCAGAGTGATTATTGACAAAAGTAGGTAAGTAATGACAATGGAAAAGATGTTCGCCCAATACTCAAACCTGAAAGAATTTTATCCACTCTACCTTTTATTTTTTTTTTTAAGTGCACAGAAGGGCATATACTTCTTGCAGAGGATGAGGATAGCCGACCTGCACCCACCCATCCTCACTACCTACTAAAAAAGCACCATAGAGAGCATTCTGACCAGCTGTCTCACTGTGTGTTGTGGAGGCTGCAGCTCCTCAGACTGGAAGAAAGTCAGGAGAGTGGTGAGAACAGCAGAGAGGATCATCGGGGCTCTTCTTCCTCCCCTCCATAAAAGACATTTCATCCCAGCGCTGCGTGTCCCGAGCCCATAACATTATAAATGACCCCTCACACCCCCACCATGGACTGTTCTCCCTGCTGCCCTCTGGGAAGAGACTTCAAAGCATCCGATGCAGGTCCAGCAGATTCCACAACAGTTTCTTCCCAACTGCCATTAGACTGCTAAATGTTTTGAAAAATGGGTTACTGTATTGTATTTTATTATATTTATTATATTTTATCATTATATAAAAATGAAAATGTTAGAACAGTAAATTTACAGTCATATGTTTAAATAACTGTTTTTACGTATATTTTTTTTACTATTTTTCAAGGCTGCACTTTAAAAAAAGATTAAATAACCCAGAGAGCTGTTCCAAACAAAATGTATTTTGTTTTACACTTGTGTAAACAAATCTGTCTAAGTTTTATTTAGAAAGCACGGATGTTTGAATATATTTGTCTATTTGTAAGCAAAGGCAGTAGTAAAGTATTGTTTGTCTTAATTTACAAAGTATGGATGTTTTGCTCGTTAATTTTCTTGTTGGAACAGTGTAGATTGATCCTTTTGGTGCCTATCTATTTTCAGCCCCCCCCTCAGTGTACATTGGTTATTGCCTGGCCACCCTTATAAAAAATTTCTGGCTACGCCTCTGTGTTTCATAAGAGCCACTAGGAAAAAAAAAACAATAATTGAATCGCTGCAGTTGTTATTGGATTATTTCTTCCATCGTAAACCTTTTAATTGGTGCATCAGGATGACATGTGTCAGCTGTGCAGAGCGATGAGGAAAACAACGCTGGATGTGGAGCGGCATCGTATGACGCGCAGCGGCCGGTCAGCGCGTCCTCATCCTGGGGGTTGTAGTTCCGGCTCTCCTTACCTACCGTAATTCCAGCTGTTTTGCGAACAACAGCTCCCACAATCCAACAGCGAAGCTTGACGCTGTCGTGCATATGTTTTGCTTTGTTTTTTCCTTTTTTTGTTTTGTTATTGTTTCGGGTAACTGTGGCAGCTGGGTCCAAACAGGATCAAACCCCGTTGAGCTGCATGTGTTCCCCTGGTTTTCAGCAGGACTAAAGACGCTCTGAGTCGCACAGAGAAGTTCCGTTCAGCGCATCCAGGGCGATTTAAAGGTAAGAGACTCTTCGCATTGCAACTCGAGATAAAATGTGCGCAGATGTTTTGTTTTTGCTTGACAAACCCTGTTACCTCGAGCAAGTCAGCCAAACGGATCATATTTAGTAATAACACCGTAATGACTGATGAAAAAACATGTATTTGTATGTTTTTTCCTGAATAAACTTGCATCGAAGTGACTGCCTCTGTTTCCCTGACATGCCCTCCTTTCTGAAGGGCCTCAAGCCTCCTGTCTATATATGAACAGTCAAAAAGCGGCTGTAAATGTTCTACTTTAACCTTTAATTATCGGATTTATCTGCATCTACGACACGCAGATAATGTTTTTGGTGTGTGCATGTATATTTAAAAAAAAAATTTCTAAATGGAAACTGGAAGCATCTTACGACTACGACGGAGTATTAGGGCCACACATGAAGAGAAAAAATATTTTTGCCATGACGAGATTAAACTCGACATGTCGACTTTAAAGTCGACATGTCGAGTTTAAAGTCGACATGTCGACATTAAACTTTTTGAGAATAAAGTTGAAATGTCATGTTGAGTTTAATCTCGACGTGTCGACTTTAAACTCGCCATTTCGAGAATAAAGTTGATATATCGTGGCGACTTTAATCTCGACATTCCAAAGTTTGGAGAAATTAGCAACCGAGCTCCACAGCTGCAGTCTGCACTTTAAGAGTGAAGGTAGTCTTTGACGTGCTGCAACTGTATAGGATTCTGTGCATGTATCCTGTGCAGCGGTTGGCTCTCTTGAACTAATTTAAATTTTATTGTCGACACGTCGAGATTAAACTCAACATGACATTTCAACTTTATTCTCGAAATGGCAAGTTTAAAGTCGACAGGGCGAGATTAAACTCAACATGACATTTTAACTTTATTCTCGAAATGTTGAGTTTAATGTCGACATGTCGACTTTAAAGTCGACATGTCGAGTTTAATCTCGTCATGGCAAAAATATTTTTTCTCTTCATATATGGCCCTAATACTCCGTCGTATACGACGGAGTACGACGGAGTATTAGGGCCACACATGAAGAGAAAAAATATTTTTGCCATGACGAGATTAAACTCGACATGTCAACTTTAAAGTCGACATGTCGACATTAAACTCAACATTTCGAGAATAAAGTTGAAATGTCATGTTGAGTTTAATCTCTACGTGTCGACTTTAAACTCGCCCTGTCGACTTTAAACTCGCCATTTCGAGAATAAAGTTGATATATCGTGGCGACTTCAATCTCGACATTCCAAAGTTTGGAGAAAAGAGCAACCGCGCTCCACAGCTGCAGTCTGCTTTTTATGAGTGAAGGTAGTCTTTGACGTGCTGCAACTGTATAATCATCACAGGAAGCGGTGGCCTACCAATAATAACGTAACGTCTTTCCCTATGCTTACCCAGGCTCGCAGTTCTGAATTTGAGAACATGTCAGTCATTTCAACTTTATTCTCGAAATGGCGAGTTTAAAGTCGACAGGGCGAGTTTAAAGTCGACATGTCGAGTTTAATCTCGTCATGGCAAAAATATTTTTTCTCTTCATGTGTGGCCCTAATACTCCGTCGTAACGGAGTATTAGGGCCACACATGAAGAGAAAAAATATTTTTGCCATGACGAGATTAAACTCGACATGTCGACTTTAAAGTCGACATGTCGAGTTTAATCTCGCCATTTCGAGAATAAAGTTGATATATCGTGGCGACTTTAATCTCGACATTCCAAAGTTTGGAGAAAAGAGCAACCGCGCTCCACAGCTGCAGTCTGCGTTTTAAGAGTGAAGGTAGTCTTTGACGTGCTGCAACTGTATAACTGTATAATCATCACAGAAAGTACAATTTGACCAAATCATCTACACAAGGCATGTCTGATTCTGGATTCTGTGCATGTAACCTGTGGAGCGGTTGGCTCTCTTGAACTAATTTCAACTTTATTGTCGACACGTCGAGATTAAACTCAACATGACATTTCAACTTTATTCTCGAAATGTTGAGTTTAATGTCGACATGTCGACTTTAAAGTCGACATGTCGAGTTTAATCTCGTAATGGCAAAAATATTTTTTCTTTTCATGTGTGGCCCTAATACTCCGTCGTACATCTTTGTAGGTTTATAGAAATTAATGCAAAAATATTTATGTGAAATTCACATTGTGAAAGGACATTGCTCGTTGTTTTTTGTTCCAGGCGTGCTAATTATAGTGCTTTGCAAAGTTTTAACACCTCCTTAATAACTTTTTCTTATTCTGACACAGAGGCGTAGCCAGACATTTTAGTGGCCAGGCAATAACCAATGCACACTGAGGGGAGGCCGGAAGTAGATAAGCACCAAAACCTCATGGTCAATCTACACTGTTCCAATAGGAAAATTAACGAGCAAAACATCCATATTTTCTAAATAAAAACAAACTATATTTTCCCACAGCCTTTTCTAACACATAGATGCATATATTCAAATATCTGTGCTTTCTAAATAAAAGGTATAGTGGATAAACTTCCTTCAGGTTTGAATTTTGGGCGAACATCTTTTCCATTGTTATTGATTAACTACTTTTATCAGTAATCCTTCTGCATAATATTGATATTTACAAGTACTAATATCTAAAAAAATTATTATTTAATACGTTTTTATTAAAACAGTTATTTATCTATGATTTCACTGAAGACTCCTGACTGACTTGCAGAGACATTTTCTCTTTACCCCATAAAACAAAATCTATTTCTGAAGAGCATGCAATATGTACTTATCATCTTTAATGTTAGTATATTGATGTGCATAATTAACCAGTGTTTTTGTTGTAAAGTAATTGTTAATATATGAAAAATGTTTTGAATATTACAATTGAGAGTATTACTGCAGCCACCAACTGTATTAGAGGGAAATAAATGGTAGGGGTGGCCACAGGTTATGGCCACCCCTGGCCCCCCATCTAGCTCCGCCCCTGTTCTGACAACTGACGTCACAACTGATTTTATTAGAATTCACACATCAGCACAAAGCTCACCATATTGTGATTGGGTGTGATTAAAATTATTATTTTAATTTGAAGTACTATTTATGATTATGTTAATAAACTAACTATAATAACACCTCCCTTTGACGGATTAGTGAAAATTTAACCCATTATTGTAAGACAGTTTAAAACAAAATTATCTACTAATATCAATTAAACTGAATTGTTGAATAAGATAGTGGTCAAATTGTAAACCCTCTGCAATTTGTATATCTAAAAAGGTGTTTCCCTAAATTATATGAGAACAGTGAAAGTAAACCAATACTTAATAACATTATATTTAGAATTTCACCTTCTTGAAATTTCAACTTTATTACAGAAATGATTTGCTAAACACATTTATTGATGAATAGGAAATATTAAGTGGAAAATTGACTGTAATATGTTGAAATTAATAAGAATGTGTCAGACTTCAGAAGGATCCCAGAGATCTATGATTGTTCCAAAACCGTTTTCTACATTTTATTAATCATGGAGCTCCATTAACAGCTCGCTCTGACATTGAAAAAAAAAAAAAAGAAATGGCATTGAAAAATAAAGCAGTCAAAAACATAATAGTTAAAATTTAAGCAGAAAATTCAAACATTTTAACATCATTGAAAATTCAAGCATTGAAAAACCTACTTAAAAGTAAAAGCTTCGGATTACACACTCGTTTTACGCTGCCGTTTTTTGTTTTTTATGAAAGAAACTTTCCTGCCCTTGCTGCAGAAAAGTGTCCACACATCATGATGCTGCCACCACCATGTTTCACTTTGTTTTTGTTGTTTTTTTGGTTGTTTTATTTCATGCATATTGTTTTGCATGTAGGCCAAATAATCAGTGTAGAATAGGGCTGGGTATTTGAAAATACTCATGTATTTTATTTTTTCCTGTCATATAAAACACAAAGTGCAAACTTGTAAATCAGACAGTTTAAACTTGAGATGTGAACAAAACTGTCTCATAAGTGCAAACTTGTTTGTGAAAAGTGAAAAAGTGAAGCCTCAGTCGAGCGAGTAGACGTGGCACAGCGGGAAACAGCAGACATGCATGAGCTGCATTATCTTCAATGCACAAACCATATTTGCAGCGTTGTCTGTAACAACTACAGGGTGTTTGCTGGTCAGCCCCAATTTGTTGCTGTCTTCAGTCAACCTATTGGCTATATTTGCAGCTGTCTGGCTTAAAGTTATCTTGAGTGCTCAACTGAATGTGAATGTCACACGCGTCACTATAAAACTAATCGATCTCATTCCCTAGACATAGATTCAAAATCGATTAAATCGATTTTTTTACCCAGTCCTAGTGTAGATCAATGTCTTTCTGGTTCATAATTTGACAGACTCGTGAAGTCTTGTTAAATAACTATTCACAGATTTTCTGACGGGCACTATTTTCATGCAACATTTGAAAAATATTTTTGAAAACCATGTAACATTTCCTCTCCTCTTATCAGTTATTTATTACTTTGTGTTGATCTGTTACACAAAAATCAAATTAAAATATATCAAAATGTCGGACAATGGGCAAGCTAAAAGTGTATAAATACTTCCAAATGACTATAGCTTGTATAATTTCTTGCAGCAATAGTTGTGAATTAATGATGCAGCATATATGAGCAAATACATGTTAATAATCACTTTTCACTGCTTGCTTTCATGTTATAAAGTGAAATAAATCTTATCTTTTTTTTTTTTTTTTTTTTAGAATGACTGAAATAGCCGCTGCTAAAAACTTGCTCAAAGCCTGTCCTGTCATAGAGGCTTAGATCTGGTGTCCTTTCCTCAAGTACACACTCAGTCAGGCTATCTTCTTACACTAAATAAATATTCAGAGGCTTCTACTAGCTCATGTTCGGTCACCAGCTGTCACCTTTCCCCCCTTTCACAATCAGCACACCTTATAAAATGTACAGTTTTCAAGCCCAAGCTTCTTATAAATACTCCAAAACTTGTCCGTAAATGTATTTTATATTTCTTATAGGTATCAAATAGCTCGCCACTGTTTTGTGTTGCCATGGACAAGGCTTGGAGGGTGGAGTTTCGAAATGTGGGATGCACCTACTTTCCTCAAAGCAGAGTCGACTGCCACTACACGCTAAGCTCACAGCACAGCTGGGCCAGCAGCGATTGGATTGGGCTCTTCAAGGTATCGCTACCTTGACAACTGACTTAAAGTCAAGAGAATGTGCTTATAAAAAATTCTGGAGAAGTGTGCTACATCTTTTTTTGTTTTTTAATCAGTTCTTGATCTGAATGTTTTTTTTATATTCCATCAAATTAAAAGTATATATTGTAAATAAAAGAGCTGCAAAAAAGAGCTGTTTTAATATACGTTAGTCATGGATTTTATTAATAATGTAATTCTAAAGCAAAATCGTACTTATGCTTACAGTTGTGTTACCTTGAGATTCCCATACCATATGGTGTGAATTTTAAAAATAGATGAACCTTGAACTGAATTAACGGCTGCATTTGTTTTCTTCAGGTGGGCTGGTCATCAGTCAAGAACTATGAAACCTTTGTTTGGGCTCTGGTCCCAGCTGCTTATCAAGAGGGGATGGAGGTCAACTGCTGCGTGCACTTCCAGGGTACTCATACCCTTGTGTTTACCGTTCATAGCTAGAGCTGTTTAGCACATAAAACTTCTGCAGGAGTCACATTTATTTAAAAAGCTCCATATAATGCTTGTTCACATAGAATTTTCCCCGT
Organism: Cyprinodon tularosa; assembly: GCF_016077235.1. Classification (NCBI taxonomy): domain Eukaryota; kingdom Metazoa; phylum Chordata; class Actinopteri; order Cyprinodontiformes; family Cyprinodontidae; genus Cyprinodon; species Cyprinodon tularosa. Next base: position 1,498,082 of record NW_024038892.1, on the reverse strand, counting down.
AAAAATAATAATAAAAAACAAATCCAGTGCAGAAAAAAATATCCTGCCCAGCCTTGTCTTGAATACAAAATTTCTCTGTCTTGGCTTGAATTAATTTCTTCACTGAGGTTTAAAGCCTGCTCCCCTGACTGCTGAACACTGCTACTTTATCTTGTATGTTGAGTAAAACTGCTCTCACTCTAAATAAAGTGTGCAGCAGGCAGACATGCAGACTTCAGTGTGTGGTCATTCTAATCCGTTATCAGAAGGAAATCAGTTGAACAAAGTCAAAAGAGAGAATTTATGGCTACTTACACTCTGTGATGCTGTGAAGTTAAAAAGTGAACTGCTTCTGCAGGATGTTAGCTAATGCACACAGCTCATAAGCTTTGGTGCTAATTTATTCTTCAACACTGGTTCCATTTTTATCACATGATGTGAAAAACTGTCACTTTTTCCTGATACGTAAGATGACTCGTGGTGGAAGAGACCAGGAGAATATTTAGGACATACATACTAATTTTAAACAAAGAAAATCAAAACCTGGAATAAGAAGAGCAGAAGTTGGAAATAAAATCAAAGTAATATTGTTCACACACACAGAGATTAAACATATAAAAGTAATTTTAGATTTTTTTTAATAAAAATAGCCTAAAGTGTAAGCATTCTTAAACCTGGCTGCTCAAAGATTTTTTTTTGCTTACCATCCATTGGTCGTCTACTCCATTATTTAGTTTTCCTAAGTTAGAAAAAGGACTTTGTGTGTGTTACAATAGAACTAGTTTTCTCTAGCTGCTGCATTCATAAATTAATACAACTAAGTTTAGTATGCTGGCAGAACTTTTATTTGTATCCAGCTCCAAATTTAAATATTTAGACATTATTCTCAAGTGAAAACATACTTTATCCACATATTTTTGTTTGCATTAATTTATCTAATATTAAGTCTCACTCTTGTGAACCCATAAAAGTGCTCTCCTTGCCTCATGAGGTCCATGCATTGTTGCCCCAATAGTGTATTAATATAAGTTAAAACACATTTTGATACAAGATCATTCTTTGTTTTGCAAAACCTAAATCAATTAAGTGAGATTTTTTAAGAGTGTAACGAAAGTGCAGGGAATTTATTGAATTACCACAAAACCACAAACCGCAACATTTTCAAATTGCACTGTGCTTAATTTTTCTTGAATGCATATTAATTATAAAATTGGGGCAGTGCTAAATTACGGCGTTCTCTCTCTCATAATGTTTTTTATGATGAAACATTGTGTCATTATTTTCAGCCTCCTACTTGCCCAAACCAAGCTCCCAGGAATATGAATTTGTATATGTGGATGCTAAAGAGGAAGTGTGCTCCCGGAGCTCAAAATTCACTTTCTGTGCACCGAAGCCTCTTGAGGACATTGTGACCCTCGAGGAAGCGTGCCATGGTGAGGATGAAGGCACAGACATGCTGCTGGTAATACCAAGGGCCGAACTCCTGCAGGTGAGTCTGAGCATGAAAACAACAAAAGATAACATTGATGAGATGCTGCTTTAGTGAATGCTTTTAGAGTTGCATAATTAATGAGTGTAGATGGAAGAAATCCTGAGACGCAGGCCTTGTTTTTCCTGCCTCTTTTTAGAGTCGGCTGCAGGAGTGTCTGCGAGAGCGCGCCGAGCTGCTGCGTGAGCAGGAGGTGGCAAAAAGGCAAAGGGAGAGAGACAGGGAGGAACACAAGAGAGAGAAGCAGGAATGGGACAGACCGCGCAGAGGGTTGGAGCGTGAGCTTGGCAGGCTTAAGGAGGAGCTGATGCAGAGTCATCAGAAGATTGAGGAGATGGAGATGACGCAGAAGGTGGTGCATTAAGCTTGATCCAACTTTTCTCGGCACTCCTATTGTCTTCATTTTTCTGTTTATATTACTTCTTTTGTGTCTTTATTCATTTATTCCAGCCACATTTTAGAGGTCTTCAAAAATAACAAATGCATTTTTTTTAGGATGAAAAGGCTTTAGGAGAGTGTTTAGCCCAGGAGAAAGCAGCTTTAATGGATGCCAAGACAGCAAAAGAATATCTTATTAGAGAGCTCGAAGAGGATATCAAAACACTGACACAAAGAGCTGTGGAAAGAGAAACAGAGTTGGAGAGGTTTGACATATTTGCTGTTTTTACAAGGGTCTCATAAATAGTTTTGATTACTCATAACTAAATGTGTGTTTGCAGAATGAAAGACAGAGCCAAGAGGGCGATGGCCCTGAGAAAGGAGGAGGAGAGTGAAAGAAAAAGTCTCAAGGTTATTTTTTGCCCAAACCAATGGCATCTGACATGAAACAAAAAAAGTCTCTGTCCATCTCTATTCTTTTTCTGTTTATGATTTCTCCAGGTTAGTTGATTTCTGTCTGTTTTTTTAGAGCAAGCTGGATCAGACTGAAGCCGAGCTCAGAAGTCTGTCTAAGGAATTTCAGGTTCTCAGGAACTCTCTGGCTCAGAGAGACACCAGCGTCCTGCAGCTCCAGAACACCATCACAACCCTTACCCAAAAACTCACCACTGCTCACAGGAAGGAGGTCAGATATATATATAAAAAAAAACCTTCTTGAACATTTGCAAAGTTCCCATGCAGTCTGGAAGAGTTTGCATGTTGATGTCAGTCTCTTCCAAGCTGATTAAATAAAAAATAGATGGTATAGAAACATAATTCCCTACCCCTTCCATCTTTCCTTTAATTCCTTCATTGATCCTCCTGTAAACCTGTTACACTCTTTATTTTTTAATTTATCTCCATGTGTAATTCTGTCTCCATTCTTATGTCTGCTAGTTGATTGTTTCATTCTTTCCTCCATCTTTTAACTTATCTGTCCATCTACCTATTCATTCATGTACCTGTCCCTCAATTCACCTCCTCACAGTCTATGATTTTGCAAATTTCATATCAGAAATATGTGGAAATATCTGCCTTAGCTTCATTTTGAACTTTGATAGTCATTTATATTAAAACTGTAACAAGTTTTGTCATTTAAATTTTATCAATCAAGTACTCATCTTTTGTTTTGCTGGAAATTGTGTTTTGAATCTGCATTTTTACCATAGCACTGGCACTTTATTAAATGAAATTAGCATTTAATTCATAAATCATTCCAATATGGCCGTGTCATTATATTACTAGCACTTCATCTCAAATCACTTTTTTGTTTTGCCTCATTGGTAACAACCTATGTCTTTTGATTCTTTTGATATTAGACTGAAAGCGAAGCATCATTGAAGGAGATGCGGAGCCTACGGGAGCGATTTCACATGAGTGAACGCACCATTGAGGGTCTAAAGGGCGATTTAAGTACCCTGACAGCCCAAAGGGATCATGTACAAGCTGAACTGCATCAGACCCGAGTGCAGGCCGCCCAGCTCACCCTTCAGCTTGCAGATTCCACAATGGCCTTGAGAGAAGGGAGAGCAAACTGGGCTCAAGACCGACAGAATCTGCAGCGCACTGCGGAGGTAGGTTATTCATTATATAGACTTTGCTATTGAGTCATCAGCTTAAACAAGATCAAAAGACTTCACTTTGTGTAAGTATTTGATCATTTGTGTGTCTCACTTCAAAAGCTGGACCAGGAGCGCTGGGAGAAACTCAACACAGAGATGCAGAAGATCCAAGAGAGGCTGCAAGAGGAAAAAATGGAGAGGGTCAAGCTGGAGGTTGAACTAGGCAGAGAAAAAGATTGTAACCGGGTGAGTGAGGAACAGAGAAAATATATAATTTGGCATGCACCTTGTGACAAAAAGGCAACTCAAACGTGACACAAAAAGCAAGGCGCATGCCAAAGAGAAGCGCCACAGGAACGTCATAGCCAGTTAACATGTTCATACCCCATTTGTTGCTTTATGAGAGAAATGATTCAGCTGTATCTGATGCTATTTTTATGGCACCTGGCCTGAAGGTTCAGCTGAGTGAAACCCGAAGGGAACTGCAGGAGCTGAAAGCCAGCCAGAGGATTGCACAGAAAGAGAAAGAACAGCTACAAGCAGAGAAACAGGTCAGAACCAGGATAGTCTCTTTTAATAGACATCTGTTTAAATTAAGGGAAATATCGACATTACTATAATTACCATCATTAAAACTGCTTTGCATACTTTCTGTGTCATATAATTTGCTTTTTATAACAAATCCATACTGATGCAACAAAAATGGGTGTATGTGCCTATCCCAGGTGTTAGGGATCTTCTCTTTTGTTGCCTTCTTGTTATTGTGCTATATAAATTGTTTATAGTGCAATATAAAATGCTGGTTTTCAGGTCAGCGACTGTGCCTGTTAATGTGTCTTCACAGTTTTTGTTGGCCAACCAGGCTCACATTTGCCAGCTGCAGACTCATTAAACAATCAGAACTGTATGTTCTGCACCACTTCAGATGCACAAAAATAAAGATTTCAGTATAAAGCATAGCTTTTTACATTAAACTTGGGATTTTTTGCATCTATTGTGCGTCATCTTATGTCACTTTGGTTTGATTACGTCAGATATCATACTGGTTATAAGGCTAATGGCTGATGGAGCCCTTCTTGAGCTTGTGATGTGATCTGTGTAATTCCTGCCACAGGAGCTGATGGAATACATCTGTCAGCTGGAACAGAAGACAGGAACAATGACCAGTGCCAGGTGGAACGCTGCACCAATTGCCTCCACAGGTGAATTGAGGCGGACATCAATCTACTGTATGCCCTGCAGATGTGAACAGTAAAAATGTCATCCGCTATCAAAGAGGAGAAGCACTAAATATCGCTCAGCGTGGCTTCTGTTGCGTGTGATGAGAGAGGTTTTGTGAGCGGAAACGTGACCTCCTTCTATTTACAACTTATCTTCCTGGCAGGGTGTCCTGAGACTGCGTTATCCGACTCTGAGGATGAGAGCCCAGAGGCTTTGCAGATCCTCCATCCGCAGAGATCTCTTGGCCACTACAGCCTCTGCGAGCAGGGCCAGCCTGAATCCCAGCTCCTCTCCACACCTCCGCTCTCCCCGCGGGACATGGACAGGAGCGTGGTGGTCATCAACCAGCCAGCCCCTCTCTCCCTGCCACACCAAGGAAACACTGATACTCTGCCTCACAGCTCTGATTCGGTGAGACGCACTACCAGAGCCGCTCCCTGTCACCATAGTATAATTATATGTGATAGTGAAAATGAGCTATGGCTTCCAACTAATAGCCAGTCACACCAGTTAAACGTGGGCAGTGGGTCGTTTGATATAGACATTATCTCATGGAAGCAATTAGGCTGCTAGTTGGCAAGTTATTCGACTGTAATGGCTGCCGAAGGGATATGACTTAACTGCCTTATCCCTGTGTGTGTGTGTATTCTTTATTCTGGTATTTAGGAGGAGGAATCTGATCCAGTTCAGCGAGGAAGGAAAAACTCTGAAGAGGAAACTGCACTTCTGTTGGCTGAATACAAGGACACATTTCTAAGGTACCAACTTCCACTGCAAAAAGCCGTAACCAATACATAGAACAAAGTGTAATAAATTAAGAGTTTCTTCTTATCTTTGATTTGGGCCATATTTTATTTGCCTAGTCCTGCCTGACTAAAAAATCATTCAGATATAAAACAACTTTATTGTTAAAAAAAATACATAACAGAAAACTTTGAAAGAATAATAATAGGGCTTAATCGTGATTATTGGATTATTGAAATAATCGTTAACTCAGTTAGTAATCAAAATAAAAATTGTCAATATGCTCTATCCAGAACTCCTCAAGTGAAAAAGTTTTAGTTTCATCTGGTTTAATTTCATAAAAAAGTCTTCTTTAAGGAACCTTTGGCTATCGGATTATTAATTGATTAATCAGAAAAGTAATTGACAGATGAATCGATTTGCTAAATAATCATTAGTTGCAGCCCCAGATATTATAATGGATCTTTAATATGTTTTTTTAATATTAATAACCAACCTGTCACTTTAATCTGGTCTCCTTATGGTCTAATCATTTAAAGTGACCTTAAGCAGTATTTCTATGATTTTTTTTAAGGTCTTTTAAGTCCTGTTTGGACTTCTAACTCAGTTCCGACACGTTTACTGAGGAACTGTTTTTATGTTCCGTAAATCTGCTGACTGTGACTTATAAATCATTTAGACTTCAATTGCCAATGTATAACGGATAAATAACAGACACATGTGCAGACCAATTGTAAACTCAACCTTCAGTCAGTTTGTTACTATCAGCCTCCGCTGGGCCTTTTTGATCCCAACATCAATCACCATGAGGAATACTAATCTTCTAAGAAAAAAAAAAAGACTATGTAAAATCCAGACTTCTTTGGCGTGTTTCAGATTTTTTCTTTGGGCATTTCCTTAATATTGGAAATTTGAATGATATCAGCAAAAAAATATAAAAAATAAAAAACATATATATATATATATATATATTAGAAAATAATATATTAGATTGCATCTAAAATCTGTGATATATGCTGTTGATAGAAACACTTCACTTGTGATAATAATAAATTGGTCAGCTTTTCTCATACTGTTACATACTGTAATGTTGACTATTTTTGAGTAATACCACTTGATCCTTTTATTACATAATGAGGAGTAATAAAAGTATCTATGAATCGTCTGATATGGTATTAGCTTAATATTGGTAATGTTCAATACTCTGAGCTGCAATATCAGCATGAATATGAATATGAACAATATATTTTAGCTTATAATGGTGTGATCCCATATATTCCATGACTGATTTGGTTTGGTGCTGGTTTAGTGACCTACTGCCTACCTAGGTTTATATCTATCTTATATTATTACCAACTTGTTTGTACTGCCTGTAAATAATAACAAGTACAAATACTCTGAGCAAAACTAATAATCTAGACGTAACCTAATAATACATAAAAACAGTCAAAATATACAAAAAGCTTTTCTTTTTTTGTTTTGTTTTGTTTTTTGCCTAACAACATAAGCCGTGCAAAACACTGGGATGTAAAAAATTGAAGGATTTGCTCTTATCATCTTCAAATACTGATGAAAGTAGAAGTCTGTTAAAGTTAACAGGAAATATTAAGTATGGAGTTTAGACTGGGATATCCCAGACAAACAAGTCTGTGAGGCCCCACGTCACCATTTAGAGAACTGAAAGGATCTGCTGTTTGCTTTCTTGGTACCAGACACCACAATGGACCATCAGGGATGTTTGTAGCTTAATGGTTCAACCCTGTTTTGGCAGCAACACTGGAACCAGCACACCATTAGACAGCATGTCCTAATGTTATGCCTAACTGGTGCATTTTGTCAGCTTAATAACATAAGAGTATAAGACATTATAAAGCGTTTTGCTCTTTAACAGCCTCTTTGAAAATCTATAGAATTTCAGAAGAATTCTTAAACATATAGCTGAGGATATTCTTTTTCCAGTTTGGATCATCAAAATAAATCATCCTCCTAATTGTCAATCATTCTGGTGATGTGTTCACAAAAGGCCGTCCCCATTTTCACTTAAAATTGCAAATCTTCTTTTGGAAAGTAAGCTTGTATGAACGAAGTAAACAGCAACTTTTAAACAGAGCATGCACAAGGAGAAATGGGCTTGTGACAATTTCATATAAATCCTGCTTTACGGTACTTCTTGTGTGGGGGGAAAAAACCCCTGAAGGCAAGGAAATCCTCCTGGCCGGTGATTTAAACCAACTTCAGCAACATCCTGATTTGCTATTTGCCTTCAGAACCACTCTGTAAATCACCCCCTTTATACATGAAGTTTATTTTGAAATGTATTATTTCCAGATCAGTGATTAAATTAATTGCACTGATTGAATGCACAGGATCTCACTAAATGATGTTCGTTAGTTTGCTTCTCTTCCCTCACAAAGCTTGCAAATTCACGCAGGGATATGAGAGGCATTATTTATGGTGACGGGGGAGCCATGGCTGGAAGATGGAAGCTTTGAATATGTGGTCATAAATGAAGTAGAGTCAGGGTGAAGCAGGGGAAACTGTCTGAGACAGAGGTGAGGCGCTGGAGGGGAGGCAGGATAGGAGGACGAGGGGACAGAGAATGTGACAGGAAGCTGTAGCAATGATTTACCTGAGGGGTGTACCTCAGTCACGGGCCAATTTTCAGCATCGTTAAGGCTCTCGTACTCCCTCTCAGCTTCTCCTACGGTCTGGCCTCCATTTTCAACAACAATGTGTTTTGTTTTTTTTTGTTTTGTTTTTTTTTTTCCTCCTACACAAACACACACTCAGAAACACTATTTCTTTATGTCTTCCTGCAGTGATCTGGGAGACACCTCGCTATGGTGACGGGTGGACCAGCCAAGACAATGGCAAGCATTCAGAAAGCAAGAAGGGACTTTGTTTCCCGTTGCATCAACTAACAAGCACATAAACAGCACATTAAAAAAACAAGAAACAATGTTATATGCAATTACTCTGTATCTGCCACAAACCTTGCCCCCCACCCCGTACACTATTGTGTTATTGCCTCAGCCGTGCCAGCAGCGCGAGGTCAGCGTAGTGTTTATGACTCGCAGAAGACCGTTGCTCAGCTGGATGCTGCAGGAATTTTTGGGGCCTGGCGTTTGAGACTTTTCAGTCGGGTAGCAGAATGATTCCCGTTGAATCATTGCAGCTTCGAGAGCTTTACGACGGATGTAATGTCATTTTTATGGCGATTGTGATTAGGAGTCACGACGGGCTCTGTAATTATGATGTTTTGTGTAGACTCGACTCTGCGGGAAATCATGGCAAAGCTCTGCTCTGGTGTTAAATCCTCCGTCTCCTCCGGTTTGGACACTTTTCATGGCAGCATAAAGAAACGCCACAGCACCATTGATAAAGAAAAAATATATTGCAATAATGCAGGCTTATGACATCATATTTCTCCCTTTATACAGACCTAAAAGTTGATATGCACTTTTTATAGTACCAAATCACAGATGATTCATGCAGATGCTGTTAGGGTGATGCAGGCCTTCTTATGTTGACAGTGTTTAGAATAAGTAAGCTTATTAACAGCTGCTAAGATTGATGCAACATGCAGTTGTTTACAAAACTTCATGTGCTTTTCGCCTACATTTTTTGTTATTAATTAATCAAAACTTCTTTCCGATCATTAAAGATGCTTTCTTATCATTTGATCACGTTTTTAAAGCTTATTATTCTGTCATCTACTTTTAAATGTGTGCCTAAAATAATAAACGTAGTCAGCATTTACTGTAGGTGTTTCCTTCTACTCTTATACTGCCTAATAAAGAAAACTGCTGCCTCCCTTTTTAATCAATGCTGTATGCATTTTTCATGGTTTCCTCTTTTAAAATGAACTTGAGTTATGCTGCAAGTAAACTACTTCCAGCTTTAGGTGGAAACCGCCCATTTCGTGTAGTCTAGCATAAAAAAAACTTTTCATGCTTTGCCTAAGAAAATCCGCTACAGTGATGCTTGATTTCTATCTGCTGTATTTGCACCCTGTTTTTACTCTGGAGGATATTTTAGACTTAATATCGTTACTTAGAGATTCTGTATGTTCCGTGTGTGTTTTTTTATGATTTCTTTAAATTTAAAGCTGTGTGTTGTGGTCATATTATGCCTACGTTTTGACATTTTTACTGTCCATTTTCAAACCCTTACACAGAGCTAGGTGTTGGAGTTGTACTGTTACCATATATTGGTGCTAATCACACACCGCTTATGTTTAAGTTACAGTTCTTTACAAAAATATTCATAGCCTTCTAACTCTCTCCAATATTGAACATTATGATACATGCTTATAAAAAGTTTTTGCAAATAGAAAACGTAGGAGTTTGGCTTGCGTATTTACTCTTATATCCCAAAATACACTAAAGAAGCAACCAGTTCTATTCAGAAATCATCTCGGACGCAATATGGCTGTCAAGTGAAGATCTCAAAGGTTCGTTAAATACATATTCATGTTACTGAATTACCAAGTCCAAATGTAAATCCAGTAAAGAATCAGTAGCCTGTCTTAAGATTGATGTTCTATTTCTATTCAGTCTGACAAAGTTGGAGCAATTTTGCAAAGAATTAGCAGATGCTTCCTTCTAGATGACTCTTGAAGTCGGTTGCATTGGATTGCATTTGAGGATACATATAGAAAATCGGACTGAATACAAATTCAGTGATTTAATTATTTTTAAGACTATATATATGTTTACATTTTCCTCCTTTTTCCATTCATGCACTACATAATATGCATTAAAGTCGCCTATTTTAGGGAGAGAAAAAGCTAGAAATGTTTAGTAAGACTTGAATACTTTTGGAAAGTACTGTAATTATAAAAAACATACTAAACACTTTCAATGTATTCAGGACAATTACCATCAGAGAATAAATTGCTGTTAATAAAATTTTTGTCACTCTTCTGTTGAGTAGCATCCGATTAGGATTATAAAAGAGTTTAAACTTTTCAAAGCATTGTGTTTTTCTTTAAACAAAAGCCCACAAAATCTATTTTCCAAAGTCTTTGTTTCGTGGTTGAACTTTTTGTCGTGATGAAGTTTTATCTACATTTATGACCATTGAGAGCACTCTCCAGTACACTGCTCCGGTGGCCTTTTGTGTTTAAGTCTGTGTGTGACGGTTATCCTACATATAGGCTGCACAGTGTGTTTTTTTTTTCCCCAGCCTTCCTTCCTGTCAGGTTTGGGTGGGGCTCAGCATAATAAAACATGTTAATAACTAGAGCGTGTATGACTTTTTTTCCTTCTCCTGGTTAAAGATTATCCTGATATTTTGATCCTCACATGACATTTCACTGGTAATTAACTATCCAATTTCTTTGCACACAGTTATATAGCCCTATTCCCCTTTTGGTTAATTGCCTGTTTCGTATACATTTCTCATCCAGAATTTCCTCTCCTTTCATCCTTGGCTCCCCTCAGGGCTGTCCTGGTCATCATCTTCCTCGCAGTGCCTTCCCACTCCTTTGCCAGCTTCCTGTGCTCTGTTTTTAAGGTCTCGCCTTAGCCGCCCCTCCCTCCTATGCGTCCTCCATCTTAAGTCTGGGGTGACGATAGCTAATTATAAAATCAATGATGCCGGGCTGCCTAGTTTACAGCCCCCTCTAAAGCCTTAACTGGGAAATCACTGTGGGATTGATGACTCCCTCACTCTTTATCTCTTTTAATTAGAAATGTAAAAGATATGAAGACCCAGAGGCCAGAAAAGATCTCCTAGTTTTAACGACCCTCAACACCTCCATGCCCGGCGTTTGGTACCCTTGCCCAAATTTCCCTGCCTCTTCTTGCCGTTTCTTTCTGCCCCTACCCCCACAACTCTCATCCAAGTAACCAGTTTCTCCCTCACTTACTTCTGTACCTTTCTACCTTTCACTTTAAATAACAGGAGGACAAATGTGTTTAATTTATGGATTTCCCACTTAAAATGTTTGTCAGTCTTTGCTTCGTCTTTCTCCACTGCAACTAATTTTTGCAGTTTTGACCCAGGAAGTAGGCAAAGTAAATTGAACAATTTGACGTTATTGCCCTGCCCTTAACTTAATGCATCCTGCAAAGCATTATGTATATAGGTAAGACACAGAGCCACCTAGAGGCTTAAAGTGCGGGGTACCTCCTGCAAAACTGTGGGCCAAGAGGAATTCAATTCATACAGGACAGGTTTACAAAGTCACCAGTTATATAAATATAAATAAAGTCATATTTTAAAGTTACGTAAAGGAATTTGACTGCTGACACTGATTTCCTCCAGGCCTGTTAACACAGAAGCATTTTTTGGTTGAAAACTTTGTTTTACTGCATTTCTAGTGTTCATGTAGGCCACAGAGGCATGTCTTTTCTCTAGACACAGAGGGGATTTTAAGCCTCTGGCACATGAGGATTTCACTTCAGAAATAAATCACAGTTTTTAGTGTTCCCAATGGTGTCATTTTATTGAGAGTATAATTAAAACGTTATGTTGATGTGTTAACAAAAAATCCAAACTTACCAGCTAATAAGGAGTTGTTGCATGTGCTCATATGTTTTCTGTGTTTTATAAACCCTTTATAAACCATATCTTTAGCAGTAGATTGAAGGGACTTTAAGCTATTGTTGAACCAAATGGTAAATGGCCTGTTCTTGTACAGCACTTTTTCAAGTCAGAGGACTTGACCAAAGTACATTACATTCAATCATTCCCCCCTTCATGCACACACTGATGGTGGAAAGCTACATGGTAGCCACAGGTGCCCTGGGGCTCACTGACAGAAGCGAGGCTGCTGTACACTGGTGCTACAAGTTCCTCTGACCACCATCAGTAGGCAGGTGAAGTGACTTGCCGAGGACACAATGATACTGAAAGGTGGAGCCAGGACTTGAACCGACAACCCTCCAATACTGCCGCCCCCAAATAAGATGTATTAAAAATAAACAGATGGACCTATAATGCATAGCATGACCAACACTCTCCTTGAATAAGCATCTTACAATTATATTTGGAAGCTTTTATTTTAAAACCAGCCCCCATCCTGTCTTTGGACACAGATATGTCTTAGAGATTTTTTAGGTGGATGTAATTGAACCTACTCTGGCTCAAGATGCCCTAAAAGATTTAAAATCCATTTGTAATACCACTTGTGATCTAAAACAATTGAAAAAATGCTTGCTCATCAATTGTGGTTGAAGAGCACTTTTTGTCCACAGCCCCTGATATGTCCTGCACTAAGCAGTCAAAGTGGTAGCCTAATTGTTGCGGTATCTTTTTTTTCTTTATCAACTCATACCGCTACTGCGAATGGTGTTTCTTTCTTGGATGTTGTTGTGTAATAGAGGTGATGCTGACATTAATTTTGTATAGAATTCATTAACAGAGAAAGTTCTAGGATGTTTTTTGATTATCAAGCTACCAGTTTGTTAAAACAGATGGCAATTCACACTTAGATGGGTTAAGCTATCATAACACATTCTGAAAAAATGGAAACCAAACCGATCAACTTTGTATATTTTAAATTAGATGAGTTATTTGTGTCATTTGTGACACATACAGCGTTTCTCTATAATTTATTATGGATTTTCTTATTACTACATGTGTTTTGTTGTATAATTAGTTTTTTTAAAACTTAAAATATCACACTGATCACAAAAATCAAGTATGTTTGTGTCAAAGGATTAAAAACTGAAAATAAACCATAATGTTTAGGGTTTATTTATTTTGCTGGGTTCAGGATAAAATTGTTCTTTGGATTTAAAAGATTGCAGACCCCTGACAAAGATGCATAATAAACTAAACCTGACTACACTATAGTATTATAAGGATTGCACTGGTATGTGTGACTGAATTATTATATGATTGGATTCATTTGATAATATATTTCTCTATATACATGTGTGCCTCATAAAATGTATTGAGGTGGAATTTGATAGAATAAGGGTTATAGAAACAAACTTAACTAAACTGGTTTAATTGTGATTGCACAATGACTGCATTGTTTACTGATAGAAAAGCTATTTAGTTGTTTGGTGGAACATGCTGACAGACGGCTGCGCATGTCCAGTAAAAGTTCTGGTCTCAACAGGAGCAGAAATAATATAATAATCTCTCTGCTTTACTGATGAAGGACTGTATTGTTTCAAGTAACGGTGTTGTCCAAAGTATTACGGTAAATTACAGCCAGATTGATCTCACACAGAGCACCTTTAAATCTTTCTGTAGAGGGCTGGTCCGTTAAGTCCTGTACTTATTTCTCCTAACTTCCTCATCCTTGCTGGAAATTTATTGCTGTATACATTTTCACTATCACTTCAGCTAAGAACTTTGCTGTCGCTGTTTTTGCCTTGACTTTAAAATATATACTGGTGCCGCAGTTCAGTATATCAAATGTAAAATCCTGTCGGTTTCCAGCTGTATTCTAGGATGCCTTGTGCTTTTGTTTTTAATCTTTAATTCCTTTTTCAACATATATATATATATATATATATATATATATATATATATATATATATATATATATATATATATATATATGTATGTATATATATATATATATATATGTATATATATATATATATATATATATATATATATATATATATATATATATATATATATATATATATATATATATATATATATATATATATATATGTATATATTTATATACATATATATATATATATATATATATATATATATATATATATATATATATGTTAGGAAAGTGGTAAAAGAAAATGAGTAGAAGTGGTAAAAGTTCTTTTGCAACCTTGCCTTGCCACTAAAACCATGAAATCAAACCTAGATAACATCCCTATTGTCTACCTTTATCACATCTTATACCACAACATACATTTCAAACTGGACCACTCAGGGTGGTTGAGCTTTATCCTCTTGATCTCTCTTAAAGGAAGTGCAGCCTGTCTGAGTGCTTTATCTCTTGTGCGTGTGACTTAATGAAACATTACACCCCTGTCCAGAGCTCTTCATCTCCACATTGTTTTAAATATTCAAATAAATATCTTTGGTACCTGCAATCATTACTCTTAACCATTTTTTTTTTTAATCATACGCAACAACATGAGGTATAATTCAGGAAAAGTTTGAACGCTCTGGTGTCAGGTTTCCAACCCAGATTTCACCTGCAGCTCTCTAAAGTGTCTAGATATAGAGCTCTACCCAAGCTGTTTTAAATTCACCCAGCACCTTTCTCCCCATCTGGTTACCATAGCAACACCTTTGACAGGGTCCACAGTATATGAGGCAATTTGATTGTTCCTTGTAAAATAGTGTATAATGTATGGGCCTTATTTTAATTCCAGTCTTGGCATTATTGATCTGCCTTTAATGATGGTTAATTAAAGAAATCGTATAATTGATAGAATCTCATCTCTGTTTATCGCCCTCCTCTGATTTTCTGCAGCGGTCTATTAATAAAATCAGCCTGAGAAATTAGTATCCCTCCCTTGCAGCCTGAAAGAAAGGGGATGTTTACAATCAACTGCCCTTTTATTAAGAGGATTCCTGTTTGATGAAGATAAGGGATCGGTGTCAGTAATCGTGATACAATCCTGAAAGGCATTAATTTGCTTGATGTTTATGAGAACAATGTAAAATATGTTAAAGGACGTTTCAGGGATTTCCTTTTGTTCTTCGCTTGATTAAATGTGAATTTGCACTGGTGGTTTTTATTCTATTTAAAGTCATGACCTAACATTACAGTAGCTCATCCAGCAGGGATTTCTTGTGTTACTGTTTTATGTTTTGGATTCTCTACTGCAAGTTCAAATATCACATAAGTCAGGGTTAATTTGTTTCCTTATGCTCACTTTGCTTTCATTTTTCTTGCTTGACATCTGATACATATCTTCCCTTAACTCAAGGAAAATTATTTCTATATTTCTACAGGATATCTATCTGTCAGTCAACATATGTAGGCTAATTTAAATAGTTTTGTCTAAATAGTATAGCTTGGTAAAGGATAAGAAAAATCTTTCATTGTCGCTGGGTCCTTTATTTAGGTAGGGGTTAAAATTCTCCACTAGGAAATTGGACACTTGTTCAATGAGCTGAAATCAGTTCTCACTGACTCCTTGTATGTAAATATTCATGTTTTACTTAATTTTCCCATACGTTTTTCATAAACAGTTATCACCATAGCAGATGTCAGCGTTCATTATTGTCCATGCTTGTTAAGGAAGAACCAAATAAATTACCAAATGTACCCAATTGACATAAATCTAATTAAGTCAACTTAAAATGTCTTTAGGCATTTAATATTCTAACAAAAAATTAATTGTAGTTGTTCCAAAGCAGTAGAGTGATGCATTCAAAACTGTTCATAAACACTTAAATAGCTGACAGCAAATATGTCAGAGATTCACATACTCTGCGATTTTTTCATTATATGAAATTCCTGAATTAGAATACATCAAAGTAGACATGATGGTTATTTTATTATTTTTGATCGAGGGACACTAGGCAGTTTTCTTACTAATGCACCAAAAAGGTGCCCTTAAAAAGGAAAAAAAAAAATCAAAATCCTTCATAGCTGCAAAGACATTGTCCCTTCTACCCAACCTCTATACGGGCTAAGCTTCAGAAGCAAGGAATAAAAAGGGATTAACCCTTGATGGCTCAGTGTGACAAGTACTGTAGTCATCTTGCAATGTAATTATTTTCTCTTATTATACTATCTATCCTTTCTATTTCGTTATATATATACTTTAAGTGTAAAACATGGATGCAACAGAGGTTATTTAAAAAAAAAAAAAGAAAGTTTCTTTAAAGTACATTTTAAAGAGTCAATTCAATCAAATTATACAGGCAGGTTGGTTAAAAAAATTTCCATCTATAATTTTTGTGGATAGACCTGCAGAACTCACTCCTCCTGGATTGCAAACATAGTGTCAGTGGACAGTCGTTTACATTTGGGCTGCATGCAGTGAACACCGACAGTAAAACTACCTTTAACAGGAAGAAACATGCAGCAGAACCACACTCAGTGTGAATGGCTCTTTGCCACAAGAAAAAGGGTATAAACGCAATAAACGCAAACATAATGTCTAGTAATATTTATTCTGATCTATTACTCAGGCTTAGATTAAAGAACCCAAAGCCCTAAGTGTTGTTTTGACCGATGAAAGCGAACTTGCAATGAGACTAAACAACATATTTTTAACTGCTGGAATCTGTGAATTCATGCTAAATAATAAGTTAGAATTAGTATCCTGGTAATATGATTAATGACTATATCTCTGCATTGTTCTTTATTGTGATGGATGGATGGATGGATGGATGGATGGATGGATGGATGGATGGATGGATGGATGGATGGATGGATGGATGGATGGATGGATGGATGGATGGATGGATGGATGGAAATAGTTTGTTAGATTCTAACCTTTTTTTCCCTCCATTTTTCTTTCATTTTAGTGTTGTACTTACATTCTCTTTAGTCCCCAATTTATGTCTTACATATTAATGAATACATGTCATTATGGTCTTCGTGAGACAAAGCTGAAGGGAAAACATTGCTTCTCTACAAGAGTAGAGAGCAGATCTTGGGAGCAGACCGTTATCTGATGTCCTTGTTCTGCAGGAGGGTGTAATTTATTAGTAGGAGCTTCCTATCCTGTTTGCTGTTCCATGAAGTCTTTGAGGCTGCATGCACCAACGCCTGGGAGTAACAGTGCAAGAGCTCCCTCTACTGCTTAAGCCCAGTAGCAACTGCAAAAACAAGTTTGCATGAAAAGTTGAGGCACCATTCCTGAAACGGGCAAAACATGCAATAAAAAGGCTAGAACTCTCACAAAAGTAGTTTATTGTGCCTCTTACTGTTTATATGGCTTTTCTTTGTATGACAAGAGTTGAAATAAACAGAGGATTGGCAACATGTTGGCCATGTTGACAAAACAAAATACAGAAAACAACATAATCTCAATGTTCTGCCAGCATTACCATTACTGACATCTTGACAGCCCAGCAGAGAAAGGAAGGATGAGGTTGCCACACAAGACTGTGGCAGCACCATGCTGAGGACATTCACCCATTGACCAAAGACATGTAACAGCATCCATGTACATACAACCAAAGACACACATACAAACACACACAAAGAGACCTGCCTATGTTCAGATGGCAAGTCTCATTGCTACTAGAAGAATGTCCATATTGCTTTAAACAGAGATAATAATATAAAAAAAGAACCTCTGCACTGTACATCAGCCATTGTCTCCCAGCTAATCGCCCATTCTGACGTTTTGGCAATTAAGAATTGATACATGAGAACACACATTCCTCTCCCTCAATAAGAGTTGGGAGTATACATTAGAAGACAAGATGAGATAATGGCTTTGAGATCAGAAGGCAGTTTGCTGCACAGATGCTCGGTGAGGGTGGTGATGAGAGTCAGACTAGCATCTATGCTATGGGGGCTTTTAATCCACAGTTAGAAATACACACATAAATATTGCCTGTTTCTAGAATGCCATAAGAGCATCTAGTGTTTGGTCCTTTCTGAAAAGCCCTGAGTCTGATTAAAAATATGTTTTAGTAAAACTGAAGAAAATCCTGCATTTGTCTTTGTTCATTATGTTGATGCCACTATGTTGTCGATGATTGAGTCTAAGGTAATGTGTGGATTAACTATGCTGATTGGAGTTTTAAAGGTGGATTTCTAATCTGCAATTTCCAAAAGGTCCAGACCTGCCTCTTCTAACTTTAGGTGATTCAGATTTCTGTTTATGAACTCCACTGCAGGCCAAATGCTTGAAAGCAAGATTAACTTTCCACAGACTCAATGTAGTTTTACTAATACATTGTTCTACAGAATAGATAGTGTTAAGTTATCGATCAACATACATTTTTTTTTAATAATCAGCTTTTTGAGGTCTTCTTTCCCCGTAAACTGTATTTAGTTTTTTATATCTTTGCACAGATGGTGTGACTCCTCCTTATCTAAACCCATAAACTCTTTCTTTCTTTAGGCTCTGCCAACATTAATGAAAACGTCAACTCCAAAAACAGTTGATCAATCTTTGTCTTACTGTGCAGTAAAGAAATGGCAAAATCCATACAAATTATAAATTGAGGCATTCTACAAGGAAACATTAAGTCCCTTCCAAACCTCAGGCCTGTAGTTTAGAGTTCAAAAGCAGAGTTTGCATCTTCTATTAGCGATCTGCACCATCAGAACAGCTAAACATGAATTTTCGCGTGTGCTCCTAGAGAAGGCAGACCCAGATTCTTATAATTTCTAAATGAAGCATGTCCTGCTGTTGAATGACAATGAATTCTAAAAGAATAACTTACAATAATTTGCTGTTACATATTCAGATTTCCTACAAAACTCCTCAAAGGTGGGCACTAACTTTGACACCATGTTGCAGGAGGTTACTCCTTGTACCAAAAGCATTTGATTACAAAACAAACAATGCTGTAAAAGTACTAACTGTTGGGTACACAGTGAAGTCTAGCGCTCTGTCCAAGCAAAGTAGATGAATGGTGAAAAATTTCCTTTCAAATAGCGTCTGACAGATTTTGTGCTTCCTTAGGCATCATTTTCAAACACCACACTGCTGCTAAAACCAGCAAGCGTTCATCTTACAGTAACAACTTCCACACCGAAGAGGAGTGCTTTTGTCAGGGCAGCTTGGAAGCACTTCTGTATGGTACGTTCACATATCAGATAGTTTTTAGTTTCCTGCAAGACAGTCACCAGTCAGAGAAAATATATCCTTAATTCAGATGTCTTCATTTTGCATCCCATGTCTGACATGCTAAGGTCAGAATATCATGTTAAGAGATAAAGGATTTAACCTAAATGGGTGAGATGTGCCAAAGTTGCAGACTAAAATGCTACTTTTGCAGTCAAGTTTAAACCATGGTGGCACATCTCTTACTAAGTGAAGTCCAATGAAAGTGTGTAAGTTGTTTACATAACTGAGCGTGTGTTCCTAGTGCACGTCAAAAGTGAGCACTTTAGTGTGAGTAACACCTGATTGTAGCTGGAGTCCCTGCCTGTAGTCAAACCTATTCTCAAAGGTTGACTTTCCCTAACTTTGGCACAAAGATACTTCCTGCACATATTGCTTTAATGGCAGCAAAAAAGAAAAAAATGGCAATTCCCTGATAACAGAAACCGATTGGGTCACTGCAAACATAATATTAGTTCTGTATGATTATCATTGAGATCTGCAGCAAGCCATGTTGCTCCAAAAACAAACAAAAAACTAAGATAGAGCTTCTACAGATAATAAGGAAGACTCAGCCAGCTGTATTGATGCTTCTTTCCCTCCGAATGTCTTCCAAAGTAATCTAAATGAAAAAATTGCCAAAGGAATTTATAGGTATATAGCCATAATAAACACATGAAAGACAAAATATGACATTATATAGATATGTATGAACTTATTTAGTAATTTAAACAAAAAAAGAAAAAAACAATCAGAAACCAATGTTCAAAAGCAATAACCACAAACAAATAAAAAAGGTTAGCATACTCAATTTGGTATTGCCCTGTACTTTTGTTATAATGTGCTTGTTGTAATCCATCAGAATTCAACTGCTCAGTTCTGGTATCTGGTTTGGCTGTCCCCCTATTTTAGATATCAAGAACAATAGTAGCAAAGAAAGGAAATATTTAGCTTTTTAAAGAGGTTACGTTCCTTTTGTCATGTTAACTTCCCTCGAGGCCAAGCCAAGAGTTCATATGGTCTACTGCTGCCTCTTCTTGACTTTATGCTTCTGCAGTTTCCGTGTCATGGACCATGTGGCCTGAGTTAGAAGTGTCTGTACACTTAAGGCTCTGCTGTGCTCCAAATAGGAGGACACAGTGATGTGCAGCAAGGAGAGCAGAGGGAGTAAGGAAAGGCCAGCATTTTCTTTTCTTTCTTTTTTTTTACATTTTGGAAGAACAGTGAGTGAGGTTTTGTTGTACGTCTATATGATATTGTGTGTGTGGATGTTTGCATGTGTTTATAACAAGAGCCTATACGAGCATGAAATGTTCTCTTCACTGCGCCCTCCCTACAAGGCCTTTCCTCGACCCATCTAAGGTATCCAAAACACCCCAGGGTTCCCCGTCACTGTCCGAGCCCCTGTCTCGCTCTTCATCTCCAAGGTCATCATCCTCATCTTCGTCCTCCTCTTCTGGCGATGGCTCACTGCAGTTTTCTGTGCCCCAGCTGTCGTCCTCATCTTCAACCTCCTGCTTTACAACCAGAGCCGGTGGTGGCGGCGGCGGCGGTGGTGGGGGCTGTGGACTCTCGTTGC
The DNA here is from genome assembly GCF_016077235.1 of Cyprinodon tularosa. Taxonomy (NCBI): domain Eukaryota; kingdom Metazoa; phylum Chordata; class Actinopteri; order Cyprinodontiformes; family Cyprinodontidae; genus Cyprinodon; species Cyprinodon tularosa. The sequence goes on along the minus strand of NW_024038892.1, from coordinate 1,477,403 downwards.
TTTCCGTTTGGTCCTCAAATGCGTCTGGGTTCTCGAGCATCTCCCTGATCAAAGGAGGCATTGGGCCTGGGATCTCCATTTTTAAGGTGATGGCTCTTTCGGCACCTGTATACAGAGATCACATGATTTAGTGTAACATGTAGGTATGCAAAATATATAGGAGTGAAGGAAACTATTGTGTTGATTTTAAGAAATACAAACATTTTAAAAATGGTTCACTTTGAACAGCTCTTCGTTCTATTAATATAAAAAATATTCTATTTCAATTGATTATTTCTAAATCATGTCCACATGTACGACACATCAAAGAACATGGAGGAAGTAATATCAAGTGGAGAAAGAGGTTTTTCAAAACCTCTAAACTATTCCACATTTTTTCACATTAAAGCCACAAATGTGGATGCATGGATATTAGAATTTTATGAAAGAGACCCGTCCAAAAAAGGATCATTTTAAAAAAGGGGAGGGAAATGATTCATGGTAGTAGGAAACCCTAACAAATAACAGACTGAGAGTATAGCTGTACAGACAAAGCACTGCAACCAATGCCCTTTAAACACTCACAGTCAAATAAATATGATGCAGAACACCCCTGAAAAATCTCTTTTTAATCCCAGTTTGTAGTCTTTATTGTACAAAACCTTTTTTCTTTCAGGATTGCTCTGCATTTTGCTTCCAGGCAAAAATGTGAGCTTTCCTTGCCCTGTTGAACAAATGTATCCCTACAGCAAATATTTCCATAGAAAAATCTTTAAATTTAAATAATGGAAGGGAAAGTGCATATATTTTCAAAGGTTAGGATATTATTTTGAAAACTTTTATTTTAATGTCCCCACAACATTCTACCTGGCCTTCCTGCTCTCTCTCTTACTCTCCATAATGCTGTTTGTTGATTAATATTATCTAGAATCCTTTACAGAAGAGCTATGCTTACATTAAGAATAAACTACCTGCAGATGGGCTCTTTTTGATATATTGGGTACCTCTGATGGTTGAGCTTGTAGGGTTTAAAAAAATAACCATCAAAGTAAAAGTGCCTGAATAAATTTGTGTGCCACAGTTTTCAGAAGCACAAGGCTTTTATTTAAAAGGAAAAAAAACATCCATCATTTGCATCTTTAAGCACTACTTTGCATTGGTCTATCAAATACAGTACTAGTTCAATTCTGTGAAATTTAGAGTTAAAGTTCAAGGACTATGAAAAAATGAGCACAGTAGGCTGCTGTTTTTAAAGATTCCGTTTTGCTTGTGGGAATTAGACATGCGGACACAACGTCTGCATGTTTTATGCAGTTTTCCCCTAAATCTAATATTCTGGCTGACTGTAGGAGGGCATGTTTAGCACAAGCCGGATACTTACACCGCCATAAATATCTCCCACTCTGCAGAATCTGTTAGTTCAATCTCTAACGTTATGCTCTCTCTGCTTTTTCTCATAGTAGCTTCATCTGGTCTGTTTCTGTTTGGCTGTGAAACCATCCTGGAGAGAAATATCAGCTGTGCTGCTGCCATCAACACCCTTGTTTATAGATGTTGAAGATTGGTTCTGCTGGAGGTTTCTTCCTGTTAAAAGGGAGTTTTTCCTCTCCACTGTTGCTACAAGCATGCTTAGTGTGAGGGATTGCATTTGAATCAATGAGTTGATGCAATCAACTGGTTTTCCTTAGATAGAAAACTTTGAATCAATTTGACTATATGATCTCATTTGCATAAACTATTATTGTTTTTTTTTTCAACCTTCATCTGAACAGACTGTCCGTGATATTGAATCCCTCTGTGTTTTATGACAACCTAACTGAAATAAAGGTGAAAAGTGACTTTGTAATAAAAACTTTCTAGCTTTCAGCACCAACCTGAGGCTCAAATTGGGCTTCTACTTACTTAGCTCCAGATGATACTGTAGCCATGAAGGTATAATGACTGACCTTTAGTGCTGATCCCTCTGAGGTCAGTGATCTTCATCAGCATACGAGGGAACATGTGAGGTTTATTGGGGCGGCGCCGGCGGGCATAGATCTTAAGAGCCTCAAGTAAAGGTTCTTGAAGCTTATCCACTTTTTCTGGCTCCTCAAGATCCATGCGATCTGAAAAAGGATATAACTCACATTTAATATTCTAAATGTACATCTTAAATACTTATAAATACTTATATATTTAATATTAAAAGATATTTTTGCAATGAATACTTAAACTCTTTATAGTGTTTAAGCAGAAGAAAAAAAATAAATTTTCTTTGCAGCTCATTGATTTGTCATGCATATGTATGCTGCAGTACCTCCACAGATAAGGCAGATGGCACTAAGGAGACCAGTTTCAGTGTCATCCATCTCCAAGGGTAGAAGTTGGCCAGCAAAGGCAAAAACCAGATCTGTGAGTGGTCCAAAGCCAGCATTGTGCATCTGAGTTCTGTTCAAAGTCAGACCATCTGAGAAGGTCATAGTGTCCTGTTCAGGGGTGTAGCGTGTGCAGATTCGCAGCATCTACAAGTTATAATCAAAGAGAGGAAAAACGTTAATGAATGTGTAAAATATGATGTAATCATATGACAGACATGATTGCCAAAACTAAAATCATAAACAAAAAAAGATCTATGATGCCCAAAATATTTTTATTAGATTTTTGAGTTCTTTCTGGGAAAATGGGCTTGCAGTACCACCTTCATCCACCAGATACCAGCATAATCTCAGCAAGGATTATTTCACTCCCTTTATTTCCCAAACATAGTGTTGAGAACATCATAATGCAAAAAGTAACTCCTTACCAGAATGTCCAGGCAGGCTGACTTTAGCAGAGTGATTTGGTCAGCGATAGTGAGTGTGGTGAAGCCCGGCAGGCGCTTTGCAAATTCCACAATCTTGATGATGCATTTGGTGGAGAGCTCGCTGAACTTGTCCCAGAGACCCAGATCCAACTGAACACGGTGGTCCGAGCTGGAGTTCTGAATACAAAAAAGCAAAGCCACTTCATTATGTATTACTATCAGAAAATATTCAACCCTATTTGCATAAAGGACCAAAGGTGCCAGAGCCTCACAACACATTTCCATGTGTCATCAATCAAACAAGAAGCAAGAAAAAAAAAAACATTTACATGTTGCATTAATCATTCAGACATAATGCAAATGACCTAATGGGGACTTAATTAGTTAAGCAATGTAATTTTGGACATGGGTTTGACTTACGGTGGTGTATTTTCCCAGCTGACAAAGTGAAGGAAATGTTTCTTGGTGAGCTTTGCTGACTTTATTAACCAACTCTTCCAGCTCTCCACTTAGCTCATAGCTTTCTGGTAGCACCACCTCCTCCTTCACATCCTTCTTTTTTTTGTTTCTGTCATTACGCACCGCTACATGGAGAAAAAAAAAAAAGAGGTTAAGTGGTTCCACCTATCAGACAATTTGGTAGTAATCATAAAAAATGAATCTATTCCATTTACAATATCTAATATCTGAAACAGAGTAACGACTATCTCTTTAATGACTTGCACCTCGGGTTTCCACATTCACTAGTGGAAAGCATAACTCAGCAGCACCAGAAGCTGATCTTAAAGCCACTGACACTAACACAGACACCGTCTATCTTCCTCCTATCACCCAGTCACTTCCATGTCGATCAATCTGTCCACCGAATGCACACAAGCCAGTCCGCTCTGCCTTCTCTCCCTCCTCCGCCTCCCATACTTTCCTTCCTCTCAGGATATCCAGTAATAGCAGAAGCACAATGTGATCCCGGTCTTAACACACATCCCACACAAACATTACACCCACGTACATGTCTCCCTGGGCTCTGCAAAAGGGCAAGAAACTGGCACTTACTGCCACTGACAGTGTGAAACAAAAAGGGAACAAAAGTGGGGTTTTTGATACTGAAAAAAGTAATGAATCCTGCTAAGGTTTTCTTTGTGAGAGCTCTAAATCATATTTTCTCCTGCGTTTTTCTACATGAATGAAGACAGTGTTTTTGTCAGCCAGAGGGGTGAGGTTTTCGTGGCGAAACAGGAAATCAGATTCATTTTGTGAAGCGATTAGTCATATGATTGATGCAATGCCAGACTCACCCCAATCACCACCCCTGAAGGACTCATCATCTGCTTCTGTGTTTCTATGCTGCATACTTTCCCAGAGTCTTTTTCTGAACATGAGCCGATGAGCAGCTTCAGTCAAGCACACATAACTCCATGTTGGCTGTGAGTTTTAAGTGTATTGCATAGAGATGTCTCAAGCTTATATGGGACCTGAAGCAGAATTAGTTCTGAGAGGCCACTTCTAATTAAAGCCACTGGCCACCAGCTACAGAACCACAGGATGATTAACTTAGCATGATTGCATTGCTCATTAAATAAAATTAGTTTCACGGCTGATTAATAAGCCGACACTGGATACTATTGAAATCGCTGAAGGAGAAAAACAGCATGTTGAGATGATGCTTAGAAGTAAATAAAAGGGAAAATTGGGTCATTTCTCTGGCCAAGTAATTTGATCTTTGCATGACATCAAATGTTTCCATACAACCAGCAACATTTGAGATAAAGCGACATTTAATTACCCTTCAGCACCATGATTAACACACCATGTGATTTTTTTCCGTTTTTTCCCTTAACTAAAGAAGTGTTTATCTTAAATAAAAAATATGGAACATGCTTAAACCATACTTGTAAGGTTTAAGGTTTTTTTAAAAAGATTTCATTAAGAAGTTACAAATGGTTTATTTATTTAGCAGAAATGCAAATTAGATGATCTGAGAAGCTGAAGTTAACAGTGGTTGTTCAGAGGGATAAACCACAAAAACATCATAGCAGCAATTTTAGGAAATTTTAATTGTTTTCATTTTTACATTGGGTGATAGAGGTAGTTGTCTAACTCCCAGTGTTCTGTTAGATATATACGTAGAATGACAATAGTTTGAAGGTTTCTAAATTCTGTTAGCATAAGGTAGATCAGACTTGTTTTAAATCAACTCGATCATTCCTTAGTGAACCCTTGAAAGCCCTCTGCTTAGTTCCCTAATGGCTCAACTCAGAGCTGGTTTTAGAGGTTAGGAGAACCTACCTTCCTTGGACATGCCGACCTCAAAGCACTTCTGCAGCCTGCAGTACTGGCAGCGGTTACGAGTGACCTTGTTAATCTGGCAGTTCTTGTCTCTGTGACAGGTGTACACCATGTTCTTTTGGATACTGCGACGGAAGAAACCCTGAAGCATCAGGAAGCAAGACACAAAAGAGTGAGATGGCAAGGGAAAAAAAGAATATGCAGACTACAGTTATCAAAGAGAGGATGTGACATTTAACTTGCTGCTTTTCCTCTCATTAGCATAACATTAAAATAGTTTGAGAGACGTATGAGATGAGCAGAAGTGAAGCTAAGTAGGTCCTACAGGTCCTCCTCACCTTGCAGCCCTCGCAGGAACTGACCCCGTAGTGGTACCCCCGAGGACTTGTCCTGGCACACAAAGCAGGGTTTGTAGACACGAGGTGGGGGAGGAGGGGACGGGGAACTGGGTACCATCTCTTCTGAGCTGGTGCTCTGTGTCTCCACCGCTGTGGGAGGAAAGAGACAAAGAAGATGTAATCTGTCATTAATTGTTGTCCTGGAACTACTATCTGGTCTACAAATAACTGCAGATCAACTGTCTGTTCATACAGCTGAAGTGTGTAGTTTAGTGTCTCTAAATAAACTATCTATGACAAGCAGGCAAGAATTTCTTCTTAAGTTCAAGTCATTTGGTGTTTCATCATTAGGCCCAATTAAACAACATTTGTTTCAGTGATACTTTTTAAAAATCTACATTTATCTTGTTTAAACTGCCTCAAGCTGAAGTATAATAAATGCAAGCCATTTATTACAGAGTCAAGTTTGAGATAGATCTGTGAGGTCATTATTCTACCACTACAGCTATAATAAAACGGGTTGTCCTAAACCTTTAATAGCTCATGTTCTATGAACATCCCTGGCTGTTAAATCAAATGTACCTTTTATGGGAGAATATACACAGCAAATCACATAGCCTCAGTTTGCTTAGTGTTATTGTACCAGTTCAAGATTGTTCATAAAGTTCCAGCGCCAAACCACAAGTGCAAGTCATGTTTTAAATCTTTAGAACAAAATAATCAAACTCTAGTCCTCAAGATTGGTGTATTTTAACTTATAGAGGTGCATCTGCTTCGGTACATCTGAATTAATTCATTAGCAGCACTCTGTAGTACCTGATGACATGAAGAGCTGCAGGACACCGGGCCTCGAAGACTAAAGTTTGAGGCATTTACTCTAGGGCTGAAGTATAAAAATCCAGCTAGAATACTCAGTATATTTCAAAGATATATTTCTTCCATCAGGTTTTACTCCACTATTATTTTTTAGGCTACACCATCCCACAGAAAAAAACATCAAGAGAGATTTTAGTCATGGACAGAGATGTGACAAAAATCTCTCAGGCATTGACCTCTTCAGACTGCATTCAAAGTTTAATGCAAACAGAGTCAAAACAAAGCAAGATGGATGTGAAACTACACATAAAAGAAATGCTCTACTGTTGTTTTGGTGCTTAAGTAATTATATCCAAAGTGGGCTGAGGCAAAAGGGACTCCTGGTATTGTTCTGATTGTTTTAGTTTAAGTCCAGATATCTTGTCTACATGTTCAGATCCATCTTTTTTTTTTAAGTAAAAGTAGTGGCCTAAAATTCACTTTACAAATCAGCAGGAGATGTAAATGAATAATTCTAAAAGTATTCTGAAAGTAAGGCACCCCAAAAGAGATACGATACAGATAAGTATCTGGCACAAAAATTACCCCCTTCTCCAAATACTTCAAGTCTCAGAGGCAACTAGGCTGTATCACTGATTAATCTGAACACAGTTGAATGAAGAGATAATGACTTCCTGACAGTCCCAGAGTAAACTATCTTTTACAGCAGTAAGCAGACGCACTATTGATTGACATGTAGTCTGATAGGTTTTAGAATTTGCTACTGAAGCCAAAAGTCAAAGCTTGCTTCTCTTCATTCCTTATGCTAACAACAATTCCTTTGGATGCATAAGAGATACAAACATTTCCACAACAAGACCAAAGGCTTTCACACGTTCTGTGAATGGCCTCACGAACATCTGACGTCAGTTTCTGCTCGGGTCACACACCTTCTATGGTACATTACACGTCATTACATTTCAAAGCATTACAGGGTGTTTTGTGAATGCATGTGTGATGTAAAGGTTCCATAGTTCCCCCGAGAAACACAAGCTGCTGCACTTATACTGGATCCGATCTTTGTCACACATGTTGGCCTGCATCAGCTCAAAGCCACCCACAATTTTCCGACACGCACACACATGGGCAAAAAACACTTTCACCCTTGGTCACCTTCTAGCTTCTACCCCCATCTCTGGATCCCACTAACCCCTGACACATAAACCCTATTTTTCTCTTGTTTCCTGGCCCTAAATTCCTCAGTGCAGCCCTGCAAGGTTTTAACAGAGGCCTAAGCTCGTAAGACGGCCTATAAAGGCGGTCCCATGGCTGGACTGGAGGCCCCAGCCCGGCTGGCGAGCACTTTATTGGGACTCGGTCACCTTGGGCAGCTATTCACACCACCAGCTGTGGCTTCCAACCCATAAAAAAGCCAATCATAAAATGAAAAACAGAGAGGCTCTAAAATTCTTACTTTTACTGCCCCTGCCTCCCCCCCTACCTTCAATGAGGAGCACAGAGGGCTTGCCTAAACTTAACCTACAATCCCCTTCCTTCTTTGTTTTCTCCTTAAGACTGAGGCAAAACCACCAGCTTGCCTTTTTACAAGAGAGAGGAGACTTCAAAAGGATAAAAAAGAGGTATAAAAAGAAGAACTTGGGGGGGAAAAAAGCAGCAGTGGGAAAGAGTTGAAGGGGGGATGGGGTTCTGGCAGTGAGCAAAGGTCTCGTTCAAGACCAAGTTGACCATCACTTCCACTTTTTCAGCCGATGCTGTGGCTTGTGCTGTACAACCTCATTAATGAGAATCACAGAAATATGAAGACATTCTTAGTTTATTGCCCAATGCTGAAACATCTGGTTTTCATGTGCATTTTTATTTGACTATAAAGAATCCATTCAAATTCCGGCTTTGAAAGTTCTACCTTGCTAATATGTTTTCTATTAGCTTTTAGGGCAATCTCAGAGCCAAATGTGCAAATCAATCTGCAACCTGAAGTTTACGCCCACTAAATGTTTCTACAGCAGTTCTCATATGTCCCTGGCCAGAATATAACAAAGCAGTGGGGTCAGCGAGAGAGCAGAAACCCTGTGAATGTGCCATGAACTGCTGTTTATCCAATAATAACAACAGCAAATGAGGTTCCAGACCAAGCGCTGACAACCCCATTAGAAGAAAAAAAAAAGGGCAAACCATGTGGGGTGTCAAAAAACGGACATTGAGTCTGAGCAGTAAGGATTGGGTGGAGTTGGACAGAGAAAGTTCATCCTGGAAAAAACTCAAGACGGCAGCAATAGAGGAAATATATCAGGCTCTGTCAACACTTCGAACCTGGTTCCTGCTTGAGAACATGACTCCTCAACCCATCTCCAAGAATGAGCCTCATTCAACCCAGTCTTCCCCAGGGCGCCACAGTGAGAGGGCCTATTCAGGCCACCACTCAGAGCCCCTTTCCCCTGCTCTCTTCAGCCCAGCTCATCACTATTTAGAAAACAAAGCCCTGTAAAATGAGAGGCCCTTCTTATCAGCACACAGAGGCCTGGGGTACTATTTGCATGACAATCTGGTGGCCAAGGCTGGAAGGCCGATGACAGACAGATGAGATGAGAGCAGTGGGATAGGTGGGTGGCTGCTGTTGCTGGGGTATGTGAAGAGGATAAGAAGCAACAAGAGGGGATAGGTTGATTATCTGCCACTTTTCGCTTCCTGCTAGAGTAAGTATCAGTTTACTCCCTAATCCGTTGTTGCAATGCTCTCTGTGCACAAGTGGCCAAGCTGCACTGATCAGATCTAATCCTGTGGTCCCCCACTAAACATACGCATAAATATACATGCACACACATAAGGACACACAGAACCATCTGTCCCACTAACATTAAATGCTTCATCCTAAGTGGGATGTGGAGTACATCACTCTCCACAACCTCATTAGATTTAAAATGTGATTGCACATGACAAAAATAGCTGTTTAGCTGAAGGTGACTTCATCTAGGTCAATTGCATAAAATTCTAGGTCAAGTCAACTGTGGCATTCGCCAAGCATTTAAAAAAAGATACTAAAGGAGAGGAAAGATTGGGGAGAGGTAATGAACAAAAACTTCTTGCTGCCTGTTTTTTTTCAGCTGGAAAAGAGGGAGTGTTTCTAATGTATGTGAGCAAAGGCATGACTGTGCAGCTCTTGTCTGTGTTGCAACACAACTCTTTTTTTTAACAATGCAGCATATGACATTCTGGCAATGTAACAAGTTTTCTTTCACAATAGTCCTCTGGATTGTTTTTTTTTTCTTTTCCACAAACCTTGTCTTGGCATGTGACAGAGAAAACTAAAGGCTTACTCTGAGAACATGTAGTACTCAGAGCAGCATACAAGGCACCAGAAAGATATTTTCACATGTCTGTATTGGGTCTATATTAGGGCTGCAACAACGAATCGATAAAATCGATAAAAATCGGCTTTTAAAAGCGTTGGCAACGAATTTCATCATCGATTAGTTGTGTCGCGCGATTATTGCGTCATCCGCCGCGCCGTCATCACTGCCTCTTGACTGAAAGAGGAAGAAATAAAAATACGGCAGAGCGAGTCAGCGCCGCAGGTGCAGTGTTGCCAACTCAGCGACTTTTCAGACCCCTCCAGCGACTATTTTTCAAAAAAGCGACTAGCGACAAATCTGGCGACTTTTTTCGGTGTCACTGGCGGCTTTTGGAGACTCTTACGTGAAAGCATGTATCGTTCCTACTCTGCCGTGGGGCGCCTCCCCCACCCCAACCGCGTTTTCCCGCAGGAGTCCCTCTCAGTCAGAGCCTCAGCGTCCAGACTGCAAATGAAGCGCGCATGCACCGGGATTGACGGCGCAAATTGATCACAATAATTAAAATAGCCTGCGCGTTGTAAAGCTAAAAAAGTGATAACATGCAACTTTTTTCAAAAGGAATTAACATGGCACGGAACCACCATGTTTGTTTGGTTTTAAAGTGGGGAAACGTAACGTTAGTTTCTTAGGTAGCTCATCTGATGCTTTCCTTTCCTTACCTTGTTAGTAGGTTACAGACAGGGATAAGGTTGGCTACTTATTTTACTTTTAATTTCATTTTAATTAGCTTAAGCAGCGTTTATATTTACTTTATAAATAAATTAACTTGCAAATTATGAGGGCAAGGCTTTTAAAGTTTAAATCTTCTGGCAAAGATAAAGAAAAGAAGATCCTGCAATTTATGGAAGTAAAGCAGAACAAAATCCAGCAAGATCAGTAATATGTCAATTAATTATATGCCACATTCCCATGTAAATATCTGTCTTTGGAGGATGTGTTTTTTAGCACCCCTAGTTCTCTCATTTTTATTCCAAATACAATTTATAATTTGAATCACAGGGCTATTTTTATCTCTATGGTTCAGTATTTTCTCAAGTAGCAACTTTAACTGCTATACTTTCCTGTCTTAAAAGGCAGAACTCTTCTAGTCTAAAAAAAACTCATTTGTTGAAATGGGGGGGCCTATTGTTTGAACCCCTTAGGGGCTTTTAAAAACAAAAATGTCTTTTTTTGCGCTTTATGAAACAAAGTACCCTATATTTTGTGGATGTACAGCTACATTTCTCATGTAAGTTTGCGTAGTTTTAACACAAACATTTATTTTTCATATTGCACCAGTACAGTTAATGAGCAACCTGTACTTGTGTGCTTGTTTGTTCTGTCTATAATGTTTATTTTGGAATAAAGAGGTTAATATAAAAATATTTTTTGTCCGATTCATCGATTAATCGAAAAAATAATCGTCCGATTCATCGATTTTTAAAATAATCGTTAGTTGCAGCCCTAGTCTATATGGAATTGAATTTAATGTGTGACAGAGATTTCCATCTCCTACTGTTGTACAGTTTTTGTGCAGTATAGAAGATGGCACACTGACTGAGCTGATCTATTTCTAAGAGCACAACTCACACCTTAAAAGGATAGGTGAGCTTTTTACTAGGAGCATCAGATAAAAGGTTACCAGCAGGTTATATCTCGCTGGCAGTAGTCAACTCTCTTGGTGTCTTCTTTTATTAATAATCCAGATTAGTTGACACCAGAGGCTAAATCAACAGGGTTGAGCTAAAAATAAGCAAACTTCTACCATCTTAAAAAAAAAAAAAAAATGTATGCAAATATTTAATCTGTTTAATAAAAGCTTAATGCAAAGTTAAACCCACATTGGGTGGTTATTTTTATCTTTTAATTCGTACCTTTCTGAAAATCCTGTTCATGTGACAGAGATCTTTGGTTTCTCTTTAAAACCACAAATTTACCTGTGAACCATTGCAACTGTCAGTTAAGTCCCCCAGTTCTGCAACGCTTGCCTGTTCTTCCTGATACCAGACATTAGCAGCAGACGGGCAACAGATTGAGAAAGAATTGTGAACAGTGGGCCGTGAGAATCCCTGGCACACTAACGTTGAGTCTTTGATGAAACCCTTGGCTCTATGTTTCGTGACAGAGGAGTCAGCACTGCAGGATACTGACTGAATGACCATGAGCACATTAAAAGGTTTTCATGAAGAAGCGGGCTTTGTAAAAGAGGAAAAGAAAGTACCACACCCTAGTCAGCGGTGCCAGCACACTTCACTCTCCTACTCTCTGCCCACATCTTCCTGCCATCACTTCGAGTCTTTCTCTACAAGGCCTCACACAACACGCGTGTTTCCTTCCTCTTTGTAATACCAGTCTTTCCGGAGGATCTTCGTCATTGCTTTTGTTGTCACTTCTCTTTATCCCTTGCTATTACATCTACCTTCTTGCTCTCTTATAGTTCAAAAATTCTGTTCAAGCTCTAGGGATGTTTTAAAAGTGACTAAATACTTAGGTAAAGAAGAAGTTCAGAAAGTATTAGATAAAAGCTTTCAAAAATGATGTGGAAGTCACCACGTCTGTTGTTTTTTGAAAATTCTGCTCTAGGAAAAGTACTCAGAAACTCTGCCTTAATTAGTAAAAGTAAGGGAAAATGGAGAGAAGATGTTCAAGTCCTTCACTGATATATAAAAAATGTTGACTTTAACTCATGACTGTGGTGCTTTATACAAAACTGAGGACTTATTGAGAATGACACATTACAGTGTGGCTCACAAACTCCTGCCAGGACACCTATGAAAACTTTCTTTTATCCACACAGAACCACCTTGTAAACATAGCAGAGCAGCAAAGGCAGCAGGTGGGATAGGCATGTCTCCTGGAGGCACATTTTAGGAAGTGAAATTACCCCTGAAGTCGGGTGGTTGCTTTCAAAACACCCTTTCGTCTTTACAGCACCTCATAAAGGACCTTTTGATATTTTCTTGATGGAGTCAGCCAAGCCAACATTTGGCAGTATGCCCCCACCCCACTCCTCCACCAGCAACCCACCCGACCTCTTTTCCTGCACCACACAACCCTGTCAACTCAAGAAACTCAAGTTGGCTTCAAACACACAAGCTGCCAATCCCCCATTAACCTTGACAGGGAAAGTTTCCTTCAAACGTCCTTGCACAAAACCACAGGAAGGAGGTTTTTTTAAAAACAGAGAAAAAAATTATCTCAATCAAGGCTTTCCATTGGTGGCCTGTAATGAGTCGTACATGCAGGAAAAAGCAGACAGTCGGGTGCAGATCTGTGGAAAAAATCTGCCCCACATGTCCCTGTGGTGAGCTCCACCTGACTCTTCATCTGCCCACCAGAGGACGGGGGGAACAAGTCTCACCTCCTGTGACTGGAGGGTGAACCCGACCCTGGCAGCCCAGCACCGGCCTGGTGCATTGATCATGTCAGAAAGACAGAAAAACTTGCTGCCAGGCAAGGAAGTGGACAGGGAGCACAGGCATGCAGAAATTCTAGGAGAGGACAGAAAAGGGGAGAGAGCAGTCATCGAGGGAAACCCCGTCTCTTTGATCTTTGGGCTTTTTCTCGTCCTCGCAGACTTCCTCCCACCATCTGCAGCCTGGCTCTCACCTGTCTCTCTCTGGCAAGGCCACTCGTGCTCGTTCAATTGCTATTGCTTCCTCCCTGCAACAATAGAAACCTTCAAAAGTAGAAGTAGCCCAGCCGTGGCTGCAGCCTCGCACTGTCAGAGGAAGTGAAGGGAAAGGAGGATAATGTAAACAACAACAGTAGTATTCACAGCAGCACTTTTTTTTGGGAAGCAGTCAAAAGCATGGAAGACAAAGCTTAATGTTGGAGGGTGCAGGCTCGCACACAAGTAGTAGTAAATGGATCCTCCCTACTAATGAAGATAATCAGAAAAAAAAACATTTACTCCCTTGAATATTCATTAACTCGTTTTCCAAGAAAAGATATGCAGTGACACACAGAGGCAATAATGACTGATTTGTAATCTGGGTATATGTGATTTTGTTTTCTTTTGTTCTATCGACATTGGCAGTCCCTAAACTGGCACACATGCTATGGACTCATATCAGATGTAGAAGTAGCTGAGAAAGTTCTGCTTTTAGTGGCCCAGTGGAGCAATGATGCATATGAAAGTTTTTCACTTTTGATTGGCAACCAACCGCCAACTAGTTGCCCAACCATGAGCATCGGAGGAGACTTCAAAAACTCTTATAAAAATGTCTAGACAAGCCATTCTATGATTCGTTTCCTCCTAGTAGGTGCTGTAAAAGGATGTTAAGATAGAAAATGGCATGTTGCATATAATTTTTTAACTTGTAAATGACATTACTGCACTAACATAAATAAACATGTCACTGCCAAGACAATAGGGGAATCTATTTTCTTTGGTACATGGTTTAGAGTCCAACTTTTTAATCTGTTTAATTTAGACCAGATTATAGGACAGTTATAGTAAACTTTCTAATAGCTCCAGGTCATACTAAAGAGGAAATATATTAGCGGCTTGTTTAAAAGCCCTGAAGAGCATCTGCTTTTTTTCTGTGCCTTCTCGTGAGTATGTCATGTGTGTGAGTGATCATGAATCTCTTGTGTCAGTTTCAGAGAAAACCTCTTCAGAAAAAGCTCACTGAATCAAAGAGTGATGTAACATGGCTTTTATAACCCCCTAATTGTTGCCTTTGTGTACAAAGTTAAAGTTAAATGACAATTTCTAATAAGAGCCATAAATAAGAACCTAAAACTGCAATATAACAAGGGGTACTTTTGTTGAGTTCTAAATATTAGCCATTAGAAAAAGTCTAAATTGAATTGACCTTATGAGCTTGTACATGAAGAGCGTAATAATGGCTGAATTTTAACATTTTATAATATTTAAGGTTAATGAATCCTGTCTATGCGTGTTTTCTAGCATTTAACTGCTTTCAGGGAGGAAACATTTGACTTTTGGATAATTAATCTGCTGGCATTTGGGTTCTTTGTTCAAGAAGATATGCAAAGTATATAAACAATATGAAAATACTGAAACTGGAAAACTGCAACCAGTGCAGAAATCTTCATGTTAAACTAAAGGGATAGTTCATTTAGTCTAGTATAAGTCTTCATATCTTGATGCTTAAACCTTAACATAATTCTACCTTAGATGAAATCTTTAACATTTATTCTGAAACTATTTTTAGGCACAAAAATAAAAAATATAGAGCAGTTAAACTGAAACCATACTATTTCGAACATCAGAGCTTTGCTAAGATTTCAACTTTTTGAGAATCAAACATCATGTACTCATGGTTTTACAAACAATAGTCTATATCATAATAGGATTATTGTGTGTTTTTTTTTTTTTTATAATAAGAATTCAGCAAATTTATTTATTCAGTACATTTTAAAAATTGGTTGAAATAAAATAAAAAAACTTTTATAAGTTCTACTTAAACATAATCATTTAAAATTCTACCCTCTAACATTATGAATGCGAAATATCCATATTAGAGTTTTTGTCCAATATGCAGACACCTGATTAATCAAAAAGAAAATATTCAGAGTATAAGTTATGACACACTGAGCAGCTGTACACAAGGTTTCCTACCTGGGATCACATTTACTGTTTCCTAACTTGAATAATCAAATTGATCTTGTTAAAAACACAGATACACATAAGGGCATTCACCGTTTTCCCAAACTAGCAGCTACAAGCATGCTATTACAGGCATGTCAGTTTATGCACACCTGTTCTCCCCCCCCCATGATCATACACCCAAAGAGTACAGGCAAAGGCACGCTCACACTGAAATGGACATGCAGGTACACAAACAAATCATCTAATGCTAGCATATACAAATGAACCAATGCACCATTACACAGGGATGTTCATGGCAGTTGCTCATACGCACACTGGCAGAATTTGACTAATGTTTGAGGGAAAACAACTCCAACAGGCCTCTCAGCCCCTGCTCTATCCCTCCTTGTCACTCTGCACCTCTGAGCTCAGATAATAGCTGTCCAACACCAGTCGCTCACCACTCCCTGGCCCGCGCTGTCGACTGCGTAAACATGACCCATTCACACATACACAGAGGCAGGACAGCCAGGCTCTCCTGGGTTTCCAGTCCCAGCCTCCATTTCTCATAACAGTAAACCCCTTAGCAACATTCGAGCCTGGCTGTAAGTCAATAACATGTTGGTGACAGAACTGTTCTCCTCACATTTATCATGAGGGCTTAAATAGATATGCTGTAAACAACAACGCATATGCTTGCATG
This sequence comes from Cyprinodon tularosa, assembly GCF_016077235.1. NCBI lineage: Eukaryota > Metazoa > Chordata > Actinopteri > Cyprinodontiformes > Cyprinodontidae > Cyprinodon > Cyprinodon tularosa. The sequence goes on along the minus strand of NW_024038892.1, from coordinate 1,461,610 downwards.
TACTGCTCTCAGCCCCATGTTCTTATATAGCCCACACGTATTCTTGCAAAGTTTGCCAATTGCCCACACCATTGTTCATAGGAAAAAATGTGCTTGGCAGCCAGAGATCTGTTCTCAGTAAACGGCTACAATGGCAGAAGTCAGACATAGATGTAGGAGTGGGCTACCACAACAACTTGGACCGACAAAACATTGTGAAAGTACTCCCAAAAGTTCACACTTTCACACTTAAGTCAAACATTGGGCCTCACTGGAACATTCACAAACCATCAGCTGAGATGGTTTCTCATAATATCACAGAGGCAACACATTTGTGCAACACTTATTGGGGGGGTAAGGACTCACCACAATCCTCAGGAGAAGAGAGCAACCAGTCCATGGTTCAGCCTCCACACTGTTGTTGATGGGTTTTATTTACAGTGGTGTAACTGAGGCTACTGAGAGGGCTATAAACTGCTATTAGAGCAGAACTGGATTCCAGCATTGACTTGAGGAATCCAGCCTTGGCACATTGTCTGTCTCTGCATTCGACACGCAGTCTGCATGCCCGGTGTCCACCTAACAGACATGTAAACATCACCATACGTCAACCTACAGGAGTTCTCAAAAATACTTCATGCAAGAGCTGATTCACACAGTCTTATCCATGCAATGACAAATCCTTATTTGAAAATGAAAAATAAAAGATTAGTCAACTGCAAGGATTGAGACTGTTTATTTATAGGATGCTCTGTCCATTAATGGGCTTGACTATTAGGGTGAGGTGAGATCTGTGAACAGGGAGAAGTGACACTGCCACTGAAGCTATAAAAATATAATCCAGGCTGCAACAGAAAATAAAGTACGAAAGTATTTTTATCATATCCGAAATGATGCATGCTTATTAGTGAGAAACGAGGGAGCAAAGTGTTGTTGACTCATAGAGGATGGTTTTAACTCATAGAGGATGGTTTTTAATTATCTCCTCACCCGCGTCTTACTAAGTGTAAGGAAAGCAAAACTTTGAGATAAAAGAAAGACAACAAGTATTACAGCATTTTTGATCAGATCCTCCTTTCAGTTTAGATCACAGAACAAGCAGTAAACAGAAATATTGGTTGTATTTTGGGAATCTCTGAGATAAAAAATAATAATTATCTAACTCTTAGAGAGAATATACACAGAGACCTCCATTTTAGCAACAATATACCTGTTAATCATCATAACATTAATCATAATATTTCGAGATGTTGAAGGTAATTTATAACAGCTTTGCCTAGTTTTTTATTAATAGTGACATAAATTAAAATCACTTGGCAAAGAATTAAGTCAGTATTTGGAGAAATTTTAAAAAGCCTAAAACAAAGAAAATGATCTTCTTTCAAACTGATGGACTTTAAAAAAAAAAAAAAAACTTTAATTCAACAAGCTTAATTTCTTGTACCCAGCTCTTACAGCTCAGAGACCAACCATTTCAATTATCGTAACTTCGGCATGTTGCTCTGATTGTTTCTGTTTGACAAAATGTGTGTATATCTACATTGATACATTGCATTTCATTTACAGAGGTGAAACTAGTACTTCACATTTCTTAATTTTTGTTACACAACCATAAACACACATCCTCCCAAAAGAAGATACTGCTATCTATATACCCAGCCCCTCCCCCTTTGGGTATCTAATCTTTTAATTGAATCTTTTGTAATTATAATGAAATAACGGCAGACTTCTGTCAGGGAGAAAATTATCAGGTCAGAATGTGCCAGCGGTAACAGGCAACTCTTATTTCTTTTGCCACTGCTGCTGAGAGGTACAGCCTTATTTTAATTAGATCCTCAGATCCCCTCCAAACAGCACATTAGGGGAAAACAAAGAGGGTGTGTTCGACTGTAAAGCGTGTAAGAGACATTAGTGCTCAGACTCATGAGGGTACCAACGTGAATACCATAAGTGTGCGCAAAAAGATTGAGCTACGGCTGTATGTCGATGAGAAAAACACACTTTCCCTTTTTTTGACCCCTCACAACTGCTAAACGTAATTGCCTCATTCTTCTAGCAAATTAAAATTGACAGTGAAGGGATTGCCGTGCATAGGCTCCCTCAAATGGCTTCCCTAGAAGTTGACTAATTCAGTTCTCATTGACGTATGACTAAATCAGTGTCCATTATCTCAGTATGGGGCAGTTCAGATGTAGTACCAGCTCTGTGGCATAAGGCACTTAAGAGCATTACGCAGGCCATGCTGGTTGAAAGGGTCCCCTTTTCTGGGAGCCACACATGCAGCAGCTTTGATACTGGTCAGGCCATACCCTCTGACTAACCCTTGACATTGAGGACTCACTACTAGTAGACAAGAAAAGGGAAAACCAAGCTCATACTTTTAAGTCAGCCAATGGTCCCAGGCTAAGAGCCAGCAGCAGTGACACTTACCATTGGAGATTTACAGCCAAGACTCATCTGCTTGAAGATTTAGTGGGACAAACATTTGAGCATATTCTAAAAGACGAGTTTTATTAATGTATGATTTGCTTAAAAATAAACCAATTTTTACTCTGTAAAAGAAATAATTGATTCATTTTAAAAGCATCACGGCCGAGTCAAGTGACTTCATTTTCAGGGAAACAAAAGTAAGCTTTAGTAATTTGGTATGCAGCGATCATGCCTCTGCGACTATGGCATAAGGAACCAGCCTGGTCCCTCTGTTGTGCTGCAGCTGGCTGAGCTTAATGAGATATCAGACTCAAACATCAATTCATCAGCCTCATTGATGAGGACAATGAGGGGCAACCGCCTCAGCAAAGAGAGGCATTATGGCTCGCTGTGCGGTGATAGGGAGGCCTTGTTTACAAAGGTTACTGGGCAGACAGGCTTTTGAAACAGTACACCAAACCAGCCTCCACTTTGCTCTGCTCTGCTAGACTTGGCTCTCATACCCTTGGGGCAGCTTCTCAGGGCTACTTGCAACTTTGATTTTGAGGAACAGAGAGTGAAAAAAGGAAAAACACGCTTCAGTTATCTAAGGTCCCTATTTTGTTATAAATGCATCAATGTGTGTGAATACAGTGTGTTTGAATACTTTAAAAATAGAGGCCTGATTAAATAAACAAACCTCGACTTGTTATCATCGGGGCTTCCCCAAACTAAAGCAGAGTGAAGCAGGCTGGGGCTGGCTGGAGTCCCCTCTGGCCTCAGCCTCGACTGACAGGGCATCTGTCTTCATTAAAGCTAGGCCAGTGTGCATGACGGCCACTGAAATGCTGGTGTCTTTACGATTAATGAAGACAGATTACTCCCCCCTCTGAGAAGCAGTAACAAGGAACAAAAAGCAGAAGGATATGCTTGCAGAAGAAGGCAGAATAAAAAAAGAGATTCCCTCATCACCCCCAGCTTCTTGTACACGTTTTCCACTTTGCTTTTATATCTGACTTGTTTTCTCTCAATTTTCCCACACCTATTGTTTTTCCTCACTGTCAAACACTCACGTGGCAGTAGCAGCCACACTGAAGGCTAGAGATAAATGGGCCCCATTGAGTTTATGTTTTTTTTTTTAAGTCAGACGACTGAAGTAAAGAGAGAACAGTGAAGTCTGGCCCATCTGCTTCATCAAGTTGTTTTTTTTTTCATCATTAACATATTTATTCAATATTTCATAATTTTGTTATTTTGTGGTCGACTGATCCTAGTAAAAAAAATGAATCTCTGACCTATAAAGCCTGTAAAAGCCAAAGAAAACTCTTACAGCCAAAAATATTTTAGCATCCAGATCATTTTTAAGGTCAGTTTTCTTCCTGTCACCCTACTTGGCACTGTCAGTTGACATGCAAGGTCAAACCTTAGGTGGCTCTCATTGTGACTGAAACTTGACTCTCAAGAAGTCACTGAAGGATATAAACACATCTAAATCTTTTAATATGGCATCCCTGGGGAAAGTTTCCTTTTTCAATTTCCAAACAGCTAAAACTGATTGTGAAGAGGGGAAAGGAAAGAAGAGACTGTCTGTTCCAGTCTTTTCCTGTCCTGTGCTGCAGCCCCCTGACAGCAGCCCCCTTGGTCGAGCCCTGAGGGGTAAACAAGACAGCAACAAGAAAGAGTGTGTGTCTCTGAAACAGAAAGAGAGGGAGAGAGAAAAAGAAAGAATGTCTAAGTGTGTCACACATGAAACCAAGCTGGAAGCCACTTACACTGAACACTGGCACTGCCTGTCCAAGCAAAGGGGTCCAAACCCGGGAAGAAGGGGCTTGCCTTCCGCAGCATGCACGCACCGCGGCTGGTGACATCATAGAGCTGACGGGGGCCCATTCCCAGGGCTTCCATGCAGTCGAACATATTGCCCTCCTCCCCAGCCCTTGGCACAAATCACTACGGGCGCTGAGTCCTGCCTGCCGGCCGCTACTGTCCTGGTTCCTCTGCTCACGTCACTCGCCAAGGCAGTGACAACAGCAGAGCCCGCAGCAGCTATCTGGACCTGCTTCCCTCCCCTTCAACTTCTCTATTACTGTCACTCTCTGTCGTTGCAGATGCTGAGCTTCCCCCCTCTTTTCCGTCCCGTCTGGAATGCAGCTCTGGTTCCTTAGCTCTGCTCTCTGCCTGTCTGCTGCCACCCCCCTCTCCTTGGTGCGCTGTAACAGACCTAAATAACAGCCTCTCAGCGCTCTCGTTGAGCCCCAGACACAGCAGAGTGAACCAACTGCTTAGACATGACGCTCTGAGAGGGGGTGGAGAGTGAGTCAAAGAGAATGCCAGAGAAGGCGGGGAACCAACAAACTAAAAGGAGGGGAGGGAGGAGCAATGATGGGTGCTGTCCGGCAGCAAGGCACGCACGAGAGGAACAACTGATCTGCTCAAAGGACAAAACTTTATTCCCATTCTCCTCTCCTCTGCTTGTGCTGCCTTAATGTTTATGGCAAACAAACACCCCTTTAGCAGGCATCTCCAATTCAGATCTGCTCCCTGTCTGTCTCCACACTGCACCTCCCCCAGTCCCCTGGTGTTCTGTGGTAAATATGAACCCCTCCATCGCCTCCTCTTACTGAGCCCCCCTCTCTAATCATAACCATATTAAAGCCCCTGCCACTTGCTTGCTGTGTATGCGTGTCAAGGAGAGAGTCCAGAACATAGAGAGAAAGAAGGAGAAGGAGAGAGAGAAAGAGGAAAGACATTGTGTTGTAGCTAAACCCAGAAACCAGATGCCAGGGGGGGGAAAAAATCTCTCCCTCCTCCGTCTGCTCTAGGGAACAGAGGATGGGGCAGTGCTTTCTGCCTTTCCCCTCTGGAAGTACTTTTGCAGTGATAAATGAGGGCTGCCTTGCTCAATCCCAGCAGTGCATTTACACAGACAAATACCTCTAATATACAAACACACCATGTGCTAGACACACTCCTCGCAGGCTCACTTGACCTCGTTTGTGATTTATACTCTTCAAAGCTGACATGAAGATGCAGACCCGTGCAAGTCATAACTTCAACGTGCAAAATGTATCTTGCATTGTGGGTATTTCTGCCGTGCAACGTTCACTTCTTCCTTCATGCTCACTGTTCAGAGTATTGATGGAAATAATTCAATTTAAAAACAGCAGCCCCCTCACAGTGATTGTAAATCAAGGTGAAATCAATAGGCAGTCCGCAGTCAATAAAAGGGTTTCACTGGTCCTAACTGTTGCTTGGCAGGCTGAAAGACTCTCTAAAGCAAACAGCCTGATACAATAGGAGATATATAATAATAGATTAGGCTGACTCTGTGAGCTCTGCACATTCATCTCCACCCCTGTCAAACCGGTACAAGTGGTACAGCCCAGAAGGCAAAAAAGACACCATTTCCTGTCAATCTGTGCTGCGGGCTACATTCTCCACAGACACTGTGCCCTCGCTTCTTGCCCCTCCTCCTCCTCTCTTTCTCTTTTTCCTCTCTCGCCATCTCACACTTTACTCAGTCCCCATCTGATGAAAGAAAGAAAACTTTTCAATTTCCAGCCACTTTGATTGATTTTCATTTCAGTGTTTGTTGACCCATAGGGACTGGTGCAGCTCTGAGACATTTGGTTTGTTTTTTTTAAGTCGCCCCATACAGGCACGTCAGACTCAAAAGTGGGCTGCAGTTTGCACCCATCACACAGAAGAGCACACATTTAAAGAGCTGCTCTGTTCCATCTGACAGTAAACAACATCAGCAGTTTATATCCATTTCTTAATACAGCTGTCAGGTCATAAAAGCAAGACAAGAGTTAAAGTGTTTAGGTTGGATGACAACCTGTTTAAATCAGCAATGCTGTAAGCCTCTTTTTTTCATCTTTCTTGCTTCTAAGGTTTAAACCTCTTAATTGATTAAGTGAAGAGTTTTTCATATTTTTGCCATAGAGAAAAACATGTATTTCTGCTTTTAAATATTGTGAATAAAATGTTATGAATAAAATTCCACATCAGATAAGTTTTCAGATTAAAATACAACAAATTATTTGATTGTACCATTTATATAAAAAATAAGTAAGCGGAATAAAACAGACTCAAAATTTGGTCATGTAAACATGCCAGAACATGACAAGTACTATAAAGCGATTAGCCAGTCAAGGTGGAAATCTGTCATGTTGATGCTAGTTGAACATTCAGACTTAGGTCAGTAACCAACATTTATAGCATCTATGCAATTATGTGCTGTTTAACTATACAGTTTTACTACATATCACTGGTGTACTGAATATATTTGGTTGTAGGTAGGTTTTATATTTAGGAAGTATTTGTTTTAGTTGGGCTTGGATGTTATGCACTTTAAATACTACCAATTATCGCCTTAATTGTTATTGCTATAAAGTCATAAATTATGTGATACAGTTTTGAGCTAATGTAGTCACCTTCTCTGTCATCTCAATAAGTTACTCATAAATAATAAATTGGTTTGAAAATGTGCTTTTTCTCTCAGGTTCAGCTTTTTATGATACATTCTTTTCCCATCTTTCAGCTCCTTCCTGCCTCGCACTTTTTTGCCCAGAAGCTAGTTCTATCCAGCATCCTGGAAACCCAAAACTGGATAATCCCTGGGCGCACACAACGTACTATGTAATAGATTTCTGGACTGACGAGCTGAAACAATATCACGTCTTTTTATGCTCTCCCACATAGAAATTTTTTGATTTACAAAGCCATTATGCTGATTCCTCACATTTCTTTTGAGGGTTTTTCAAGGCAGTAACTGCGACCGCTAACCCAGGTTCTCTTATTGGTAACCAGCTATGAGCGATGGAAGCCTTTCAGGGCTTTGGAGAGTTTGCCGAGTGAGTTTAGACATCTAATCTACGCATACTCCATACTGCTGCTGACCCAGGTTGCTCACTGCCTTCCCCTCCCTCCCCCCTCCTGCTCCCCCCCTTCCTTCCCCAGCCAGAGAGGTTGAACTCTAGAAGAAACCCCCACAGGGCCACTAACTTTCCCCCCAAACTTATCCTGCCCTCCCTCTTTCTCTCCCCAAATCTAGCTTACAAGTCTCTCCTCTCTTTCTTTTAATTCTTCTTTTTTGTCTCTCCTTCTGTGTCTGGGAATACTCTCCATTTCAACGCATTCCCCACGGCAAACTTTTTCTGACAGCATGATTTATTTGTTTTAGTTGACAAAGTTTCAGTATTCATTTCTGGTTTAGGGAAATATTTCATTCTTTGCCGACTGCCAAATCGCCGGTCGTTTTTTGTTGGCCTCTTCTCCCAAGTAAGTTTAATATTAAGTGACAAAAAAACGAAAGCACTTAAAATCTTTTTGATTAATAACACCTTTTTTTCTACTTTGTTTTACAAAAAGGACAGTCGTAGCAGTAGCCCAGGAAAGTCAGGCTTAAATACGGTCTGACACTGTGATGCCAATTACAGACAAGACATATACAACACATTGTTACCACTTCCTCTGTATACAGCCATTCAGGCTGCAGCCAAACCGTAAAAAACGCAGTTCTGTGTGAGGTAATAAAGAGCAGCCCTGCTTTAAAAACAGCATGGTGACTTTGAAAGAGGAATGTGGACCTTTATTTTATGTGGACAAGTGTGCAGTGTATGGACCTGCTGGAGCAGATTGCTGGAGATGATAGGGACAATGAACCCCAGTCCAGCATGTTCTCCCAATTCAGTTGGACTCAGGTTACACACAAATCCCTCAGATTCTATTGACATTTATGGAAAAACATATGGTTTGAGTCATTCTCAAGAATCCAGAGTCTTTATCATTACCATCATAAGACCATAATGCAATTTTGTTGAGACATCCGGCTCAAAATGCACATACATAAACAGAAATTGAAAACACTTACAAAGAAAAATTAGGATCCATGGAGCTAAAACTCTAAAATATGAAACATGTTCTTACTAAACATGAAAATATAGCCCTAGACACAAAATACACTGGGGAAAAAAGGGTTAAACTTGTAAAAGTATATACTTCTAATAAAGATATTGAAATAAAACATCCAAGAAATACGAGTAAGGTTGTATACACATACAAATATATGTGTTTGTATATAAAGCCTACAGTATAAATAAGCAAACATCTGCCCGCATTTAGCAAAAAATTCTCTTTCCTTCAGGGCAAATTAATTCCAGCTGATTCTGATAGTTTATGAAAAGGTTTCTAATTGCAAAAGTATCATAGGAGAGCTATTGTATTGTGTACAACATAATCCTTGCAAATAGTTACAACCTTTGTATTTATCATTAACAAGCCACAATAATATGATAATTTTTGAAACACAGAATAGATCATCAGTAGAATTGTTAAAGAGCCAATGACCTTTAACAAACAGCTTAAGAAATCCCCCAAAGTTGAAAGAAAAGTTTTTCAAAAGAAATATACTAGTAAAGTGCTGAACAGCCACACTAACAATGCCAGCTCACTGCACACAGCTACACTGCTAAAGGATGATGCTAAAGCATGACAGAATATTTTACTCATTGAATTTTACCACAGTGTTTGCTAAAAGAAAGTCCTTGAACATCTTTCAAAAAATCTCAGAAGTAATATTTAGAATAGGGAAGGGCATTGTGTTGCACTGGTTTCCAGGAAAAACCGATGGGAAACTTCATGTAATTTAATGAAGGATGGAGAGAAATAAAACGATAACACAAATGGCCCAGTCAATCTCTAATCTGAACCCAGCAGTAAATCCATGGAAATAGTAAATATATCATGCAGCTTCAAGGTGCATTCAGGCTGAATGGAAATCACTGCGGACACTGTGGGGAGAATCAGAATCAGACATACTTTAATAATCCCACAGGGAAATTACTTAAACTTACTTATGCACCGTGGACCGTCTTTTCACCGTGGACCGCATGATCGGATTGGAGGAAAAAAACAGGTTTGTACATTTAAAATGATCACATGTTCTCCTTTGGTTTCAGAGATATTTTTAGGTCAGCCAGAGGTTAACCAATTTCCCCCAATTAAACTCTGCATTGAACCAAAGGGATCTACTTTTTTTGTGTGCTGATTTAGTACTGTTTTTAAATACTGAAAATGTAATTTGTGCTGCTTTGGTTTTCAAAATAGTAATTTTTTTTTATTCTGGCCGATGATGTTACCATCTGAACAGAGGTTGGTGCTTCACTTGTTTCTAAATATAAAATCATCACATAACATAATATGGTATTCCTGTGGTAGCATTGAATTTAATAGCGGGCTATTCTACCTTATTTAGTGGGTGGGCTGATTGTTTCACAATATGTAGTAGTGCATAAACGTCCCAAATCCTTCCATTTGGATCTGCCTTTACTCCTGGCAACCCCACAGGTGTCGCTACTTCAACCAAAAACTACAACCAGTCCCTGATTGGTTGTCATGACTTTACAAAAAAGTTTAGATTTTTCAACTTCCACAGCCTTCACTCCCCTCTCTCCATGCGGTGCTGCTGTTTGACAGCACCCAGGTTCTGTCAACCAGTACTCGGTGAGGGTGAAGCAGTGACCGCTTTCACCTCGTAAATTTCACCACTGGCCGCTTCACCGCTCTTCTCTGCACGGTTTGCATAGGGATACTATGTAAATCTACTGTACCGCCCTCGCTGCGGACACGGCATTCGATGTGAATGCACCTTTAGAAGTGCTCTGGAAATGTTTCTAAAATCATGCTCAACTCACAGTTTTCCCATCTTTCTGTAAAAAATCTTTTGTTTTTCTTGCTTTTTCACTCAGAAAATTTCTAATTTTTACCTGAAAATACTTTTTACACTATTAACCACATAGTGTTCTTCTTTCTTTCTGAGATATGTTTTTTTTCTCTGTTGCAGAGCTAATCTTCTAAAATGCTGCTCATATAATGTAGTCTGGTGTACATTGGTGAGCTTTCCAGTTAGTGTCACATTGTTTCCCCTTATTAAGACAAAGATATTCTTTTTAATTTAATTTATTTCTTGTTCCTTAACATGCAGCCTTTACATATAATACATAAAGTCAGCATATCCAATCAGTGGCCACACGCTCATCTATCAGTGGGGAAAGTGAAGCACTAGCTCTGAGAGAGAGCAGCCCTTGTTTTATAAGCACCATGTTTGCCTCTGTTCACATGCTGGTCCCACCACAAAGCTACTTTTCAGACAGCTATCAGCCTTGGCCATCTTTCAGAGAAGTATTTTCCACTCTTTCTCTGCCTCTATCTGCCTTGTCATGTTCTTCTGCTACCCATGTTTTCTGCAGGAAAAGTGACAGATTTCATAGCTGTTCAGCCAAAATATACCCACCCTCTATATAGTTCCCATGGATTCACCCACCAAAAGGTAAAGAAAAGTCAGCCCAGCTTTTTAACCCTTGCACATTCACTTTATAGCCCTCCCACTTTTAATAGTAGTCTCTTTATCTTCATCTGTCATCAAGTCTAAGCTGTAGAACACTCTGCGGCCTCTGGCTTACTAGCAACTCTTGCAAACTTTTCATAGTCGCAGGCGTGCAGTAGACACACACAAGTATGCACACTGGCTTGAGTCATGTAAAGGTTGCAGGAAGTTTCCAGATATTGTTAAAAGTTGGCTCAAGATTGCACAGGAACAGCAGAAAACACAAAGTGATAGTTATGAGAAAAACAGCTGAAGAATAAAAAAAGAAGACATTTTTAAACAAAATGATTTGGATTGTTAACATCAGAAGAGCAAATATTCAGCTCACAAAAACAATAACATTAAACATTAACATTGTAATCACGACCAGAGCTTATAAAAAAAAAAACTATGAGTGACAAAATCTTTCTTATAAAGTCAAATAAAGCATAACTTGCAAAGTAATGCATTTTTGATTAACTAAATTGTGAGTCCCGTCCAAAAAGGTGTGTTATCCCATTACAGTTTTCATTTAATCTATGACATTGGCCTAACCTTAAGTACATTGCTTACATAATCTACCCATAGACATTTGTTTTAAGTCTCAAAATATGCCGTTCTGTGACTGTATGGTTTTCCAACTTATTACTTTTTCCTCAAAGGGCAACATAAAGAACTGTGACTGTTGTTGGGGGCCAGATTATTGGCTCAACACAAACTTTTTTAAATAATACAGGTTTTACCCTCTCCTGGCAAACGTTACCCACCATGCTGATGACTCAATCCTTCTATTTTTAACCCTTGGTAGTCCCTCTATTATTTTTTTCACTTCCCCCTTGAACATAAAAATATTTAAAAATTCCTCATTCTTTATTTTTTCATTTTTCTTAACATTTAATCCCATATAAATGTCTTTTTTTTCTTTTTGATGTATTTTCCTGGCTGGGGGTGGGGTCTAAGAAAAAACATTTGTTTTTTAATCCTACATATGTAAATTACTTATTTGCTTGAGAGGGAGGATGAGGTAATAGCCAATCCTGGGAGTGTAAAAACATGCAGAGGCAACTGCTTTTTATTAAAAAGTCCCTAAAATATCATCAAAACTAAGTTTTTTTTTCCATCCCATATATAGACATTGGTTTAACTGTCCATAAAAATAATCTTCCCCCAGTGGAAAACAATAAAACTAAAGGGCTTTTAAATTCAGAGAAGTTAAGCATTGAAGTTGGCTGTAATATTACTTCATTGAAAACACACATTTCGAAGGGGAGTGAATGGAAGAAAAAAATGCCTAAAGGAAAAGGATGGCTTTCTTTATTTTAAAATGCTTATGAAAGAGTTGAAAGAATAAAATGTTGGAAAATTAAGTTTGCCCTTGAAAGACACAATCAGGCCGAATCTCGCATCATTTAAATCAAACACAATAAAAAAACAAAACAGAAAAAACATGTCAAGGCACTGTATTTTGCATGTAACAAAAATAGTCACGCTCTTGTAAGTTAAAAATTCCATATTCTGCATGTATTAGCATTCTGATTTAATATTTTATCTAACTGACAAGAATTAAACTTTTGAGTACCCACATGTTTCTGTCTGTCTGTCTAATGTTGGAGAGTTTGTTTGCAATGGTAATCTTGGTTGGGTTTAGGACCATCTAAAGAGCAACTTTCCAAACTTTTGGGCTTGTGACCTGCAAAATAATACCCGGATGGTCTCATGACCAAAGCTATTGATCTGAATATAAAACCTTACAGTACTTAAAAAAACTCTATTACTAAAAACAAACTCAACAACGCGTGTGTTTCCTTCTGTTTATCTCAAGTGATGTTTTCATTTCTTTAAACACATAAATTTGCTACATTATTATGATTGGTATTGTTTAGTTTCAAGACTCCAACTTTGGGAAGCAATGATATAAAGGACCTGGTCTGGTCCTGTAGTTTGATAAAGTTAGTATTTACAAAACAGAAAAAAGGGCTGAAAAGAAACGTTTTCTTTAAAATGCTCAGTATTTTATAGTAGGAATTATAGTTAGTGCTTGACCTTTTGGGTTTTCCATCAAATAACATTATGCAGCCACACAGACCACATATGAGCGTATATAAATTTTAGGCTTGGTGGTTAATTATTGTTTTTCTGGGTTAAAACAATCAAAGAGCCTGTTATAATTCAGTTGGTGATAATCAAAACTACTGTTTTTTTCCATTTGTGTTCTTCTGAATTTGTTTAATTCAATTTTTGTTAACATGGAAGCACCATCAGTCTTCAAGATATTTGAATCATGACAATTTTCCTTGGATCCCTTTCTCAATGGAGGTAAGCTGATGAACAAATCTTTAAAATCTATCTTTAAAACCATCTAATGCATTGACCAACAATATATACTTTGAAGGATTTTTTTCATTTCCCTAAATGCTGATGCAGAAATCTGGATATTATTTTAATCTTCTCACTTTCTGCTGACACTACCTCTTTCAAAGTACTAGCAGCACATTCTTTTTCTGTCATGCATTGCATTCACCATGTAACAAGAGCAATGGCTTTAAAAATTCTGATCAGTGCATCTATATTCTTTTTTTTCAGAGCCAAAAAGTCACATTTTCTGCTCTTTATGTAAACATTCTCAGGAACTGATTTCCAAAAAAAGATACAGAGTGCTGCCATTTGATGCTGGTGGTTACCCATGGAGATGAAAGCTGGGCTGTCAGACGACGCTGAGCTGTTTATTAAAGACATCGTACTGATAGGTCAGGGAGACATCCAAACAGCTCTATACAAGCTGTCATCACACAGGGACACACACACACAATCCCCGCAGCCATAGCATTACTAATTTGCCATGTAGATCACAGTCACAGGAGCAGAAATCCCAGAGCAGTGGGAACAGGAACAATGGTTTCTCTGATGAAGTGCTGGCGCCCGTAGCAGTAAAAACCAGAATCTAAAAGTATGATTTAGTCTGATACATTGGGTGGAAAAATACATGAGAAAATTATTCACACTAGGGAAAAGGATTAAAAATACTTCAATAAAAGAATGACCTCAAATAGTTGCATTATTTGAGTATATTCTTGTTAAAGTTTACTTAGAAGTAACTAGAATTTGTAGTCAAGTTTTGATTCCACCGCTAAACAAAGGAAACTGATGCAACTGAACCTTTTTATTCTCCCTTAAATGCATTAATAGTAGTCTTCCCAACGAGTCAATGAATAACTATGATTTCACTACTACCTAAAATAACTGAAAGGTGAAGAAAATCCAGTTACAGATTAATTAACGTTCTCAACTCACCAACATTTAAATTCATTAAATTCATCTGGCAACATCATACTGTGGAGATAACATTTTTTCAGCAGGAACAAGAACACTGATCAGAGCTGGGGGTAAGTTGAACGGTCCTAAATACAAAATGTTCCTGAAAGAAAACCTGTTAGAAGCTGCAAAGCACCAGAAACCTGCAGTCTAAATCACATAGATAGAGCTGTGATGGGATGGCTTGGATTAAGGATGCTAAACTCCAGATGCATCTAAAAGTTGCAATTTAGTAACTCAAAGACAAAAGCTAGACATTCCTGGTTTGGACTGAAGCACAGCTATTTGTTAAAAACGCTAAGTTAAAGTCCAGACCATGAAAAATGGTCTTCAGGAACAATTTCCTTCAAACCTGACAAAATTGTTAGACAGAACTAGAATGAGACATACAATTACATTTACAGCTATAACTGAAGTCAAAGTTAGTTAAACAGAATATCCTTTGGGGGGGTTGAGTGCAGATACTCCTTGCAGACTTTTATTCACAAGGAAATTTAAAACCTGTACAAACTTTTCCTTTCTCACACACTTTATCCCAAGCGGGGTCACGAGGAGTGCTGTCTACGGGCGAGGGGGTACACCCTGGACAGGTCGCCACTCCATCGCAGGGCAACATAGAGACAAACAACCATTCACCATAGCTAAGGAGAATTTAGAGAAGATGTTTTTGGACTGTGGGAGCCAGAGTACCTGGAGAGAACACACGCATGCTCAGGGAGAAAGATCCCAAGTTCACTTTCCGGGCCGCGAATTGAACCTGCAACCGTCTTGCTGCAAGGCAGCAGTGTTACCCACTGCCCCACTGAGCAGCCTAAAATGCATACAAAAATCATTCAATTTGGAAGGGATAGAATAATTCTTTACAGCACTTTGGATAGTATTATATTTCTCTGTGTAATTTTAATCTTGGATGTGATTATGACTTTTTGATATTTCTGCTTAACCACAAGATTCTGATTCATTTCTTTCTGGAGGGGAAACAGAAAGGTGAATACTCATAACCAGGAGCCTCTTTTTCTTATAAACGTGTCAAAGATGTTTCTACCTGCATATGAGAAGTAGCAGGGCTTCGGCCGAATTTTCATTTCCTTAGATAATTCCTTTTCTCTTCCATCTCCATCTTTTTTTTTTTTTTTCTTTTTTTTTCAAAATATGCAACTCATCCACCTTACCATGGCTGTGTGCACCCAGACAAATCCAAACTTACATCAACAAGGACTAACCCACCTCTGAACGACAGGCTGGAACCGAGCACTTATGAAAATAAATAATGTGCTACAATGTGCTGTCTGTGCTCTGCTTTGCCTCCAACGGAGAAGTCCTCCCTCTGTTTCTCTTCTCCATGTAAACCTTTTTATACAACAATTCCCTTCAAAATTGCTCCTTTAAAACAGTAAGTGCTTTCAGTTATGTCACTTCTCTGAGATATTTTAGTTGCAGTATATATATATTTATATATTCTCTGCCTCCTTTTTTGTTTGTGACATTTGATCTAAGCCTCACACTGACTTTTCAGCTAGCCTCCACCAGAGGCCCAGCCGAGCAACTTTTTGTACAGGTTTCAACAAGCTTTTCATTCCATTCTATTAATATAACACTTTTAATTCCACTTCTCTGTCATTCACAGCTCGGCCTCTTATCTGTGTGTTTTATTACTTAGCAAAACCCTACAAATTATGGTGTGAATGAAAATTTAGAGCCCTTTGAAGGAGTTTAGATTTTAGGCCAGACTATATGAGCTAAAGGAAATTACCTACTAGCTTTTCAAAACATCCCTGTGGCTGTCTTTTGGGGCCCCAGCTCTCGCCCTGATTGGCAAAAGCTTAAAGATGTGTTTCAAGGCTCAGTGGCGATGTTATCACACAGTCAGCTGCCTTAATGGACTTCCAACTGTTTGTTTGAAGGGCTCCCTTAATGACTAGGCTAAACCGATAACAGTCTGCAACAAACTGCACAAAGAGCCGTCACACCACGTCACGGATGAGCACATTAATTCAGATATTTGGGCAGCAGTGACGGACGGGAGTCCAGGCAGCGCACTCAAACAGTCACATTTCCTGGGCCATCTTCCTCTATGTATTTACACAGAAAAGGCCAACCAGTCCGCCCTGTCCCTCCCAGCCCTGTGCAGAACAGGTATTTCCAAAGACACTCTGGTGCCGAAACTGTGTGTTGTCGTCGGAGGTGCCCCAACAGGTCAGCGCAGAAATGCTCTGAAGCTGAGTAAGAAGGTAGTTGTATAAATGCACAGAAAGTCAAAGAAACATTGCCCTCCCCATGGAAGGTATTTTCTCAGTCTGGATTTAAGACAGGCCTGAAAACAATAAGCAGGACTGTTGAGACAACTTTTCAAGAAAAAAAAGTGGAAGGAAAAGAAAAACAGGGTCTGTTGAATGTCCCGACTAAGTCCTTTTGTCTTCCCAGCAAGGCTTTCAGAGAGCAGGGAATGAGACTGCTGTCAGCAAAATGACTTGTAACATTCCTTGTCAAGAGATTCAGCAATGGGATGTTTTAAAAGCTGATAAAGTTTTCCACTGAGCCGCCACAATTTCAAGTGGAAGCTGTGATGGAGTGCTAAGGAGTTTTAGAGCTTTCAGAATTTGTCTGTTGATTAGGGCAAGAACAATACTTTAAAAGCGATCATGTTCTTTTTTTAACAATCTATGAAATATGCACAGAAAATCAGATTTTTCACCATTTATCCCATACTCTTAGAAAGTTTTTTACATTCCTCTTACATTACTCAACAGTTTGCATGTCCCCAGATTGCATTTTGCATGTCCCCATCTGTTCAAGTGTATAGGGTACTCTGGCTCCCTTCAAAAGTCTAAAAACATGCATTTTAGGTTAATTGATGTATGTGGTCAGGTTTTTTTTTTTCTTTGTGCTTTAATATTTAGTCTCCAGAGACAAGATCTTGCTACTCAGCTGCAAATTTATGTATGTCACCAACAGTTTCTCTACATCTACAGACTAAGTCATTAAATAGTTTTGTGTAAATCAGCTCCAAATGAGTCAGACTTCACAGAGAGTTTCTGCTATTGTCATCTTTTTTAGTTTTGCCGCAGATAATTAAATTCAGATCTTACCTTTGACTAGGGCTTTTTAAACATGTACTTGGATAAATAAAATTCATATGTTTAACTAAGGTTTTTCTCCTGTAAAAGGTAAATGTTGGCACATTTTTGACCACAAATGTTTTGTATCCTCTTACAGGATGTTTCTGTGTTTAGCTCCATCTATTTCTTCCTCCATTCTGAACAGCCACCCTGTCCTTGCTGGAGGAGAGCATCCTTGTAGTGTGATGCTGTCACCACACAAACGTTACAGTGGGAATCTGTAGACAGATTCTAAGGCATAAGTTGTAAATCTCTGCAGTTTAACAGGGCTTGAGTCTTGGTCTTCTTGATGCCGTTTGCTCATTATTGCTCCCTTAAAGCACATGGGGTCCTTTACAGAACAGCTGCATTCATATTCATAATGAGATTAAATACCCACAAGTAGGGCTGGGCGATATGGAAAAAAAACTATATCACGATATGGATTATTTTATATCACGATAACGATATATATCACGATATGCCACAACTGATGTTGCATTTTATGTTTTCATAGTCCGTCAGATGGACAAGGTTGAAAAAAATCTTTCATTGCCTATTATTTACCCATCATCTTGTTTCCTAATATGAGAATCCCAACCTCAAACCAAGAACACCAGTTATGCAATTTGCGGCCATGACAGTGAACAGTATAGAATCTTGGCTAAAAAAAGTTAAGATAAAATAAAAAAGTTTATCACGATAGAAAAAATAGAGGAGAAAGGTCACGATAGACATGTTTCTCTCGTCCTCACGATATATATCGCCATATCGCCCAGCTCTACCCACAAGGAGATTTTACTACATCATCAGGTGATCTCTTAATACAGTATGTTACACTGAGTTTTTCTTTAATGGTATAAAAATAGTGTATGTTTTTAGAAAATATTTAGGGAACCACCTAACCTCATATATATATATATATATATATATATATATATATATATATATACATATACATATACATACATACAGCAGCTCAGGCTTGCTGTTATGGTAATCTTGACTTAATCTTACTTTCAACCCTAACAACGGGTTTTAACTGAATTCAACCCTTTCACCCCTGAGAACCAGATCGCTGCCAACGTGGATGTGTCAGTACAAGCAGACACGTATGAAGACCCAATGCATGTAGTTGCCTGTGTGTGTTTGTGCCTGATACTTGTTTTTGCTTTAACTCATGCCAGTGTAAAAAAGAAAGCAAAAAAAAAGAATTCATCTGTCAGTGTGGTGTGATTTTTATTTTGCTTATAGGGGGTATGATTCTAGTCCTTAGATGAAAGAGGTGCTCTGTGTGTGGGTTTTTTTTTATTTTCGTGTGTGAGCAGAAGAGAATCTGTGGGAAGATTGCCTCTGATGCTCTGTTTGCCGGTGTGCATCTGTGTGTTTTTCTTGCAGGGCGTGTTCCTGGATTCCACCACATTGGGACATTACCCCCAGGTGCTCTCTCTCTCTCTCTCTCTCTCTTTCTGTGTCTCACACTCTGCTGCATTTTTCTCTGAAAATACCTTGAGGATTAGGTGGGCAGCAGCGTTGAGAAGGAAGAGGTGGGGGCAAGGTGGTGATTGATGGCTGAAAGACTGGAGAGGTGCTCAGGCATGCAGCACAGGGGACTGCATACACAGTCAGGCGAAGGGGGTGCTCAGCTGTTGCCACCCACACCCATCATTACCATCCAAATCCTCCCCATTCAGGCCAGATTCTAAATAACTTCAGCTCACCTTTAAATCAACAGTTCCTTATTATTTCCTCTGTGTTTCATCTTTCTATTCTCTTACACAGACAACCTAATGGGTTCCTGTATTGCTGTGGTTATGAACAAGGATCCACCCTTGCCCAGAATCCTGTTGTTGATTTGTGGTTTTAAAGAGAAGCAGGTGTTTTCCACTATGAGCGATGCGCATCTGCAGCATGGGTCTAATCTAGCTGGTTTTGCATGTCTCAGAAATGAAATCGGAGGGGCCAACAATATCCTCTTTGTGCTTATTTTTTGCCATACATCCTACCAGTCTGGCACTTTAGAGAACAACAGCCCCCCCTGTGTCCATATAGAAAACTACAAGCCTGAGATCACAGGAGCCTCAAAAAATAGTGCTTTAATCCTGCCTCCAGATCGCCTTTCCTTCTTCAAATAAGTTGTTGTAATCTCGGTCTGAATAAAGAACTGCAATATGGCTCGTTTTCAAATATTTGTTGTTGCCCATTATTCATCACCTCACAAAGAAAGAATGTTGTTTTGTCTCCTGTTTCAGACTTGTGGGTTGTCTGCCTTACAGAACAGCACACGCACTTACACACAAAAACACACACATCAGTGAAGCTGAAGCCAGAGAGTGTGGTCATAACTACATCATCTACAAGCACCAAGCATATAAGGAAACCGCCGGAGCACAGTAATCACTGTATTGATGAAAGCAGATGCTTTCTTCCTCCCTCTCCTTTTTTCTACCTCTCATCCTATATCACAAAAAGGGCCAAACATTTTCCATTTCACCAAAAACTACACACATTAAAGTCCAATTTAAATGGATGTATCAAATCTATTTTCCAGCTGGCTTATTGGAACTTGACTAAAATTAAGTTTGCCGTTCATTAACTGTGCTTTGTAAAAGTAGCCATATCCCTTCACCTTCTGTCATGTTTCATGTTCAAACTTTGATTTATTTCATTGGGATTTTACGATGCTTTAGCTGGCTTTCTTTCATGAAGATTAGTCTTCATTTGGATAGATATTTTCACGCTTTTGTTCACCCTAAATTTTCTCCAAACAAGGTGCTTTGCGTAAAGGATAAAACGTTAAACGGTTTGAAATCTGAATAGACTATCTTCCACATGTTTGCTCTGTCCTCTGCATGGTATAAGGAAACTATAAATCTTAGATTTATAGCATTAACGGTTTCTCGTCAGGCCACTTTTACATTAAGGTGAGATTGTAGTAATTGCTACAATTTGTCTTGTTAGAAGATTTGGTACCAAAATTGTGGGTTTCTACAGCTCCTCCACAAATATCACTGGTGTACTTTAAACTTTGCCACTTTAACCCTTTCCGTTTTACTTTATGTTTACATAATTTTCAATAAAAACAATAAAAGGTCTTGTGAAGTGGGTCACGCTGAATTTAATTTACGGCTATCAGAGTAACTGGGGCTGAAAACAAATTTTAACTTTTTTAAGAACAGAAACTTTAAAAAAGCCATGTATCAATCTCCTTCTGTACTTAGTATATATATACTTATACTTAAAGGTATAGTGGAGGATGTTCTTTTTCCAGGTGGATCATCAAAATAAGTGGTCCTCCTAATTGTCAATCATTCTGGTGATATGTTTACGTAGGGCCGTCCTATGTGCTCATCCAAATTTTAACTTACCGGTGGTGAGTCTGACATGGTGGAAACATTGCAAATCTTCTTTTGGAAAGTAATATTCTATGAGTGATGCAAACAGCAACTTTTAAACAGAGCGTCTACAAGGAGAAATGGACTTGTGTATGCTCTTGCATGTGTTTAATAGGTGTTTCCTCTCGGGAGAGGGTACAGGTTTATGCATGTGCATTTTTTTTAAAGAGGAGAGGGCGGGTCTTTTCAAAAATTGGCGAAAATCCTCCACTAAACCTTTAATGAAACACATTAAAGTTGGTGGCTGTGAAATGAAACAATGTTGGAATTTTAAAATGAGTATGAATACATTTTTAAGACACCACACTGTGTGATATTTGCAAATGATAAATGTCAAACAAACACAGTGATGAAAAATGACTTACAGAGAGCAGCCATCTCCTTTGGCAGGTCAGCCCCGAATCGCCCAAAAAGGCTGCTGTTGGCTAGCAGGTCAAAGGGGGAGTGGCTTCTCATGGAGTTGAAGGGGAAAGGGTAGACAGCAGGTGGGAAGCCGGTCAAGTGACCCACCTGCTGTTCCCTGTTGGTAGCCATGTTGACGGAGCACCCAGGGGTCCGCAGCAGGCCTTCAAGGCTCTTCAACACTCCTTAAAAAGTCCTCCACTGATCTTGAATCTTCGTCCTCAGAGTGAGCAGGGAGGTTCTGAAGAAAAGCAGGGGGTTCACTTGGAAGGACTTATCCTGTCAGATTTCTGATGAAGAGAGAACAAAGAAATAAGTCACTTCCTCAAAAAAAAAAAAAAAATACTCATTAAATCTAGCATGAATCTGAGGATAAAAATCTCTAGTTTACTTCAATGCACATCATGTGAGACTGAAAAAAGAAATGTCTTCACTGGAAAAAATTTAATTCTAAATACGTGATTTTTTTTTCTTAGAATAAGTGTGTTTTTCTTGAATTGAGGAGGTAAGTGAGACACTTTACATTTAAAATAAGTAAATTGGCAAATCATCTTATTTACCTGCTCAGATTAAGGTTAAATACACTAGATTTAAGACATTTTTACTAGTTTCTAGATATTTTTTTAGTGTAGCTCTGATAAATGGTGAATGTGTAAAGCTTATAACTGGTAAAGGCAAGCGGAATAAATAAATAAATGAGTGGGGCTCAGAGAGCAAACATAAAAAAAAATAGGACTGAAGGAGAAAAAGCAACCGAGACGTTTGAAAAAAAGTTTTAACAAGGACAACTGGAAAGGAGAAATAAATAGGAATGAGAGAGAGAGAGAAAACGCTTGTTCCTTTAGCTGTGAAGAGTTTCCAGACTTCTACAGTGATTCCAGGCTATGCCATATGATTTAAATCACCAGAACTCTTCTATAAAGACCTCTTCTGTTTCTGCTGCCAGCCTAGTACAGCAGCTTGCCTCTTTGCCTCTTTCCCCCGAAGCAGAGGCCCAGACACGGGGTCCGGAGTGAGAAGGCGGGTGGGGGGGGGGTCAATAGATGAGAAAAATGAGATCCACTGATTGCTAACTGGTGCTGTCACTACCAACTATCTTCTCTTCAAGTCAGGCTCCAGTCTCAAAGAGTCATTTTGGCTCTGACCTCCTGCAAGCTGCTCATCACTCTGACTGCTCGCAGTAGGCATAGTCACACTTTATGCCCCCACTGTTGACTTTCAGCACAAGGAAAGAAAAAAAAATCCTGAAAAAAAATAGAACTTGTATTTTTTTTTTCCTCAGAGTGATTCCTTGAGTGGGTGGTGTGATCAGCTTGTTTTTTAAAATGTGGCTTTGAAAAAGAGCAGAGCCAAGGAATTTGGGACTGCTGTGGCTTGTGAATCTGGGAGAAAAGACAGGGAAAAAATCTTGGTAATGAATTCGGTATAAACAAAGAAATGAAAGGGGGGAGGTGGGGGAGAAAAGATCTAAGGCTGAACTGGTGAACTGCTGAACTGAGTGGAAAAAAAAAATACTGAAAAACCCACAGAGGAACAGTGATGGGGTCTGGGCACTTGGGGGCACTAAGGGGTGGCGCCATGCCTGGCAAATGAAAAAGAAAAAAAAAACTGGGAATGCTTTCCACATATGCATTCCACACTTTCTAACACATACACATGCAATCAGGCATCCAAAAAAAAACTCCACACATCATATGTGTGTGCGAGCTCAGGCACAGACACCAGGCACGTGCAGAGGGGGGGGCTAAGGTGGCTTGAGCACCTGCCCCTTTTGCTCCATGAACCCAATGTGCCCTTTTGGTCCCTTTTTTTTTTTTTTTTTTTTTTTTTTTATTTGACACATGTACTGAAATTATTATTATTATCTTTTTTTTTGGCAAGAAAAACAATACAATAAGCCCTCCGGTCACGTTGTTACCTTTGACCTTTTGCCGGTGACGACGCACTTGCCTCTCGCACAGTCAGACAAGGCGGCTAACTGCGGAGCTAAAGGTAGCGAATATTCCACATTACACTGTGGCCGCTGCTCATTTGGCCCTAAGCAAGATCAACCATGATCGGACGGATGGCTATGTCTTCAGTCTGCACCGCCTCTCCAATGTCAACCTGAATAGAGATGTAAGTGAAACCAAATGAGCCCCATGCATGATGCAGTATTGTTTGATCTAAAACACTGTTTACTCTGTGCTTTTAGTCTTTAACATTGAAAATTATGTTTTTTAATTCACAAAAAACTGTTCTGTAATGATTACAGAACAGTTTTTTGTGAATTAAAAAACATAATTTTTGGTGAAAATACTGGAGTAGGCTTCCTACTTGTCAGACAACGGAAAACTTTGAACATTGTATAATTTCTCTACTTTAGCAAAGAGTAGCGGTTTAAACGGAGGAAAGTATAGGACGCGGCGCGCCTTTCTCTGAAGAACTACTGAGCGGGAGGAGACAGCCAGGTGAGGAAAAGCTGTTCTTATCTATCGATTCAGTATTTTTATCATACAGACATTAGGCTGTTGTTCTTGTGCTATGAGCTAGCTGCTAGCTAATGACTTTGCTAGCAAAGCAAGATAACTAAAAAGCTTCCCTGTGTCGTTAATGATAGTAGGACATTCTTCAGTATTATGCAATAGGAGCACATCGCCCGTCAAAAACCTATCATCTCCATAATGGATATATGTCTGATTTTCTCATTTCCTTTGCTGCATGATGTACATTTCATTTATTCTAGCGTTAGGTAAATGTATCTTAAAGGAGAACTCATCCAGAACTACCGTGATAGATATATGATAGATATAATGTATGAAGCTGGTGAAAACAAAACTGCGCAGCTTATGCAAGGAGGATCGGTTGTCAGACCTTCTTTTGTTGGCAATCGAGAAGGATGTGCCAATCATTCACAGTGAGGTTAACATTTTTAAAGACATGGCTAACAGAAAACTGCTGCTGTGAACAAAAGAGAACAAAAATAGCAAAAATGCTTAAAAGTTGGAAATTTGTTTTTAAACAGTTAAATCACCATGACGGTAAATATGTTTTTGGATCATAATCTTGGATTTAGTTTGGGGGAAAAAGAAAGGCAAGAGACTGAAATAAATAAGACATTGACCTTCATTCAACACAGAAAAGATGAGACAATGAGGAAAAAAAGAAAAGAGAAACTGACAAGAAAAAACGAAGAGGAAAGATTGAAGAAAATGTATATAGGTACTTACAAAATACACTAAGACACAAACAGAGTAGGCTTTTCTCATGGGGACATGCATTAATAAAATGTTTGTTTTGTTCTTTTTTTTCTGCAGTTCTAGTTAAAGTTTGATGCAGCAGCTCTGCTTTTCTGAATGGACCGTCTCCATCTCCACTCTCAGTACAGCAAACCAGGCAGACATTCTTTTTTATAGATTACAGTACACTAAAAGGTTGCATTGTGCCCTTGTATGCATTTTTAACAGTTTAATTCTGTAAAGACAAAATATGTCTGGTGGTCCAGCTCTGATTTACATCTTTGGCTAAATTGCAGGTTTGAATATTGTAATACTTTCCTATAACAAAATAGACCTGCAGAAAGAAATTACTAATAAAATATTTTACATATGCATAGTTCTATGTTCTATGTAGAGATTTCCCATAGCTTTGATTGTATGTCTCACAATTT
The DNA here is from genome assembly GCF_016077235.1 of Cyprinodon tularosa. Lineage (NCBI taxonomy): Eukaryota > Metazoa > Chordata > Actinopteri > Cyprinodontiformes > Cyprinodontidae > Cyprinodon > Cyprinodon tularosa. The sequence continues at coordinate 1,436,998 of NW_024038892.1, read as the reverse complement.
TGTAATTTATCATTGTTCATTAAACTCTGAAAGCTATGTGACTTTGATAATATTCTGTCCTAAAATGCGATAAGATGTGCCCTTTTTTTTTTGAGCACCTGCCCCTTTAGTGGTCTCTGCACGGCCCTGACAGACACACAAACACACACTTCTCACCCCATGCCTTTTTTTTTCCAAGGGCTTTGGCTCCCACCCTGCCTCTCTTTCTGGCTCTCTCTCTTTCAACAGAGCCAGTTAATTACACCCTACTGCTGCAGGCAGCTTCAAACCACCACTAATTTAGAGTTCCATTACAGTAAACTGTTCCACATGTGCATCCAGGGCCCAGGCAGGCTCGGGTGGCCACGTTTCAGGAAGAAGCAGCCGCCGACAGGCACCCACCCCCCAATCCTGCCAACGCACACTACTATCCTTTTCTGCCTTTCTTTCTGGATATCTTGCTTCCAAACTCATCACTTAAACTTGCTTGGATTACCCTCTTCCACTTCCCTCTTTTTCTATCCTGCATTTACAACTTGAAGAATGAACCCGTGCACCAGTTCCATCTTGCAGCAAAGGCACAAAAACATCAGCAAAGATCTCACAGTGGGACTAATGGGAGAAGAAGTATATACTAGAGAAAGAGAAGTGCCAGCACCATAGCACCCAGGCTCATTATATATGTGTGTGATGTGTGAGTGTGTGTGCATGTACAGACTGGATTTCCTTTGCAAGTTATTGGCCTATTTTGAGATCTGCTTCATGAACTCAAAGCAGCGCTCATAAGACAGCACAATACAGAAGATATAGATGTCTGCCTCCGTTAAATAAGCAGTTTTCTTTAATGTGTGAAAATTTGAGAAATTTACTGTGGTCCCATAGAATGAACTCTTCTTTCTTCTCTTGATTCCAGTAAATTAAAATGAATGTATATATTTGGGATATTTGGGATTATTATTGGGCAAAAATTTAGTTTCTCTCCTCTTCAGTTTCCAATAACACAAACCAGAGAGATTTGTGCCAAACGCTCAAGCTAAACTAACCTCTCTTCAAACCATAATGCTGCAACCACCATGCTGAAGTACAGCCCATGTTTGTAAAGTTATGTTTCACACAAGCACTTAGCATAGTTATCTTAATATTCTAGCAAGACTTTAGAAGCGTTTTTCTGATATTTATCCAAGCTTCATGTTACCACCCGTTTGTAATTGCTGTCACAATTACAAACAAGTACTAGCAGTGTCCTACACCACCAGTGCTTGCCAGTAGTATTTTTTTTTCTTGTTTTTTCATTGGTTTTGTTATTGTTGCATATTTTCTACACATAATGATTGTCTTCCTTTTCAGCGAATGATTCGAAATTATTTCTGCGCCCGTTTCCTGACTGATACCTTTAAACGATGCAATTCTCTTTAGAAGTTCTCTGCTGACCTATTTCACTTTTTGCCATAAGGTGTTACTAAGACAGTAGCATTTTGCTTTAAGTGGTGCTTCAATTCCTGACCTTGGGACCTTTGATACCATTCTTCCCCCTTCCCTCTGTTTTCTGACTGTTTAATTTTTAGAAAGTTCATTAAATTATTTTTTTAAATATCCATTATATACAGTGGATATAAACAAATTCTCCCTTATAACCAAACATTCTTATTCAGTGTTCCTGAATGCTATTATTTTCCCTTCTGCACCTTATTTCCATAATTTCTGACTACTGTCCTTATTGAGTTCCAATACTATTTTTTGTGTCCTTATTGACAGATATATTTGTACAATCAGAACATTACTATAACTGCAGCATTAACTTAAGGATGCAACTAAGAAAATCTATTGAAGGCTCTACTAGGACAGCTGTGTTGTACTTGAGGGTAATCAGATTTTAAAGGAGTTTTAACAAACTATTAGATCAAGAGTGGGCACATTTATACAAACAGGTTATTATTAATGTTTTCTTCTAACAGATTATTTGATTATTTGTGTTTGCACGTAGATAGTAGAGGAAAAATGCAACATGAGGTAGAAACAGATATGAAATAGCTTTATTTGGTCTCAATGTTCAATCATTAAAAACCTAACATAACAGCAAAGTTGGGCAGGTCTTTTATATCATATATGTTTAAAATAGCAGGAGGGGAAGATTAAGAGTGATATATAACTATTGACAGTGGAGATTAGAGCAGCAGCTCAGTTTTTTAAAGGCTATATTAGTCTCAAACCTCTGATTGAAAATGAGCTAGAAGTGCCACCCAGTAACCACAACTGCACTGTACACTAAAATTCTCAAAAACAAACAAGGACTGAAAGTGAAAAAGGGCAGGTACCGAAAAATAACGAGCTAGGACACACAGGGGCGACAGTTAATAAGAAGACTGCATGACTTTACGCCACTCAAACACAATAATGAATTAATAAAAAGAGTTGGCGCCAGTGTTTTTTAATGAGTCACATCAGCTTGGCAGCTTTTTATAGAGTCATTTATGTTTTATGTCGGGTCCTGTGGCTGGCTCATTTAGCTGGCCCGTCTGGGGCTAGAAGTGGACAGGGGGAATTTGGAGTGACCTCATCCCCTGTTAAGGCAGGGCCAAATGGGCATTGAGGGCCTCTACGTTCCCCCACAAGCCTAGGGGGCACAAAGAAGGCAGGCAGGCAAAAAGCGCCACAACCAGTATTGAGTAAGTTTGTTTCTGTAGGGACTTTCCATCCTTGCCTAAAATGATCCGTTTAAATTTACTTTGCATGTTTCTATAAAGAGTATCATACCCCACAACAGCTCATCAGATTGAAGTAGTCGGTTGCACTGGAGGCGATCTGTCGAATTTTTAATCAGTACGTGACATGTATCATTTAAAATTAACACAATCAAGCAGAAAGGCAATTTGGAGGCAGGGCTGCAAGATGGGGCACGATCAGCGCGAATGGGATTCTCTTGTTTGTTCAAGAGTTTGGATTTCAACATTTAAAAAAAAGATGACGCAGAAAGAAAAATGATGCATAAAAGGCATACAGAGCAGGGGGAAAAGTGTTCCCAGAGACCAACAGTCTGTCAAACAAAGGATACAAAATCCTAAGCGGGAAAAATAGCAATTGTGCCTAAACCGTTGTGACAGAGCGAGGCCCCCTCAGGCAAGAAGAAGAACTGAAGTCAAACATAACAAATAAATCACAGCATCTCAGGAAGCTCTGCATCACACCAACACCTAGACAGGCGTTTGGTTTTAGGCAGAGCAACAAACCACAAGTGATTACCCAGCATATACCAGCAGGATTAAAGGTACGGTAAAATCCCCCGCTTTGTTTATCCGTGCATGATTCATATTCCCATCAAAGAGGAACGCCAAACAATAGTAACTTTTAATCTTGGTTTCTGTGGATATTCATGGATCCTCTGAGAGCGACTGCCATGTTTCTCATTGAGCTCACAAGTTTTTCTGCCACGTTTCAAGCTGAAACAGCCACAGAGTTTCTAAATGGAAAATAGAAAGGAAAAAAAACTGTCCAATTTGCACAGAGCAGCAACTCTAAAGCCTTTCTAAAGGGGCTGAGCTGTAAATTCATCGCCTGAAGAAAGATGAACCATGCCATGTATCCTGGCAGGGGAATGCACTGTCTAGTTTTGTTCACTTTTTTTTTTTTTTTGACAGAAAACTGTGCATGTTCTTCCAAACTCATGTCTTCCAACTGTCAACATCATCGAGTGATTTATGCTCAGAGACATTGTGAAGGAAACTGTTTGAAACAGAGAGGGGTATGTTTAAGTTGGGTTTGCACATGAAGTCAAGCTAGCACAGCAGTGAAACAATGATTTCACAGTCCATGTGTCCTACGAACTGAGCTCACAGACTCACGGATTTTCCTAATGAAGCGAGGCATCATCGTTTTTTGAAAAAAAAAAAAAAAGCCCACATCACAGCCATCATAGAGATTTATGAGAACCAGAGATTTACACAAAAATTAAAGTGCTTATACTGAAACATGATCACAAGAGCATTATCTGATCTCTTTGCTGGCGTCAGCAGTATTTTGGCAGTGAAAACAATATCCTCGTCACTTACTATCTGATGCGAGAGCTGACAGCTTCCAATCTTTCAACAGGCAGGGCTACCTAATGGCTCCGAGTGAGACGCAGAGTGACAGACGGTCCAGTGTTTCCAAACAGACCTGCATTCTTTCACCTGAAACCTGTTTGACATCTGCTGCTTCCTGCCATCCCACAAACACATATTTGCTTATAGGAACAATAAAACAGAGGCACCATGGGGAGACCATCGGTCTCACAGAGTTGGTTTCAAGATTGCCACTGAGAGGTGTGATTATGCAATATTTTTCTTGCTGTCCATAAATCATTTAACTTAAAAATGTCACATCATTCTTGTTGTTATTGTAGTTTCAGAGAGTACAATGGAAAGAATGAGAAGTCATAAAACACTTAGAGATATAACAGCTTCTTGTTCCCATGATCTGTAGAAGGATGTTGAAAGACTTAACTAAGAGATGTTATGAGGGTCACGGTCAATTAATACCAATTGTTTTAAAAAGATGCAAATTCTGCCCTGTTGTCAAAGTTTTAAAAAGTGCCTTTTATCAAACTTGAAATTTGTTTTACCAAAGATACCTGCAAGGATGGGAAGTTGTATTGTTCAAATAAACTACTGTTTTTTTTTTAAGTGTTATTTCCATAAAAGCATAATTAAATATTAATATATTTGAAAAATAAAAATAAAAAAGATGAAATCTTTGCTATTAAAGTAATGATTTTACTCTTTAATTTATGGCTGTCAAATTTTCATATAGGGTCACTTTGGCACTATCAAGTTTTTTAAAAGGGTCATTTTTAGCTGTACAAATGACATCTTTAATTTCCTCATTTCATTTACAAACAGCACAATGTTCTCTTATTATGAATTCATTCCCATTTATTTTGCAGTTTTAGTTGCTTTTTTACCTTTACAAGAGAATAGGCCTCTACTTTATGAGATAATATGCTGTTCTTGAATGCTGGGAGTCAAATAAATTGCAGAGACGGGCCTTGAGCTTGACATCTTCCTTAATGTAATTACTGCACTGATGTAGCTTATTTAAAAGGGTAAGACGTAATTTTAGAGTTATATTTGTGTTTGCAAGGTGTTTGCACAAAAGAGAGAGCTTAAGTTTTTTGAAAAATATTTTTGCATCAGAAAATAAATTTCCTGTTGCTATCCTACCAACATTCATGATGTTTTAAATTAATTGCTGTTTCTTACAAGCCAAAACTAGTTTGTGATGTAACCAACTGCTGCAAGTAGGGGGAGCCGCACTAATAAATTACTAAAAAAAATTAGAACATTACAAAGGGATATCATTTATTTTTACATTATGTTCTACAGTAGATATTCACTTATTTTATCAAAACAAGATAAAATAAAAAAGCAAAATCAAGTAAAAATGATGGCATAAACATAATCCTAAAAATGGTTAAGTATTAATAATTGTCATTAATTCCATGAATCAAAATCTAATGAATACTAAAAAGGTTATTAAAAAAAACAATAATATGTCAGCATTAATCAGTACATTATCTTAATGTGGCAGCAAGATGAATATCTTTGTGTTCTGTTTCAAGTAACATAAAAAAATACATTAATATTTGACAGTATTTCCTTTACATTAAGAATTCCATATCACACCTAAAGCAGAAATTTTGAATCATATCAATGTAAATATTGCTTGTTAGAAGTGGAAGAGTCTGAAGTGACTAAATTAGTTTCTGAATGGCTCATACAGGCAACTATGAAGGTGTTTCCCACATTGGAATCAAAGAAGGTGGGAAACAATCCTTTCTCTGTATCAAAGAGGGCATAATGGATGGGTTTCACCACCACCACCATCTCCAGCCGCAAGAGTAAAAGCAGCCCAAGCAGGCCCAAAGACACACACAAGCCTGAAAGCGCAACCTGCACCACAACACCATCTAACACAAGTTCATATTTGTTTAAGTTTCTTTTAAAGGGAGCTAGAGAGCTGAACGAAAATGTATGTCCTCAGCAACAGAAAAGCACACCTGCAAAAATAGGCAGAGCAAATGGAAATAGTTTCCTTAATTATAGTGTGGTGTGGCTGACTCCTCCCACCAGATGCCCCTTGAATATCACCTGGCTCACCCCTCCCTCTCCTTCTGCTCGTCCTTAATTGCTATAGAAATTCCAGAAAGAGACAGGTATCAACAACTCCCTGATTTACCGCAGACTGAGCCGCTCTACAAAGACAAGCCTGTTAGCAGATTTTGCAACACAAACTTTTGTGTAGTCCAACTGTCGTTACACGGCTTTGACAACTTCACGACAAGATGTGTTTCAGAGATGTCCATCTAATATTGGCAATATTGGCGACATCGTTTATGGAAACAGTGAGTGGTTAAAATGTGTACAGAGAAATCGCAAGAGGGACATTAAAGCTTGAAATAAATATGAGGGGACACACATCAGGAACATAAAAAAAACTGCCTCTAATATAGTTTGAAATAGAGGTAAAGTTGGAATGTTGGGCACATGTTGTTTGGCTTGACCCTTCGTGTTAATTGGAGGAGAGGGCAGTGATATTTCCTCGCTTCATATAAAAGCTCTTCTTCCAGTCCAGATGACAACAGAGGGCAAAAAAAGATTCCTCTTGCTGGGTCTGTTTGCGTTATGTTGCATCTACATCAGACCCACCAGGGAGAAATAAGGGTTGGATAGCAGGTGCAAAAGTTGAAACAACGGTCTGCCTCATGACCTGTCGATTCAGGAGCAATAAATCAAAGCACCGACCAGGAAAAGCTACTCTGAAGGCAAGTGCGGATGGCCTACCTGTCATCCACATGCAAAAGGCTGCAACAAGCAGAACCTGTTAATCAACCGCATACGCCAGCATCATTAAATAATCTTCCTGCTGGTAAACTATGAGAACACAATGAATAAACTTCCAAGTAAACTGAGGCCCAGACACACCTCGCTCTGCAGAAATCAGCCGGTGCTGTTTAAAAACATGGAAAACAATGTCTTCCTCTGCCAAGTCTTCATATGCTACTTATAAAAGTGAGAAAAAGGAATGGGTCGAAGAGTGGTGACTCAAATACACATCAAACACATGCAAACATGTACACACTAACACATATGCTAATAATAAAGAGCTCCAAAGGACCCTGGGTAACACTCACTAATAAGCACATATGCACACACACATGCAGGCGCACACATGGTCGAGGTGGTTCTCACATAAACTTTTGTCACACTCACACTCATGGAGGAGAAAAAAACTAGAAGAAAACAAACTAAAGGACAGAAGGTAAACAAATGTGTGTGTTTGGACAGTTTAGAAAATCTGGAGCATGATTAATGATCTCAAACATACTTCATCCCTACCGTAACCAAAAACATCTTTTTAGCAACAAATAAAAATAAACAGATTTAAGTTCTTGCTTCACCTCAAACTTGTATTCAAGTTTCTCCCAGGCTCTCGTACGGCGGTGATGGAGGTGATCTGATGAAGTCGTAGCGGAGGAAAAAGGTCTGATGAGCAGCTTGAGCCTATGAAAGAGATAAAAAGACGAGTGCACATTTAACAGCGTCCCTTCAGCGGCAAAGACAGAGCGGCAGTGAGCCTCCAACTCCGTCAAGCACTCCCCCTCCTGCTCTCTCCTCCTCCTCCCTCCTCCTCCTTCCCTGAGTCGCTACCTCTTAAAATCACTCTTTCACTACCCTAACACAGGACTCACACTCACCAACTCTCTTACTAAGAAATAATTACACTGTGATTATAAAGCCTTTTATCTTTGTCACGTGACTCTCAAATTTATATTTCTTTCTCTCCCTTTTTTTTTTTTCACAAGCCACAAAACGCCTGGAGGGAAGAAAAAGGCCCAGGGAGCTTAAGTCTCTGTTTTTAATTCTCTCTGTCTTCTTTGTCTCATGGTTGAATTATTCTTCCATGTCTTGGCCAAGGAGTCATTTTGCCTACAAACCGTTACATGTTGAAACGCAGAGCTGGGTTGTGCCATTAGATCATTCTTGTTTCATCAATAAGTGAAGTAAGCAAGGTTTATTAGGAGTGGAAGTTTTACTATCCTGAACAATGCAGAGCATCTACTTCATGTTGTTTTGATTTAGCACACATGCTGTTTTAATTGAAAGCCAGTACATTTTTTTTTTTTTTTTGTTCTCTCTTTCAGGAACTTTGATGTTTTTCACCTTTAAATGTCCTTAGAAACCGTTTTCTTCCTGGATTCCTGCATTATGCCTCCTGTTGCAAACTGGAGGCAATGTTTTTACAGAAACATATCAAATCCCATTAGGAATGGATAGGAGAAAAGTAATATGAGATGCGACAAAGAAAAAAAAATCCAATATGGACTAGATGGAGATAAAATGAAAACCAGAATTTGGCTTTCACAGATAGCATTTTTCTGCACATACATATTTGCTAACATCCTGCCAAACACTTCCTAAAAGTCAAGTTTATCTCCCCAAAGTCACGCATCTGTGACTAAAACCCAGCATCTCTTAAAATGAAACCAGTGGAGTTGGCACATCAGCAACAGGGAAGTCCCGTGTGAGGTGGCAGAGCCGTGCAGCAGCAGAAGAAGCAGCAGCGACGGATCTGGGTGTGCCCCAGAATGTGCCCCCTCTCTTTCCATATGAGATCACATGTTTCAGATCTGTGTTTATGTGTTTGTGGTTCTGGGCGTGTTCCCTTGTTTTTCCCAACGTAATGTTTCTCAGCTTGTTTTGGTTATAGGGGAGAAGCACCTCAAACCTCAAAGCTGGGAGGGGTAGGCACACCTCAACTGGCACGTTGGCAGACACTTTCACCTTTCTAAGGTACAGAGTCACAGCACATACAATCTTACATTTCTTAATAGATCTGCAAAATGACCCTGCAATGTCAATATTACGCCGTTGTTTGGCCAACTTTGATGCATTATTACTGTAACATGAACATACCTGCAGGAGAACATCTATATGGACAAGACAAAAAATAATAATAATTGTTGTAAAGCTATGAGGGTTATGGAAGCAATGCTCACCTGAAAATACACAACTCAAAACCTTTAAAATTGAGAAGAGCTCCATGGTTATCAGGTCTAAATGAGAACTCCCACTGCCTTTGTAAAGGTAGACAGGTTTCAGATATTACAGGCTAACGATGGAACCAAACGACCCATTCATCAGTTACCATTTGCATGTTACCAAGTGATACAAGGCATTGTCTATATAAGACTCAAACTCACTGCGGATCCAGACATTTGAATTGAGAAAGCTTCCTGGAGAGGTGGCGAAACGTCTTTAAATCTTGGAAATCAAGTCCTGTGGATTTTACTTTTTTATTTATTTTTTTACGGAATGACTATGACCTGGATGACTGAGAATCTTCATCAGCATAAAGGTAGAGATAAATATTTTTTTGGTTTTTATATGGTTATATGGTTAGTATATTTGATTAACATGTGATTAAAGAAAGAAAAAATATTTTCTTCTCATATGAAGTTTTATTCTAAACAAGCAGTACAAAACCGCGTGATAAATAATTTTGAAATTCAGGAAACACCTCAAATTATCTTTATTATAAATGGAGCCTAGGTGGAAGTTCAACTGAAGAAACTCATTGCTCTCCTATATCCACCTGCGACAGCCAATTAGCTTTGAACCACACCTCCATGAAAGCCAATCGGCATCCAAAGTTCATCTTAAAAGGCCTGCGATCCACACTGTCTACTCCTGTTCGCAGACGGCAGATGCGCTGTGTGACATCATTCAGATGACACCGTCTCAACCCACCTCCAGCCCCTCCTCCAACATCGTAGCTAAAGTTTCATCTGATGTCGTTCCTGTTGGACTCTTACTGCGTTCCCTGTCTCATCTCAACCGCTCCGGCAGAAGACTGCCATGTTGAGCCTGGTTCTGCCAGAGGTTTCTTCCCAACGAGGAGTTTTTCCTCTCCACTGTTGCTTCATGCTTGCTCATCACGGACAGGTTCTCTGAACTTGTGTTATCCAACTGGACTTCCATATTCCAGGTACCTGAGTGAAGCTCTAGTATCAGCTCACGCAATCCACTGGATCTCCCCATTATGCTCAGTATACCATCTCACTAACCAGCAGTATACAGACTGACCAACTTCTCTATCTCAACTCCACCACCAGGCCCGGGGGGCGAAACAGACCCATTCTTTGCCCCTGTTCATGCATATCTATCAAAATTAAGCGCTATGTTTCCTGCCAAGGTCTGAGTGCCAAAGACAAGTAATTGTATCAATATATTCCTCCTAATTGTCTTTTCTCTTTGTGTGAGTTTTTCAGATTGAACTGATAATATAACGGTAGGACTCCTCCTGCATAGCACATAGCCTTTTCTCATGGCATTTAACCAATGTACCAAAACAGTGACTAAGGCAAACCATGACTGCCAGTTTTATAACCTCTGTTTTGCATAGAAATTGCATCACTACTCAACATTGACCAAAAACCTTCAATAGGTCGTTGGAAAGGTGAAATTAGATAGTTCCCAAGGATACACGCCAAACGGGGGTGAGGAGAGAACATGTCTGTGTCCCGAATCATTCTCTTGCTGGTGGAGTCCTCCATGTTTAGTGGAAATTTAAATGGAATCTGATGTGTTTAAACCGCTGTAAACGTTTTTGTTGCCGTTTTTCAAAAATGAATAAAACTCAATCCTCCTTCAGAGATCTAGAAAAAAAATTATAAACCATCGCTATGTTTGACCTTGTTTTATGGATAGTGAAAAACAGTTGCAGGTGGACCTTAAACAGCTTTAAAAAAATAAAAAAATGGAGGAGTTAATGTCAGCCTTTCAAACTGAAGCAATCTTGACCAGCTATTAAGCAAGGTGGTGGTATGACCATGATGTGGAATATGTTGTAGTCAATAGTTCAGGTGCATTAATGAGACGGGTAAATGAGAAAGGACTCTATATTAAAACTTTGAACAGCCAAGCAAAACTTAAACACAACTGGGTGTTCAAATGGGAAAGTGTTGCCAAATGGTTATTTAAAGTAAACACACAGATAATCAAAATATATTTCAATCTAAAGTTTGGGCCATTTGATAGGGGATAAAGATTACTTTAAATACTGTGGCATACACAAGGTCTGCATAGTAACCTTGTCTATGCAAACATAATAATGTCTGACTATTTGGTTGGGGCTATATAGGTTTAAAAAGCAATGGGCCTCACGCAAGAACCGTTCATACGAAGAATTTCGTACTTAACTCCTTTGTCTGAGTGACTTAGGAGAAAATGTCACATTCCCCATATTTCTCCTATTTCTACTCTTCTCTATGGTACAAACCTAGTTTTTCACTAAATAGGTAAACTGTCCATTTTATTAGGCTAAATCATTATATACTATGCAACCCTGCAATTATAAATAAAAATGTTATTCTATTTGTCAATACTTGCTGACATTTCATCATCTAGAGGTCACTGGCTTAATTGTTTTTGTCATTTCATCAAAAAAAAGAAAAGCCACAGATCAAGCTTCTATTGAAATAACATCTGGAACAGAAAATGGATGGAAAGTCCAGCCAAACTTCTTTAACAGTAAGACTTGCTTTCATTTGACTCCATTGCACCCCCTTGGCTTTGTTATGACACTATATGTAGAATAACTGGCTTTGGATCTGTCTGACCTCATTAAATCTGAGTTGCCATCAATATTTTAGAGATGGAGAGTGTGATGAAGAGATGGGAAAAATGGTATGAAGATGTATAGTACACAGGTGTTTGTGTATTAAAAGGAGACGTCATTTTGGTTGATCTTGAACTCCTATTAAGTATTTCCATCATATGTTGCACCTCTTGCCTCCATCAGTAGCTTTATTGACTGTTTTCGGATGGAATTATTTTTTTTTTTTTGTTAATATTATTTTTCCTACGTACGGAATTTACAGCTCTTGTAATTTATTCCCTGTTGCTTGGCTTTTTACAGGTCATTTTAATTCTGCTGCTAAGCTTTCAATCGAGAACCTTTAAAGCTTTAAAGGGGTTATAGGTTGTGTATTATGGAGCTAAATCTTTCAGTGATTTATAGACCAATATAAGTATTTTAAGTCTAGCCAGTGTAATGATTTTAACACTGGGATGATGTGCTCCACTTTTTTTGTTTTGGTGAGGATGCAGGCAGCATATGTTTAGTATCTGAAAAAACGGTAACATAATTTTGAACTGATTGTGAATTTTGACTATAACCAATGCAAAGAGCTAGCCAAAAACAATTACTTCTTAGGGCATTAACAAGATTTTATTTTCACAAAAATTACTAACAAATATTGTGTTTGGATGTGAGACAACTCAGCCTAATATAGTCTACTTTTTGGTGAATGCCCTATTACTCCTATTTTTCCAAAGAGAGAAGCAAAGGGGTCTGCAACGCTAACTTCACAAAACTGATTAACTAGTAATTAGGGATGATAACCAACAATAGCTGAGATTTTCTGCTATCAACATAGGAAGGATTTTGTTGACTGAAATGGCCAACACTTAAGAACGAAAGAAAAATGCAAATAATAAAGAAATAACAAGGGAAATATTAGGATAACAAAAGTTGAGGAAGTCTTTTGAAAAAATTTGTAAAGAAACAAATACATATTGCAAGATTATCTGTTCAGAAAATTTGGTTTAAATGCAAGTCATTTAGATGTGTCACCAATGTCTCCAGGTCCAAGTCACCCAAACAAACACATCACAAAAAATGAGAGGGAATTGGTGATGATATTGAAGAACAATCCACTAATAACAAACGGTCAAGACTGCAATGGGGAGTGGTGGCCTAGTGGTAAGGACATTGAGCTTGGGTCCCAGAGGTTCTGAGTTCAAGCACCACTCCCACTGCCAGTGTGGGTCCCTGAGCAAGACCCTGAGCAAGACCCACACTGCTCCCTGGGCACCCACAATGGCAGCCCCCTGCTCCCCAAAGGGATGGGTTAAATGCAGAGAGTTCATTTCATTGCTTTCTATGTGTGACAGGGTAATGACAATAAAGTTGAATTATATTCTGTTCATTGAACTGAAAGCAACTGGAGCACTAGTGTACCAACACACAACACCTCAGGTGTAACACTGTCAATGAAAAACCCTATCTGTTGAAATGAATGCTGCTGACTCAATCTAGAAAGAGCTAAAACATCAAACCAGAAAAATAACTCATAAGTTCCGATGGCTCCGAAAAGAGTGAACATTCTCTTACAGCCTGTTTAGCAGCATGTAACCAAATATTTGGGCCTGTCTGTTCAGTCGTCATACTATTCAAATTAAAGTAAATCAGCAACAGATTTCAACTCGTGTGCCCTTCAGCTTAAGGAAAAAACAAAAACATTTCAGCCAGTAAAAGCCCAAAATGACATTTTTTCTTTGATGAGTCCAAGTTTCCACAAACAAAAACAAGTCTTTCATCGTACTCTTATTTGTTGTTTTATCTTAAAGGCTGTTACAGCCTCTAACTTAACAGCCCCTGTGAATATTTTTTGTGTGGATATGACAGGACAAAATCAGGTTGAAAAAAACTGAATAAGCAGCATTAAGCACTGTTGCCTTCTGGCTTGAACCTTAGATTCAGGAAGAACAGATCAGAGCCATATGGGGAGAAAAAAAGCCCTCCAGCTGATTCTTATCTGGTTTACATTTGATTTGTGCTGCTTATAAGGTCACTAAGGCTAATAGAAATCCCTTAACTGTTTACATAGCAGTGCTAAATCAGCAGTTGTGTAATAGGAAACAAGAAGGTAAATACGGCTTTAGTTCAAAAACTAACCCAGCACAAGAGTGATATAACAGTGAGGTGTGGATTGCAACTCGCTGTGGGGCCCCCCAGGCTAAGACAGTATATCTGTGCCAAAATGTTAAATCAGGTGTATGAAAGTTGTTATATTTGTGTTTGGGTGCAGTGTCCTTGCTGCACTGACGTTGACGGTAAGACAGTAAGGGAGAACTGCTGTCATTCTCCAGTATGCACGGCTGCAGCAGTAAGATGTGTTTGGCGTGCATGGATGAGTGTGCACGGGCAGTAGCAGTGAGAAGGTCAGAGGTTACTAGTGTTTGTGTTTCAGTGTCAGTGAAGTGTGCTTGGGGCTGAGATTTATGATCATTGTGTCTGGGAGACAGCAGAGTGGGGGGATAATGAAGACAGATCAGGGTCCTGCTATCTCTTTCTCCCTCTGTATGTGGGCACCACTGGAAACATGGCCTACGACCCCTGCCGTTCTCGTATCATTAACTTTAACCGATGACATCATAACTTGTGGCCCTGACACCAATACAAGCACAATGTCCCTCATATGAAGTGCCACAGCAAAACTCATTGTAAAGCACTCAGCCTCGCAGTTTCTCTTCTCTGGGTATGTTTAAAAAGATATGAAATATTCATGGCAAAATCTTATTCAGTCGTGTGTTTCCACTTTAGAGTCATTGGATTTGCATTCACAGGGCAGTGGAGTATGGAAGCCCGAGGCTCACTGGCAGAGGATGAGGAGAAAATGAAGGAAGGAGAGAGGAAAAGAGGGGGCACAGCAGAGAGTAAGGAAGTGGGGTTACAGGGGTTACAGAGAGATGGAGAGGCAGGAGGAAGGACGGGTTAAGAGGTGTGGGGGGGCTCTGGTAAGGCAAAGCATGTTTGTTTGTATAATACCATTTATACACAAGAAAATTGCTATGATCCCTTTTTTGCAAGGAATGAAGTGCAGAGATATAGAAAAAAATTACTATTTAAGAAAAAAGAAGTTTATTCCATTGTGGATTTAATGATAAATCTGATGTAGTTGTAAAAATCTTGAATAACACCAAACTTTTTGCATACTATGTTTTTTATTGTTTTGTTAAGTCCGGTTAAATTGTAAACCTGGACCAAAAACTGACTTCTATCTCTTCTGTACTGACTTTATGGCTGCAACTAACGATTATTTTGCTAATTGAGTATTCCATTGATTATTTTTTTCAATTAATCGATTAATAATCAGATAGGAAAAGGTTCCTTAAAGAGGATTTGTTACAGAATAAAACCAGGTGAAACTAGCAGTTCTAGATAGAGCATATTGATGGATGATAACTTTTTACCTTAAATGCAAAATATCTTTATATTTTGTTTTTTTTTTGTATAATTACTGCTCTAATTGGGTTTCTCTGTCAGTTGAGGGCATGTGTTAGAGTCTCTACACTCCAGTTAAAGATGAATCAATTACTAAATTAGTTGACAGTTAACTAAATCGATTAATCCCGATTAATCAGATAAATTTTTTCAGCCCTAAATGACTTAGAGGAAATTCTAACTCATTGACTGATTGATAATATGTGATGCCTGACTCAGTGGCTGCACTAAACTGTTACATGCATGATGATCCATGTTTTGAGCAAGGAGAAACATTTGAAAACTAAATAAAAGTGGCCCGTATAAAGATCCTTGAAGAACACCGCGCACATGGTTCTTGTTCGCACAACTGACCTTTATGGACAACCCACAAGGGCTGGGCAATTCCATTTCCTTTGGGCCGGTATGCTGCATCCTTTGGATCTGTCCTTGGTCCAACACACCTTATTCAAGTAATTAGATAATTAAGAGGACCCTGGAGAAATTGACTGTATACAAAAGAGCTATTTAATTCAGCTATAGAGGAACAAGGACTCATCTAAACGTGGGACACCAGCCCTCATTAATTGGAATTGCCCACCCCTGAACTATAAGCATTATGTTTTCAGTCCTGACTGGAAGACATGATGGTTTCTTCACGTCAGTGTTTTTCAGAAAGTTTGTTTGAGCCAGTTTTAATTAACAGGCTTTACATGGCTATTAAAATGCAGGCCTAATTACATAAAAAAATATGTTATCATATTTAAAGTCTTAAGTGGAGCCTTGGTGGTTCGGTATGTTTGCAAGTCTGACTGGGATGGCGAGGGGGAACGTGGGAAAAATAGGTGTAAAAAGAAGGGATGACAAAATGAATGAGGCTTAGTAAATGAAGCCGTTGATGGCAGGCTGCAATCAGCAACAAGATGCCCATAATGAGATCACCATTTCTCCACATCCAGATTGATGTCATGTGAAGGCTGCTGAGAGTAGACACACATGAACCCACACACAAATCTATACTTTCTTGGGTTAGAGTCTTACATACACATCCTGTGAAATGAAAGAGGCATTCATTCAGCCTGGCAAAGTTTGCTCATTTAGAGTCCAACAGCTTTCAAGTATAAATACCACTCAAAGGAAAAATGACTTATGCATGCCCAGAAAAAAAAGAAGAGAGCAATGTGTGGGTTAGGGACCAAAGGCATATACTATGACTCTAAGAACAACAAATGAACATAGAGCTGGAAACAGTGAAACTGAGAGCCAAAAGCTGTATATGAAACTACAGGGAGAAGAGGAAATAAAAAGTTCCACACAGCTACCAGCGAGTGTGCCAACAAAGAGTGCTTTCCCCAACCAACATGTGTGTCTAATGAAAGGTGAACGGCTCTCCTGTCTATACTCTCCTCAAAAAAAAAAAAAAAAATCAGCCATGATGTCACCATGAACCCATCTTGAACCCACCTCTGTCAAAAAGCATTACTCCAGCCCACCCTCTCCTCTGCCTCATTTTCTCTCCCTTATTTTTCCTTTATGCTCATTCCGTGGCGCTCTGATTCTTCTCTGAGTTTTAATTTCTATACATCTATATGTATATGTGTATTCTTTCCTATTTGAATGTAAACTCTGTCCTCCATGTCAGTATTTCTCTCCAGCAGAAGAGCAGTGTTTTGTTTTTTACCAAGTGTGGACTGATTGAATCACTAAAATGAGCTGCCAAAAGTGGCAGGATGTTCTGATTATCAGAAACTTTGTGGTTTAATAGAATTGTACTCAGGAAGTATGAAAGGAAAGTTTTAAAAAGTAAGAAGTGAGCGATGGGGGAGAAGGCAAATGAAAAAAAAGTGGGGAGAGGGAAAAAGAGAGAACAGCAGAGTAGAGAGGGGTGGTGGGGGCAGCAAGAAGGCAGCCAGAGAGCCACATATGGAAGTGATTCTGTAATTACTGCAAATCTGTGAGCTCAAAAGGAAAGGTCTTCTTTTCCATGCCTCCTTCCCTGCACATAAAACTGCCCTTGTGAGAAAGCTGGGCACTAAATACTGCCTACAGGGAAAAAGGAAAACACTGAGTTTTTTGTTTTTCTGCCTAAGCTTTTTGGCATGTGAGGCTGCAGGATAAATACATTCACGGATTTGAAAAGTTAAGTTTAAATACAGGTCTATTCCTCGGATCATGAGGCTAACGCCACCAAAGTTTCCACATTCTTTGCTCATTTGGTTTTTCTTTCTGACTTCCTGGTTGATTATCTGAAAACAAGAGTAGACAGGAGGCTTAGTGTTGGAATCAACTCAACTGTCTCCATCAACCTAGCTGGTATAATTCTCATAAAGCGCACATTCAGGGGGTAGGAGAGGGTGTGTTTGTGCGTAAAGGAGAGGAGGGGGTGACAGACGCACAGAGACAGACATACAGGTGCTGGTCATAAAATTAGAATATCATGAAAAAGTAGATTGATTTCAGTAATTCCATTTAAAAAGTGAAACTTGTATATTATATTCATACATTACATACAAACTCATATATTTCAGATGTTTATTTTGTTTAATTTTGATGATTACAAATGACAACAAATGAAAATCTCAAATTCATCATATCAGAAAATTAGAATATTGTGAAAAGGTTCAAAATTGATGGCCCCTGGTGCCACACTCTAATCAGCTAATTAACTCAAACCACCTGCAAAAGCCTTTAAATGGTCTTTCAGTCTAGTTCTATAGGCTACACAATCATGGGGAAGACTGCTGACTTGACAGTTGTCCAAAAGACGACCATCGACACCTTGCACAAGGAGGGCAAGACACAAAAGGTCATCGCTAAAGAGGCTGGCTGTTCACAGAGCTCAGTGTCCAAGCACATTAATAGAGAGGCGAAGGGAAGGAAAAGATGTGGTCGAAAAAAGTGTACAAGCAAGAGAGATAACCGCACCCTGGAGAGGATTGTGAAACAAAACCCATTCAAAAATGTGGGGGAGATTCACAAAGAGTGGACTGCAGCTGGAGTGAGTGCTTCAAGAACCACAACACACAGACGTATGAAAGACATGGTTTTCTGCTGTCGCATTCCTTGTGTCAAGCCACTCTTGAACCACAGGCAGCGTCAGAAGCGTCTTGCCTGGGCTAAAGAGAAACAGGACTGGACTGCTGGTGAGTGGTCCAAAGTCATGTTCTCTGATGAAAGTAAATTTTGCATTTCCTTTGGAAATCAAGGTCCCAGAGTCTGGAGGAAAAGAAGAGAGGCACTTCATCCACGTTGCTTGAAGTCCAGTGTAAAGTTTCCACAGTCAGTGATGGTTTGGGGTGCCATGTCATCTGCTGGTGTTGGTCCATTGTGTTTTCTGAGGTCCAGGGTCAACACAGCCACATACCAGGAAGTTTTAGAGCACTTAATGCTTCCTGCAGCTGACCAACTTTTTGGAGATGCAGATTTCATTTTCCAACAGGACTTGGCACCTGCACACAGTGCCAAAGCTACCAGTACCTGGTTGAAGGACCATGGTATCCCTGTTCTTAATTGGCCAGCAAACTCTCCTGACCTTAACCCCATAGAAAATCTATGGGGTATTGTGAAGAAGAAGATGCAATACACCAGACCCAACAATTCAGAAGAGCTAAAAGCCACTATTAGAGCAACCTGGGCTATCATAACACCTGAGCAGTGCCACAGACTGATCGACTCCATGCCACGCGGCATTGCTGCAGTAATACAGGCCAAAGGAGGCCCAACTAAATACTGAGTGCTGTACATGCTCATACTTGTCATGTTCATACTTTTCAGTTGGCCAACATTTCTATAAATCCTTTGTTTTTATTGGTCTTCAGTAATATTCTAATTTTCTGATATGATGAATTTGAGATTTTCATTTGTTGTCATTTGTAATCATCAAAATTAAACAAAATAAACATCTGAAATATATGAGTTTGTATGTAATGTATGAATATAATATACAAGTTTCACTTTTTAAATGGAATTACTGAAATCAATCTACTTTTTCATGATATTCTAATTTTATGACCAGCACCTGTACTTGAAGACTTCAAGCCTCTGGCTGAAACACAGCTCTGCAGGTGCGTATGTTGGCAACCGGTTCTGCTCTACTTTAGTCCCCAAACCGATCTCCAGCAGCCCTGTAATTATCTGATGTCCTGCCATAACGTGTTCTCATGATGAGTAAACACACGCCCGGTGCGACGCAGTTCAACACTGCGTGTATTCATGCGCTCCCACGTAGCTAATCACGACAGGAGATGATTTATGAAGAAGCGAGACCAAATCCTACCTTTCGAGATCAGATGAGCGCATGCCACGGCTTCAGACTGGCGAACATTTGAATAAACCCCGAAGTTGCAGGCGCATAACCAAAGTATGTGAATAGATTAGAGGAGACTTAACTAAAATAAAAAAAAGTTCATGCGAGGTGTTGAGATCACTCAAGGTTGGCCTTTCGGTTTTCCTCGGAGGGTTTCAATCACTTGTCAGGTTGCCTTTAGTTGGTGCCAACCGGCCACTTAAAGTCGAGACAGTTCAGGGGCGTTTATTAGTTACAGCGCATCTGAATTTCCCACACTGTGGCTCCATCTAGGGGTGGAAAAAAGAACTGCAACACGAATCTCCTCCATGATAGAAATCAAGAGTGGGTTTTGTAGATCTCATTCATAATATGAGAATGAGGCTCATGAATATAAGTGGTTGATGAGATTTTACATAAATCCAGTCAAACTGAATCGCTGGTCACATGACATCCCATATAGTTGTAGTAAGTGTTTGGTTGGAAAAGGTACTTTTTTCACTGTGTGCCCAAAACTACAGCATTACTGTAACTCAGTTATGTAAACATTGTCAAAGATCGTTGGAGTGAAGGTACCTGCTGATACAAAATTTAGTGTTTTAGGTATTTATCCAAAGAACTAGACAGATTTTATTTTATTTAGAGTGTGTACAAAAATAAATTTTGTTCAGTACAGCTCTCAATAGATTTTCATTTTTAAAGTGCAGCAGTGATAAAAGGTAAGCAGCAGTGATCAAAAAGACTGTATGATTTACAGTTTCCAACGTTCAGGTTTTTTTTTTATAAACCCCATTTTATGCAACATTCAGCAGACTAATGGCAGTGGGGGAAAAAACTATTCTGGAATCTGCTGGACCTGCATCGGATGCTTCGAAGTCTCTTCCCAGAGGGCAGCAGGAAGAACAGTCCATGGTGGGGGTGTGAGGGGTCATTAATGATGTTACGGGCTCTGGACACGCAGCGCTGGGATGAAATGTCTTTAATGGAGGGAAGAGGAGCCCCGATTATCCTCTCCGCTGTTCTCACCACTTTTCTCACTTCAGTTAAAATCGATCGACTTTGGACTCCTGCAGGCCAGGAGATTGATATCACTGTACCAGAGAAAGGTGGTTATACCCTCAAACTATATATGGATGAAGGAAATGGCATCATGAATGGCTCTGGACAGACTTTTTATTGTCAGAGGAAAGGGAGTACATCTTGAAGAGTCATGGTCACCATTGGCCACATTTCTGAAAGAATATGAAGTAAATTGGAAGAATGGTGCAGATTGCTTTTTTCTATCTGTTATTTTATACCTATGTTTGCTAATTTTAGGGATTAAGTCATTAAATGTGAATCTTATGTTGAGTGTACTACTGCCACTTGTTCTGTGTTGCAAAAACTTAAATAAATATAATATAAAAAAAAACAGTAGCCTTTTCTATCTTTGCTTCTTTCTGTATGTCCGCTTGGCAGATGGCAGCTCACACTGAGCCTGGCTCTGCTGGAGGTTTTTTCCTGTTGAAAGGGAATCATTCTCTCCATTGTCGCTCCAAGCCTGCTTGGTGTAAGGGATTGGTGAAGAGTTAATTAGTAAATGCAATCACCTGTTTTTCCTTACACAGAAAATTTTAACCAATCTGGCTGTATGAGCTAGTTGAATTGTCTTTGTAGAGTGTCTTGAAATTACATATGTTATGAATTATTTAATTTCCCTTTGGGGTTCATAAAGTATTTTTGAATTAAATTGGTGCTATATAGATAAACTGGATTGAATGCCTTTATGCCACTATGTTGTATTTTCTTTTTCACCTAATGTACAGTGCTACAGAATTAGGCCATGTAATAAATTGCCTTACTTTAGAATAACCGAAGTATTTTGTTTTTTACATTAATGTGATGGGATTCAGACCCACTCTTCTTTATTAAATAGTTTAAATTTTGCTACAATGAAGGGTTTTTAGCATTGATGACTCATCTGAGGTCATGGCATAGTAGTTCAGATTATTTAAATAAAAAAAATTAATAATTTGACTAGACCACACTAACATCTTAATTTTGGCTTATTTTGTTTCAAGTATTTCGAGTTGGACCTGCTATTGTGCTATGAATTATTAAAGTGAAATGTACTTATGGCAGTACATTTCTATTTTTATTTCATTTATTTTTTCAGGATTTACTGTTAGATGTTACAGGATGCAAGCATCCTAAAAGATCTCAATTAGTCTTGTCGTTTATACATTTTTGTTTTTAGGGTTACATAGAATTGAAAATGGATTTAGAAAATTTGAATAAATTAAATGACATAAAAAAAACAGGACTAAATAAGACAGAGTGTATTTGTTATTATTAAACTATGGATTCTGAGAAAGGGGAGGGCTACAGCACTTTAGACATTCTTGAGTATTTTGGGGCCTCTTGAATGAGTTTTCAGTGACCTCTTGGAATGATCCAAGTGGCCTCTTTCGTAAAGCCAAGATCTGTCTCTACCATCCAATATCAGACCAAATTTCTAACTTCGTCTAGCGGTCATGTGCAAATCAGTCTGCCTATTTTAAATACTTTGGCAATCAGGTTAGCTGTAATTAAACCACAAAAAAAATGCTTCTCTATCTTAATGTTTGTCCAGTAAAACACAAATCTTCCTATCTATCTCCATGTTTTCAAAACCCTCAGAAAAAGTTGTGATTTTTTTGTTTTGTAATAAAAAGTCTAAAGGTTTTCTATCCAACTTTTGGAGTGAATCACAGCTTTAGTAGATTTTTCTATGATTAAATTTGTAAGTAAGTTAAGTTGACTGTATTAGCATTTTAAGTAGTACACGTTATTTGATTGATTGATCTGGCAATGGAGAAACTTACTCGTTACTGTACATCCGCTCAATAGTCAATAAGAAGCAGGTGCCAAAAGGAGGAAGAGGTGCATGTACATGTATACAGTATATACAGTGCATCCATATATATATATATATATATATATATATATATATATATATATATATATATATATATATATATATATATATATATATATATATATGGATGCACTGTATATATATATATATATATATATATATATATATATATATATATATATATATATATATATATATATATATATATATATATATATATAGCTATTGCACTGGGTATTAAATAGTAATTGCACATTATACACTGCGCAAGTTGTTGCCATTATAGTGTCACATTGTAGAGTCAGGTGGCTGCAGTGATGAATGACCTCCTTTTTACAAACAGGTGGTAAAAGTCTTTCACTAAAGGAGCTGCTCATTTCCTCTACAGTCTAGTGCAGAGGGTGAAAGGTTTTCTCCATGATGGATGATAGCAGATAATAATTGCCAAAACACAATACAAGACAAATTCCTTTATTAAAAAAAAAATAGCAGTAGATACATTAGGGCTACAAGCATTACAAAATCTTACAGGGTAAAAATAAATCATAATTTGATCTACTCCTAGAACACATTTTCATTTCCATCTAGACTGATATCAGATGTTACATTAGAAAATTAAATTGCAAGATCTAATAAAGTAATAATGAAGCTATTAAGTTGGATCAGGATGTAATGTTTTCAGGCTTTGCCCCATAAAATCAGATGGCAAAGAGTTCCAGCTAAATTATGTCTCTTAAGGACAGAAGCCATTCGCCCGCAGTAAGAGGCTGTACTGTTTTCCAATAACAGGATTGCAATGTTAGATGGTTTCCTTACTGGTTCAGACAGTACTTAAAAATTCTGGAACACGGAGCTTGGCAGTGGGATCTAATTACTAAATGTGCACCTACTTGTTCCCTTCACAAATTCACCATTATTAGATATGATGTTCCACCAGATTCTTGATTTGGCCCACATGGCTTATTTGGGTAATATTTTGATGAGGTAAGACATTCCTTTATGAATATGCTAGGCTGATGATAATCACTTTTTTTTATAACTGAACCCACATGATGCTGTTATTTGACTTAAACTAGATTCTGCAGTTTATAAATGAGCAGCTTACTGCTGTAAGCTACTCATTCACTGTTGAAAAGCTGTTTGCATCGAAATTTCATTTTGTTTACACTCTATGCATACAAAATTACAAGTTTGTTTAAGTCTTAAGTTCTTGTTTTGAGGAAATAACACACAGGATGAGCTTAAATTCTAAATTTAACAAAAAGTGTTTTATCCTTTTTTTCCATTAAATTGTCTGGGATTCAGTATGCAACCATTTATTTCCTTTTGACATTACCTTCACATTTTCGCCAGCATATTTTTCAGGCCATTTAGGAGCATCTTTTCCCAAATCTCTACAAACAAAATTGGTGCATCCCGTCAAGACCTTTCAACTACTGATTTGTCAGGATGTGGGAATAATCCCAGTATAGCAGATCTAAAACACTAAAGCCAGGCTTCTGACAGTTATCACATTTCTTCCTCTATAAAGTTAAGCTTTTAATTTATTATCTTTCTAACAACCTCTGAAGGCCAGGTAATATATTGTTTAAAATGTAATTGCAAGAATATCTGAATTAGAATGAGGAAGAGCTTTTTGATAAGTTCTCCATTTGAGAGTGGGCCCCTTTCACACACTAAGCTTAAAACTTGATAAATGTTGGTAAAAGTAGCGAATATCCTCAGTAAAAATGGGATTCACTACAAGTCCCTTGCATTTAGAGTCCTGTATATGATTGTTACAAATTTCAATGGTATAACCAAAGATTCAATTTAGAAATACTTTATTATTTCATTAAATGTGTACAGTTAAAAAGTAACTTTGTTTCTAATCCTTACACTGGTATAATAGCATCTGATAGATCGATTGGTAGAAAACCATGGGGAAAAGAAGAATAAAGAGAGAGTAGCTAAAGAGCAATGAAAGTACACACAAAAATATTCCTACCATTTTTTTACATTTTAGTAATTTTTTATTTATTTATTTTTTCTTCCCTCCTTTCCCTCCCCCTTTTTTTTTTAACAGTGTCCTGTCTGGCAATGTGGCAATAAGAATAATTGGGTTGATGCCAAAAAGAGCACAACAGATTTTACTTTCACAAGTGTAGCAGTACGGCAATTGCCATATTGCTCCACTTGTTTCATGCATATAAATTGCTTTATTATAATTATGCAGGGAGTTTTACATTTTATATGGACACTGCAATGTAAATAGAGCAGAAAAACAGAAGAAGAAAAGGAAAAAAGAAAAAAAAAATTTTTTAATAACAAATTCCAATTACATTTTTTTAGATCCTTTTAACACAAACATGTTAACTAAACATCACATGGTGCATATTCATTATTTTGTTATAGCTTATATACAAAATTATGAGGTTTATATTTATAGAATTAACAATGTATATCTGCTCAAAATTGATACAAATGAGCATATTTAGTTCAGATAAATAAAGTTTATTGTTTGAATTGCATAAAGGTCACCTGATAATTAGTTGTAAGTAGTAAGTGCACTTTATGAATACTAAATACATAAATATGTTGTTTATGTATGTTAAATAAAATAAAACTTTATTATATAAATGAATATGCATTTTGTAAGGTTTATTTGATTGATTTATTTTTAAGTTAAAAATTCTTAAGAAGTAAATGTAAATTTGTTATGCTATAAAATTGCGTAAATCCTTTTTTTTTTTTTTATAGTGGGTGAAATGTGAGATTAAAAAAGAACCTAAAAGAGAATTAATACTTTGAAGCAAAATATTACAAGGATATATGTGCTTACTCTAAAATAGGCTGACCGACTTACCAAGAGGTCATGACCCAATAAAAATAAGGTTACTGACAAAAATAATAATTAAAAAAAGAAACAGCAAGATGAGAGTAGGGTAAAGCAGGTTTAGGTGTTATGTTACATGTTACCACTGGACTAAATAGTGTTTTAAAGTTCGTTTTCAGGTCAGTTTGTAAAACTTAAAGGTCATTGTCATTGAGCTTGTTTTCGTTAAAAAAATAAAAAAATTATATATATATATATGTATATGCAAATATTTTACACTTTCACACTCTATTGTAAAGTAATATGTAGCCTAGAACATCCACCTAGTGCTCAGTTCTGTTTTTCCGCAGGTCTATAAACAATTAAAAAAAACATTCCTCGAATGTAGATTTTTTTTTTATTCTTCTTTCAAAGGGTTGAAAGTGAACTGAAGTCATTGCAAGGTTCTAAATAAGCATTTAAAACAGGGTTATTTGTGCATGAGTCAACATTTACCTCTATACAGCCTCTATCAAAGTTTGTAGACCTGTTTACTTGAGCCTCAGAATAAAAAGAGAGACTTATCAAGTTTTATTTTTAACTGTCATATTTCTTTTCTAACTGAGGAGGAATCTTTTGTGGAAACAGAAACATTTGATTTTACTCCCATTATGATCCAAATTTACATTAAACCCATGAAGTGTGAAAAAGAAAGAGGTAGGTACCCTACATTGCCACTAAGGGGCGCTTTCCACAAACTGTAAAATAGGTTTTATACTATATGCTGCATTATTTTTTGCTCACTGTTTCATATTATACCACAGAATTTTAAAGGATTACATGATTGTGGTATTTATTTGAATGATCAAAAAATTAGGGCAAAACACAAAACTAATGTAACTCATAGCTTAAAACAGTTAAAATATTTGTAGATTGTATTAAACCCCAAGAGCATAGCGATACAGTGTCTTCACTCTAGTAGGGTATGTTTATTTGCATGTGCACATGGCTTTTAAAGTTGACACCTGCTAGGTATTTTGGCACGGCTCAGTGTTTATCATCGCTTTGCAGCGCTGCCGCCTGTCAGAGACCAAGCAGTCACGGTGAGCCACGCCTCTTGTCCATGTGCTTCCTCCTCCAATCTTCTAATCCCTCCCCGTGCCACACGCTCTGTATTTTGCATAAAATGTGTATCAGTAGGACAGGGCACTCTCCCAGGCACATGTAGAGCGCACATGCAGCTTGGCTTTACTGAACGCAAGGCACGATCGAATAAGCGCATCAATTTCCCCGCAGCTCCAGATCACCGCCAATGAAAACGCACAAAGCGTGAGATGGTATGGTGGAGGGAGGGGGCAGAGAAGGGGAATCAGAGGTAGAAAGTGTGAGCCAAAACCTCCCCATACACACACACATACGAGGACAACTACTCAAGCTGGGACGACCCAAAAGGCGGTCACATTTCCCATGCTCACCTGCAAACGTGATTGATGTGGGTGTTTGTATCAGTGGGTGTGTATGTCATGTCTGACACTATCACACCGGTCAGGGATTTGCTGACTTCACTCTCTTAGAAAGTGTGAGAATTGTGCACCACCAGCCGCGCTCCACAGTCGCGCTTGTGCAGCTGAGCAATACGCAATAAGTCCTCCAGATATCTCCGAAGAGCCAAGCCGCAACTTGCAGAGAGGGACTGACTCTTACGCACCTGAACAGAGACCCTGATGCGCACTGACGCATTTTTCACCACTTCTTCCAGTTTCTCCATGGAGCAGGTGTTTTCTGCGGAGCTATTTTTTTGACTTTCTTGTCGGTCTTCTAAAACCAGCCATTCCCTGACATCCGTGAAGTCCTTTTAAAGTCAGCAATAACAACTTAAGAGAGATGGATAACAGTCCTGGAGGTGGTAAGATAAGATTTTACGTTATACTTTTTGCATAAAACTTCTTTATTGTGATTGCTAATATGTTTATTGTTTGTTTGTTTATTTTATATGAAATAATAAAATAAACAATAAACCTGCTGAACTTCAAAAATGTAAATCAAAGTGAAAATGTTTCTTTTTTATCTGTTAATAACTAAAATTAACCACAATTCTTGCAAAATGTTGAATTTTATTTGTGTTTGAACTTTGCATCTCCAGATCATTCATTCTGAAATAGCTCTCCCATGACTCATTGAATAAATGTGTGTTTATTATACAGTAAGGTCGGTGGCAGGCAGTCTTGCAGCACATATTTGTGTGTAGTGGCTATACTTTGTTCTGCGAAGCGCGCGGGCTCCAGCTTTCGCAGCGAACCGCTCGCGGTTGCAGTGAGGTTGGCCACTTCCTGTATCTCCATGAAAACAAACTCACGTGTAGCTACAATAACCAGACTATCGCTGCAATCACTATCTGAATCTAAACTCAAGGTATAAAAATACTCACCTGTGCGATATCAACGTGATGTGATTGTATAATAAAAGTTCAGAACCGTGACATATTCCTGCATAGAGACATTAATTAGGCGACAGTGTCTCGAGGTCAATAAAGGTGCGCGTGCCCTCACCTTTTTCACCTGGTCAATCATTTAAACAGCATCACGTTCCAGTGCAGGTGATGGGAGCATCCTGAGCTCTGTCAGCATGTTGTTTGTATCCACTTACATTGTTTCTGTTCGAAAGGATAAGTGAAACAAGGAAGTGAACCGTTTATAGCTGTAGTATTAATCAGGGAATAACTATTTAAATTGCTTTATATGATTTCACGCTTGTTTGTGCAAAACGTTTGACAAGTTGCTCTAATTTTGTATGTTTTCATTTCAAAGCTATTTACCTACTCAAATAATGCAGTTTATGCATTTCTTTATATTAATGAAGTAATTTAAAGACTATGATGGTGCATAGGACCCAATGCTAGTCATTTATCAAATGAAAAAGCAATGTATATTTAAAAGTAATGATAAAGGGTATTGATATGAACACATTTGAAAAGATTAGAATCAAACTAGCACCAAAAATATATATATATAATAATAATACAACTGCTTTGGTCATTCACTTAATCATATATAGTTACTTTAAAACAATTGTTTTATGTCCTATCCTGCTAACATGAAGAAATTCTGTTAAAGTAACTACATATGATAAAGTAAATGCAAAAAAAAGAAAAAAAAAGGTTGCATCTTTTTCAATGAGCATGTTAAAAAGTTTGTCCTGTAATATATACAAAATTAAATACTTTCCTATTGGTAAAAAAAAAACCAATCAGATATACTTTGACTGTATATTCAGCTGC
This sequence comes from Cyprinodon tularosa, assembly GCF_016077235.1. NCBI lineage: Eukaryota > Metazoa > Chordata > Actinopteri > Cyprinodontiformes > Cyprinodontidae > Cyprinodon > Cyprinodon tularosa. The sequence goes on along the minus strand of NW_024038892.1, from coordinate 1,408,686 downwards.
AATGGAATAACAGAAACTGTCTATGATCAGATTGTACTTATTTAAAATTGTATCCATTGTGAAAATATAATTCCATATGAATAGAAATCAATTGGGCCTTTTATAAATTGTCGTATTTTCTGTAGACAGATTCAAATGCATTAAATAAGAGCTCAAATATCATGCTGTTATAGTTTCAGTTTTTAATGCCAATGACTGTTAAAAGGGTTCCTTCTCAGAAAGCATGTGGTGAGGTGGACAGCTGATCTGATGTGAGTCAAATTTATATGTTTTGAGGTAAATGTCAGCTGTGAAAGTCTGGATAAAATCAAAAGATCACGAGGAGAAACGTATTTAAAAATCGCACTGTCTGCATTGCACGAACAAAAAAGAAATTGGGGGTAAAGGTAGGCTAAGATAACATTTTTGACCTGATTGTTCAGGTGCACCTGCTGAAGGCACCCAGGAGTCCTTAAAATTCAATCTAAAACTTCCTCTTACACCCCCTGCTGGAGACTCCTATTGTAAAGCACAAAAATCACTTGCTTTAGGGCTACATGGAATATTTTTTTTATCTTCTTTTATTATTCAGAGCATTTTTAGAAGTAGATGTGTTACTTAAGAACTGGTGGCTTGAATAAATAAATTATTTATTTAATATAATATATTGGAATTCACGAGAAATTGGAGGATCTCAGTTAGACGCTCCAAATGGGCTAGTTTTTGCCCTGCGTTTTGACTGACGGTGTAGTCATTGCTGTTATCAGGCCACCCACTCCCTAAACATGCTGCTCTATTTAATGCGTTGCTTTAATCACGCGCCCCCCTCAGCAGATGTAAAGGATGCCTTTCTTTGCTGGAGCGCAGATTCGTTTCTTCCCAAAGAAAAACTTCGTCAAAAGCATCCCTCACGTGCCCTGCCTTGCAGAGCCGCGTGCAGCGCGTGAGATAGCCTGTCCCTCTCTCCCCTCATGCCTTTTGCAGCTTTCCTGCCGCCCGCAGCGACAGAGAGGGAGCGCTTGGTCAGTGGGTCAGCGATTCCGTGTATTAACTTCTTTTTTTCCCTCCTCCCCGGTCACGTTTCTTTACCGCATGCCTCTTTTATAGTCCACCATCTCCGTTTCTCCCATTCTCTGTCTCACGGAATCCGCAGTGTAGTAGAATGTGACTATTTCCAGGCTGCAACATCTGTCCGCATTAGATCACAGCACACATCCGCTTAGGGTGGGTATCCGCGGTAACGTGACTGTGCTTCGGATGATGCAGATAAACCTGCAAGAGAAAGCAAATAAATGTGTTGCCATCATAGACTGACACTTATTTTTAGTTTATGCAGTAGCGCTTATTTTAAACATGAGAATAGGTATTTGAGCCTGAGATGCAATTTGATGGCAACCAATTTCAAAAGATGCTGCAGGCACATAGACACAGTTCTCTAAAGTTCCTGTGATATTGACCTACTTACACAAGTCTGTGGAAGCCTGCTGCAAATATCAAGTGCTGGAAGGGAGACATTGGTTCTCAAACTTTTTATAACAAGAACCAAGATTTCCAAGTGCCAACATCCACATCTTCATTTTAAAACTGTTTTATCCTCCCTATGCCCTCCAACAAAATGTAAAAATAATAATAATAATAATAATAAAAATAAAAATCAGGGGAACATAACCCTTTGAGTTCAGTGGTAAAATGTCTTGTTTTTGCAAAGCATAGAGAAAAAAAAAGCAATGATAAAGTCTGAATGAGGGAAATGCATTTCTGAAAGTTGTTTACTTTTAGTTCACATCTAAAAACGAAAAGTTTTCAACTGTTAATTTGGAAAAAAGACCTGGTAGGGCTTTAAATACAGTAATTTCAATTGAGAAAAAGTAAATTCTCACCAAGCCAGACCTCAAAATCTAATATGTTTCTGTTAGTACCCCTGAAAAAAAAAATTCATCTTATAACCATACAAATCTTAACAAACTTCATATGATACACTTCAGTTCTTGTAGTCCAAAATATAAAGAAATACATTGCTCTTGTGCTACCATTAGCCTAATAAGCAAATGGATTCACATTTTTATAAGAAAATTCAAAGTTCCAGATGCATGAAAAGCTTTTTTTAAGTTGGTGGCTATTTCTTCTATTACAGTTAATTTATTATTAATAATAGCATAATTTTCTCCCAGCTGCAGGGTACCTGCAAATACATTCAGAAAGCATTGCTCTTCACAAGTGCAGCTATGAAAAAGCTTTTTGTAGCAATCTGCATTCATTTGATCTGGATAAGTTTTAATATGTCAGGCCAAAGATGTTTTACACTTCATCCAAAATTGCATATATTGAGTTTACTTTGCTAAATTTTGATCTGATGTTTAATATTTCTAACACATAACTATAAAAGTGACGGCTAACATGTATTATCCACAAATATTCATTTTGGTAGAGTAATACGTTTTTCAGGTAGCAAATAAACTCGTAAATTTCATACCCAAAGCCCGACAAACACCAATAATGCATGAGGGAAAGGGATAAACGGAAAACAACGTGCTCAGCTCTGTTTGGTTTATTCTCATCTCACGTTTCTCTGCCTGCCTGGAGTCACAGATTAGTGCTTGCACGAGTAGGCTAGACTCAAGGCAGGCTGAGAGGAATGACTGACCCATTGAAAGATGTCATCTGTGACCTATATTTTTAGATGTTTTGATGTCCATACTATGACAGCGAGCCTGCATTTTTCACTTGTTTGAATGAGAAATTACAGTAAAAGTAGAAAAGTTTCAGTTTGGGAATTCTGCCAATACAGCCTAATCCTTCAGTTGTGGGTAGGAAATACCTTTGGCACAGAGCTGCCATAGAACAATAATTGTATACTTTCATATATATCTATATATTCATGGCAAAGAAGTTAGAAAGGACGAGAAATCTGGTCATTTTTAACTGTTAAAATGGTCAAATGCTCATAACATATTCATATCTACTCAAAAAAGCAGAACCAATAGCCAGCACCAAGCTGAAAAAAATCCACCTCCTTTTTTGTTTCTGAATTTCCACATGAGTTCCCTCTAAAGCTTTGAAGATATCTAGACTTAGACCTTTTTAAGGCATTAAGTGGTGGAATTGCTTCCATTCTGTGGAATTGGCAGATTTTAACTAAATTTCAGCTGAGTATCCCAACAGAAAGTATATAGACAGAGGTTTATATTGGAACTGTTGAAAGCTTGACCAGAGTCTGGAATAACCTTTTCACTCTAATTCAAATGCCAGTGGATATAAGGTGCTTAAGATGATATGCCAAGTTCAGGTTTAGCCAACTTTCCTCTTTGTGAACATTGATCTATTGAATAGCTCAAAATAATTCAAGTGTTTCCTTAGAGCCATCATTTTATCTGTGTGCATCTTGCTAAAAAGCGCCCTGCTCCTAGGAACCCTTCTTTATTACCTCAAACAGGGAATACTTAAATAGCTTTAACTATACATATAAATACCTCAAAATAATTTAATAGCTTTGCTGAAATATTGCAGGCCTACAAACATGATTAAAATAGATATGCATTATTTCCGACTTGTCTGTCAAATGATTTTGAGCTCCAAGTCTTTAGATAATGTTGTCAACAAACCTTCCACATGACTACTAAAAAGCAGCATGCCACACAGGTTATTAATTGACAGCTTTAACGGTTGGCGAGGTCATTCATAAACACAAGTCAAACAGACATGTGAGTCTTCAGGTGTACATGCAATGTGTTGTGTAGAGTGGAAGGCAGGGCATTTGACTGTCTGTATTTAAGCTCATGAGAAGTAAGGCAGAGAGGGCTGTGTCTGCTGGATATGAGTCTATCATGAGTCAACAAATCCACCCACACGTGATGGTGCAGGGATTATCAAAACATTGAGCTCGGCCTGGAACTTGTGCAGCAGAAAGTTTTGACCTTTTCTCTAACAGTGGGCAAAAGGCAAGGCAAAGGAAAGGCAAGGCAAATTTATTTGTATAGCACAATTCAGTACAAAAAAATGCAAAGTGCTTTACATGATTAAAGTATAGGAAAATAAAACAGAATCAAAGCAAGTAGGAAAAAAAATTAAATAAAAAATGTAGCAACAAAAAAGAACATTAAAAACAGTTGGACTAAAGAAAATAAAAAAGTTGAACTAATGATGTTTCAGTAGAACTGTTTAACTAGAACAGTCAAAGGCAATCCTAAACACATTTTTAGTCTTGATTTAAAGGAAATCAGGCTTTTACAGTTTTCTGGAAGTTTGTTCCAGATAAGTGGGAACTAAAAGCTGCTTCTCCAAAAGAAGCACTGACTTTACTTTGTCAAGTGTTGAATGAAGGAATGCCATCTAACTGTCCAAGAACATTATGTTTGCCTTTGAATTGATCATATCAAACCTCCTATGCACAGAATAAAGTGCAACCAGCTGTTGTTCATACAGTTAACTCTTCTTCTTTGTATATTGCATTCCTAAACTTAGTTTGTGCACATAGTCCTCTGTGCCAACTTAAGCCTGCAGTTTGTTTATAAAAACAGATTCCGACTTCCGATCGGCATGTTTATACCCCTTTACACGGGACTGCGGATTTGATTCGGGCGGTGACCGTGTCAGGAGTCCATGCATGTGAGGCGGCGGTCAGGTGTCGTGCTGTTAGCTGACGCCGGGCACGGTGCCACGGGAGCGCGCGGCTATTATAAGAGCGGAGGAAGCAGCGGACCCCGCAACACGTGAGGTCGCTTCTCAGCTCATCTACAGCAGCTGACATGGAGGGAAAGAGAGAGTGACGGGAGATGCGAGGGGTGCATCGGATTTTAAGACAGTGTAGATGAATTATTGACCATTAGAAGCGTTTAGGTGGTGCATAAACCTACAGTCAAAGGGTTTGTCTGCCGTGTTGGCGAGCTGCCCTCAGTATTTTTAGAACCCACTTTATCCGCATGATCGCACCATTATCCTTCCTGCTATACCCAGGAAGCGACACAAAAACACATTTGATCTTAAAAAAAATCCTTTGCAGTATTGCATCATATTAAATCCACCAAATAGATAGGAGCTAAACCTACAAATGGGGGTAGATAGATAGATAGATAGATAGATAGATAGATAGATAGATAGATAGATAGATAGATAGATAGATAGATAGATAGATAGATAGATAGATAGATAGATAGATAGATAGATAGATAGATTTAATATTTGGAAAAGCACATTATTTCACACAAATCCCATTCCAAAATATTGTCATTTGGACAACTGAACAGTGAACAGTAGCCAGAATTAAAAAAAAGAATTTTCAGATTTTAAATGACATAAAAAAAAAGTTTAGATGGATTATCAAACTACGCATCTGATATTTTCAACTCAAGGCAGAAAGGGAGCACTTGGTTGACTCCGATCCATTTTCAAAATCGTGCCTCAACTCCATTCCTATCCAACAATCTTTAATCGTTTCCTATATTCAGTTTGTAAACAAAGATGACCCAAAAAATATTGAAGATATTTCCATTTTTACTTTTCTGTAAAAATCAAACAATGAAGTGCAAAGTTGGATGTAACTGTAATCATAAACCTAAGGTTTTAGTGACTATGATGTTTAATGTCCCTCATTTCTCTTTGCAGGAGGTGGTGTCATCCTGTATGCAGGATCATCAGGAAGTGCCAGTCCAAGCCCTGGCAGCCCTTCCAGTGGGTACCAAACACAGTCCCCCTCATCACACTCCCAGCCTTCATCTCCAGAAGAGATTACCTTCACAGAGATCGGGGCGCTCAAACAGGGGAGGGAAACTGGGGGCAGCACCCCAACCTCCAAACTGGTGTTCCAGTTCCCAGATGTCTACAGTGCTTCCCCATCCACAGCTGTTCAACAGCAACCCTACACACATCCCATTGCAGGAAAGAGGCCCTGCGGATTTGCAGGAACCTTTACCAGTCAGTTGTTTTTTTTTCTCCCTTTTTATATCCAACTATTTATATACATACATCTATTCTCCCTTTTGAGAAGAAAAAAAAAATAGTTATCTAATTATTATTGTTTCCATCCCCAGAAACTGGTGGAATGGTCCTGCTCTGTAAAGTTTGTGGAGACATTGCATCTGGTTTCCACTATGGCGTGCATGCATGTGAGGGCTGCAAGGTGAGACACTCAAAAGAAAGAGATGCTGGCAGTTTTTAAAAGTGTTCAAATTTCCTTAACTCTTGCACCCTTGTTTGTGTGTCAGGGCTTTTTTCGACGCAGCATCCAGCAGAATATCAACTACAAGATGTGCGTCAAAAATGAGAACTGTCTGATCATGCGCATGAACCGTAACAGATGCCAGCACTGTCGTTTCAAGAAATGCATCTCTGTCGGCATGTCAAGAGATGGTGAGACGTCCTGATGTATTTCTGTTTAATGAGTTAAAACCTTGTGCAATGCTGCCAAAATGTCACAGTGTTCTGATTAGCCAAGGCAGCAGAGAAATGGACAGCCAGAAAGAAATTCAGTGCTCATACTGTATGTAGGTCTGATAGAAAGGAGGTTTTTAGGTCATCATGCCAGTAGCTCAGTTACTTTCTCATTAGAGGACCTGCACCTGTCTTTCACTTCTATTTTGTCACCACAATGCCACAAATCACCTGGCTTTGTATCACTCTAATAAGTTTCTGAGTGTCTTTTTGCTGCCCTCTGCAGCATCCTCCCACAACACATTTACCTTAATACCCCCCCCCCCCCCCTTTATGTTCCGACACTGTTCCCTCAGCTCTCCTACACTCCCGCTCGGACAGTGATTTATGAGAAAAGGAGCCCTGAAGTCCCTCAAGCCATCTATCATCTGAAAAACTGCAGCAAACACAAGAATTATTTTGGGTAATTGGAACAGGGTCAGCTTGATTATGTTGTGTATGTACGCACATCTCGCTGCTGATAATAGGGAGCAAAGCAGCAATTAAGCAAAGCATGCAGAAAACATTGTTTGGACAGGCTTCCTCTGGCATGGCTCTACTTTCACCTGGTTTTACCTCAGAAAGCTGAGACTTGATTGATCACCTATCGTCCCACATTAAAAGAACCGTTTGGTTGACCTAGAAAAACAATAAAGATTTGTCCCCACAGTCTACTCACACATCGTGACCTACTTGTGTAGTGTAGTTTGCCTGTGTTCTTCCTCTCAGTATGGCTTCTGCTTATCTCCATCCTCCACCACTCTGCATTGCCTAATCTAGTAAAGAGGTTAGTGTTATTTCTGCATGTGCTTGACACTTCTGGTGCAGAGAGAAAATTAGGCGATAACACTGCAGCTCCACAAGAAGGCAGTCAGGCCGACCCCTCTACGGGGGAACATTTTAGAAAATGTTCAGGACCACAACCTAGAAACCCCTTTTTGCTCTGTTTCAACCATTACGAAAACAGGAAAACCACATGCAACTGCCTGCAGCCCACAATAAATAGTACACCCTGATTTCACACCAGCAGGCAGCTGTGCGAATTAGACTCTGCAATAAGCAAATGTTCAAAGTCTTTTTTTAGGCTGGCACACTTTTTGTTCCTCTAAGTGGAGCATCATATTTAGAAAAGCAGCTCATTAGTCTGACTTTGGCTGTTTTGAAACATAATAAAAGGGGATTAATCTCACATCGTGTGCTTCCTCATCATAAGTTCCTGCAGGCGACAGCAAGCTGGATGCATATTTGCTAAATGCGGCTTTGCTCTTTGCGGCGCATCTGACCTAAAACATCATCAGTATATTTCAGAAAGTTCCTCAAGTTCTACACAAGGAATGACATTAGTTTGTATTAAAATCATTGTTGCCTGATCGCACTTAACTGTCATCCTGCATTAAGAAGAGCTGTCCTTAACTGGATTTCAGTGCTGCATTCAACACAGCCGATTGTATCATACTGACTGGTGGAAAAAGTGGGTGTGTATATATATGTATATATATATATATATATATATATATATATATATATATATATATATATATATATATATATATATATATATATATATATGTGTATATATATATATATATATATATATGTATATATGTATATATGTATATATGTATATATATATATATATATATATATATATATATATATATATATATATATATATATATATATATATATATATATATATATACATACATTTAATCTTTTTACAACTCCTCTATGCTGAGTACTCTTACCATACCTAAGCTGAAGACTTTTGTAGTTGTGTCAACACATGGAGTTGTCACAAAGGAGTTGTGACAACACAACTTCTTTGCACTCACTGAGTTGGTGTGTCCGAGATATTGATAAAAGCAGAAAAGAAAAGTCATATATGTGGTCCTGAAAGTCTAAGGTTTTTTACTATAATTTAAAAACACACAAGAGACTACAAAGGAGCCACTGTACCGTCTTCAGATCACTGTACTGGCTCAATTTTTAAGAAAGATACAATTGATTTATTGGTTCATAATCCCCCGACCGAACTGTTGATGGCCTTACCACAGGGACAATATAGAGGATTTTAGTTCATCAGACACAATGACTCCAAGATCAGAATTTAAATAGAGGAGGCAGCGAATCTGAGCTAAAAAATTAATTATTTATTGCAGCCTTCTCATAAAGGTTCAATATTACTTAAACGTTTTAATTTTACCATGCTTTGCATTTTGGCTATTTGAATTAAATTAGTATCTTTTAGTGTTTGCCTCTCTTTACTTGGAGCTTAAATACTTTTTTTCCAACATGTTTTTTGTTTCTTAAGTGAATATCTGTACCTCTGTTCCACGTAAAGCACTTGGTGTTGGGATGATGCCTTGCCTTGCCTTGGTTGCAGAAGTCTTTGAAGTTGCTCCAGTTTTAGCTCTCCTTGCCTTATCAAACATAATCTTGTGGGTACTCACAGACATGCAGTCCCTCACACTCTCTTTTTCACTTTCAACATTTTGCAGTCTTTCATGTCAACCTTTTTCACGTTATCTTTGCTCTCTCCTTGACTCATATGCAAACTTGAAACCTACCTTTCCCCCCCAATTTTTGTTCCTCTGCCACCTTCATATCATTGACATCATGCTCATGTTGCCCCACTGCCCTACTTGCAGTTGCAAGAGAGGGAGGACTGGAAGAAGAGAACAGGGCTGGATGGAGAGAAGGATGAGGGAGATGGCAGCAGGGAGACTATAAATAGCCTCTCTCCAGCTGATGGGTTCAGGAGAAGGGGGGGAAGAAGGCAGAGATTTAACTCAAAATTTGCAGAAATCTTGTATGATTTTTGAGACCCCAAAGGTCTCAAAAATCATATATTTCTCTTGCAGTCTGTTTCCTTAACTCTTCCTAATAGGTGTAATGCACATGCCTCCTCTTTCCGGAGCTCTTGATTCGTTATGATTTTCATTGTTTTGTTTGTTTAAATTTAGACGTATTTGATCCTTACAAAGACTGCTGAAAAATTGACTTTTGTGATTAAAAACAAATATGAAATAACTTCAGATATAAATAAAATGATAAAATGTGCCAAGCCTGAGTTTTAATGTTTCTCCTTCATATTCATGTCATCCTTAGCTGTCCGTTTTGGCCGCATTCCTAAACGGGAGAAGCAGAGACTCCTTGATGAGATGCAGAGCTACATGAACAGCCTGAATGAGTCAGCTCCCATGGATATGGACTCTCCCATTATGGAGAGTACCAACAGCACAGATGACTGCAGCTCAAAAGAGGCCATTGGGACAATATCCAGAGCCTATCGTGACATCTTCACCACCAACAACAGCCATGAAAGATCCTCCAACAGGGCCAGCATTTCCGCTTCCAACAGCAGCAGCAACAACAACAACAATGCTTCAACCTTTCCTCGAGATGGTAGTTTCCAAGCACAGTCTCATCCCAGTTCCACCCAGAGTTATCAGTCCTGCCCCGTTTCACACACAGCTATGTGTCCTGTCACCTCTAATGAAAACCAACCTGTGTTTCACAAAGTGGACAACAATCAGTTTTCCTATTTAGTGTCAACAAATCAGAATCAAAGCCAATCGAATGCTGCAATGAGGCAAAGGGTCAGCCCCACCAATCATAGCAGTTTTCCCACTGGAGAAGTTGCCCAAAATGCAGCCTCCTGTCCATGGAAATTAGCACAAGGAGCAAAAGTGCTGGTAGGTGTGATAAAATAAAAAAGTATTGCTAATAGTTCTCTTATTTGACAAGCAGTTGATGGTTTTGTGCATACTTCTGTTTCTCCCCCAGGCCTGTCCCCTCAATGCGTGCCCTGTATCAGGAGCAGAGCGAACGAGTCAGGAGATATGGGAGTCCTTTTCTCAGTGTTTCACCCCTGCTGTGAAGGAGGTGGTGGAGTTTGCCAAGGGCATTCCTGGATTCCAAGAGCTAAGCCAACAGGACCAGGTCATGCTGTTAAAGTCCGGAACCTTCCAGGTAATCTCACCAATATGATTTGTTTGAAACTTTCCACACAGTGAGTGATTGCAAATCATATATTACTCTATATCCACTGATGTATTTTCTCTGTGTGTATTTGTGTGTTTAGGTACTCATGGTGAGGTTTTGCACGTTGTTCAATGCCGAGCAGCGTACAGTAACTTTCTTAAATGGTCAAACGTACCCCCTGTCAACTTTGCGAGTCTTGGGCATGGGGTCTCTTCTGGATGCAATGTTTGAATTCAGTGAGAAGCTGGACTCCCTGGGGCTGGAGCCTGATGAAATGGCTCTGTTCATGGCTGTGGTTCTGGTTTCTGCAGGTAATAGAAAAAAATTTTTTTTACATTACCTTTCAAAAGTCATCATATTCTTTACAGTTTTCTAACATTATAAATAAAACAAACATTACATTTCTTTCTTTGGGAGTCTATTTAAAAGAGTAATGTAAACCTACTCTAATCTGGTACACCTTATCCATTATCAGTGCAACCAAATATCTTCAGATGCTGCCTAATTAGCATCTGATTAGTCTAGCTATGAGTGATTTAATTTCACATCTAGTTTGATGGTAAAGATTAGTGAGCAGAAAGCCCAATAAACCCAAGAGAAACACTAAACAGATCAGGGGTAAAGGGGAAACTCACTTAATTACAATGCCCACTGTAACATATGGTGGTGGCAGCGTAATGCTGTGGTATGCTTTTCATCAGTAGTACAATAGTAAAATAATAGTGCTATAGAGGCTGATTGTGTTTGATGGGAAGATTGGTGGAGCTAAATACAGAGTTAACTGGATGAGGACTTGTTAGAAGCTGCAAAACACAGGAACATCAACTGGAGGTAATCTCTTCAGTAGAACTAGTACTCTAAATACAAGAGTTAGAGTCTCTCAGGAAATGGTTTGATCACCTCCTTTTTACATAATGTCCCATTCAAAGTCCAGTAAAAAAAAAATCTCCAGATGTGCAAAGCTGTGCAAAGATAGTCCAAACACTTGCACACTGAGATATGATTTGTGAGAAAGGGATAAATAATATTAATAATTAAACCATTTATCACTCTCAGCTTTTACTGTTTACACTGCTATGTGATGGTCCATAGTATTTAATCCAAATAAGATAAACATCAGTGAGTGAAAATTGACAAAAATGTGAAAACAATAAAAAGTGCTGAATATTTTTTTCAAAGTATTGAGTATGCTCCAGATCAGTAAGAAATTGCTTCAGAACAATTAAGGCTATTGATTAAGTACCTATCAGCTCACACTGTGAACCTGTGTATCCTGCAGACCGTTCTGGGATCTCAGACATGAGAGCTGTGGAGCAGCTTCAGGAGGGTCTGATCCGCGCCCTCCGATCACTGATCGGTCGCCGACGCCCAGACGACTCGGCCCTCTTCCCCAAACTCCTGCTGCGCTTGCCAGACCTGCGAACCCTCAACAACCTGCACTCCGACAAACTGCTGGCCTTTCGAATTGACCCATGAGGAGGAGACTGGTTTCATGTGGAATAAAGCAAAGACATTGAAATACAGACTTTATGAAGACAGGACTTCCTTTAAAAGCGAGAGACAAGATGCGGTGCAATATGAAGAATGTGCAAAAAAGAACAATTGAGGGGGGGGACCTATTTCCAACTCATGTTTAATACATATGCAATGTTTTTAAGATAAAAAGATACACATCCATAAAACTCGTGTACATAAATCACTGTTATCTCCAGAAAAATCTTAATTAATAGAGTTACTTTTTCAATCTTAGACAGATCTTTTGTGTATTTGCTCATTATATCAAGCTTTAGAAGAAATTCGGTCAAGTTCACTTGATCTATTTAAGTTCACAAAGTATCACTGGACTATGAGTAACCAGCAGCTAGAGGATGAAAATAGATGAACAACATGGTAAATAATTAGGGACCACTGGTGGTAAATGATCAGATCTTAGTCATATTTAGAAGAAAGGGAAGCTGTACATAAACTATAGTGAAGCCACAACTGTTAAGTTAATTAGTGATTTCTGTTTCATAAACATACCATCAGAATTAAGACTTCTGTGCTTAATGTGTCACTTTTGTACAACAGGATGCATTCTGTCCTGTTTTCCACCAGAGCTTGTGCTGAAATACATCAGTGGCTTTTGAATTATTTCAGATTAACTTTCTGTCTGGATCATCGTACTTTTATCACATATGAACCAATGGAGACACTCCCTGCACAGTGAACCTTAAAACTTCTTTGTTCATTTCTGTCACTTTGTAAATATTATGTTACCCTATTATGTATGTATAATATGCATGAGAGATTTGAAGGATAGAGTTTGGTATAAAGAAGAATGTATTCTGCCTTCCTGTACTCAGCGAGGGCTCTGGCTATACGCTGAAGGGGTAAAGCACAGAGGACTGTGTTGAAGGGGATTCTGAGATGTCTTGGACACACTTCCACATATTATAACTAACCAGCATAATCCTTGATATTACCAGCACTTAAAGCTCATGAACCCATCCTCTGCCCCCCAATGTTTGTCATACAAACAAAAGAGATATTTTTTGGCTGAAGGATCTAATCCGATCTTCTCACTGCTTGTTTGATTATGGCTAATATGCACACCTTGTACATTTTGTAAACTTTCTTTTTTTTTTCCTCCTGAATAGAAGTATACAATGATATAAAACTCAAATTGTGCATCATTCTGTTTCTGTGTCCTTTATTGCATCTGTTTGGCAAAATGTCGTCCAGAATTTTTTTTTTTTTCAAATTCTGGGTGTTTCACTTAATTAGTGAACATATGTAAGCTGAGGCTGACGTCTAAAGCTTTCACTATGATCATAACAGAAAATGAAGGTTTCCTGATTCAGCGACGACGAAATCAAAATAGAGTTACGTTTCAGAACAAATAGATGCTTGTAATGATGAGAACAAAATAAAGCAATCTTATATTAAGATAGATTAAAATACGAATAAATAAAGTAATGATGAAGTAAAGCAAAGTAAAATGAAGTATAGTTAATGTAAACAAAAGGCGAGCAAAGTTAAGCAATACAAGGTATAAACACAAACAGGTTAAGCTGGTGAAAAAAATAGCCAAAAGTTAAATAAAATAGCCAAAAAAGTTAAGCCTAGGAAAAAAATTATAAAAAATAAATTTTGTGAAATGAATAACACAAACTTTAATGATAAATTAGAGGGGAAAAAATACTGCAATGAATAAAGTGGAATCATGTGAAATAAAATAAAACTATATTGTGAACATTCCTTTGGTTTCTCTTCATATACAAGACAATCTTGGGCTAGAAACCTCTCTACTTGTCATCCCTTCTTTATGGTACTAGAACACTTTGAAAAAGATCAAGTAACATAATAAAGTTCAGCTCTTCTGCAACACCCTTCACTCTTGCACTAAACCCTTTGTCTTTGCTGCAGCACAGATCTGGAACACACTCCAGAACACCCTCAAACTTCCAGCTCTGATCCCTATCTCCACATTAAAGCAGAACATTCAAAGCACTAGAGTTGACTCATTCCTGCTGATAACCTTCTAAATTCAACCTTAGCACATTTTTCACTTCTATTAGAAGTTGAATCTAATGTAATCTAATCTATTTTTATTTATATCTATTTTTTTAATGTAAATGTTGTGCTATGTTATATGTACTGTATAATTTTATTCATTCATCCAGGCTCTTTGCCAGGTCATGCTTGTAAATGAAAACTGGCTCTAAAAAAGTTTACCTGGATAAATAGAGGTTAAATGAAAACAAAGATAATTAATTCAAGTTTTATAACAAGAAGTGTTTGCCAGTTTGCAATAAACTGAATTTCAGATTACAACTAACATTCATTAAACTTTAATCATATCATGTAAAAATACTTCAAACTGGAAAGTTTTATATCACTAACAACAGATTATTACCACAGTGGTTTCAAAACAATCTGTTTTATATTTGTACTTATCAAGTGAAAGTTTTTCAACATATTCAAAATAGTTTAAGTTTTATAAAGAAAAATATTTATTGATGCCATCAAGTTTGAATACAGCTTAATAGCAGAGGTTCTTTCATAAACTACTGTAACCTAACTCACAGCTTTAAGTCACAGACTGTGAGCAAATGCAGGAAATGAAAAACCACTACCCTGTAGTCGTTGAGATATATAACAACTGAGGCCACAAAGGTACTCCGAGTTACTCTGAAATGAGTCTTTCACATTGACTTTCTTATCATTCATGAGTAATTTTCAGATAAGTTTCTCTATGCAGCAATCTGCATGCCTAACCTATCAGGGGAAAGTTCTTAAGAACAAATCTTTCTATCCCTTAACTTCATGTGTTGCTTGAGAATAAGCATGTTCTAAGGACGGAAAAGATCCAAATAAAACTCTTTCCTTTTTAATAGAAGGTTCCTTGTGGAAATGAAAAACATTATATCCAAGCATTAACTCTGGAAATATTTTTTTAAGTGGTAGTTATGTCATGATATGGGCAAATGTTGTCTCTAGATTAAAAGATGTCTCTAGATTAAGCTTTACCCTTATAATTTTCTTCATTTTTAAATCACACAATGTTTCAGATCATTAAACCAAAAAATATTATATACATGCATTGAACACAAATCATTTCTTATAATCATTTTATTTTAATGGTTACATAACTAACAATTATATAGTTTAATATAAATGATTAATATAGATTAATCTAGAATAGAATAGAAAATCCCTTTATTGTCCCACAATGGAGAATGTTCAGGTTTTTATATGTTTAAAATATACATACTTAAACGATATTAGAAATAATATTACTGACCCATTTTCTAACTAATTATAATATGTATGAGAGAGAAAAAATAGTCATGGTTTATACCACGTGACGGTTTAAATTCATCAGTGAACATTTGAGCTAGGAGCGCCATCTGCTGGCGAAATATTATATAGGGATCCAGGAAGAGGATGTGTTTGCTAATTTACACATGCTACAATCCTAGTCTCTCTTTTTATCTCAGTGTTATTATTTATTGTATCACACATTTAACATGGGATCGATGTTAACCGATACGGTAAGATACACTGGACGCCCCAGTTTATATACTAAAAGTAATTATCTTTCTGCTTTAAAAACATTCGCCTTTATGTTGGTGGTAGCATGTTAGCTTCCATGCTAACGACAGTTACATGAACTGTTCGCGTTCGATTCAATGTAAACGAGTTCAGCTTTATATTTTAGTGCAACTAATATTTCCTAACTGTTGTGTTTTGCAGAGAAAATCAGAGTAGAAGTGGGTGATGAATGATAACATAGTTTTACTCAGTTGTACACATTTCTGTTTGTGTTTATTTCCAGGTCCAGCAGTACAGGAGAAAAATAATTGTGATCACAATTTAAACTCGGTTTTGTCTCTAACTGGCTGCCATTCTGATCCGACATGTTGGTGACCGCATATTTTGCCATAATTGTCCTGCTGGCTCTGTGTGTTGGCCTGGAGTTCACAGCCCGCCGCCTCACCCCCCCTCAGTCCACCCCCACTGCTGTGGCCAACCCGGCTTTCCGTCGTTTCCAGAGTATATTTCTACGGGCATACCTCCTGGCCCTGTGGGCAGACTGGCTCCAGGGTCCCTACCTCTACAAACTCTACCGTCATTACAGCTTCTTGGAATCTCAAATAGCTATTTTATATGTGTGCGGACTGGCCTCCTGTGTCCTCTTTGCTCCTTTTTCAGGCTGGCTCCCTCAAGCTCTGGGCCGCAGACTGACATGTCTGCTCTTCTGTGTGTCCTACTCCGCCTGCTGTCTCACCAAGCTGTCCAGGGACTACTTTGTTTTAATTGTGGGTCGCATCCTTGGGGGGCTGTCCACATCCCTGCTTGCCACCACCTTTGAATCCTGGTATGTGCACAGACATGTAGAGGTCCACGACTTTCCTAAAGAATGGATCCCCAGCACCTTTAATAAAGTTGCCACCTGGAACCATGGCCTGGCCGTGGGTGCGGGGCTTGTGGCTAACTTGCTGGCTGAGTGGCTGCACCTTGGACCAGTAGCTCCCTTCCTGCTGGCTGTACCCTGCTTGGGCTGCTGCGGTTGGGTGGTACTAACAGACTGGGGTAAGGAGGAAGCGGAAGGAGGTGAAGGAGAGAAACAAACAATGATACATGGCTCTGCAAATGGAGGTGTTGCTCGTTTGTCTGCTAAAGAGCGATTCTCACGCAGCTGCCATGACGGACTGCGCTGCTTGCTGTCGGACAAGAGGGTCCTGCTCTTAGGTGGAGTGCAGGCGCTGTTTGAAAGTGTCCTCTACATATTTGTTTTTTTGTGGACTCCGGTTCTTGACCCTCATGGTCCCCCTCTAGGAATCGTCTTCTCCTGCCTCATGGCTGCCAGTATGGTCGGCTCTCTGCTGTACCGCTTAGCCACTTCAACTCGTTATCATCTGCAGCCTGGTCAGGTGCTCTGCCTTGCCATCCTGATGGCCTTCTTCTCATTTTTCATGCTAACCTTTTCTACCGTGCCAGGGCAGCCGAGGCCTCATGATTCCTTCCTAGCCTTCCTGCTGCTGGAGCTGGCTGGTGGACTTTACTTCCCTGCAGTCAGCTTCCTACAGCGAAGAGTAATCCCAGAGGAGAAACGGGCCGGTGTCCTGGCCTGGTTCCGACTACCGCTGCATCTGCTTGCCTGCCTAGGACTGCTGGCACTCCACGGGGAAGTCTCTGGGACAGGAGGTGGAGAGGGCGGCGGTGGCACCAGACACATGTTCGGAGGCTGCGCCGCCATGATGCTGGCAGCTCTGATGGCTGTCATCAGTCTTTTCACCCTGAGCAGGAATGACTCAGACCTCAGACTGGAGGGATGCAGAGGGGAGGGGGAGATGGAGTGAAGCTGCAGATCCATTAAAGAAATAACTGATAAAATATTTTATCTCTGTCGGACTTGACTGGAATAAACTTGTGTTTATATTTGCCAATAAAAGATATCAACAAGGATGTTCAGTAAATTTAAGCTTAGGTTTTTGTCTTTGCTTGTTATTACTTTTTGGGTTATGAAGCTTTAATGCATCCTGTTGTACAGGGTTTGAGTGTTTCTACAACAAATTTCAGATCAGTTATACGTAGCTCCATATGTCCATCTTTATGAAGCAAACAGTTTTAAATAAAGGTCAGAGCCTTCATTATGGTCAGCAACATAAAAGCTTTACAAAAAAAAAAAATGGCCAAAGGTAATGGTGGTCTATGTAACCCAGTATGCCTTTGCCATTTCATTTGGATCTGTTTGTAATTTATTTATATTTTCTTAATGTGTTTCTGTTCTTTGTTTTTTTTTTTTTTTTTTTTTTTTTTTATAAAAGTACACATGTTGGCTATAAGAAACATGTCTTTGTTTTATTTGGCTATGATTTTCTGGGTAACTTGTCTTTGATCTGTTCAGTTAAGTTACATTGCATTGAAATGTATTAAAAAATTAACCCTTGACATTTCTTAAAACTGTATTTTTAAATTGGGATTTTACCAAATAAAAGTATCACATAGTTGTGAAGTGGTGTGCAAGAATAAATGGCCTTCAACATATTTATAAAATAAAACTGAGAGGTCTGGTAAAAGATTTTATTCAGCATCCTCCAATATTTTCTATAATCACATTTTGTAATAATTACAGCTGCAGGTCTTTTTTCCATGTACATTTTTATCTAGAAGCCGAAATATTTCCCTGTTTTACTTTGCAAAAGAAATCCACGTTCATTCATATTGAATGGAAATTATTTTTGAAGAAAGATTTTGTGATTCTGACTGTATGTTTTGCTGTATATGTGGGTCGTTTTGGAAGGGGAAGTCCTTCACATTCTTTAACAGGTTTTCCTCCATGATTGCCCCTATATTACTCCAAATCAAACCATCTCTCTTATGCTTTATCTTTACTAAAGAGAACCTTTTAGCATCATGCAGCCATTAAGTTATAGGAAGGGTGTGTTCGGGGAAATGTACACTGTTTGTCAGGCATACTGTTTATTTGCATCTGGGTCTGCTAAAGATAGTCTCTGTGTATGCACCTTGATGCTCTATCTCTCCAGTTCTTTTCCCTGAAAAGAGATCACTCGGAACAAACTCTTTAAATAACACTTCATAACTTATATGTATTAAATAACCAGGAGACATGACAACAGATTCTGAAATTATAATCTTACTCAGATTAGAGAAATTTCTTAGAGTTTACAGAAGGCAGCTGCTCACCTCTAAGGAAGTGGCCCCGATTAACAGTTAAAAAGGCATTTTATACATCTCCAGTCTGCCAAATCATCTTATTTTACATCATACAGATGATGAGACATCCATGGCTCCAGCCTTATCAAAATATTACACTTTGTTCTTAGCTGAAAGAGGCCGCTTTCATTCCATTTCCAAATCTTTGCCACATACTGAATGACGATTATAACTATATCCAGACAGAGGAACTGTCTTAATTAGATTAAAACGTCAGTTCTGATGGGCAACAGGAAGCCAATACCAAGGTGTAATAAACTCACACATCTTCAATGATAATTTTCCTAACAGATCAGACAGTTTATATCAGGGATTACACACGGCTCATTAGAAGTCAGACTGATTATAATGTTGATCTAAGGGCACGCATCATCCCTTTTAACCATTGTGTATGTTTTAGTAACTATTGGAACAGGCAATTTTCCCTTGGAGTCAGCAAAAACTGAATCCAATCCTGTCGACAGATTCTCCCACTTGAGCTGTAGAGCTCTGCAGCTCCTCCAGAGTTACCACAACCCTTTTGGCTGTTTCTCTGATTGATTTCTCTTGGTGCTCTGACTCCCCATCCTTTTGGCAGACGGCCATGCCTGTTTATAAGTTTTGTTTTGTTCTTTTTATCCCCCCACTTTTTCCATTTTTAGACGATGGATACAGACTGCTATAAGAGATGTTCAGGCAGCTGGACTTATATTTCTCATAAATATCATGTATTTTTTCCTTCACCTTTAAAATAATTTGTAATTTCTGTTGGTCTTGCAGAAAACAAACACAAAATACACTACAGAATGTGATAAAAAAAAATGTTATCCAACTGATCTAGAACTTTCCTAACATGTTTGGGCTCTGTAGCAGCTCCCCATCCCAGCTCTGCCTCACACCATGTTTCTAGATTTCTCTAGACTTGAGAACCTCTAAACGCATCACGCAGATCTCATGACGTGCGGGCTCTCCCCGCGTTCTGCGGGGCTGTGGTACAGTCCCAGCTCTCTCCTATGGAGCAGCTTCCTCTGGATGCTGCTAGAACATCCCTCCGTGGGTGTGGGAGGGGCATCCGCGCAAGTGGAAACTGCGATGTTTTTGGTTACATCAGTGCGCAGCTTTCTGTCTCATCAGGCATCACGGCGCTTTTTAAGTCCTACCTCTGGTCTCCAAGCTGTTAGTCCTCTGCTGAATTGAAGAGGTGAAACATCAAGGAAAGAGACACCAGATCCTCATCAGCTGATCGGGAAGGAGACTAATTCAATCTGCTGAAGGAGTAGTAAAGACTGACACCATGACACAGGGCAAGGTATGAATGAGACTTTGCTTTCAATAACACAAAATCATTGTGCATTTTTTTTAAATGTTTTTTTAATTTCTCAAATGTCGCTAATCTTTTAATGTCATTCATGCAGTGAATTAATCAATAGTACGTTACTATTCATTGTTACTAACAATGAATGAATCCTGCTTTTATTGAAGTTTGCTGTCCTGAATGAAATGCGTCATTGGTCAGTCTTTCCATCATGTGGCCCCCTACATCTTTCCAGAGCCCTGATTGTTTGTGTTACCCTGTTATTTCTCTCATACCAGACGATATAGTAAATTATTTAAAAATAATAACAACTAAATAATAATAATAAAAAAGATGGTTTTAATTTTATGTTTCAATGAAAACTTCAAAGGCTAAATAGACAGTTTCGCAGTTTAAAGCTTTAAGAACAAAAAGTTGGTTTGTAAAAATGACAAAAAAAATGTTTGTTATAAAAACGTTTTTATATTTCCTTTCAAGCCCACCGTTTTACCTTTTTTGTGATTGCAAAAAAGGAATAATGTATTTTCAATCACTATTTGATGCAAAATTTAAGGTACCCCATAATTATAACCTGTAAGTGACAGAATTGACAAGATTGAAATATGTGTAGTACCACTAGTTGCCTCTAGGTGGCAATAGCGATCTTTGTTGTAGGTAATTTCTGAGTTGGAAGGTCTGGCACGTCAGGCACGTTCAGGAAGCAAGCCAGCGGGTGTTTGATGTGACGGAGCTTCACCTTTTCTGACCGCAGTTTTAGGTCTAAGGAATTAAGAACATGGATATCAGTTAAAAGAGTTAGTTTATAAGCATTTTTCATTTTTTGTACCGTTTTATTTTGCATTTTTTGGAGAAAATAAATCTTTTGAGTTTGAAACCAGAAACGCGAGTTGGAACGTGACTTCGTCAGACAACGTGGCTTCACGATAGTCAGAAAAGAGCTCCAAATGGATTAAGAAACCCAGTGGATTTCCTGAAGAGTGGATTCAGTCATCTACAAGCAAGTATTGACCTCAAGTTTGGATCTCCGTTCGAAGGAACAAGTAAGAAATGCGTCTGGATTTGCAAAAGGAGTTAGCCACACTCAGCTAAATTTGCATATTAGTGCTGTAAGCTAATGCTTGTTCTGAGGAATTTGGAAAGCTCTCGTAAGGAAAATTACCACATATGACGATTATTGGAATTGTGCTTGTGGAAAAGAGCGATATTTGAAGATTCAAAATGCATGAACAAAGTGATGCTGTTGTGCGTTCTAAGAGGACAGTAAGGCTGACTTCTAAAGGCATGGAACAAAAGCTTAGCATGACATTGGCTGAAAGGAAATCCAAGTTTGCACATCTCTGTCGAATAATGAAGGATATGGATGCTCTAATGGAAGATGTAAATAATGCTGGTACAGTTTCCCAGAAACTATCAACAGAGCTTACAGAGGTGTACGTGCAATTTTGCAGTCTGAATGATACAGCAAAAGAATGTATGTCGGAAGAGGATTTGATCAAACGACAACGTGACAACATGCAGATTAGAAACCTGCTTGAGGTTATGAAGCATCAGAACGATATCACTGAGCTGCTTGTGAAACAGCAAAGGTTGTCATGCTTACCATCAGTGGACATTCCTGTTTTTAGTGGTGACCCAACTGAATACAGATTTTTCACTAAAGCTTTTGAACATGGAATTGAGGACAGAACCTCCAGTAGTAAAGATCGTTTATACTTTCTGGAGCAGTACACAAGCGGTCAACCTAAAGTGTTTGTGCGAAGTTGCCAGCACATGCATCCTGAATTTGGGTTCAAAGAGGCCAAAAGGCTATTGCAACAGCATTATGGCAACGAATACACCATTGCTATGGCGTATGTGGAGAAGGCTTTGAAATGGCCTGTCTTGAAATCAGAAGATGGAGCATCATTGACAGAATTGGCTGTTTTCCTCACAAGCTGCCTTAATACAGTGGAAGGAATTGAGTTTAAAGAAGAAATGGACAGTCCAACTAACATGCGTGCAATAATTGCAAAACTACCTTTCAGGTTCAGAGAAAGATGGAGGGGATTCGCGTGTGACATCCAAGAGAAGACTGGTGTCAGAGCTAGGTTTGAAGATTTGGTGTGTTTTGTGGAGAGACAGGCACGAATAGCTACTGATCCATTATTTGGCAACATTCAAGAGCCTGTGAGTTCAAAGGACAAATGCATCACAAAACCTAGCAACCCACAAAGGTACAAAGAAAAGAAAAGCACATTTGTAACCTGTGCTGAATCCATGACTGAAGCTAAACAGTCAACAAGCAAGGCAAAGGTCTTGAGCTCCTCCATTGATAAATGTAATTTCTGTCAGAAAGAACACAAGCTAGAATTTTGCTAGTCAATTGTGCAGAAACCTCACAAAGAGAGGCTGGACTTTCTGAGGTCCAAAGGTTTATGCTTTGGTTGCCTGTCATCTGGGCATCTGAGCAAAACTTGTGAGCAGAGACTAACATGCAAGAAGTGCTCATTGAAACATCTTACTATTCTGCACATAGCTAGGAAGCCTACTGGCCAAACCGAGTATAACAAGACGGCGACTGACAGCAGTCCACCATCATTGGATGAGGAAACTTGTGTTTGCACTGGGGCCGGGGATGCAAAATGTGCTCTAGCTGTGGTTCCAGTGAAAGTTAAGTCTGAGAAAGGAACCCATGTTGTGCAGACCTACGCATTTTTAGATTCAGGCAGTTCAGCTTGTTTCTGTTCTGAAGACTTGATGCGTCATCTCAATGTGACTGGAAGAAAGACCAACATCTTACTGCGCACAATGGGACAAGACCTGTTAGCACACAGGTTGTCACAGGATTGGAGATTTGTGGATTGGAAGGTGATTCTTATGTGTCACTTCCCCAGGTGTATTCACAAAGGGAGATTCCTGTCAAGGAAGACTGCATTCCGAGACAAGAAGATGTGGATAAATGGCCACACCTGAAGGAAATCCGTATCCAGGATATTGAGGCTGGTGTGGGATTATTAATAGGAACCAATGTGCCAAAGGCTTTGGAGCCCTGGAAGGTTGTTAATAGCACGGGTAATGGGCCTTATGCTACGAGAACCGTCCTGGGGTGGGTTGTAAATGGCCCTCTGCAGAAGGAAAACCATAAGCAGAAAGATGAGAAATGGCCACAAGTATCAGTGAACAGAGTTTCTGTGGCATGTCTCGATGATCTCATTCATCGCCAGATGAAGCTTGACTTTCCTGAAGCTCAGCAAGCAGAGAAAATCGAAATGTCTGTAGAAGACAGACGATTCATGGATTCGGTGTCTAAGTCAGCACAATTGATCGACGGACACTTCAGCATTGGTCTTCCCCTGAAAGCGGTGGATGCAAAGTTTCCTAACAATCGCATGATGGCTGTGCAAAGGGCAGAGCATCTGCGAAGGAAGTTAAAGAGGAATGAGCAGTTCTGTCAGGATTATGTCAAGTTCATGAGTGACATGCTTGAGAAGGGCTATGCAGAGAAAATTCCAGAAGACGAGGTGCACAAAAAGGAAAATGCAGCAAGAACGTGGTACATCCCACATCATGGGGTCTACCACCCTACCAAGCATAAGATAAGGGTAGTATTTGATTGTGCAGCCAAGTTCCAGGGAATTTCTCTGAACTCACAGCTACTTCAAGGGCCAGACCTAACCAATTCATTGATTGGTGTTTTGATGAGGTTCAGGCAAGAACCAGTAGCCTTCATGTCAGATATAGAAGGCCTGTTCCATCAGGTACGGGTCCCTGCCAAGGACGTGAATCTTCTGAGATTCCTATGGTGGCCACAGGGGGACCACAGACAAGAATTGGAGGAACATAGGATGGTTGTGCACTTATTTGGGGCAACCTCATCCCCAAGTTGTGCCAACTATGCACTCAGGCAATGTGCTGAACACTTCCAAGATCAGTTCAGTGCAGAGGCATCCAAGACAGTGATGCGACACTTCTATGTCGATGACTGCCTGCGATCAGTTGCATCTGAAGATGAAGCAGTGGCACTGATACAGGAAGTAAGAGCTCTGTGTGCTTTGGGTGGATTTAGAGTAACCAAGTGGACCTCTAACAGTCGCAAAGTCCTGGCATCTGTTCCAGAAGAGGAAAGGGCCTCAGGTGTCAGAAATTTGGATTTGGACAAAGACTCTCTTCCTCTAGAAAGGGCCCTAGGAGTCCAGTGGTGCATTGAATCCGATGCTTTGAAGTTCAAAGTAACTATTCAGAGGAAAGTGCTCACAAGACGGGGTTTGTTGTCTATGGTTAGTTCCATCTACGATCCTCTAGGGATTCTCTCTCCCATAATCCTCCCAGTGAAAGGCATATTGCAGGAATTGTGTGAGGAAACATGGATGGGATGATGATATGCCAGAACCCCTAGTGAGGAAATGGGAACAATGGATAACTCACCTGCACAAGTTGTCAGAGCTGGAAGTGAAGAGATGTGTTAAGACACATGACTTTGGAGCAGCAACAGAAGCCAGACTGCATCATTTCAGCGATGCTAGTGAGCGAGGTTATGGCACTTGTACTTACCTGGTTTTGAAAAATGAGAAGCACGAAGAACAGTGTTCTTTCATAATGGGAAAGGCAAGAGTTGCGCCTTTAAAACCAGTCACGATACCCAGGCTAGAGCTCACAGCAGCGACTGTAGCTGCAAAGATGGATGTCATGATTCGAGCTGAGCTGGATATTGTGTTAGAGGAATCTGTGTTCTGGACAGATAGTACAACGGTCCTTAGGTACATCCAGAATGAATCAGCAAGATTTCGAACGTTTGTTGCAAATAGGATTACAACAATCAGAGAACGGTCCAAAGTAAGCCAATGGAGATATGTGGAATCCTGCAACAATCCAGCGGATCATGCCTCCAGAGGCTGCACAGTGGAAGCTTTTCTGAAGGCGAATTCCTGGTTATCGGAGCCGGAATTCTTGCTGCGGACTGAGGACACATGGCCTGCCTTTCCAGAAAGTTTCAATCAGTCTCTGGTGAAAGATCCTGAAGTGAAGGAAGCTGTGGTATTTACAGTGGTCACAGAGAACGCAGAGGACGTAGTCCTAAAGTTCATTGATCATTATTCAGATTGGCACCGTCTGAAGCGAGCGGTTGCATGGATGATCAAGCTTAAAAACTCCCTGAAGCTTCTAAGTCAAAAACGAAAGCAGTTTGGATCAGACTTGAAAACAGGAAGTGATGGTCTTGGAAAGAATGAGACTGTGGAAAGAAGGATGGCTGAATTGAAGGCTTCTTTGAGTGTCAGTCCTCCGTCCTTGGATGACATCGTAGAGGCTGAGTCAGAGATTGTTAGAATCAGCCAGCAGCGTGCATTCTCTAGAGAAATAGCTGCATTGGAAAAAGAGAAAATGGTCTCAAAGAGCAGCCCCCTCTACAGGTTGTCACCTGTCTTGCAGGACAACATCATAAGAGTGGGTGGCAGACTGAATAGAGCCAGTATGCCTGAAGAGTCGAAGTACCCGGCTATCTTGTCAAAGGGTATGCACATTACATCGCTTATCCTTAGAGCTGTTCATAAGGAAGTTGGACACAGTGGTCGCAATTACGTGCTGTCGAAACTAAGGGAAAAGTATTGGCTTCCTAGGCCTCATGCCGTCATAAGAAGCATGCTGTCTCAGTGTGTGATCTGTAGACGCCAGCACGGAACTGCAAGCAGTCAGATTATGGCTGACCTTCCAAAAGACAGAGTCTTACCTGACGAGCCGCCATTTACCAATGTAGGTGTTGATTATTTTGGCCCATTCGAGATCAAGAGAGGCCGCACCACATTGAAGAGATACGGAGTGCTGTTTACGTGTCTTGCAGTAAGAGCAGTTCATCTCGAGGTTGCAAGTTCGCTTGATACGGACTCCTGTATTCATGCCCTACGAAGATTTGTTGCTAGAAGAGGTCAAGTCAAAGTGATCAGATCGGACAACGGCACAAACTTCATCGGTGCAGAACGTGAGCTGCGACAGGCAGTTCAGGAGTTGAATAAGGAACATATTGAAGCTGAAATGGCAAAAAGGAACATTAAGTGGATCTTTAATCCCCCAACAGCGTCCCATCATGGTGGAGTGTGGGAACGCCAGATAAGATCAGTGCGAAAGATTCTGAATTCTGTCATGAAGCAGCAGACTTTGAATGAGGAGGGGTTGCAAACACTTATGTGTGAGGTTGAGGCTGTCATCAACAGTCGCCCTCTCACGAAAGTGTCGGATGATCCCAATGACTTGGAGACAATTACCCCAAACCATCTTCTTTTGATGAAGACTAAACCTATCATACCTCCAGGTATTTTCAATGCCAAGGATATCTACTCCAGACGCAGATGGCGTCCAGTACATGGCAGAGCTATTTTGGAAACGCTGGACCAAGGAGTATTTGCCAGAACTACAGCAAAGGCAAAAGTGGCTGCACCCAAGGCATAATGTTACAGTTGGTGACATTGTGCTGCTGATTGATGATTCAGCTCCCAGAAGTTCCTGGATCATGGGTCGGGTCGTCGAGACCATCTCGGACAGTAAGGGAAGAGTTCGTCAAGTTCGATTGAAGACCAGCACGAATCTTCTCCTGAGACCAGTCACCAAGCTGTGTCTCCTACTGGAAGCTGATATGTAGCAAATTGTTTGCTGCATGAGACAGTGGTAAAGACTGATCTCCATCGGCGAGTCATGTGCTGGTAACCTCTGACTCCATGTTGTTCCAGTTTACGAAGACATATTGGACATTAATAGAGACTGAACTTTGAACATGCACTTTTGAAACATGATCAAAAGAGTTCCAAACATGAAAACTCTGTAAAAAAAAAAAAAAGACTAATAAGACTGTACAAATTTGTTTTCAGCTGATAAGTAAGAAATAGTTTACTGTTAGTATGTTTTAGGAATCACATAGTTTGTGTTTATGATAATTGTTTGTTTAGTTACAAGACAATTAGGGGCCGGATATGTAAGTGCCAGAATTGACAAGATTGAAATATGTGTAGTACCACTAGTTGCCTCTAGGTGGCAATAGCGATCTTTGTTGTAGGTAATTTCTGAGTTGGAAGGTCTGGCACGTCAGGCACGTTCAGGAAGCAAGCCAGCGGGTGTTTGATGTGACGGAGCTTCACCTTTTCTGACCGCAGTTTTAGGTCTAAGGAATTAAGAACATGGATATCAGTTAAAAGAGTTAGTTAGTTACTTAGTTTATAAGCATTTTTCATTTTTTGTACCGTTTTATTTTGCATTTTTTTGGAGAAAATAAATCTTTTGAGTTTGAAACCAGAAACGCGAGTTGGAACGTGACTTCGTCAGACAACGTGGCTTCACATAACCAGTGACTGAAAAAAATACAATTTTATTTAAAAATGTCTAATATCTATATGTACAACATTTTTGAATAAAACTTACTTCTTTATTTTCAATCAGTATTTGATGCAAAACTTAAGGTACCCCATAATTATAACCACAGTGACTTCAAAAATAAAAATGTATTTAAAAATGTTGTACATATGTCTAATATCCATTTGTAGCTAATTTTTGTAAAAAAAAAATGAATTTTTTCCATCACCATGGTTATAATGATGGGATACCTTAAGTTTTGCATCAAATACTGTTTGAAAATACAGAAGTCTGGTCTTGTGATTGAAAAATCAGACTTCTTTAATTTCAATCAGTATTTGATGCAAAACTTAAGGTATCACATAATTATAACCACAGTGAATGAAAGAAATTAAATTTTAATTATAAATATTGTACATATGGATATTAGTAATGCACAATGTGCTTTTGTATCCAGTGCACTTTACTTTGAAAGCTAAATAAAGTCAAGCACAATTGATTGCCTAGGTCACCTAATTGGTAAATTAAAATCGACCTGTGTAACTGAAGGCTTCAGGGGTTTATTGGAGAACATTAGTGGAAAAAAACAGCATTGCAGAAGGAACACGGCAGACAGCTTAGGAGAGAAAGTATTGGTGAAATTTAAAGAAAGGGTTAGGGTATAAAACTTTACCCCAAGATTTGATCATCTCACAGAGCCCTGTTCAATCTATCAACCTAAAACTGGAACAGTATAGTAAATTAATTAAATATGCCCACCTAAAGTAGGAGAATCTGGCCATAAGAACACCAATCAGAAAAACACAAAACAAACAAAAAACATCTAAGAGGTATTAGATTAAACTTAACTCTTTGGTCTACAGGGAAGAAAATGGCACCATACTGTCAATAAGGTGAAACATGATGGCAGCAAAAAAGGGATGGACAGGACATCTTAGTATTAAAACTTAATTGTAGGTGTAGCTTAGGTGTTAGAATCTGCTGACAGTGTGCCTACCATCCAACCATCCTAGAAACCAGGCCTTTAAAATGGGCAAGAGGATGGCTATGGTAAGTCCTTTTGAACTTTGTGGCCTACAGACAAAACACTCAGTATGGGGAAAAGAAAACACACAAAAAACAGATAATGCAATTTACTATAAACACACCATCCCCCACAGTGAAGCATGGTGGTGGCTGCATAATGCTTTTAGGTTGCTTTTCTTGTGCACACAAATGCACACCCCCTTTGTCAAATTCTTATTAGTCTATTTCCTTCCACTTTACAATTATAAGACTATCACATAGAATCCAAATAAAATGGCAAATGAAAACCTTTGCAAGGTATGCCATTTAGAGGATACAATTTCATAATGAATTAAACATGTGTTTAATTCAGAAAAAGGTTTATAGGAGATTATGTTGAATGAAATTGAAGTTAATCAATAAAATTTACATTTTATATTTATAGTACATTTAACAATAAATATATCTCATTTAGTTCTTTTTTTTTTTTTTTTCCCCCCAGAAAATAATAAATTATAGCTAATGATTTAAATCAAATAGAAAATTAATAGAATTCAAGAAAAAGCTTCAGAATTTGCAAAACAAGAAAACCAAACAACAATGCATCAGAAGTAATCAATATGGAGTTGCTCTTGCAAAACAAATGGTCTTCTGTCAAGTATAAATACTTGGGGGCTATTTCCTGTGACCAGTCATGATAAACATGATATGTGAGGGAAGAGCATATTTACTCTTGACTTTGTCAAAATGTCACATTTATATTCCAGAGCAAACCTGCAAGAATACATGTAATAAAAAGTTTTTACTTGTTTTTAATCTTTTTAGCTCACACTTGCTAACAAGGCAGACGACTCCTCAAGTGGAGAGGCCTTTGTGGCACCAGTTCCCCCCACATATGAGGAAGCTATTGCAGGTAGGACTGCACTTTATTCTCTATAGCCTCATCCAATCAGCCTATTATCATATATTATAAAGCAACCTACAAAAGGTTTGCTATATATATGGTCACAAAAAATTGTTGTAATGAGTGGATTGTTTTAGTGTGTGAAGAATCATTAACATGACTTAAATGAAATCGATCATTAGGTGCCAGTGCTCCTTGCTACAATGATGAAGAGATGCTCACAGAGTTCAGCTGGGATGATTCCAACATCAGAAGAGTCTTCATTCGAAAGGTACCACAAAAAACATTTTATTATATTTATTTGGTGGAAATGTTAAGTTAACAAGTATTTTTACCTCAACTGGGCTGATCTAAAATGGTAAATGGCTTGTACTTATATAGCGCCTTTATTCAAGTCAGGAGACTTGACCAAAGCGCTTTACACTAGATTCATTCACCCATTCACACACACACTGATGGTGGCAAGCTACATTGTAGCCACAGCTGCCCTGGGGCTCACTGACAGAAGCGGGGCTGCCGTACACTGACACCACCGGGCCCTCTGACCACCATCAGTAGACAATGCAGGTGAAGTGTCTTGCCCAAGGACACAACGACACTGAAAGTCGGAGCTTGAACCGTCAATCCTTCGATTTCAAACTCACTACACTACATCCAATGCCACCGTTGCCCTGTGAAACACTGAATAGCAAACATAAACACACCCTGATAATCTATAAATTCCTGCTATTTCTTTCAGGTTTACTCCATCCTTATGATCCAACTTTTGGTCACTTTTGCAATCGTGGCTCTATTTACATTCTGGTAAGCATTTCTTCTAATTCTTACAAACCTAATATGGATTAAAGGATGTATTACTTACTGTAAACTCTCTCTTACAGTGATCCAGTGAAAGACTACATTCAAACCAACCCTGGATGGTACTGGGCCTCATAGTAAGTTGCATGTTTAAGAGCAGATCCTTTTTCAACCAAAAAGATTTATTTTTTTTTGCCAAAAACATCTCATTGATATTTTTTATACTTTTATAGTGCGGTGTTCTTTGTCACCTACTTGACTCTGTCATGCTGCTCTGCACCCAGGTACATCATTGTTGCCCAATATTGAACATATATCAGTATAAATGAGAAATCAGCAGTTGGTAATGAAAACAATATGACTTGATTTTTCATTGCAGGAGACGCTTTCCATGGAATTTTATCCTTCTTGCCGTCTTTGTAAGTTAAAAAAACTTATACAAATATATTCTGTTACTTATTTCCAGCATAACACATGCCAAACTTCATAATATACATATATTTTTTTTATAATTTCTTCACAGACCTTATCTCTTTCCTACATGACTGGAATGTTGTCCAGGTAATGACATCATCTTTCCTTTAGTCCCTCATTTCAATGATGTTTGGTTACTCAGAACATTTTAAATGAGACTCACCTACAGTGTATCTTGTTCATTTTTCTTCAAACAAAATTTATGTGGCTCTTAATATAATATAAATATATCATATTATGTGTGTCTGTTTTGTTTTAACAGCTTCTATAACACCAAGTCAGTAGTAATGTGCCTGGGGATCACAGTAGCAGTCTGTCTCATAGTTACGGTCTTCAGCTTCCAAACTAAGGTGAGGCAGATTTACTACAATGACTCCCCCTCTGTGTTGATGCATGCAGATGTCAGGGAGGTCAAACATTATTTGTAATTTGATGTGTC
This sequence comes from Cyprinodon tularosa, assembly GCF_016077235.1. NCBI lineage: Eukaryota > Metazoa > Chordata > Actinopteri > Cyprinodontiformes > Cyprinodontidae > Cyprinodon > Cyprinodon tularosa. The sequence goes on along the minus strand of NW_024038892.1, from coordinate 1,377,861 downwards.
TCCTCTCTCTTTAGCTTGATGTGACCTCATGCCAGGGTGTACTATTCATTTTCTGCATGGTGATGCTCGTCTCTGGACTGGTGCTGGCGATTGTCCTTCCATTTCAATATGTAAGTACAATCAGTTATCTAAAGAGTGTACTTCCATACCCTTTTTAATTCTTCACCATAAAGCAGCAATAAAATACTCCATAGCAGAAAAACAAACAAAGATAACTTTCTTTTACGTAACTGATTAGGTAAAGAAGCTACATCACTGAAAAGGGTGTGTGGGAATAGGAATATATGTACCAAAGTTCAAAATACACATTTCTAAAAGAATTTCAGATCAACTATCTGTTTTCACAGCAGAGATGGTGGCAGTTATACTGAGTTTCCAATGGGTTGAGGAGGTCAGAGCAGACAGGGTGGTGGTCTGCACGGATTCCAAAGCAGTTTTAGAAAGTATTCAGGGAGAAGGAAATAATAAGAAAGATTTAGTATTAGAAATTCAGCACAGTTTATTTATATTATACAGGAGTGGCATTGATATTTGGTTTTGTTGGGTTCCAGCACATGAAGGGGTAAAAGGAAAGGAAAAGGCAGACAAATTAGCAAAAAGGGCTTTAGAGGAGGCAATAACAATTACAATTCCTTTAGGGAAAGGGGAAGGAAAATCATTTATTAAGAGGAAAGAAATTGAAAAATGGCAAAAAAGGTGGAATGAAGATAAAAAAGGAAGAAGGTTATATAAAGTACAAAAGTCAGTATTAAATAGAAATATTAATGAGAGAAACCGAAGGGAAGAAATAATAATGATCAGATTAAGAGTAGGTCATACTTATTTAAATGACAATTTATACTTAATAGGGAGGAAAAATAATGATAAATGTGAAGGATGTGGAGAGATAGAAAATGCAGATGTATTGATGAACTGCAAAACATATGAACCTGAAAGGAAGAAATTGAAAAGAGTTGAAAGGACAGGCCAAGAATGGAGTCTTAAAGGATTATTGGGAAATAAAGGAAATATAAAAGATATTTATAGATTAAGGAAAGCATTATTTATTTATCTTCAGAATACAAAATTAAAAAATAGAATTTAATAGATGTAAAACAATGTTGCTACACACTCATGAACAGTAGGTGGCGGTATGCCCGCCCCTTCCCTAGAGCCCGGTTGGATCGAAAACATTTTGAATGGAAATCAATGGGGAGAAATTAATAAACTTCTGGTCCCAGTCGCTCTCTGTCACTGATTCCAGATATGCTGGTTGTGTATTTAAATTGTTTTGTTTTTTTTAGTTCCTCTTTGGTCAAAATCTGGTCAAAATCCATCAATGAGATCGCACCAAACAGGAAGTTAAATGCACAAAGGATCCGGTAGATTTCCAAATAAAACACATCCGATCTTAACCCATGATCCTTTTTTTAAACTAGTTTAATTAGTTTCTCCCGTATGCCACGACGTAATGCATTGATCTGAAAATCAACGCACGCAGTGGCGAGGGTTTGATCCGTCAGATGGAGTTAAATCACAAGGAATTCAATGTTGAATCGGGGCGGCAGCTAAATGCTAGGCGATGGGTAGCAGCCAAAACGTTGCAATTTCACATAATCCTGACGAGATCCGAAAACCCGTAGCAAAAACTAGCAAGCGGGTGATTATGTATGTTCACTAAGTAAATATTATGTAAATAAACCCTACACTTCTCGCTATAAATGTAATCAAAACCCATTTAAATGCAGAAACTGATTGAAATTATTGATTTTCCCACTAAAAGTTAGAGAAATCTCAGCCATGTTTATACCAAAACGTTTCAGTTTCACATTATCTTGAAAAATCTTTTCAAGAAACGAACAAGCAAGTGAATATGTACATTCCCTGAGTAAATATTCTGGCAACAAACTATGCATTTCTCACTAGAAACGTAATCAAAACTCATTTTAATGCAAAAACAAACTCAAGTCATTAATCTTTCCACAAAAAAATGAGTGAATGTCGGCCATATATATATTTTTTTTCTTCTCCCAGCTGGAATCTTGAAAGTCACGTGACTAGGACGTAAAACAATAGAAAGCGTATAGGCAGAAGAAATGTAACAGTACCACAAAAAAATGGCCATTAATGTACCTCCACTACGTTTTGCAGTGTGGACCAACGTAGTGGGGGTACATTTTCCCATGAGACTGGGTTGTGATATGACTTTGAGGGCCACATCAATTGTTTTTTGTTTTTACTATTTTCTTATAAGATTGTGTAAAGCACTTTAAATGTCACAAAAAGATATTTTAAACATAACCTGCCCAAAAAAAACAAGCAGAAAAAGAAATCATGAAACACTTGGTGCTTTCTAGTCCAAGTTAAGGTCTAAGGCCTAAGGGAAAAAAAAATATACAGATTTACATTCAGAGTCCCAAATAATACACTGTTCAAAACTATAAGTGAACATGAATCATTTTAAATACTTACTACATATTACCTAGCTATGAGGTCATTGACTTAAAGGAATACTTTTTTATGGCTCAATTAATGCATTATAAAGGACATCTAAGAAATTTCAGTTCAAACCATGAAATGTCTGATTCCTGGTAATGTTAGACAGTTTGTTAAACTTTCACTTGTGGTAAAGTTTAAAAAACAATCCACTGCACTTTGTTTCCAAGGTTTGAAGAAGTTTCGCTTCCCATCCAGGAAGCTTTCTCAATTCAAAATGTCTGGATTTGCATTGAGTTTGAGGCTTTCTATATATAGTGGATATATAGTGTATAGCTTTATATATATAGTGGACCAAAACCTTTTATAGTGGACCAAAAACAAGGCCTTGTATTGCTTGGAAACGTGCAAATTGAACCTGATGAGTGGGTCGTTTGGTTCAATTGTTAGACTGTAATATCTGAAACCTGTCTATGGTTGTGAAAGGTCCGTCGTTAAAGGGGGGATTGAATACCTCCGCTAAAAATGGAACCAAACGACCCGCTCGTAAGGTTCAATTTGCATGTTTCCAAGCAATACAAGGCCTTGTTTTTGGTCCACTATAAAAAGCCTCAACGAACAAACTCCAACGAATCCAGACATTTTGAATTGAGAAAGCTTCCTGGATGGGAAGCGAAACATCTTCAAACCTTGGAAACAAAGTTTTTTTTTTTTTTTTTACTTTTTCAGTATGACTATGACCTGGATGACTGAGAATCTTCACCAGCATAACTTTCACTAGTATTCTACAAGATTCATTCTTGCATCATTATATTTTAATGAATCATCATATTTTCTTTGCAGGTACCCTGGTTGGATGCCATTTACGCTGCGCTGGGAGCCATTCTATTCACAATGGTAAGAGTACAGCTGCGTGCTAAGCATAAATCATGATGTAGAGCACTGCTTTCCAATCTTTTCTTATTGCTACCCTTTCAAGAATTGGACAAATAAAACTCAACTTCAGAAAAAAGTTAAAATAAATTAACTATAATCCTCTTTTTAAATTCCCAAACTACCACCTCTTACGTCTAAATATAATTGTCTATTGTGTGAAAGAATTCAACATAGGTGTAAATATATTTTTTCCCACAATGCAACATGCAAAGACGCCCTAAATAAACAATGGTTACAATTTCTTTGTCTGTAGTTTCTGGCATTCGACACGCAGCTCCTAATGGGAAACAAAAGATACACCATGAGTCCAGAGGAATATGTCTTCGCCACCCTCAACATCTACCTAGACATCGTGTACATATTCTCCTTCTTCCTCCAGTTATTTGGCACAAAGAGAGATTAAACCCGCCCTTCAATCCTGCAGATAAGGGCTGTACCATTCTAAAAAAAAAATGAAGATGTTGGTAATCCTGGTAGCTTTTTATTAATTTTTTTTTGAGTCATGGATATTTTATGAATCACCTGAAATCACTAGACATTCACATGGATACATATCCATATCATCACAACAAGTTGTCTTATAGCTTCCGATCCATTTTCCAGCATGTTTATGAGCCAGGCCTGCAGGGCACATTACTAGAGCCAGAAACAACAATGTCTCTTCATTCAGTGTTCTAAAACAATCTGGATGTGTTCATATGTAGTAGTTGTATCAGTGCAAATCCATTAGAAATCACCTGAATTAAAAAAAACTATTATCGACCATTCAGGAATAAATAAAACGCATGACTCCTAGCTTAAACAAAGCAAACAGAACTCATTCTAAATTTTGTTGCTGTGGATCTTCTTTTACAAATGTAACTTCAAAATGCATTTTAAAAAAAACATATATGCACATCATTCCTTCTGTTTCTAGTCCTATGCATTGTCATCTCTATACTGTGAATTGCGAGTGTTCTGTTGTATTTAATAATTAGACAGTAGGTGATACATAATTGTGGCTTTAAATTACAATCTAGATTTTTTTTTTTTTTTGGTGAAAATTATTTAACTATTCATATTTACAAAAGTGTTTTAATGCATATGAAGAAGTCATTTTAAAGACATGCTGATTTTTGATGTGTGACCAAAATATGTTCAGTGCACTTACTTTGCTCCACTGCTTGTATGTGATTTATCCAACATGTGTGTTTGAACCAAAACGCTTCAATGAAGGATTTTTGATTGACATCTTTCAGAAAGATTTTCAGATTGAGCCTTATAGGTTTTAGTTTTACTAATGTGATAAACTTTCAATCATTTTGACAGTATATCTGTCAATAAATATAAATTTAAGAGTGCCAAACATGCAGGAACTTTTGTTAAGGACTGCATTTGTGGACGAACCTGAATGCTGTTCTGTTATTTCACTACTTTAGATAAGGGGATTTCAAAGTATGGGTCTGATTCTTCTGAATATTTTTATGTGTTTTAGTGTTCCTTTGTATTACCTTTATTTTGTTATATAGGTGCAATATATTTTAAGAGGACTCCACATTTCATCCGTGAATTGGTGTTACTGTATATTTTATTAAGAGTATGTATAAATATAGTCACAAGTTCTGATTAAATAAACTGAGCTGCAACACATTTCATGTAATGTAACAATTATTGTTAAATATCTGAAAGTTCATGTGGGAAATTCTGGAATAAAATACTCATTTCAGAGCAAGGTATCTCATGCTTAATATCTTTTCATTCTGTGGAAAATTGTTTGGGCTTTTATTTGAATGATGAACACAACTGAAGCTGGTCTAATAGAATAAAAATAGATCCTATTTATTCATTTTTTTTAAAAGAATAAAAATCTGTAAAGTTTAGCATGCCTGTGTATTCTGCCTTTGCTTTAGTATTCCAAAATAAAATCTGTATAAGTTATTAATCACTTAGGTATGTAATTAGGCATCAATAACCAAACTGTGTGATGAAGAATAGGAAGGAGAAAATAGTGAAGAAAGGAAAATCAGTCTTGCAAAACAATATTCCATTCATCAGAGAGGCATCGTATGAGATCTGAAGTACCTCTGGATGAGTCACAGAGCTTCAAAGCGCAGGTAAAAGACTGTTGACAGGAAAACTATTAGTTGTGCACTCTATCAATCAGGCCTTAGTGAAAGTGAAAATGTAACAGAGCCAATGTGCAAAGAAAGAAAACCTCATATAAAATTTCCAATAAAAAAGATGCATATGTTAGATAGGACTAAAAGTACAATTTTAAGCCTCTAAACACCCTATAAACTTCATTATTCCCACCTAAAACATAAATGGCTGCATTATGCAGTTGCTGTTTTTGAGCCCCAGATTAACTGAGCTGCATATCTTGGATTATTTTATATCAAAACATATTCATGTCTTAGACTAAGAGATTTAACCATACATCTGCCCGCTGATTTTTGGCTGATATAGGCATTTTTTGTATTGCATTGTTAATAGCAATGATAGATATGTGCATGAGTTGGCTGATTCATAAGCGCATTCAGCAGCCATGAATTCAGATACCATGAAGCACACGCATCATTGCTCCCTCTATCCATGTCGGATTTGTTAATAAATGCTTATTTTTTAGTCCAATTAAAAGCTGTGTTGCAATTGTTATTATTGTCATTTTTACAATGGAAATGCAGGAAAACAATATCAGCCCTCAAAATGGGCCTCAAAAAACTTGGCAGCACATATCGGCAATTAGAATTATATTTTTTTGCCACTTTTAGCACTTATTTTTTCCCATGTACCAACATCAGTCGATACATGCATGCATTCATCGATTCAGTTGTCCATTCTGCCTCCACACCTTGAGATCATATGAAGTGCATGCATTGCCACTCCCTCCATTTTCAATAAATGTTTTTTGTTTGTTTGTTTGTTTGTTTAAATTGAGACTTGTGTAACATATTCATTGTGTAATTTTTATCATGTAAATGGAGAAAGAAACAAAAAAAATCGATTTGATCTGATGTAATCTGAAGGAGAGTAGTTACGGAGTTAAGTTTTCCTTGGATAAATAAGCTACAATATACAAATGTACAATCCTCCGCCTCTAAGATTCCAGATTCCATTTGGAAAGGGGGATGGTAAATCAACAATTAGAAAGAAACAGTGAGATGGCAACAAATATGGGATGAAGATGAGAAAGGGAGAACATTATATAGGGTTCAAAAATCTGTAATATAAAAAAAAATATGGAGAAAGAAGCAGAAGGGAAGAGATCATTTCCACTAAACTAAGAACTGGACACTCATACTTGAATGGTTTTTGTTTATACTAGAGAAGAGAAATAATGATTTATGTGAGGGTTGTGGAGAAAAAGAAAATGTGGATCATGTTTTGATTTGATGAACTGCTATAAAAATGCATCTGAAAGAAAGGGGAAGAGAGAAGTAATTAGGGAAAAACGAAGAGAATGGTATTTAAGGACAGATGGAGATAGGGAGGAAATTAGGGTCATTTATAAAGTATTATTTTTATTTTTACATAACACAGAAATAAAAAATAGAATATTGTAGGTGGAACCCTAATGCTACACACTCTTGTACAGTAGGTGGCGGTATTGATCTATAAGTTGTTTGCAATCCACTAATCAAATGGAAGAAGAAGAGGAGGCTTGGTCTGCGCTATGTAATTCCACGCCACACCGCAAGAGGGACAAACACGAAGTAGCTGGGATTGTGGGTGTGGTGGTTGGCGTGTTTCTCTTCCTGTTACGGAGGTCATTCAACAACAACAACAATGGCGACTGAACCAATGCGTACTTTGGCTGAGATAGAACTGATAAATCTAGAAATAGAAGAAATATTGTTACTGAAGCTGGCAGAGAGGCAAAAGAAGCGTCGCAGAAGATGGTCTGTTCGCCCTTTGAATGTCCCTCGGAGAGAAACCGGGGAATTTGCTACACTTGTGCTACCGATGAGAGACGACGAGGAAAAGCATTTCAAGCATTTCAGGATGTCCGTGTGTCGGTTTGACGAGCTTGTTCGCCGCCTACAGCCCCTCATCCATCACCAGACGACACACAGTTCGCCCGTGAGTGTTCCAGAGAGACTGGCCGTGGCGCTGCGTGTTTTGGCTTCGGGTGCAAACCAACAGACGGTCGCACAGAGCTACAAACTAGCGTCCTGCACGGTGTCTGGGATAGTGTCCGAGGTGTGCCAGGCCTTGTGGACGGCACTACAGCCAGAGTTTCTGCCTTTACCTACAACAGCCATGTGGGAAAACATCGCGGCTGACTACTGGAGATTGTGGAACTTCCCAAATTGCGTTGGAAGTATCGGTTGCAAACGCGTCAACACGAAGCCACCTTCACGACCAGGGAGCGACCATAAAGGGGCCCACAACATAGTGTTGATGGCGATGTGCGACGCAAGATATCGCTTCACAATGGTGGACGTCGGAGCCTACGGACCTGAGAGCGACGGTGGAGTGTTCAAGGAGAGTATCTTCGGGTCCTTGCTCCTCGATCACCAGCTAAACCTGCCCCCACCAGCTGACCTTCCCGGGACCTTGGTTAAGACCCCCCATGTTATTGTTGGGGACGCGGCTTTCCCCCTACACTGCAACCTCATGCGACCATTTCAAGGTATGTACGTGATCTGCAAGTCTTGAGGTCAAAATCTCAAAATAAGGTTCATAATTTTTTATAATGTATTGATAAAGCTTGAACATTCAAATTTTTTAGATTAATTAAACACTAACTGAACTAACACTAACACCTCAGCAGTGCCACAGGCTGATTGCCTCCATGCCACGCTGCATTGAAGCAGTAATTTCTGCAAAAGGATTCCCGACCTAGTATTGAGTACGTAACTACATAATTATTTGAAGGTTGACTTTTTTTGTAATAAGAACACTATTCTTTTATTGGTCGGATGAAATATGCTAGGCTATGATTTTGTGAGACAGGAATTAGGGGTTTTCATGAGCTGTATGCCAAACTCATCCGTAGTATTGAGTACGTAACTACATAATTATTTGAAGGTTGACTTTTTTTGTAATAAGAACACTATTCTTTTATTGGTCGGATGAAATATGCTAGGCTATGATTTTGTGAGACAGGAATTAGGGGTTTTCATGAGCTGTATGCCAAACTCATCCGTATTAAGACAATAAAAGACCTGAAATATTTCAGTTAGTGTGCAATGAATCTAAAATATATGAATGTTCAAGTTTTATCATTACATTATGGAAAATAATGAACTTTATCACAATATGCTAATATTTTGACAAGGACCTGTATGTTCAGTGGAATAGCTAAAAATATGTTGTGTATATCTGTGATGCTATATAAACATAACATGTTCTACTGCATTTCTAAATGGTAAATATTACAATCTTAATGTGATGCAATAATGAGTGCTTCATTGTCTCTTCTCATGCAGGACCTAATCTGCCTCAAGACAAGCAGATCTACAATTACCGACACAGCAGGGCAAGACGGATTATTAACAACACATTTGGCATCATGGTTGCACGGTGGAGGATCCTCGGACGGCCAATTGAGTTTTTTCCCGACAAAGCTATGGATGTGGTGAAGGCGTGTGTGGTCCTGCACAACTACCTCACCCACACAGACATGGTGGCATGCCCAGAGGCACGCTACATACCCCCCAGCTATCCAGACCTGGAAAAGGCTGGGTCTTTGAGGCCTGGTGAGTGGCGAGCCGAAGTCACTGGGGATTCCAACATGAAGCCTATTGGCCCATCAATGATGTACAGAGCTCACGCCACCAGAGCATCTACCGCAGTGAGGGGAGACCTGATGTCTTTCTTTCAGACAGAGCGTGGATCTGTTCCATGGCAGAACGAGGTGGTGACTCGTGGTACTCTTGAAGAGTGATGGTCCTCAGTAATGACTTTTCCCAACTCTTGCACACTGTTTTTTTTTTACTTGATTTTATGTTTTAAGTGGTGTATGCTGTTTTATGTTTACCCAACCATTTCAGAAAATTCTGTAGTTTGGCATACTATATGATTTTCAGAATAATAAAAGAAGATACACTGTGTCCATAAATCTTTGGTTTTATTTCTAAACAGAGATAATAAAAAAGATAATATTGAAAATGCTAATAGAAAATTAGAAAATGTACATATATACAAATATTTAACAGTGCAGGTTATATAAGCAAGCTGAACCAATGTAGTGCAACAACAGCGGACAAAGAGAGAATAGCAACAACAGCTAATGTTAATAATAAACAGTATAACTATGAAGGTTTTAATGCAGGTATGTAGGGAACAATATTGGGCAATAAATGATCATAGAACAAGTTGGGCTAGTTTGGTGTCTGTGCTGCTGCCCGCACTCGATCCATCTGGTCATACATGTAGTTGATGGTATTCCTGGTGACAATGTCCCTACTCTCCAGCGGTGCCTTCCTCAGCAACTCTGCCATGAAATTTCCAAAGGACGAGCAGTTATCCTGCTGCAGACTGCGTTGAAGCATCTGGTGACTTTCAGCCAGTTGCTCCAGGTCCAGGTTCATCGCTATCTGCTTGCATGAAATGCTTGAATATGTGCTTACAAACCAGTAAGGTACCCACAGGAAATATGCATAGTGTAGAGCGGATTTGACCAATCAGAGGCCTCCTATCTGCGGCACTGTCTGCAGTCACCTACAATTTTGGAGAGTTGCAGCAGAGTTCTACACTCATATTAAAAATGCACCTTCTATAATCAAATTCTATGAGATAAATTAGTTTTCTTTACAAATGTAATTACTATTTGTATATATTTGCATATGGAGTGTGTAACAAAAGTAATTTCCCTCTGGAATCAAAGTATTTCTCATTCTGATTTACTCCTTTCAAGCCCTCTCCTCATATATCTTCTCTGTCTTTCATATTTATGACATTCTAGTATAACATGTTTTATTCTTTAATATTTTTCAGAGCATTCACATTCGCCAGTAGTATGCTTTTGAATTTGAAAAGTATAATTTAGTCCTGTATACCCAAATCTTAATCTATTTATCACTTTCTCCTCCTTAAAGTTAAAACTTTACTTGTTTTAACTGTAACACTAATAAGACATTCATTTTTCTTCATTTTCACTTCTCTTTCACAGTAATGTTAATGGAATTATCCCCAAAACTTTTCTTAATACCAAGCCAGCAACCCATGTACCACTGAAGGTGCACCGCAGTTTGAGACTCGATGAGCTTGACCTCACATTAAAATATTTCCTTAAACCAATAGATTTACGCGACACTCAATTTTACAACATCCAGTCATCCAATTGGATTGAGCCCCAGAACTACGTCAGGTTCAGCCATGATGTGGTTTTGAATGAGGAAGAAGCGGGAGATGTTTTACTTCAACGAGTTTATTCACGTTTTATTGAAACATTAACGATCTGGAAAGGAGTTAATCTCAAACAAAAGATGAGAGCAAACTTTCCGACCGCGCGAGCAGCGACCTATGGCGTTCCAGCGGGAATTTAAACACGACTCGGTAAATTAGCCGTTTAGCTAACGACGCTAGCTAGAAACGGCTAATTCTAGGCTAAGAGGCTAACGGTTTGTTTTTCCTTTGGAAAGTGAAAATTGTGTTTATCTGGAGCGTTTCCCTTTAAAACCGCCATAGCAAACCTACCTCACTCGAATAAGTCGAGCTCGACTTTAATTCAGACTAATAGCAGCCATCGCGTATCTGTTCTTTAAATCATCGCTGTCATTTATGAACCTTTAACGTCATGCTGAATAAAATCTACGAATGGATAGAGACGAGCTTTGCCAATTTACGCAACGGAGAGCCGGCTGTGGAGCATACACCTCGACACCCGGCTCCGAGAGATGCTCTGATCAGAAGGAAAAGAACAATTGATTGGTACGACGTGTGAAAACTACATTTAGATATACATTTTTTCATGGAATCGTTAAACTTTCAGGAAGTTATTTTTTCTTTAATATCTTTTAAACTAACTTAAGTTTAATATTTTCATAACATTAAGTTGTTTTTTTTATATGCAGTTTGGAGGAGGACCAAAACACCAATGAAGAAAATTTACCTATTAAGAAAACACGAATGGGTAATTCAATATTTACTCATATACGTCGTTATTTGAGTGTTGTCGGTCTCATTCAGATACAATGCATTATTTTTTGTTTAAAAATGCTTTCGTAGGTGATTTCATTGATTCAGTCAGGAGTGCTGCTGAAGGGGTTAAAACCCATAGTAACAATGTAGCTACATGGATGAGGAGAAATGTAAGCCCAGCCTTGAGGAATATGCTGCCTACCTCCTCTGATTCCCCTCTGGAAGAACCACAGCCGTCAACATCAGCAGCAAGTAGACCGGTAAGTCGTATGAGCAATTATTCAAAAAAGTATCTTTTGTAATTCCTGTCAGACATAGGTAGAGGATGTAGAGGATTTCCTAGGATCTACATCATTAAAAGTTCTAGTGTTAAAGCAAATTAGTTTGTCACACTGTCCCTGTGGTTCTAATATGCTTTAACAAACAAAGGAGAGAGCAGAATTGAGCGAAATAGGGCAACCCCTCCACCCTATCTGCACACTTCCAGTCAGCTGGTTGAAAGATAGTGAAGACTGGCCATTGACTTTACTCATCACTTTTATTTTTTTTGTAGCTAATATACCTATTACATGGCTAATTTTAATTTTTTTGTGTGCTATCTAACCAGCAGTGTACAGCATCATGTGGGGGAACAATTTGCTCCATAGAGCCAGAAAAACCTTGTTCAATCCGGCTCTGTATTTGGTATCTCATTGAGACATACAACTTTGAAATTGTTTGGAGGGAGTTTTGAAGCTATTATACTTAAAAACTACTACTAAAATCTATACTTGTCAAAAACTGCATCAAAATAAAGTCAGTTCTGTAAAGTGCTTTTAATGTACGTTATCATGAAATTCTGAAGAAAACCTTAATAAAAAGGGTTTAAGGAAATTTGGAGGTGAAACCTATACAAAGCCATCAGTCATTCTAGAAGATAGATTATAAATAAATTGGATTGGATGAAAGCGAGAATTAAAGCATGTAATTATTGTCCTTTTTTATTTTACATATAATTTATTTTCATTATTTTTAGATTGTTCACAGGAACTCTTTGGGTGAAACATTTGCAGCTCCTTCAACTACACTTGAATGGAAAACACCCAGATCAGGTAAAACCCAAAATCTTTTGGGGATAATGTTAAAAGTGTTTATTTTTCTGCTTTAGTATTATACTTTACCCCATTCACAGTCTTGTTTCTTCATATTAAAGCTTTTTTTTTTTTTTTCTTGTTCCACAATTTTAGAGTGGCTTCGTAATGAGAGAATGATTATGGGATCTAAAGTCTGTAGGCGACAAGTTTGTATGACTCCTGCACATCGGGAGGTCCCAAAAACGAATGGCCATCCTAATAGTGTGCCATCCTCAATTAATACCAAGCTGCACCCCTCCCCAAGATTAGGCAGACCTTTAAACCTCCGGCCACTCAGTGCTTCAAGGTATTTCTTGCTTTCTGTTTTGTGTATTTAATCGACAAAGTTTGGTCATGATTTATAATTACCTAAACCGTCTGCAGTTTCTCGGGTGGAGTTGGCACAACAAGCAGCTCCTGCAGCAACATGTATGAGAAGACCTTTCCCATCAAAGCGGTCCAGAGCCCAACTCACAGCACCTCGTCAAGTCGCTTAAACAGAGTGGGGTACCACTGCACAGCTCAGGAGGTTAGACTGGAGAGCATACCGTTGCCTGAATGTCTCTTATTCTTGTTATCCTTTTGTTCTGATACCATTCTTATCCTTTTTGTTAGTCTGTTCGTGAGGAGGAGAAGGAGATCTACAGGCAGCTTATAACTATGGTGTCAGGTGGTCAGTCATCTTTCCTTCAGAATGGCAGCACACACACCTTTGTGAGGTCCCATAGAGATTTGTAAGTACACAAACAGATGGCAATATATTTGAGTTCTGTATTTAAAATTGAAGCAAACATATTCTGTGTTTAGGCTGCAATATAATTCCACGTTTGGTTGTCGCGCTGGTCTGTGCGCGAGACCTTAGAGGCACTGTTCCCTTTTATAGTTGACGCAGATGTAGGTATAGTACTCACAAAAACCACAGAAGGGCACATAACAAGTGGAAAGGCAAAAAAAAAAGAGCAAAGACATCCACAAGTAAAGCTTAACATTAAATTAAAGATATGACCGGTCGGCTACCTGCAACTCTTGGGAGGGGATTTTTATTGTGTATATGGCGGCGCTCTGCTGACACGTTAAACACCAGTGGACCCAGGATGAGAACCTCATCTTTAACCCACTGCACTGGTTTACTGCCAAGGGAGGTTCCGAGACAGAATTTGTTCCCTTTTGCATTTGAATCGCATCTTCTGCAGGGAGAGCAGAGCGTTTTGGGGTTTTCTTTCATCCTTTGTTTCTTTTAATTTTATTTTTAAATATACCCCTCTCTTTTGCTACATGTTCTTAATAGAAAAAAAGCACTTATATCTTGATCTGCCAGACTTATAGATAATTTTAAGTGTAATTTTTTTCATTGTTTATTTTATTTGGGACATGTTTCATATGATGAAACACACTAACTAAACTACATAGTACAAAATCTCATTGTTTCACTTTCCACAAAGTTTGATATTTTCATACCGGTTGAAAATGACCTTGTTATAAATTATAGTAATGTCTATACAAAAAAAGATTTTCAAAGAATTAAAATTCTTTCAGAAGTTAAGACTATTTCATCCAGACAGAACTGTGGTTAGCCAGCCTATTAAAACTATGTAAACCTTTAGGATCGGTTCTCTTTAAAGAATCACAACTGATAGAACTCTACACAAGGAATCAGAATTATTCAAATTCCAATAATACCTGACCATATCTCTGAATAAAGCGGAAATTATTTACTAATACTTAATATTACCAGGCAAGGCAAGTTTATTTGTACAGCACAATCTACTTCTTGAAGTTTGTTCCAGATAAGTGGAGCATAGGAAGTAAATGCTGCTTCTCCATGTATCGTTGTAGTTCTGGGTGGACACAGTAGACTTGAACTAGACGACCTTAGTGGTCTGGGAGATTGATATACAAATAAATAAACAAATAAACAAATCTGTTACGTATTGAGGCGCTGATCTATTCAGTGATTTATAGACTAACAGAAGGTTTTTAAAGTCTATTCTTTTAGCTACAGGGAGTTGTGGAATCAAGGTTATTATTATGCCTACTTTGTGTGATAAAATGTTTCAACAGAAGTATTGATAGAGAAATTCTGTACCATTCACTATGCTGTACTGTTTAGGGGGACAGAAAGCAGGTGCCTCCCCTCCCTACTCTAGATAAGGGTGAGGGGAAGGTCATTAGAAATAATGAGTTCACAAAGCCTCCTTCATGCTATGGTTAAAACTTATGCTCTTATCGTTCTCCTGTCCTGTTTCTGGTGTGAACGGAATACAGCTGTCTGAAATGATTATCTGAGCAAATTTATGTCCTTTGATGAACTAAAGTGTTTCTCTTGGGAAGATTCAATGTTCATGTGTGTGTATGCTGTGGATTCTTTTTAAATGTAGGGGTGTGTTTCTGAATGCTTCAGAATCGCACTCAGCTGTATTCAGCTGGTTTGTGCCATTCTCCTCTGCAGAGTAAAATAAAACGTTTTCTTCCTTGCATATCAACTCTCAGTGCTCATTTTTTACTCCACAGAGCCAATAGAAGGATTTCAGAACGGGGCTTATTTGCTCTACTTTCTTAGTTTTGTTGAGAACACGGGGCAGCAGCAGTGTTTTGAATCGGCTACAGCTGTCTGACAGAACTTTTTTAGGCAAACCTATGAAGACACTAAATATAAATGCATGAATGAGTTTTTTCTTTTATATCCTGGTTTGGACTGGTTTAGATTTGGACAGATAAGAGTGAAACAATA
Organism: Cyprinodon tularosa; assembly: GCF_016077235.1. Classification (NCBI taxonomy): domain Eukaryota; kingdom Metazoa; phylum Chordata; class Actinopteri; order Cyprinodontiformes; family Cyprinodontidae; genus Cyprinodon; species Cyprinodon tularosa. The sequence continues at coordinate 1,362,600 of NW_024038892.1, read as the reverse complement.
AAGCACACTTACTACGCCCTGGCTTCCTTACATGTTGCTCTTCATTGTTTACTTTCTTGATTTCTGTCTCACTGGTGAAATAATAAACTCTAGATTTAGACAAACTTTATTGTTTGATTTCCTTAAATACAGCTTTCTGACAGTGAATGAGCAGCAGCTTGGCAGTGAAAATGAACATTTCTATTTATAAATTGCTGCTTACCCAGCATGATGGTGTTTTGATGGCTGATTGTTAGCGGATTGACCCATGTTTGAAAAAGAGGCTATTGTGATGTAAAGTTTTGTTTCTTCTGCCTAGTTATTGTAACTGATCCTGTGGTTTTCTATTAGTTGAGCTAAGGGTAGCATGTCGTTGAATAGGAGGGGCCAGAGAACAGAGATAGGAGGGTTTGTTAACCTGTCAATGGTGGCAAGTAAGGCACGTGCATTGTTCGTTATTGATGATCTAAGAGGATAAAGATTCTCTTGCATCTTTTAGTTGTAAATTATATTTGTGAAGTTTCTCTATAGATTTCATGGTGAATTTTTAAGTCTGTTCTTTCGACACCTTAATTCGGCTTTCAAGCCCTCTTACAAAGGCTATGTATGTAGTTTCCACTGTAAAGCTTGATTACTGTAACGTTTAAATGTTTAGGTAACCCTTTTAATGCTGATGTGACATTAGGGACCAAACACTTATTTAACTCTTTAACGGGAGAAAAAAAAAGGTTTCAAGTGTTTTTATTGTATGGTAACAGAACCCATCTGACCATATAGTAATGTCTGATGTAGGTCATTAGCCTCGAGTTTTAAATCTGAAACTGACCGTTGGTGGTGCCATCCTGTCTTTGTCTCTTCAGCACCAGCTTCCTCACCAGCCACAGACGCCTACAAATGGCTTCTCCAGCTGGATCAGCGGCTGGAGGGACTTCAGAGGGACCCAGTAGCCCACCCAGCCTCAGAGGGATGTCAAGCCAGAACTCCAGCAACCTCCCCAGTCCTGTAGGGCCCTCCAGCAAGTCAGAGACCCAGATTTGGTCCCCAGACACAGACCTTGGCTCTGGTCAGACCACTGTAATCTTCTCAGCTCCTTCCCCATCAGCTCTACAAGATGGCACCTCTCAGGGGACAGAATCATCAGGTTAACTTGAAATAAAACATGGATTGATTCAATATTTGGGTTTATCCTTTTGTATTATATAACTTTTTTTTTTCTTCTTCTTCCCCTCAGCTCATGACGGTGACTCTGTAATTATTGTAAATGAGCAAAAATGCAAAAAGCAAAATATCTCAAGGTTGGTACTTATGTTTCTAAAAATCTTTTTTTTTTTTTTTAGACAAGCATTTTGCAGTGTCTTAAGTGTTTTGTTTTATTGTGATAACACTAGGTTGGTGTTTAATTTCACAAATACCAACCTTATTAAAAGCAAAACTTTTCTCTATTTTTTTACAGCGTGCCATTATTCCAAGCAGAGCTATGGATTAAGGAATTGTAAGTTACTTTAAAGGCATTTAACTGTATTAAACAAATAATTAAATTATTCTGGTTGGCAACAAATCTTATGGTGATTCCCTATGTATTTTATCTCTTTGCCTTTTTTTTTTCCTAGGACTAGCATGTATGATTCTCGGGCGAGAGAAAGACGGAGACAAATCGAAGAGCAGGAAGCCTTGGCCTCCCAGCTTCAGCGACAGGTTGGTCTCTTTACTCCACCTCCATATGTATCCTGTTCAAAGTCTCTCCTGTTGTTGTATTAATGTGCTTTGATTTCTGGTCTACAGCGCTTGTCTGAGGAGGGAAAACTAAGCCCAGATGTTGAGGTCCATGTTCGTGTTCCATTGGAGAAGGAAGTTCCTCTGACTCCTGTCATAGAGGAGTCCAAGTCTGTGGAGGAGAAACCAGAATTTCCAGACCTCACAGAGGTTTGTTCTCCGTATGTTTACTGTATAAGCAGTGTCTGGATATGGATGAATACTAACACAGACAAATTTGTTGGTACCCCTCGTTTAACAAACGAAAACCAATAGTAATAGTCATAATTAATAAAAAAAAATATGAAATGAACAAATGGAAATTAGACATTGCTTTTTAAAAATGCTTCAACAGAAAGAATAAAAAAAATATATATATAATAATGGACAAAAATGATGGTACTAACCCTAGAAAAGACTAAAAATGTTGCTAATGGAAATAAATCATCATCACAGATTCCAACAATCTTACAGTCCGTAATCCATGCGCCTATATATAGAGCTACAGGCAGTCACTGTGCTGTTTGGTCACATGGTGTTTACCACGCTCAACATGGAACAGGGAGCGAAGGAAAGAATTGTCTCGGTAGTTTAGAAAGAAAATTGTAGACAAGCATGTTCAAGTTAAATGTTATGAGACCATCTCCAAGCATCTTGTTTCTGTGTCTACAGCTGCACATAATCAGAAATGTAAGTTCCGTGAGACTGAGGTCAACCTCCCTGGATTAGCTGCAGAAGGAAAATTAGTGACAAATCAAAGAGAAGGATAATACGAATAATAACGAAAGACCCCAGAAAAACGTACAGATTAAAGGTGAACTTCAAGGAACATCTGTGTCAGATCACACCATCCGTAGTTTGAACCAAAGTGGACTTAATGGGAGAGAACCAAGGAGGACACCATTCTTGAATCATAAAAAAAGGCGGAATGGAATTTCCTGAATAACATGTTGACAAGCAACAAAGCTTGTGGGAGAATGTCCTATGCGACAAAAATGTAACTTTTTTTTCAAAGACACATCAGCTCTAATTTCATAGACGAAAAAAACTAAACACATCAGGGCTTCTTCAAGGTTTTAGTCAAACCTCAGTTATAAGGAGTGGGCCAAAATACCTGCTGAGACAGGCAAAAGTCTTGAAAGTTACAGGAATATTTTAATTGAAAATGCTTTATTTAAAGGTTTTGCAACAAAATATAAGGTTATTGGTACATTTTGTATCATTTTTGTCTAAAGTCTTATAAGTTTATTGAAGCAAGGTTGAAAAGCCTTGTCTGACTCATTTGTTCATTCTAATAGAATTTTTATTTGTTATTACTTTTGTCAGAATCAAGTTAATTCTGTGACCATTGTGGGTTTATATATATATATATATATATATATATATATATATATATATATATAAATAAACTTTTGACTTGGTTTACTAATTTTAAATCTGAAGTAATTAACCTGTATGCTTCTGCACTCCTGTTAAGGAAATGGAAGCTGAGGTGCACAGAGTTCTGATGAAAGGAGCAAATCCTCATGAAGTACTAAGTGAAGGTTTCGGTCTCAGCCTCACACGAAAAGACCTCCAGACCCTCAACAACCTCAACTGGCTCAATGATGAGGTGCGAACATGTAATCCTTAAACTAAAATCTGAACATATTTAGATTTATCCATTTTTTAAGCTTTAGTTGTAATCATTAGTACTTTATCTCACATTAATATGATGCTGTGTCAAATCTACTGTTATTCTTTAAGTAAAAATGCTTGTTTTATTTTGCAGGTTATCAACTTTTACATGAATCTGTTGGTTGAGCGCAGCAAACAGCCAAACCTCCCATCTGTCAATACATTCAACACGTTTTTCTACCCCAAGCTTCGCAGCAGCGGTTACTCTGCTGTCCGCCGGTGGACCAAAAAGATGGACATTTTTGCTAAAGACATCCTTTTGGTTCCTGTCCACCTAGGGATGCACTGGTGCCTCTCAGTAAGCCTAAATTAAGGCCATTTTAAAACTGGATCTTAGTATTTAGAAGATTTTTCTCTGTAATACTTTGTCTTCTTTTTCAGGTGGTGGATTTCCGTAAAAAGTGTGTTTTGTACTTTGATTCTATGGGAGGAAGCAACAATGAAGCTTGTAAAATGCTTTTGTACGTTTCTATCCTTTGGTTTGTTGGAAGCTTTCATATTTAAAGTTCAATCCCATCATCTAAGTGACCTATTATAAGAGAAATTCTTGTCTGTGTTCACAGTGACTACTTGCAACAGGAAAGTAGAGACAAAAAAGGCAGAGAACTTGATACCTCAGGCTGGACTCTCCACAGCAAGAAGCCCAGTGTAAGTTTAACCCATTAAAGCTCTAGAAGCATTTCCTTTTCTCTAATAAATTCTGTATTTAGAAATGCTAAGTGTTTCCTCTTGTAAACAACAGCAGTTCTAAAGCATGATGGCCTGCAGAGGGCAGAATAATTCTATAAACATTTTGTTTTATCTAACACACACATTTAATGGAATTCAGACATTTTTTTACATTATGGCTGAGAATATAAATTATGATCAATTATTAAAACAATTGACGTGTACAGACTAAAACAAGTAATTTTTTTTCTAAAGAGAATGTTTTACACTCAAAGTAGAAAACAAAGCTTTGATTATCTGTAAATATGCTCTGTCCTGAACTAATAAATAATCTCCAGAGTAAACAATTATAACTGTTTCATGTCTCCATAAATATTCTCTACTAGGGCTACAACTAAGGATCGTTTTGCTAATCGATTAATCTGTCGATTATTTATTTAATTTTTTTATTAATATATAATTGGATAGGAGAAGGTTCCTTAAAGAATCTTTTTACAGAATATAAACCAGGTCAAAAATAAAAGTATTTCACTGGATAGAGCATATTGATATTGCAATTTTGGTATAATTACTGCTCTGTCTGCTAAAGGCATGTTTTAGAGTCTCTGTACTCCAATTATGAATAATCGATTACTAAATTAGTCGACAAATTCAATTAACCATATTAACTCTTTCAGCTCTGTTTTCTACCTTTTACGGTTTGGAATTTCAAGGCTATGTAGTAAAAATGACCAAAAAATGTTTAGTGTCATAAAAACTAAAGATACTAATACTGGTATTGAGGCATGTTTGATTACAAAACAGCAGAAATTACAGTTCTGCGTCAAGCACACTAATGCAGTCCATCCATTATTCTGTGCTGCATTAGTTTAGACCGGCTGTGGAATTGGGTTTTAATATCCTTAAACTTCAACCACACTGGGTACGATTGAAATAATACTTTCCGTGGTGGGGTTGTTTTGAAAATCATTTTCCTCTGTGACTGGATAGGTTTCCAATCTGAGTTTTTTTACGTTGTTTTTATTTGATCATTTATTCTGCAATATGCTTTTCTGTTTTGCTGCAGGAGATCCCTCAGCAGATGAATGGCAGCGACTGTGGAATGTTCACTTGCAAATATGCAGATTACATTACCAAAGACAAACCCATCACATTCACACAGGTGATCAGACATTGTTAAATAAAAATCTGTATCAGTCACAGTGCTCTAAATGTGGATAACTCCTTTGTTAAACAGAAACACATGCCGTACTTCAGAAGAAGGATGGTTTGGGAGATTGTGAACCACAAATTGTTGTGATATCACAGCGGCTGTCCAAAGACTTTAAAGTCGGTTCATGATGAAGGGTGAGCTCCATTCCTCAGGAGGTTCAACCAAGACTTGCACACCAGCTCCTCTGACCAGAAACCAGCTGTTTCATCAAAGCCCCCCTGAGCTAACGTTGGCTGACAGGATGTTGCTGGAGCTTAAATCACTGCCTCCCACTCCTTTTCTTTATTTCTTTGACTTGATGCTGCAGGGGAGCATCGGAATAGCAGCTAAAACACTTTGCAATTGGCTCTATTACCCAGCCACAACTGTTTTTGCATCATATGTAGTGATGTGTTCTGTAATGAATCATACTCTGAGATTGTCAGTCTGTGACATCACAGTGTTGCATAATCTGAATTTACCATTAAAATACATTCTCCCATAGTTTGTTAAAATGACAAAAGGGCTGCCAACTTTCATCTATGAACAGTTACTCAGAATATTTTTTTCTGTTTAGTCACCTGACAGCTACAGGTCTGTGCAGTATGGATAGTGCTTACCATGGATGATGGAATAAAAGGTCAAGGAGATGCTGCCTCAGAGTATGATTTATCATTTAAATAAAACAATGTCTTACTTTTAGCAATCCAGGTGTAACCGAGCATTTAAAGCCTAATTCAGCAGGGTAAAAAAAAATGTCATTTCCTTATTCTTGATAAAATTGTAAATTAAAATCTATTTTATGTATTTGAGTCTTTTTGTTAGGCAGCAACTTTTTGGTCATTCGGTGTATTTTGAATTTTTGTACATACTTGAACTATATACAGCCCAAGATGTAACAATAAACATTTTTTTATGTATTTCTTGTTCTGTCTTTTTTTTAGGGTTTTTCTGAAATTATCCAAATAGCACTGTCACATATGGACTGTTCGTCTTTGATTATCGCAGCTTACTGAAAACCCAGAATTTAGTTAGCAGAGTAAATGCACTCCATGTGGTCAGGACTCATCTAGCATGAATTAAATAACTGCAGTGCTGTTGCTTTACTAATAATTGAACTTTTTTTTTTTTTTTTATCATTTTACCTTTGCATTTAACTCATCCCCTTTGGGAGCAGTGGCTGCCATTGTGTGGTGCATTGTGGGATCTTGCTCAGAGAGCCAGAGTGACAGTTTGTGGGAGTGGGGTTCAAGCTCACAGCCTCAGGATTCCAAGCTCTAAACACTAGGCCAATACCATAAGCACTTCCAATAGAGGGAGATCCAGCTTTAAAATGTTGAGCTAATGGGCCAACCCCAGCCTATGAAACTCAGTCTGCTGTAAACCTAGAGATTTAAGGACCCTGTCTGTCTCAGCTCTAAATTCAGACTCCATTGCCTTGATTTTTAAATCAAATGCACGTGTTACTTCAATCTAAAAAGGCCACTGTGCAGCAGTACAGTCATTTTTCTTCCCAGGGTGAGACATCTGGTATTTTTTGGTTGCAATTCTTGCATTAAACCAAACATACAGTATGTCGCAGTGTGTTTGTCTCTCACTTTACAATCCTCTCAATACAGATTATAGCGGTGCATCTTTTCCTTCCACTCGACTTCGATGTCTTGATTGCACAGCCTTCCTCATGATTTGGACCAAAACCTAGATTTCTGGGCTTTTCCCACATCATTGAAATTAGCAATATTAAATGTCTATCACACCGTGTAATACACATGAGCTTCATTTTTCAAATGTTACCACCTTTTTAATGGTGTTCTAATTCTGTGAGATGCACTTGTAAATAATTCAAAAGCAAACTACAATGAAAAAAATGTTTATTTAAAATGTCAAACCAAGCAACAAGTGGGGATGTAGTCCCCTTTATCTGAGGACAACAGAAAGCTGCATCATCAATCGTTACTGAGGAGAAATCGGTGCATGAAAAACAGGAATTCATGGTCATAAAAAAATGGCTACACATTGACCTCACATGTGAAACAATGAATGACCTTCAGCTACAAGATAGAAATCCCAAATTAGCAGCAGCATGTATTTAGACTCAAACCAACAAATGCAGTGCATGAAAGAGAATCCAGAGTTAAAACCCAGCGAATGACAAAAGCATTTCCCTATTTGTTTCCACTAGTTTTATCGATTAGCCAGTCTGTTGTTTTTCTTGTTTGAAAAAAAAAAATCTTTCAAATTACATTAAAGTGAAATACAAAAAAAAAAAAACAATTGATTGATGGATTCACAAAAAGAACAAATTTCATATCTTTACGCATACAATGTTACACCTACCATTTTATATTGCTGCCTACACATTTCCTGCAGCTCTGTTTAAAACCCGAATTTCATCAAACATTGTTGCCTTACAGTGTTGCAATAATGACTGGACTAAATATGGCAGGGATTCTCACTGCATGAAAATTTCAACTAAAAATTGAAAGCAGACTGCTTTTTTTTACACCATCCAGCTCAAAGCTTTAAAAAAGTTATCAATGGGAGTTTTGGGGAATCCAAATGGCTGAATTTTTGTTTTCCTGGAAGTCAGATAAAGCAATATAGCTTTGCTTCTTCCAGGTGACTGGCAGCAAGATCATTACTCCATACTTGATAGAAAAACCCTAGTCAATCAGGCCTTTTATAATACCAAAACATATGGAGTTTTAAAGGGAAAGCATCTTTATAAAGAAAGATAAAAGCAATTGATGTATAGCCATTGTGAGTTTAACTACTATCATAATCTGAGGTGTATTTCGGGTGTTTTTAGTATAGCATTTATTTGGAAAATAATGGATTGCATAGATCAGACCTTTGGGCATAGTTTCAGAAGATTGGACGGATGAGGACAGTACCAGCTGTGAGCCGCCTGTAGGGAATAACTAACCCTGAACCTTACACACAGAACTGAGTCATTGAGTCATTGCTTTAGCAGAATGAGGTAAACTGAGGTTTTGACCTTATTTAAACCACTGATCCCAACTGCATTGGTTTTAATTCTGTAACAATCTGAACCTAACACAATAGCTGATCAGATTTATAAAGTGTCGGCATGTGTGACACAGACGCAATGAAAAGTGTCTCTGAAAATATTAAAGCCTTTTTACACCAGCAGTGAATCTGGAACAAGAATGAAAACATTTAAATCATCACTATCTGAAGAAAACAAAATGTACAAGGAAAACAAAACTCTCATCTACTTCTCAACACACAAAAAACCCTATCAAAAATAAAATCAAAGCCTCTTTGAAAAATAGGAACAACTTTAAAATGTATAAAAAGGAAAACATTTAAATAACAACAGTGACACGCAACAAAGATTAAAAGCAGGCAAACTTACAGCAATAACCAGTACAGTTTAAAGCTTCTCCATACAGGCCAAAAAATATCATCTTGGTAGTGTTTATTCTGTTTTTGTTTTTTCTTTTCACTTTATCAGGGCATAGACTCATGCTTCATATAACAGCCTCTCATTCCTTTTTCGTAAAATCCCTTTTAATGGAATTTTGGGGAAAAAACAACCTCACCTTTTATTGAATTAATTAAAAAGTCTAGACCAGTTGGACTGATATGATCAAAGCATTCCTTCATAGTAATAAAAAAAAAAAAAATCCAAAGCAAGTATGAATGCATTTATGTCTATTATTTACATGCAGCTGTGTGTGTGTGTCTTGATCCCTGTTGACCAGCTTTGAATTGTACTGTGTGAACCAGGTCAGAGTGCCTATTCAATTTAATCTGATAACACAGTGGCATGCAAAAGCTAAGTCTTTAAAATGTTAATCACCGCTTGCAGACATAGAACCAAAATCCAAAAGGCATAAAACTAAAGATGTGTAAGGGATTGCTTTTGAGTCAATGGGTCGATGCAATCAGCTGGTTTTCCTTAGATGATCTGTTTGAATTGTAAAGTGCCTTGAGATGACATGTGCAGTGAATTGGTGTTATATAAACTGAATCGAATAGAATTATACAAGTGTGCTTAAACCCCCTTTAATGGCACCAAAAACCTCAAAATGAATTCTGTTTGTTGGCAGCAGTTTATCTATTGACAAAATTTCCCTCCTGTATTTATTTTCAACCAAGTTTAATATAGAACTTATGTAATATTTAGAAAAAAACAGCTATGATGACCTAAAAATATTTGTTTATTCTTTCTAAAGACTGTAATTGTGGTTTTGCTGAAAAGTAAAGTGCATAGAGTTTGTTCAATTTTACATGACAAATAATGTCTTGTAAAAAAAAATCCAGATTAATCAATCTGCTTGTTTGAACTATTACTTACTCCAGTTTCTCTTTTACATGAGAACATTGAAGCTTTAAAAATTATTATTACATAAGTAATGAAGCAGCTCTGGACCACTTTAACCATTTATTTTTACTTAGCACGATAAAACCAAGTTATAATTAAACAATAAATAATTTTATGGAATGAACTACTAGGAATCTTACTTCAGTTTAGGTCTGGAATATTTTTTGAAGTTGTAATCAACCTCCTTATAATTACTTTGTAACACCCCAACACAACATATTACCTATGCACCAATCAAGCTGCACACATAATCAAATTGCCTTGTTCAGATCTCCATATTCTAGCGAGGATAGCGAGAATTATATTCAGTTGAAAAAAACTGAACAACTAATTAAAAACAAATACTTTTCAGCACCACAAGCCTCATATATAAAACTGTAACGTGTGGAGAAAACACAGCATTCTAAAAATAATAAAGTCTGACTTTTTTGTTTTAATGATGAATAAAAGCAGTCCAGGGATGTTTTGTGCACTGTAACGAATCATAGCAAGGCTGTACTGTAAGGGGACGCTAAGCAACCTCAATATATGTTCGACCAAGCTTATGAAAACACAAACTGATGTGTCCACACAGCCAGCATTCAGGGACTCAGGTGATGTAAAAAAAAAAAAAAAAATGCCCACACCACTACATGAGTTTTTCTGGAAGTTACATAATAGCCCTCTGTTGATTCCCTAAACATGTTTTATGTAGGATAACTGGGTTAATGGCTGTACCTTTTTAGGTCCTATATGTGTTGTGCAAACTGAGTTTCAGCTGATGCCCCCCAAAAAAGCTCACACACTAATCTGCACACAGTTTTTTGTTGGAAATAATTAAATAACAGAATTAAACATGCCGTCTTTAAGTTTACGACTTTTGCGAATCCAGCAAATAATTCAAAGAAATCTTTTGCATGCCTCTGTATCTGGAATGCTTTGAAACTGCAATCATGGAAAGAGCTATTAGGTCACCCTTGCTGTTGTTTTTGGGTGTTCAATGTATTCTTCAGGTACTTTTAGAAGAAGGAATTTAAGAAAACAAGTTTGGTCTAACCTTTTCATTACTGTATGTCCTTTTTTATGGGAAGTTAAAAGTGATGAATATGTCATCAATCAGCTTTATCTGAAAGTTTTCCCTACCTTCTAATCTTCTTATTGTGTGATTGTCTGGAGCTTTGTCGAGACTATAAATTATAGGAGTCAAACCAGCTTAAATAAGGCTTCACGACTGATAAACCTGCCACTTATCCAAGAGAATAAAAGAGCTGTCAGTTTGAAGTACTTCAATCAAATACTTTTGACAAATCAGAACTTTAAAAAAAAAAAAAAGAAAGAAAAAGAAAGAAAAAAATGTATAAGAAGGCAGTTCAACGGCTGAAAATATCAGACAAAAAGGGAAATAATCTCAGCGTATTTTACACAAAAGTCAAACAAACAAAAAAAATGTTCCTGATTTTCTTCTAAGCTTGCCGACGTAACATAAGAAACCCCCATTTGTGATGTAAAACCTTAAAATTGTGTAGTGTTCGAGTTCTTATCAAAATAGACGCCCCATGTTCCATTCTTCCTGCTTTCGCGCTGTTCTCTACTTTGCTTTCAAATATGAGTTCATGGAAAACATCTTTTGTTTTTGTGTCCTTTACATGAAACAGTCCGAGTCCACCTGACCTCCAAGTTTCTGCTGCTTTACACGAAGAGTCACACAGCAGGGTTTCAGCACTTCGGCCCCCGGACAGTCATTCCAGGCTCCAGAGCAAGATCTGAGACAGAGGGCAGCCAATGAAAAACGGTCTCTGCTGCAGCAGATTTATGTTTGTATAAGAAGATTTGTGCACACACAAAGAAAGCAAAGATCCAAACCGACGGCTTCATTTGTTATGCTGGTAGGAGTACGCCGTGTGTTCTGTTGGAGTACCAATGGGAACAGGCTGCTGGACGGCACTTTCCTTAAAGAAACATCAGGGATTAAAGTAATAAGTGATTTAGTTCATCACAGATTTTAAATATGAAACTTAAAGATAAAAAGGCATTACCTCAACTGAAATGTTGGTGGCAGGCACTTGGGTGTATGGGGGGATGTAAGTCCCCTGCATAGATGTGTTTATCGGCATATACTGGATAGGGAAAATAAGAACATTAAGCTCATTAAAGAAATGTAGACTGATATTAAAAATACAGCTGTGTAAAGTCTTCCTCTGCAGGATAAAAAGCTGTTTTAGAAAAGCATACTTAGAGGTAAAAAAATGACCTAAATGTTTCTATTCTAACTTGATGGTAATAAGAAACCTGAATGCTGTCATAGACTTATGGATTTAGTCATCCGTTTTCACTGAGACAGAAATCCAAAAATAGTTACTGGAGATTCAAGAGTGAAATGTCAGCAGCAGCAGCCTGTCATCTACTTACTGTGCCGCTGCTGCCCATAGAAAGGTGACTGAGCTGCTGTGTCAGGGGTCCTATCATGGAGGTCGGCTGGATGGACATGGAGTGCTCCATTCCTGACGCGAGGACGGCTCCCTGTGGAAAAAGGCACAACAGACAAAGCTGGTAAGACATGTTCAGGCAGGAGATGAGGGGCGGAATGAGGGCAATAGAATGTGAAGACAGAGGAATTTGGAAAAAAGGTTAAAAGAAACTCACTGTGGGAGGCATGATGTATGACTGATGATGTAGCCAGGAGGGATTGTGTACCTGCATAAGGAAGAGAAAACAAACCATATCAAAATCTGTCATTTAGGAATAATATAGCTCCTGTTTACATTTTTCATTGTATTTGTTGTACCGTCCTCTCTGATACAGTAAACAGCAGAACTGTATTCATGTAAGGCAGTCCTTCATTGCCAAAATCCACTTATCAGTAAATGGATAATCACCAGTCCTCTAACATCCAGATAACAAAATGCACTGTTCGCTTGTTTGTGATCCTGTCATTTCACTCTAACAATACATGAGGATTCATGACTGACTCAGTAACTGCAAGCTGTTAAAGTCCTTGGACTGTAAAACAAGCCCAAATCACCACTTCTGCAGCACCATTCAGTTTGAACTGGTTATGCTGATAAACTGTCAAAAAACAGGGTATTATCCATTATGACCTAAAATCTCCCCATTGGTAGAAAACAGATCCTAGAAATCATTGGTTTTTATTTTAACCAGATATTTTGATGTTCTCTAACTTCTTTTTTTAATGTTTAACTGTTTAAATGTTGCTGCGACGTATTGCCTAGAAATGACGGATCTAAATAGGATTATTCATGGTAATGTAAAGTTTATACCAAAACAACTAAACAATCTGAATCATAGTGCCATTTTCTTAAAGACAAACAATTTCAATCTTTTTTTTTGGTATAAACTTCTGGATAAGGATTTCTGCAATATCTCTGGACTGCTATCATAATGTTTTGATAAAGAGGTGTATTTGGTTGACTGCATTCTGTAGCCTCATGAACTTTTAAATGGTATGAAAACAGCTAAAAGCTACTTCTTTTTAAAGAAGAAAGGGCACCTTTACTTGTACAAGTTTGGCCATTTTGAGAAATTCTGCTTTTACATTCAATATTTATTATTTATTTTTTTTTTCAAAATAGCAATATAGGGGGTTTATATAGAACAACCACTGTTGTTCTGCACATTCTGGTGTTGCATCAAAAATGTAAGCTGTGTTACACAAAAAAGGAACCTGGAAACAATTTTGTTCACAGGCAACAAGATCACTTTACACAAAGAGGTTATATGCATCCCTGATGCCGGTCCAGATCTTCTCCCATGTTAAAGTAAAGTAACAATTTTTTTTATATATTTCTCAAGCAAACCTCTTAGGACCTTAATAAAAAAAATATATGGAAAAGAAAATGTTGCAAGCAGATATTAGGAAATAACTCTAGAAAGATTGTGTTCTAGTGAATTTTTAAAAGCTCAGCATAGACCTCAGTTCTCAAACTCAACAGGATAAAGAGGAAGCATCTCCAGACTGTTCAGTGAAAAGGCTGTATAATTTTTTTCCACCTTGTTTAGGACACAACCAGCATCCCCTGAACACGAGACCTCAGGGATCTGTTAGGAACGGATGGATTTCAAAGTTTGTATGCCAGTACGTCTATTTAGAGTTCTGGAACTAAGAACCAATATCTTTTAATGCAAGCTAAAGCGAATGAGCTGTAGTTGCATAAGAAACAATGTAAAATGAAAATATTTTGGCAACTTGTTCAGACATCTGGCAGCAGCGCATTTTACACCCCGCTGTCATCCAAGGATGTTTTTTTTTCCCAAGTAGGTGAATAATGAGTCACAATAATGAAGTGTCAAACATATAAAAAAATGAATAAAAACTTTTAATTCTGATAGTGGGCCAATACGACTTAATCTATGTATTATTAAGTGATATGAACACAAATTAAACAATGATAAAAGATGATCATTCAAAGGAAATCAGAAGTCAAAATATACTTCAAGGATCCTGAGATTTTGCATATAAAGACACAGCTGTATCTGCACAGTCAAGGACATCAGGATTTTTTATTTATTTATCGAAATACATTTTCTTTAGCCATTCCCCTTTTAGTACATAGTCTAAACACCACAGTAAGAAGTACAGCATAGAGACCTGATAAAGCCAAAAAGACATTAAACATTATCTATATAGCTGTGATAAGTAACTCAAAATTTTATACAGGGAGAGCATGTAATTTAGTAAAAACAAAGACGCCATAACAGTAACTCAAGATACCCCATAGTTAAAGGAATTTAAGATTATCTGTAATTTGAACAAGTTACAGACAATCCTATAGACTTTACTACCGATACACTGACCAAATACCTCCCCCTATCAGTTAATATCCTGTGGCTGAATGCAACAAAGGGCTTCAGGATAAGCTGGAGGTTTCTAGGAAAGTAGATGGAATATATTCCAAAAACATTTTTAAAAACAATTCACTGGACTTGGTTTCCAAGTTACTTTTTTTTTTTTTTGTAGAATGACTATGATGGAATATCAAGAAGTTATAAAATATATTTGTGAACATTCTTCTATTTTTGTTGACTATTGCAGGAATAAAACGTGGGTTACTTTTGATTTAATTAAATTGATTTATGAATACACGTAAAATCATTGAATCATATTAGCTTGTATTCAATCTAATAAGCTATTGGTAGTATAATAGCGTACATATAAATGAGATTATTTTTCCTGCCTCAGAAATGATTCTCATACCTGATAGGCGGACACATGGGAAGGCATGTATGGGGCAAGTGAGGCTGGTCCAATCATCCGATTGGGAGCAATGCTGTACGGAGAGGAATAGAACCTAAACAAAGAGACATAAAGCAAGATTGTCATATAATCCTAGTTTCTGTAGCTGTGCATGAGACAGATCAGAGGTGTGGCACTGACCCGTTCTGTAGGGCTGTGGTGGGATCATAAGTGAGAGTCATTCCTCCCTAAACAAAAGAGAAATAATGATTACGTAACTACAAGGAGGACATCTATCAGAGTTAATTTACAGGAAAATAATTAAAAAATCCGAAACAAACTCACAGTTTCTGAATCTCTCGTCCACGACCGACCATTTTGGAGATATTTGCCTTGGCTTTGACGTTTCTTCTGGCCTCCATCAGCAAATTTACACAACAGAGGCTCTGTTTGTGCTGAATTAGGAGTTAATAAGAAATCATCATGACAGCTCATGGTTGCTTTCACCAATAATATTTTAGTTAATTAGGGTCTATGTTTCTAATCAATATGAGATTTTATTTAATTTTTTTTTGTTTCCTTTTTACAGAGGACAAAAAGAAATGGCTGATAAAGGAAAAAAAATCGCGAACCTTACCTGGAACTCCAGGAGGAGTTTTGATATATTTTCCATTGAAATGTTGAATGATAGCCTCACATTTCTCAGTTGATTCCATCCTGTAAGAAGTAATGAAAGCATTTGCTACTTGAAACGACCACCAGGGAGCGCACCTACCCTCATTCTTACTTAAGAGGTTTTTGATTTTCTTTGATTTCTTCAGAAATAATTTTAATCAACCATAACCTTCAAAAAATCACTGTTACCTCAATATCATTTGGTTAAAGATGTGCAAAAAGTCTTAATATCAGATATTTCATTATAGAAGCATAACATCACATAACACTTAAAAATAACTTTTACATTTTATTTAAGAGAGATTATTTAGTGGGTGGGAAGAATTTTGTTAATAATGATTTCATGATTTTTTTTTTTTTATCTAAATTTCTTCACAATATTTGTTACTCCAGATAACTTCTATTTACTATCTTTGACCAGATTATTTTTTCTATTTTTTTCCCCAATATATAAAAAATGGGGGGTAACCTCATTGATAATCTGTGACCAGCTTTGTTCCTGTTGTATTGATGTAAAATGTCACAGAGGCCCATTTCTGTATGCATAATAAGCAGGTGATATAAAATCTACAGCAATCTTAAACTCCTCCTGCAATTGATTCACTCTACTTTTATTCTGACCAATCGCAGAGTGCTTGGACTTCCCCTCACTTAGTCAGTACAAAAAAAAAAAAAAACTTTTTCTACTACGAACTGCTGCTCTCCAAGATATGTCGCATGGATATTTGCAAAGTTTCAAGTGCAAAATCGCTAATTTTCCGAATAGCTTAATCCACTACCTCTCTTTTTTATGTAATTCAGTTCAGTTTATTTATATCGCATCAATTCAAAACATGTCATCTCAAGGGACTTTACAGAGACAATTTAATCAGATCATACAGTCACGCTGGTAAAAACGTTTCTAAGGAAAACCAGCTGACTGCATCGAGGTTTTTACAGAGAAAAGAAAAAAAAACATGCTGGCCTCCAATCCTCTGTTTGATTCTGATAGATGACCTGCAGCAGGTCCCAACTTTCGATTATTCTAGGTCATTTCTAATGTTAGGAAATAAAAATGTACCCCAAGGTCTGACGTAAAAATAGAAAATGTTTGGAAAAGCATATCATACCCACTCTTAAGTATGGTGAAGGATCTGTGCTGCTGTGGGCCTATTCCTGCTCTATAAGCAACTGGAATCTGTTCATCAGTGCATACATTGCATTACATAAAATGCATAATAAATAACAGAAAAAATAACAGCAGATCAAAGTTTAAAATTGATAGCCTGTGAAAACGATTTTAAAAAGGTTTTTTTTTTTATTAATAGTCTAAAACGAATGGCCAGTACTCAAAGTCAATGCTCTTCCAAGGTCAGTGCCCCAAGACCTAAAGCCTAAAGGAAAGAAAAAGCTAAAGTAATAACAGCGATTAATGATCATTGTTGGCGATTTTGAAAAATACAATTATATGTTAATTTGGGATTGTCTTCCATGAAAGATATATAAAATTAAAGATTTGATTTCTCTCAAATTTGTTTTAATGTAATTTATTTTAAGTTTTTTTTTTCCCACATCCTAAGCAGGACTAGATGTGATTAATAATAGCAAAACTTCTACCTGGCAAAGCCCACCCCCCGGCTGGTCCCGTTGGAGTCGCGTAGAATTCGAGTGGAAATGGCCTGACTGAAGGGTTTCAGCATGTTCTCCAACTCAGACTCATCCAAGAACAGGGGAAGGTTGGAGATGTACAGGTTGGTGGGGTCCTGTTCCTGTTGCTGAACACAAAGACACAACATGATTACTGAATGGAAACATGGAGAAGTTAACTCATTGCTTCTTTGAGATTAAAAAAACACCATAAAAAATGATAGGTAAGGATATTTATAGCATCATCATATATCACCATTGCAATTTTTTAGAGCAGATCACTGATCTTTAAAAACCTCACTGTACCGATTGCAATTTTGATCATATCAATTTTCCTCTACAACAGACACAGTTGTTACAAGATCACAATGCAATGTTTCAATCATATTTTACTAAAATAGTTGAGCACATGAACAATAACCAATGAAACAGTAAAAACTAAAGAATGGTTTTGGATATATATATATATATATATATATATATATATATATATATATATATATATATATATATATATATATATTTTTTTTTTTTTTTTTTACTTTATTCAGCCAGGAAAATAAGCAAATCTGGGCCGATCAGTCGGTTGATCAACAAGTGCATCCCTAGATATTTGCCTTTACAAATTAAAACAGGGAAACATGCATGTCTGAGATTTGGTGCATTTTGATCAACTAATACAATAAAAAATAGCTCAGTTTGTAATCAGATAAAAAAAAAAGATTAATTAAAAAATAATAAAGAAAATGATGGTATAAAACCATCAAACTGAAGAAAGCCGTCTCTGTTACTTAATTCTAAAGTCATACTGTTTCGAATTAGTTTAATGAATGGTCTGACACTCTAATTTTCTTTCTTGGTGCTTCTTTAATCTAAGAAGAGAAGCATTATTTCTCCTCGCTAAAGATAACGTATCACTAATTCTGACCTTATATGCAACGACATGTTTTATAAATAAGAGTAAAATATTTTGCACATCCAGATCAGTGTTAAAAAAAATGAATGAAATGAATTCATAAAAAGACACTTGTGTTTCAGTGAGCTCATTCCTTCTGTCCTTTATGTGCAGCTCAAACAAATTTTTATATGACCTATGATAACTTGCAAGATGCGTGCTCTGTATCACCTCCGGCTATTATGCATATTTATCATCCGAGATGTGATTAAAAGCCAGTTAATGCCGCGCAAGTTCATTTCCATTCCATGAATAATGCATGTGTAATCTCTGCGACCTATGAGGAAGGTGATTTCTCCTTCACCTTCCTCTCTTTTTTCTATGCTCTGACTCTGCAGAGCGAATGAGCAGAGAAAACCTGCTGCAAACTTCAGCTGTCAGTGTGTTGGGGTGAGTCAGAGAGCGTGCTGAGTGCTGACGCAAGCGTGAGCCTTCTTGTAAACTCCAACACGAGGCTTGAGTGAAATTGAGCTATTTTGTGAGCGGGAGGCGGTATGAATGTCAGTGATCCAGCTTAAAGTGAGATCAGCTTTCCCAGGGTGTTGGTGGCTGTGCGTGACTGTGAGTGTGTGTGATAATCCAGTGTAGGGAAGGCTGCTGGAGAGCATGCATGATTGTCAAGTTCTCTGTTTGTGTGTGTGTGGTAGGTTGACAGGGCGGGTGGCTGGGCACTATGCCCTGCTGACTGGGGAGAGGCTCAGACACTGAGTCAGAAGCCACTAGGGAGAACAGGCAGCTCCTTTGTACAAGGAGCCCAGGGAGAGGCCCCTGGGACCCACTCCGCAGACACCATCACCACCGTGAACACACACGTATCCTTCGGTGGATTAAGTCACAGATTTAGCAACAGACCCGGACAGCGTGCAGCAAACATGCAGGGCAAAAAAAATGACACGCAGCAAATTCCCAACGGAAACAACCATGAAGCACTCTCAGCAGGAAGGCTGGAAAACACGCCGTTTTACACCGCATTACTGTAAAGCAGTTGAATAGAAACTCAAATTCAAAGGCCACAGCTTTATAGAATAAATAAATTTAAATTTCTAAGCCCATTTTTTCATGATATGCTACATCTTCAATAGCTATTCTGAGAGAAGACAATTTTAACAAATAAAAACATTACAAGGAGCCACTGTTTTTTAACCATTTTTATAGCAGTTACAATCAATGTGCTTTATTTTACTTCCTGGTGTCATAAATAGATGGTGCTTGCATTGCTCTTGTATTTCTCCAAGTAAAAACAGATACATACATTTAGTGAATGGTACAAATCAGCTTTATCATATATTTTATATCCTTCTGAGCCAGTTTATTACCCTTTGGGATACTTTTGCTTTGTTTTTCCTTGGGATGTATTTTAGGACCCAGAATCATTCTGTTGGCTATAGTCCTCACATCAACAACCTATCCTGAGCTGTGCTATGGTGGATTTGTGTTTTGGATTATGCCTGGTGTTTTTATCTATTGAGTGGGTGCAATGTAGCCTTGGGGATATTGGTTGATAATCTTTGGAACAGGACAAAAGTAATCAGTTCTATAAAAAAGAAAAAAATATTGCTTTTTTTCCATTTTGTTAAACTTTTTATTTTCTGAAATTCCGCTAAAAGTAAAAAAAAAAATACGGATAATCTGTTAGAAATAAAGCCAGCATATTTGGTGGTTCTCACCTTGGCCATCTGAGCCTGCACTCCAACAGCCTTCAGTGCCGTCACTGCCTTTTGAGCTGAGGTTGGACTGTCAAAGTCCACAAAGCCGTAACCTGTAGAAACCAGAACATAAAGCATAAGTTAAGACATGAGGTATGATCCATATCAAATAACAGGTACATGGGCTTGAATTTAAAAACTGCTTTGTCAGTTGTGGTTCTTTAGATTTTGAGAAAATCAAACACAGCAAAAATAGTTATCTAACTTACAACCAAGTCAGAATCTAAGAAGCAGATACAAACCTCATCATCAGCAAACACTGTTACAGTGCCTAAACTCTGAGGATGGTTATATACCAAAACTTAAGGTGATTTTCTACTTTGCTGGATTTTGGTTTCTGGAGCAGATTACACCCACTCTTTAACCTGTCAGAGGTACAACTGCTGATCATGGTAAAGTTTGTCGGTACTTTTGACAGGTTCACTTGCAGCCAAACTGATTAACTGTCCCGGTGTACTAAACGTAGGTAGAAAGGATATAACATAGGAGCAGTACATTTGAATAGAAAGAGAAGAGCAAAAATAAATCAAGCATGAATTTGAAGATGAAATTCTGAAAATGTCAGATGGGACTATGTGCAGGCATTCAGCTTTATTTGAGAACCAAAGTAGCAACTGAAACTCATTAAAACTTCCTGTGTTTTTTTTGTTTTGTTTTTTTTTTTAGAGCTCATGCTGCCCCTTGATAGATGTCGCCCTGGGCAGTGAGCCAAACTGTCCTCAGTTGTAAAACCCAACCAGCTATGATTAATTTAAAGCGGGCATCCACCAAGTAATGAAAGGCAAACCATTATCACCCACATACATCCCTTTTGAACAGGTTGCATCAGGAAAGTTGAACACAGACCTAAAGGTTTTAGAGAGGAGGGCTCATCAACAATGGGCTGTAATCAGGACTCAAAGTCACATTATGGTTGGAAGGGGTCCAGCCAGAGTCCTCAACTGAATCTGATAGGGGATCCTCCAATCAGAAGCAAAATTCTTGGTTAAATGTAATTAGTTTATCTGATGACAGAATGCTTCTTACACCCATGCTGTTATTTGAACTGTTTTTGTATTCTCATAAAGGGTTGTCATGTATCAATGACTTCTCCCTACGCACTTTATCTGCTGCTTAAGTGTTTGTTTTAACATTCATACTTTAATTACTAGTTAATCCAATTTTGTATATAGGCAACCGTTTTATTTTTATCATAAACATTTCTTCCATTTGATCTATGAATGTCATTTTGTAACAAATCCATTTTTTTTTTCTTTCCTGCACAGTTCACTGTTTTTTATTTTTGGTACTTTTCATGAATGTCTCTTACTTGCTGACATACATTAATTTCTCTGTTGGAAAATAAAATATTATGCTATTCTTTTCCTAAACCCATGGAATGAATAATTTTTGGCTTAACTTAAAATCAGGAAGGAATGTTTTTTGACATCTCACCTTTGCATTTGTTGGTCGTCTTGTCCAAGATGGCCTTGGTAGACACAATTTTCCCATACCTGCAAAATAATGAAATTTAAATTCAGGCATCATCCCTGTACAGGACATTAAAAAAATTTATAATATAAATGTTGGTTAACAGTGGCTTTTTTCCATGTTCAACACAGTGCTCTTTAGGACTAAACCAAAATGTATATGACTGTGCTTTATGAGTAGCGATAGTGAATTCAGTTATACAACTTGACAAATTATATGCATCTGAAAAATCTTTAAGAGCAGAGGGTAAATTTAATGAACTGCAGTAATGTATTCTGGGCTTCTACATGCAAGACAGAATTAAAGATTTTCCATCTTTTTCATTCCAGCTCAGGCACAATATCGACAGAGTCATACTTCAAAGGGAATCCACAACATAATGTGACAAGTGGGTTAAAAAAAATCCCCCTGTTGCATTTACAGATTATCTCACAGGCACCATCTTTGGTGCATGAAGAGACTGTAAAGGAAGAGAACGGATAGTAGTTGACTTAGGCTAATGCTTCTGCATGCAGCAGCGTCTATCGGCTCCTTTCTCCAGGCATGTGCACCCAGTGTAATGTGATATGCTTCTCCTTGGCTGTCCTGTCCAATGCTGGCTCTGAGCCATGCTCCCATTCAACTAACTGGCTTCTCCGTGTGTAACCTCTGAACGTTCTGCTGGGTCTTAGTGCCTGCCTAAACGCAATCCTATATATACCTAGGATTACTGGACTACTGAAAGGTTTTATTTATGTAACAGAGACAGACACGTATTCTTTTTGAAGGATTGTATGATGCTGGAATTCAAATCTATAATTATATCAAGAGGCTAATAAACATATTTATTCAATATTGTAAAATGAACATTTTATCTCAATGTACACTAATACTATATTGATATGTTACACACTGATATCAAATTCAGTATCTACTCTAAAAACACAAGTCATGCAAAAAGTAAATATTTTTTTCTCATCAGCATTAATATATTTATTACAATATTATGACAAGGACTGACACAAGGTGGTGCATAATTGTGAAATGGCAGGTAATAATATGTGAATTGTTTCGAATAAAAATCTGCCTGTGCATTGTGGTGGGAAAAAACATTTCTCTATTAATTTGTTTCTCAGCCTTCTCCAGAATGTAAGCTTGATTTTGTTTCTTTATTGCACAAAAATGTTCGTCTGGGCAGACACACACAGGTTAGACTTTTGGATAAGAGTCCAGGCTTATCTTCCTGATGCCTAAGAACTTGTTTAGTAGAAGCTACAGGATGTTTGGAGTGGAGTAAAACTCCCCCCATGTTCAAGGTTATTCAACATCCATCTCTTTGTGGGAACTGCTTGTATCAGGTTTTGCAACAGCTGTATGTAAAACACTGGCAGCCCTTCAGTTGAGTTTTAGTAGTTAGTGAAAACCTTTCTGAAACAAAACCATACAAAACATTGGTAAAGCTTGCATGTTCTCTCTTGCAAGGCTTAATAAATGCTGATTGAATGAATTCTTGTTAAATAAAACTTTTTTCCCTATTATAATTGCATTGTAACCAACAGGATCTCATTGACTAAGAAGAGACATTAGAAGTGCTTTATCAACCTAAAATAAGAATCTCCTTTCCTAAACCCCAATGAGACTTTAAGGGATGGAGGATTTTTGACTTAATGTTTAAAGCGATCAGCAGGAGATTCACAACTTCACCTTTTTTTTCTTCTTTTTTTTTTGAGACAGTGGGAAATCTTCAATCAGCATACCACTTTTCATACACACTTTTCTACTAATTTGAAACAAATATAGAAGATGAAATCATTTACATAGAAAGTAAAACTGGAAAAGAAACGTTCCTAATGGGACAAAGAAGTAAATTTGGCTACAGGTGTGCACGGCAAAAAATAAATAAATAAATCTTTCTGTTCAGACAGAAAAGTCTTAAAAAGTGATATTTCTCTGTAATCCAGACTTGGTGACAGTGTAGACGTAAGGGTTTAACTATATGCTCATATCTATAGATCTGTACTTGTGCATAATGCAATTAGAAGCAGATCTTCAGGAAATCGCCTTCTTCCCAAAGAGAAACATTTACAAGCTCTTTGTCTTTATATTAACATTTAAATGGTGATAGTATTTTATTTCTATATAATTTTTAAAAGAAAAACAATTCTGAAACTTCATAGGAAATTAAACAATCCAGTTTATAAATAACTAAAGGAATTTTTAATAAAACGATTTAAACTTCCTGAAAAATCAGTGAAAGGGAGGATTAAGTGCGGTAACGCCATTAAACCCGGAGAAGCTGGCAGGAGATTTCTCCTTTCTTTGTGAAGGGCAGGGCGCCCTGGGATGGGTTTACCCCGAGAGAGGGGCCCATGCTTTTTTTCTCCTTATAACAGTATGCATTCATTCCAGGAATAAAAGAAGCAAAATTATTATTTTTTTTTATAATTCAAGTGGTTTGTATAGAGGCTGTAAACTCCACAAATCTGTCGTTTTGGGATGAGTGGCAAGAAAAGGTAACTGGTGAAAACAAATATAACAAATCTTTTTAGCAGTTAGCTAAAATGGGTCATATAGTGGACACAAATATGAGGAAGACAGTGCCTTATTCAAATGACATCAAAACAAAACCTTTTTTTTGCCCAAAAGCCAGAGAATATGTATAAACACTCCTTTTGTACAGAACCATGGCAGTGGCAGAATCAGGCTGTGGGGGGACTTCCTCTCAGTAATGGTGAGATCTGATGGGAAATATGGATTTGATGTAAATACAAGATATTTCATTAAAAAGGTATTTTAGGAGCACCTTACAGCTGGATAACAACCTTAAACATAAAGCAGGAGCTAAAAAGATGAGGGTTTGTAACCAATCATATGTGTGTGTTGGCCCAGACAAATGCCAGACCTTAATCTATTTCACAAACTGTAACAGCATTTTAAAATCTCTTTTTAACATTTTTCTTTTGTCCAGTCCAACTTGGATCAATATGTATCCCAAATCAGAGTGGGAAAATTGTTTGGATGTTACTCGTCAATGCACTAGAAATTGATTATATAAAATAATAGAATAGAATAGAATAGAATTGTAACGTACAGGATTATGGACCCAGGAAACAGCTCAGAACGGTAAGTGGAATGCAATAGTTTTTATTTATAATGGAAGGCGCAGGGGGCGTTCAGGCGGCTCTCAGTCAGGAAATCCCCTGTTACTGGGTCGCAGAGTGGGCGATTGGCATCGCTTAGGGTCCGGGGCAGGAGTCCGTGTGATGAAGGGGCTTGTGGAAACGGCGGCTGTTGAGCGGTGGATGATTAGCTGAGGACTGAGACCGATGAGCTCCAGAGACAGTTTGTTTGTGGATTCAGAGGTGGGGTCCGAGCGAAGGTACAGAGGGGCAATCCGGAAGAGAAGTCCAGGTCCGTTCGAGGGTCCGTTTACTGGCAGGTTGAGAGAAGCCAAGAGTTAGGCAGACTAGGTTACTCACTGACTGAGTGGGGTTCAGGCTCAGAGGCAGGCAATCCAAGGCAGAACTGGTGCAAGGATTCAGAGGCAGAACTGGTTTGGATTCAGGGCAGGCTGTCAGGATCAGATAAGGGGTCTGGCAGGCTCGGAGAAAAAGGCAAAAACAGGTCAGGTAACAGGTAGGCAGGCAAAAGGTAGATAAGCTGGAAGGTACTCAATAGTTGGTTTGAGACGATCTGGCACTGGGAACAGATCCAAATGAGCTATATATAGAGGTGGGACCAATTAGAGACAATTACAGGCAGGGTGGAGTGAGCAGGTGTGAGGAGTTGGAGATTAAGCCAGCACCAGTGCCGAGAACGTCACAGAGCCCCCCCCTCAAGGGCGGATTCCAGACGCCCCAGGCTGGTCAGGGTGGGTACTGTGGAAATCTCTGATGAGAGATTTGTCCAGGATGTGCCGGGAAGGTACCCACTGTCGCTCCTCCGGACCATAGCCCTCCCAGTCAATGAGATACTGAAGACCCTTCCCCCACTTCCTGGACCCAAGAATGCGCCTCACCGTGTAGGCTGGGGAACCATCAACCAGACGGGCGGGAGGCGGGGGCCTGGAGGTGGGCATAAGGCAGGAGGTTTTGACAGGCTTAACCCGGGACACATGGAACGTAGGGTGAACCCTCATTGACGGGGGAAGGCGCAGACGGACCGCCACCGGGTTGATGACCTTGGAGACGGGGAAGGGGCCAATGAACCGAGGAGCCAGCTTCCTGCTCTCTACCTTGAGGGGAAGATCTCTGGTGGAAAGCCAAACTCTATCCCCAGGCTGATACAGAGGAGCAGGAATGCGTCGGCGATTGGCTGCCCGTACCTGAGACTGTGAGGAGGTAAGTATAGCCCTCCTAGCCCTTCTCCAGGCACGCTGGCACCTTAGTGCAGAAAGGCGGGCAGACGGGACCCTGGCTTCCCTCTCCATGACGGAAAACACTGGCGGCTGGAAGCCGTAAACAACAAAGAAGGGAGAGAGCCCGGTGGAACTGGAGGGTGTGGAATTGATGGCATGCTCCACCCAAGGCAGATTTTGGGACCAAGTAGTGGGGTCAGAATCACATAGAAGCCGAAGTTTAGCTTCGACCTCCTGATTGAGTCTCTCCGTTTGACCGTCGGTCTGGGGGTGAAAACCAGAGGAGAGGTTGACTGAGATCCCCAGTAAAGAGCAGAATTCCTGCCAGTAACGGGCCACAAACTGAGGACCCCTGTCTGAGACAATGTCGGAGGGGAGGCCATGCAGCCGGAAAACCTCCCTCGCCAGGATGAAGCCCATCTCCTTAGCAGAGGGGAGTTTAGGTAAGGGGACCAAGTGGACCATCTTAGAAAAGCGGTCCACAATGGTAAGGATAACGGAATTGCCCTTAGAAACAGGGAGGCCAGTGACAAAGTCCATTGACAAACTAGACCAGGGCCGGGAGGGAACAGGCAGAGGCCGGAGAAGGCCTGACGGGGGACGACGTGAGACCTTGGCTTGGCAACAACGGGTGCAGGCTGAAACAAAGTCCTTGACATCCCGGGTCAGGGTGGGCCACCAAAAACGGGAGCGAACAATATTTAAGGACTTAATAATGCCAGGGTGGCAAAACAGTCGGGAGCAGTGACAGAACTCGAGGACCTTACCCCGTAAGAGATCAGGAACAAAAAGTCTGTTTCCGGGGCAGGCCTCAGGAATATTCACCCCAACCAGGGAGTCTCTAACCTCTTGTTCCAGACCGAGCCGAGTAACAGCACACCGAACCGAGTCAGGGAGGATATATTCCTGTGCCCGGTCATCTTCCTCTTCCAACTCGAAAATTCGAGAGAGGGCATCAGGCTTGACATTTCTGGAACCAGGCCTGTAAGAGAGAGTGAAGTGAAACCGACTAAAAAAAAGGGTCCACCTGGCTTGTCGGGGGTTGAGCCTCTTGGCCGTCCTGAGATACTCCAGATTCCGATGGTCTGTCCACACAAGAAAAGGCAGTTTAGATCCCTCCAGCCAGTGCCTCCACTCCTCCAATGCCAGCTTGACTGCCAAGAGCTCCCGGTCGCCCACATCATAGTTCTTCTCAGCTGGGGACAGCTTCCTGGAAAAGAAGGCACATGGGTGAACTCTGCCTTCCGCTGTCCTCTGGCTGAGGACTGCCCCAGCACCCACACTGGAGGCATCAACCTCAACAATGAACTGCCTTTCCGGGTCAGGGGATACTAAAACCGGGGCAGAGGTAAACAGGAGCTTTAGTTTATGAAAAGCCTGGTCTGCCTTTTCATTCCAGTTGAACCTCGCTTTAACTGAGGTCAGGGCATGGAGAGGGGCAGCGACCCGGCTATAATTCCGAATAAACCTTCTGTAAAAGTTGGCGAAGCCAAGAAACCGCTGAAGCTGCTTGCGGTCGGTTGGTGTGGGCCATTCAGTGACTGACCGGACCTTGGCGGGATCCATGGCCATCCGGCCAGGGGACAGGACAAAACCCAAAAAAGCAGTGGTGGTCACATGAAACTCATACTTCTCCGCTTTGACATATAACTGATTCTGTAAAAGTCGAAGCAGAACAGAGCGAACGTGTTGTCTATGGGAAATAGGGTCTGTTGAGTAGATCAGGATGTCGTCAAGGTAAACAAAGACGAACCTCCCAATCATATCTCTGAGGACTTCATTCACAAGGTTCTGGAAGACAGCGGGTGCATTTGTGAGACCAAAGGGCATAACCAGGTACTCATAATGACCCGTGGGAGTGTTAAAAGCAGTCTTCCACTCATCCCCCTCCCTAATCCGGACCAGGTGATAGGCGTTTCTAAGATCCAACTTGGTGAACAATTTAGCCCCCCTCACCTGATCGAATGCCGTGTTCATCAGAGGAATAGGGTATCGGTTCTTAACCGAGATGTCCTTCAGCCCCCTGTAGTCAATGCAGGGACGGAGTGAACCATCCTTCTTCCCCACAAAAAAAACCCCGCGCCAGCAGGCGAGGAGGAGGGACGGATAATACCTGCCCTCAGAGAATCCTCAATATACTTCTGCATGGCCTCAGACTCAGGGGGAAACAGAGAAAAAAGGCGGCCCCTAGGGGGAGTGGTTCCAGGGAGCAGGTCGATGCAACAGTCATAAGGGCGGTGAGGAGGCAGACTAGTGGCTTTGGCCTTATTAAACACCTCCTTGAGGTCGTGATACTCAGAGGGAACCCGGGAAAGGTCAGGGTAGATCTCCTCAGGCTTGCTCACGGGTGACTGGAGAGGTTGGGCCGACCTCAAACAGGAGGCAGAACAGGAAGGAGCCCAGCCAGTAACCTCCCCCCTCCGCCAGTCTATAAGAGGGTTGTGTTTCTTGAGCCAGGTGCTGCCCAAGACAATGGGGACCTGAGGAGAGTTAATGATCATAAATGTGATGACTTCGCTGTGATTACCTCCAATCAGAAGTCCGACAGGTTCGGAGACCAGATGAGAGTGATGCAACTTATGGCCGTCCAGTGCTAGGATGCTGTGAGGAGATGGATCTGGATGAAGCTGGATGTTAAGTCTCTTGGCCAGTCCTTCATCCATAAACTCGGTATCGGCCCCAGAATCAATAAAGACAGACAGGTCATGAGTTCTGGCAGAGACAGAAATAGTAGCAGGTAGTAGAAAATCAGAGGAGACGTAGACCCTGGTATGACTCAGTAGGGATCTCCCCCCCCCTACTGAGTCTGCACTTTTAACGGACAGGTGTTGGCTCGGTGTCCCTCTCCTCCACAGTAGAGACAGAGGTTATGTTGGAACCTGCGGCGGCGCTCTTCCATAGTGAGTCTAGTTCTCCCTAGCTGCATAGGCTCAGGGTCTGCCAGAACCCGAGGGGGCGGCAGCGCTGCCTGATTAGGGGAGGACGAAGATGGACGGGAAAAAGTAGAGCGGCGTTCCCTCCGTCGTTCCATAAGACAGAGATCAATGCGGGTTGCTAAGTCCTCTAGTTGCTTCAGGGTTCTAGGGTAATCTCTGGTAGCGAGCTCGTCTTTAATTCTATCGCTCAACCCAGTGATAAAGACATCCATGAGGGCGGGCTCGTTCCACGGACTTTCGGCCGCTAAAAGGTGAAAGTTAATGATATATTCAGAAACTGGCCTGTCTCCTTGTCTCAGAGACAAAAGCCCCCTAGTGGACTCCCTGCTGGGCAATATTGGGCTGAACACTCTAATTAACTCCCTGGAGAACTCATAATACGAGTGGCATAATGGGGAATCGTTCTGCCACTCAGAGGTTCCCCATAGTCTCGCTTTACCAGTGAGAAGGGAGATAACATAAGCAACTCTTGAACGCTCAGTGGGGTAGGAGGAGGGTTGCAGTTCAAAATGAATCTCACATTGGGTGAGAAAAGCCCGACAATGCTCGGGATCGCCCCTAAAGAGCTCTGGCGGAGTCAGACGCGGTTCCGGAAATGACGTCACAGCACGTGACGCGGAATCAGGAACTGTTTGCGGAGGAGGCGGGGCTGGGGAAGCCTGGTTACGAAGATGGTGTAAAATTTCGGTCACGCCGGCTTCTAAGTCTGAAATGGATTTTTCCACGCCGGCCCGCCACTGACCGTCTGGTGATGGGTCCATCTTTGGCCAGATCGTACTGTAACGTACAGGATTATGGACCCAGGAAACAGCTCAGAACGGTAAGTGGAATGCAATAGTTTTTATTTATAATGGAAGGCGCAGGGGGCGTTCAGGCGGCTCTCAGTCAGGAAATCCCCTGTTACTGGGTCGCAGAGTGGGCGATTGGCACCGCTTAGGGTCCGGGGCAGGAGTCCGTGTGATGAAGGGGCTTATGGAAACGGCGGCCGTTGAGCGGCGGATGATTAGCTGAGGACTGAGACCGATGAGCTCCAGCGACAGTTCGTTTGTGGATTCAGAGGTGGGGTCCGAGCGAAGGTACAGAGGGGCAATCCGGAAGAGAAGTCCAGGTCCGTTCGAGGGTCCGTTTACTGGCAGGTTGAGAGAAGCCAAGAGTTAGGCAGACTAGGTTACTCACTGACTGAGTGGGGTTCAGGCTCAGAGGCAGGCAATCCAAGGCAGAACTGGTGCAAGGATTCAGAGGCAGAACTGGTTTGGATTCAGGGCAGGCTGTCAGGATCAGATAAGGGGTCTGGCAGGCTCGGAGAAAAAGGCAAAAACAGGTCAGGTAACAGGTAGGCAGGCAAAAGGTAGATAAGCTGGAAGGTACTCAATAGTTGGTTTGAGACGATCTGGCACTGGGAACAGATCCAAATGAGCTATATATAGAGGTGGGACCAATTAGAGACAATTACAGGCAGGGTGGAGTGAGCAGGTGTGAGGAGTTGGAGATTAAGCCAGCACCAGTGCCGAGATCGTCACAAGAATAGAATAGAATAGAATAGAAAAATCCCTCTATTGTCCCACAATGGGGGATTCTGGTGTTTACAGCAACAAAAAGATGATAGAAAAATGGTCCCACAAATGTGGACCTTAGAAAGATGTATAAGAATAACATAATAGTGAAGGGTTAAAAGATAAACAAAAAAATACTGTACTGTAAAGGGTTTTAACAATACAAAACTGTGCACCTAGAGAATAAATATCCAATACACAGCTATGGATATTTTTACAGTAATGGATATTATATCGATATCGATACAGCTCTCTAAAGGAAATTGTTTCCTTCATTTTTCAGATTTCTATCTATAGAAGATGTTTTTAATCAGTTCCCCTTAGCGACATACATATACTGTATTAAGTTTGCGTTTTTTATTACTTAAAAAAACAAACTAATGTTTTATTTTTGTAGTTGCATCGTGACGAATTGTGATAGTAATATGATGGGTTATAAATATCTTTGATAGACAGCGCAAGTAAAGAGGGTCAATCCTCTGTAAATTAACTCTTTATCTTACTGCAGTTCTGTTTTACTCTGGATGTGTTATTTCTATGATACAGATACTACATGGTGGTTTTTTCTGATGCAAATATTTAAAATACCACCAGATAATATGTAAGCACGTCCCATAATTACAGGTGCTGGTCATAAAATTAGAATATCATGAAAAAGTAGATTGATTTCAGTTATTCCATTTAAAAAGTGAAACTTGTATATTATATTCATACATTACATACAAACTCATATATTTCAGATGTTTATTTTGTTTAATTTTGATGATTACAAATGACAACAAATGAAAATCTCAAATTCATCATATCAGAAAATTAGAATATTGTGAAAAGGTTCAAAATTGATGGCCCCTGGTGCCACACTCTAATCAGCTAATTAACTCAAACCACCTGCAAAAGCCTTTAAATGGTCTTTCAGTCTAGTTCTATAGGCTACACAATCATGGGGAAGACTGCTGACTTGACAGTTGTCCAAAAGACGACCATCGACACCTTGCACAAGGAGGGCAAGACACAAAAGGTCATCGCTAAAGAGGCTGGCTGTTCACAGAGCTCAGTGTCCAAGCACATTAATAGAGAGGCGAAGGGAAGGAAAAGATGTGGTCGAAAAAAGTGTACAAGCAAGAGAGATAACCGCACCCTGGAGAGGATTGTGAAACAAAACCCATTCAAAAATGTGGGGGAGATTCACAAAGAGTGGACTGCAGCTGGAGTGAGTGCTTCAAGAACCACCACACACAGACGTATGAAAGACATGGGTTTCTGCTGTCGCATTCCTTGTGTCAAGCCACTCTTGAACCACAGACAGCGTCAGAAGCGTCTTGCCTGGGCTAAAGAGAAACAGGACTGGACTGCTGGTGAGTGGTCCAAAGTCATGTTCTCTGATGAAAGTAAATTTTGCATTTCCTTTGGAAATCAAGGTCCCAGAGTCTGGAGGAAAAGAAGAGAGGCACTTCATCCACGTTGCTTGAAGTCCAGTGTAAAGTTTCCACAGTCAGTGATGGTTTGGGGTGCCATGTCATCTGCTGGTGTTGGTCCATTGTGTTTTCTGAGGTCCAGGGTCAACGCAGCCACATACCAGGAAGTTTTAGAGCACTTCATGCTTCCTGCAGCTGACCAACTTTTTGGAGATGCAGATTTCATTTTCCAACAGGACTTGGCACCTGCACACAGTGCCAAAGCTACCAGTACCTGGTTGAAGGACCATGGTATCCCTGTTCTTAATTGGCCAGCAAACTCTCCTGACCTTAACCCCATAGAAAATCTATGGGGTATTGTGAAGAAGAAGATGCAATACACCAGACCCAACAATTCAGAAGAGCTAAAAGCCACTATTAGAGCAACCTGGGCTATCATAACACCTGAGCAGTGCCACAGACTGATCGACTCCATGCCACGCCGCATTGCTGCAGTAATACAGGCCAAAGGAGGCCCAACTAAATACTGAGTGCTGTACATGCTCATACTTTTCATGTTCATACTTTTCAGTTGGCCAACATTTCTATAAATCCTTTGTTTTTATTGGTCTTCAGTAATATTCTAATTTTCTGATATGATGAATTTGAGATTTTCATTTGTTGTCATTTGTAATCATCAAAATTAAACAAAATAAACATCTGAAATATATGAGTTTGTATGTAATGTATGAATATAATATACAAGTTTCACTTTTTAAATGGAATAACTGAAATCAATCTACTTTTTCATGATATTCTAATTTTATGACCAGCACCTGTAGTGTGCTGTATCTACATGTTGATCCCACAACATTAACTCGTTCTTAGCCTCGCAGCTCTGCTTGAATCCTTGCTGCTCACACAGTAGACTTAACAGAATTGTGCTCAGAGGTCTCCATGTTGTACAGTAAAGCAGAGACCTATTCATGTGTGAGACTTCATCACTTCTTACACAGTCCAGCTCAGCATCCATCTATTGCTAACAGCCAGAGACAAGAAATGGTAGGAACCAGAGAGGCAGCAAATCTCCTAGGGAGAAAACTGCAGGGGCCAGAGGAGGAGATTAAAGTTGAATTCCCACCTCTCATTACAAACTTGTAGTAAATCTCAGCATACAACAACTTTCAGGCAGGGTGGGGGGTTGGGAATGTTTGGCAGGGATTTCCTATCATGTTTGTGTCCACATTTACTAAACAAACCAAGAGCCATAAAGTCTGATTTGTTTCATGAGTTATCTTCCTGGTACGTGACTTTCCTCTGTTTCCTGCTGCTATTGAGAACACCGTCCTCCTTCAGTCAAGTTTAGGAAAAAATCTCACCGATCATAATGGGCTCTGCTGAGAGGATAATTTCATGCAATGACTTTATCTGCTCTGTTAAAACAGAAATATGAGAACTACCCCCACGCAACACCACCTGACACTCCTCCCCCCTCCGGTTCTCTGCGTCCTCGACCCTCTACCCCCACACCACTGCCCGTGTTTGTCTTTCCCTTTCCCTTGGGTTTGCTGTTTCCTGTTAGGCTGGGCAGCCTCATGTGAGCTATATCTTCCAGACAGCTGTAAAATAACGGGCCTCGCCCTCCCTTCTTTGCCCCCCCTCCCCTTATTTTCAATCTTTCTCCAGTCCCCTTTTTTCCCTCCATTTCTCTCGCTGCTCTCCTGGTTTTCATCACCAGGCTCCAGAATTCAATTAGGTAAAAGCGGATCATTCATCTCAGCCCTCCGTGTTTTGATCTCCTCTCCAACCATAGGTCTAACAAACATATCAGATGGATTGGATGGTGCTGTTGTTTGTTTGACATTTTCTAGCCTAACATACATGCTGATGAGCCTCATTGTGTTATTTATAGAGCAGAATGTGACTTTTCCTTTGAATAACAAAGTCTGATTGCTATCAGGATGTATTATTAAATTATACAAAATGTAAAGCATAAATGAACAACGCTTCAAGCATGTTGAGTGCAAGTAAGCTTTCCCATGCAAACAATTCCGCCAAGCACCCATCACTTCAAACAGCACTACCATTATCTATCCTGCATTCCCTGGTTCCCGCTCATGGCCGACAGCTGCAAAGATTTATTGAGTGTGTAAGAGCACTGCTTTTTGTGCGACTCACGGCTGACAGAGTTTGACCAGATCCTGGTCTGTGGTTCCTGGATGCAGGCCACGGATATAAAGGTTGGTTTTGCTTAGCTGCTCTGCTCCATTCATGCTGTTGCTGTTGCCATTGCTGAATGTGGGGGTGTTGCTGTTGCCATTGCTGTTGGGACTGGGAGGGGCCATCTGATGGTTGGATGGGGACACATATGTCTGCTGAAAAGAAAAAAAAGACATGGTCAGATTTAAAACTATGAAATAAAGGAAATCATTATTTTATTACTGTATCATAACAGAAGTTATTTCTAAAATCCTATATGTATTGCTTATATAAATAACTAATAGAAAGAAATGTCGTTAGGGCTGCACTATAAAAATAAAACTAAAACAGTACAGAAAAGAATACAAAATCCCTTTGTTGTACCACAATGGGGAAATTATGGTGTTACAGCATCAAAAAGATTATAGAAAAAATGGTCACACAAATGTGGAACTTAAAAAAGTGTATAAGAATAACATAATAGTGAAGAGTTAAAAAATAAACAAATAGAATACTGTAAAGTGTTTTAATAATTAATATATTAATTAATAATAATATATTTCTATCTATCTATCTATCTATATCTATATATAGCTATATATATATCTATATATATATAGATATATATATATATATATATATTTAGACATAAATAAGAAAGAAACTACAAGAAAGCAAACTTAGTAAAACATTTAAATATCATCTTTAACCAAGAATTAAGAACAGAAAGCGAAGGCCCCTGACAAACTTACAACTGCAAAACATTTCAACTTTGGAGCCACATCACCTAGCAATTTGCAGCACATCCATGAAACAACATCACAATGGTCACTAATTTCAAATTTCAGCTACACTTATAAAACTGTGAAAAATCCTCCTACAAGACAGAAGATATTTACATAAAATCGGTGTCTCTTGTCAATCCTTTATTCGTTCAGAACCAGGGTCCACCTTTAGCTGTGCCCATAAAATTCAAGTCACCGCTGTAAGCCTATAGAGTGCCTAATGGAACAGCTCCCATCTACCTGAAAGCTCTCAAAGGCTTATGTCACGACTCATTCAATCCAGTCAAGGGATTGCTGGCTAGCAACCAACACCAATTCAAGAAAGCCCAGATTCATTGCATGCTTGATTCATGATGGTGAAGCAACATGCTGATGGCTGCTAGAACTGGTAAATCCCAATCTACCATCAAGGAACCCCTTCTACTTCACAATTTCTGCACCTTCTGCTGTGTCTGATATCTATTTCAACCCTGTCATCCCTATTAGTGGCCTTTACTGAGGAGATAACAGCCAAATGCATAAAATAAAAAATAAAAATTTAAAAAAAGAAGCGAATATTTCAAAGCAACATAAAAAACAGATTGCAGTAAATTCCCTAAAGACAGTATGGTGATCTACTTAAGTTATGCCTGAGAACACTGTCCTTAATTGTAAGGTATGGGGATGGTTGCATCATGTTGTGGAAGTGTTTTAAAACTGGAGAGAATAAAAAGAGGATATAACAAGAAAGAAAAATTATGTGAAAATACTGAAGCAATATGTTAAGACACAAATCATGTTAGAATTATTTTTATGATTCATGTATGTGCTTGTTAAACCCTATAATACCTGCCTGTTACATGTTAAGCATATGGACAGAGTGGGTTATACTATCAGAGAACTCTGTCACTGTGCATTCGGAGTGTCCTTGATCCGGAACACTGTATTATTGTGATATGGCTGAGGCCAGTGATGTCTCCTCATTTTACAAACATGTGTATGATGTAATCATCTAAAAATGTAAGAGGCTGTGTGTATAAAAGGTTTCTTTAACTGGTATTTGGGGCCGCCTTTCTGAAGAAGCGATCCAGGTGGTAAGCATGGCTATAATGAACATGAACATGTTTGTCCGAAGTGATCTCTTCTCAGGAAAAAACCTGGGAGAGAAAGCTTAAAGGTGTAAACATAAAGCTTTCCTATACAAATTTTAGAAGCAATAAGGACATGGGTAATTGTTTGAAATAAAAGTCACATCATTTCAGGTAAACAATATTGATAAAATGATACTTGGCCTGTGACAATATTAACTGATGTTCATCTAACAGTAAATGAGTTGATTGGACTTATTGCACGTCAATATCAGGGTACAGGATCTAAAACTTCACCATTTTTAACTGCAAGCTGATTTAAAATTATCACTACAGAAGCTAAATATTTCAATCATGGGGATGGGTAATCACACAAAAGATGCAGAAAGTTAATGAGAACACCTGAATTTACTTTACCTGGAGTCGTAATCAATACCAAATTGCAGACTTTGCTAAATGGATCATTATATAAAACACATATATCTAGATATATAGATCTGATCAGGCTTCCTGATGAGCCAAAAATGTACAACTGACTGGTTCTGGGGATGTTAAAACAGTTTTTCATTCTACATTGGAGCCCCTTTCATGTAGAACATTTTCAATGGACTATGCCTGGATGCTTTGGACAGTGGAGATAGAGTCGAGTTCAACATTTGCAGGAACTGTGAACAGCCGAGCTTTGGGAAAACATGAGCCTTCACATGTACCAGGCAGGTATTATGAGGGTTTGACAAGTACATTCATGAATCATAAAAATAATCCTAACAACCAAAAAGTTTATCTTGCACACTACCCTTTCAAATACAAGGAGACTTAAGAACGACGAAGTTGATGTTTTGGAAAAATATAGGTGCCAAAACAATGGCTTAAGTGTGGGAGCTGCTCATCCAATTCTTTTAAAGGCAGTGGTGCTCATGTTTCTTTTATCCTTTGAGTCAATGAAATCACATTTCTTCCTGCAATCCAAGAATTTCAAAAACTCTTCCTCTCCTTTTTAATAAGCAAGCATAATCCAGATCTCTCATCTTGGTGATTTCTTTAGTCAGTTAACAGCACATGATCATAAGCTCAATCAGGAAGTGCTGTAATTCTATTGAATCTCACTTACATTATTGTTGTAAAGTAAACTGGAACACTCTCACTTAGTTAATTCATCAAGCTTTGTGTTTATAAAGATTTATTTTTTGGAAAATCAAGATATTGTTCTCAGTCATGTGTTTCTTGTACTTCTGTTGTCTAGCATAATGTCATCCCATCACTTTTTGTTCTATGATGTTTACTTAGAACATACTAGCTCATTGTGTAACACCAATAGCTGCAAACATTTAGAGTTATGTTTTCTTTGTTTGTCAGAGCCTGCCAGCTGGTTTTACAAGCATGTTTCACTGCTTGTATTTAGTTGCGCTTTAAATTCAGGGTAACTCCCAGAATAGAGGGTTATAATCAAAGCCAAATAAATTACGTTTTTAAATATAATTGTCCTTTTTTATTTTGTTTTTAATTAAATGAAAGGTAAGGAAAACATGCAAGAATCAAATTTAGTATGAAAATATTCAAGATATGATTTTCAAGCCAGCTTTATTTGTAATGGTGACTCAGATCTGTAAAACAACCTGTAACTGCCTGGAGCAGTGAAAATATGAGCCAAGCAGGTGTTTGCTGCCCTTTACTATCAGTAAGAAAAATTCAACAGCATCACAGGAAATGTTATCCAACAAATCTTACAGTAATCCTTTTACAACAGCTTATTAATCAGATAATAAGCAACAACAAAACACAAACAAACACAGAGCTCAAACTCTTGATCTCCAACACAAAATGAGCATGTCTTTGCCTGCTTTGTCACAAGTCCTATATTGTGATTTGATAACCAGGGCTATAAAAAGAGTAATGATATAGATAATGGTTCATGGGCTGGAGAATTTGTGGCAGTATAGATGCTGCAATTTTAGTGAAATAATTTTGCCAACAAGACAATGCAAGAGCATCTGGGCCGAGCACCCACCGATATGCTACAGCATGAGACAAACCCTGCATGCATATGAGTAAAATGAAAGTAAATGTTGCTTAAATGTAGGGGTTAGAGGATGACGTTGAAGTGAAAACCAGTAGATGTAAAAATAGAACCTTGTGTTAAACCCTCAGAGTTAGAGATCAAACCAGTAATGCGAAAAAATAAAAACTTCTAACCTCTGGAACCTAAGCTAATTGAGAGCTAAAACCAGTATATCCTGGTCAAACCACAAAAAGAAAAAAATTCAAGGTCAACACTGTCAAAGATAGGGGTCAAATCCAATGCCATAAGTCTTATATATTTGCTGCAGGTCATTGCAGAAAAGCGTAAAATTGCACAAAAATCTACAGCAGAGCAAACCTGATGCATAAAAGATTAACCTCTTCATACCAAAATGATCTTTCAGTAATAGGCACTGGATTAGATAGAGCTTGGGTTTTCATGGAAATGTAAAGCCCAATCTGACTAAATTATGTAAAATCCCAGTTGAGATGGAGAAAAACTATAAAAACAAACATAAACCAGAAAAAAAGGTAAAATACAGATGGAACCGCATAAAAACACGGCCATATTCCACATTTATTAATAAATATATTGACCTAGAGTAGTGTCTTGCAAGTTTCAATGTGTACATCTATCCCAAGAAATAAAGGAACGGTAGCCCCATGAGTCAATTTTGTGATTCTGCACAAAAAATAAAAAGGGGCTAAAAATTATCAGGCTATTTGTAGCAGGCAAAAATGATTTTGGCCGCTGGGGGGTGGGGCTGGTTTACTAGGCTAGGCTATTAGGTCTCTGGTCTCTGTCTGCGCTTTTAAGAGCTTGAAAATACAAGACAGTTAATATAATAATATAAATTCATCCAAAAATGAGAAAGAATTTGAAAAAAAAAAAACTGATTTTTTTTCACATAACAAAAGGAGCAGTCAATTTAGGTGAACTGCATTTGACTTTTACTGATAAGTCTTTGCTTGAAACAATCATCAATGAGTCTGTGGACAACAAATATGGCTATTTTTTGACACTCATCAATGGCCGGCCACTGTTTCTGCATCTCTGTTACACACCCCTGGTACAGTGGTTATTACACAAAAGCAAGAACCCTATCCAACTATGCATACATTGATAAGCAAGATATATTTTTATTGATGAGCCACATTCTGAACTACTTTTGTAGACTCCACGACTCCCCCCAAAACGCTTTCGGCAAGAAACAAAATTATTAAATGGCTGCTAATAAAAATGTTTTTTTTAAACATTTATGAGAGATGTGAAATAATACTATAGCAGAAGCACAGATCAAATTCAGTTCATCCCTATTGGGCTGGAAGAAACATCTAAATGACCTGCTTGCCCTTGATTCACTGTAGTATAATTTATGCTTGTATTAATGCACATAAGCTGTTCTGATTTCATGATTTAGCTGCTCCGTAACTCACTAACCAATAAAATTGGTGCATTTGCATTTATATGTAAGGACATTATGCAGGAGCTAAACTTATAATGACCCCTTTGTGCAGGTTGTGTTTGCAGTGGTGTGTGAATGAGAATTATCTTTCAGCGGAAAAGAACAAAAATAATAAATCCCACATAAATACTGTGAACACAATCTAATTTCTCTTTTAAAAACATAGAAATAATAAAAACAATCATACTACTGCTATTATTGAAGGAATAGAAGTGTCATTTCTGATACTCATTTATAGTGACTTCGATTTTGATGCAAGGGCTTTAGCAATGATATATCAAACAGATATTTATAGAGTAACAAAGTATGACAAGCTGATATCTGCTGGCTAATATGTTGGGGTAAAGTCTGCTGTCAGCTGATGAGCTACACATAGCCCTCCAACTGTGGACCTAAAGCAGTGTTACATTATTATGAACCATAGGTAGTTATGGTTTTTTTCACATTATGACCATCTGTGCATTTTGTCATGATTGCAAACATTCACAAACAGTCTGATTTGTCTGTAAGCAAGGACAGCATGTAAGAGCCTATTGTGTAACATCAAGTGGGGAGGAGCAGAACTGCTCTACTTAATGCTTCATGAAAATACAGAAAGCTCCAGCTCTTACTTGAGCATCTCCTTGAAATTATTTCATAGCTAAAAAAAAAAAAAAAGAAGAAACAGCTCACCTGGAAGCATGTTTAACCATGGCTAACCTTGATACTAGCACCTGGCTTATATGTGCAATATCCAAACTATGTTTGTATTAAGGTATAATGATATAGTTGTGATAACTGAAAATCCTAAACACTGCAGATATCATTTGTTTCATATTGAGTGGAGTTCATCAGCAGGTTCATCAGCAAAATCACAACAAAAAGAACAAGCAGAGATTAAGTCATACTAATTGTGATTCGTTCTGTGTGAATGGACTGAACTATTTTTAGTTTCTAACCAAAACTAGTTAGGATTGCTGGAGAGTAGAAAAACTAACTCTTTGTTGTTGTTGTTTTTTTTTTGATGATTTGCTTTATAACCTGGAGATCCAAATGGGTTGAAAAAACAAAGAATTACCAAAAAGCACTTTCTAAAGCTTACACTTCTTGAGAGGCAGATCCGGTAGATACAAGATTTATCAATCACATTCAATCAACAGAATAGCTGATTAATATGATCGCATTTATTTTAGAATAAATATATTTTACATCACTTATAAATCTAAATCATGTAAATAAAAGGATTTGAATAAGCAGTTGCTAAAGCTTTTCTTTACCCTTTCAATCTAGCTGTAATATATTTTCAATACTGACATTTACATTTCAAATCTTTTAGCACTAAAATATATATTTTTTTACTTTGTTCAATATTTCTCTCTTATAAAAGCAGCAACAGTACAGTAAAACATCAGTAGGGATGCACGTTCAGCAGCTTGGAGAGATAAGATATGCTGGGAGAGCCCAGAGAGTCCGGTGCCGAGGCCTGGCTGGTGAGGCCTATCTAATTGGGATATGAACTTGTTAGGGAAAAGTGCTAATCCCTCTCATGTGCATTCAAGTCAGAAGATAATGTCTCA
The DNA here is from genome assembly GCF_016077235.1 of Cyprinodon tularosa. Taxonomy (NCBI): domain Eukaryota; kingdom Metazoa; phylum Chordata; class Actinopteri; order Cyprinodontiformes; family Cyprinodontidae; genus Cyprinodon; species Cyprinodon tularosa. The sequence continues at coordinate 1,322,067 of NW_024038892.1, read as the reverse complement.
TTAAAACCACTCTGCTAAACCTCATCTGAGAAAACCATGGCAAGGAGTCAGATATGCATCTCACCCCCTCCTACTCCTCCAGCTCAAGGTGTTTTTCCAGCCATAAAAGGTCATTTTAAATGTAATGGTGCAATCATGAACAAATATGCATGCAGAAAAGCACAAAGGGATTAGGGATAGGATGGGAGAATATAACAAAAATCTTGAAACCATTAAAAATATCTTACAGCTCTCATCCGATCTGTGCCAAATCCCTGAACGACCCAGTCAACACATTTGTACTTATTTTTAGGTATTTGTTTTGTTATATTTGTTTTTTAAAGCTTAGGGATGAAAAGTGCTCTAATTTTCCATGATTACAGTCCTAACGTTTAAGGTCCTCTCAGTGAGAAAATAGAGCAACTTCTACCACTGTCCCATCTCAACTGCACACTGCTGTCCAGCTGGCTAATAAAAGACTGCTACATCCTTCTGATGCTGGCAGGAAAGACATTTAGCTGTTGGGAAATATTTATGAATACAAAAAACATGGTGAAAGTCATGGTGTTAAAAACTAAAGGTGGTACAATACCATTTCGTTGTTTTCTATGTATGCTGTCATATTTAAAGTAAATGTGTTGCCCAGGTCTAAAAATGATAGAATGATTGGGCATCAGGAAGAACAACTTCTTTTATATCTTTAAACTCTTTATGTCACATTTGAAGCGCCTTTTTCCTAAACAATGAATATGTGTTGGCTCCTGCTGTGTCAGGCCCAGCCATGTAACTTTTCATTGGATTTTAATGCATTTAATAATTTTTCCTTAATAATTAAGGATCAGATGATAATCTTTGTCAATGCAAACAGGATATCTTAGTGTTTCTTTCTTATTGCAAGATTGTTGCTTTGATATTTGAGTCTCTTCAAATCTCTAGCAATCTAGCAGTAAATGTTTGTTGTATATAGTGTAACAATAATGCACACCACCTCATGTATATGGCGTTAAACACTTCTTACTTTATTGTGACTAAATGCCATTTCAACAAAAAAGCATAGTTGAACCGTAGAGCCACATTGTTTCAAAACTATTGTTGGAAAGTTTTGAACATGCTGTCAACATCTTTAAAAATAAAATCTATAAGCTCAAGGTTTGTACTCATACTGATCTGACCAAAAGAATCTCAAATCAAATGTATTCACGATGTTAATCCAGAGTGTGAGGTGAGTAAAATTATGTACGACTGGATGGATTCAAAAGTTAGGTCTGTTAAACATTTTTTCTTCTCACTGGGAATCAGAGATACAAATGGAAAACATGGGACTTAAACACTACAACGTATTATTCCTATTCCTACATCTGAAAAAATATGATTCCAAAATTCCTTTATTATATTTTTTTTATTTTTAGGTACAGATGCAGAGCTACATTAATCTTTTTATATATTTCTTTAGATAGAGATGTGACATAAGCGTCTCCCAGCGTGGTGCAGAGACTTTGTGCCTCAGTCATTAGATAAAATCTGATGAGAAGATTACAGTTGGAAGTGGCAGAGTTGAAGCCTGAAGAGACCGCAGGTGACTCAAGGACTTTTTCAGTCAAACAGAACAAAAATAGCAAGGGTAACAGGATGTGGAAACTTTCTAATTAATAGCGAAAACCTACCGTCTCACTTTTCAATATGTGCCACAACTCTTTCTTAACCCAAATTTGCTTTAAGCTATAAAATATCAATAAGCAGTTTTTATACAATAACACATGTACTACTTTTCTCAGAAAATAATTGTTAAACTTTATATTTTACCTCGCTGTTGAAAAATTAAACTGCATTATATTTTCTTCTTCATTACCAAGGCATTAATCGATTTTCACCCTTTCAACCCGCAATTTACTCCTAAATCAAATGACCATTCTCCAGTTTTGATACCACTTTCACGATCATATGGTTAAACAAAAAAATAAATTAGAAATTATATACCTAGTTATACAACCAAATCAAACTTTAGCTGAAATTGGTTTATCATTAATCATTCTACAACAAGTTTTAAGAACTGCATTTCAGGAATAAAACAAGATTACATTGTTAACTTGGAGAATTATTTAAAAAAAACAAAAAAACAGACCAACCTGACTGGTTAAATGCCCGGTGGAAAAGATCACAGTATAACATTTACATTAAATCCCAAATATGTAAAGTAAAGCGGTAAGAGGAGGAAGGAGCTACATAAGCGAAGTGATGAGAACCCTCAATATACCGCAGCTCCACTACTCACTCTTTAATCTATTCTCTCTCCTAAAACTGCTTTTAGCAGAAATCAATGTGAAACAGGCGGGAGGGAGAAAAAAAGCTTGAAGTTAATGGGAAGCAGAGTAAAAAGGGGAGTATCTCTTAATCCCTCTCTTCTCTCCGCCCTTTTCTAAATAATAAACGACACTGAGCAGGGGTTACCACTTGATGCTGGATTTACAAGTCTCTCCTCTGTGTGTGACTTTATCTCCTAGGGGGGAAAAAAAGCTTGGAAGTCTCACTTCAGGAGAGAAAGGTTTTAGAGTTTTTAGAGCCCCTGTGGAAGCAAACACATTGTCTGAATTCAGGATTCCAGGAATTCCGGGTCATTAATCTAAGCAATCTAAATTCCTTCCAGCTGTGAGCAAGTGATGGGAATGACACAGGCATGACGGGAAGAGCTTCATTTCAGCTGTTTCGGATGTTTTCCATGAACTTACTCATACGGTTGCTCACTTTTCATGCTCATTTATATCTTTTTCAGAGAGCACTCTAGCAATACATTTTGGGCTGTATCACATATTAGCTTTTAGAGTAGTTTCGATTTTAACCAAGCACATTAGTGATTTGAAGCCAGAATTCAATACCAGTTTAAGTCAAATCTAAATACTTTTGTGTTAAGAAACCCAGCTCCCAACTTTTTGATTAGATATTGACTAAAATTTGGTTCAGTCGATCATTATTTTTGTTCATTCTACGAGTTTTCAGCAGACATATTTATGTGTTAGTATGAGTTGTTTTATGATTGAAAATACCAGTTTACTATAGGTGAAGATCTGTCATTAAAATTATGGTTGACAGCTTTTTGCACTGGAGCAAAAGTCTTGGTTTATATTAGGCTTTAGCTTGTTTAGCCACAACAGTACTATGCTACTGACAGCTAAACAACAGAGCTTCTTAACCCTTTCATTTCCAATGAGGGCCACATCTTAGATGAGGTGTGAGGAAGGAGAACTAACGAGTGCTAATTGAACTGGATAAAAAAGTGTGCTCTGATTGGTTATTGTCTGGTAGTTCCATTAACTGTTATATGATGGTCATGGGTGTTTAGAAATAAAAAAAAACATCAAAACCTTATGAACATTAAGTAATGAGGTCAAACATTTAGAATGCATCCTTTAGAAATTTATTTGAAAGGTTTCTTATTACATCAACCATTGTTGGCATTCATAACAAATATGGGCAGAAACGTGCACAACCAGAAACTGAGAATTTGAATTACCCTGACTAAATCTTATCTGCCATTATTTATCTTGTATTATAAACGCGCTAATACATACATAATCCTTTTCCTAACATTTCCTGTATATTCTGCATAATCTGTATAATGTAGCTGTGCATGTAGCACCCATATTCATATTTATACATAACTTTTTACAGTCCCTAGCTATTACTTTTTGCTTGTACATACACCTGTAATAATATTTATATCCTGTATAGCACTTCTGGATAGATGCAAACCACATTTCGTTGCTTGTACTCATGACAGTGCAATGACAATAAAGTGGAATTCTATTCAATTCTATTAGTCTAAAATTTAAATTCACTACATTGAAACTGAATATTTTGAAACAATGCATTTGCTTTGTTTATTTTTTTCTTTTTACATTGAAAATTCAATTTTTCCCTTTTCACTTTGATTTCTAATATTCAATTTCAGTTTGAAAATTGAGCTACTTTGTCACAAACAACCATGTCCTTAAAAAACACAGATTCATGGAATGATATATCACATCAGGTTAAATTAACTTTAAGGCATTCGGGCTGCAGTAGAGGACCACAAGAATTGTCATGCAAGAGGTTGGCTTTGGTCAACTGCAACTGCTACCTGTAGCTAAAGAGACTAAATTAGCATTGGCAGGTGTAACATTGCGCATTTTCCATGCCGATATGGTCAAGATGGTGAATACTCTGTGGTTTAAGGAACCATTGATTTACACAAGGAAACTGAATGTTCAAACTAAAATTAATCTATGGAACTAAAAGTAAAATAAGACAAATTTAATTTTCAAAGCAAATTAATTCAGTTACATATCATTGTATTATGTTTCAAATGACATTAATGGAGATTAATGCCCGTTTCTGATGGCACAACTTTCCCACTTTCTGTTTACTTTCAACAAAACAGATGATCTCATGAAAGAAAGGGGGGAAATGTTTTGTTATATTTCTACTCCAAAGGCGCACCCAGCAAAGGAGACTCTTGTGATAGAGAGTATCCTCTGCTTCTATAACAAGGGTCTGTGTGCTCCAATGACTGTATCGGTGAAGCTGTATCATTAATCAGGTGAAGGCTATTTGGTATTGAGTTATCAAAGCTTAGGGGCAGTGGTGGTTCTCAATGGAGGCGCTAGATCTCACTGCTCAGAACAACAAGACCTATTCTAGTTTTTTTTATTTTCGGAATTATGATTCTACTCTGAATTTAAAAAATAATTGAAGCCATTTCCCAGTTCTTTATGAACTGCGATAGTGCAGAAGCCTTGCAATTCCAATTGAGTAGATTTTATCTGCAGAAAACAACTCCAAAAGAAATGACAAAAACAGGAAAAAAACCTAATGTTTTTAAAGTGGTTTCTATGTCAAATATATGGTCTGCACTATAGAAGCGGCTGAGAATAGACAATTTAACCCTCATGAATTATTCATCTCCCAGAGCAAGCCAATCAATATCACAGCTCGCATACTGTTCCAGTTTCAAGTCACTGTGCTATTCCGCTAATCTGCTCATTCAGTATGGTGATCTAAAACAGACTGCCTGTACTTTCCTCTCTACTTAAAGTGCTATGCAAACCTCCTCAGTAATTATTTCTGAAGGGGTGGGGCATCATGGAGCGCGTAAAAGTGGAAAAAAACTTTACAAACTAGGGTTTAATCCAATCGAAAAAAAAACTATTCCATTAGCGAGTTTAATTCGGTTAAAATTAGAGTTGAAAATGAAATGATCTTTTGCGCTTCTTAGGCGCACCAAGACAGGGACATTTCTAAAACTGTTCTCTGCGTAGGCAGGAAGAGACCGTGTCGGAACAAACGAAAGCAAACTGTTCAAGTAATCCTCAGGGAACACAGTAACAGACTCTGCTCTGCTTTATAACAGTTTAGCACAATAAATTAAAGCCAAACACAGTAACAGTTTTAACGTGATCCAATTTCAAGGACACTGCAGCTTAAAACAGCCGAGCAGATTTTAAGTGGAGACACGGAGCTCGCACAGCGCCGCATCGATGGCTGATCTACTTTAAGAGAAGAGAAACACAAGTGGTCGGATGGGGGCTGCTTTACCTTCTTGTGGCTTTTGCCGGTGTATCCGCCGTACGGGCTGATTCCTGTCCTTGGCGGCACCGAGAGCAGCATTTTTACGCGGCGCTGTGTCCAGAGGAGCGGAGAGTCAGCTGACGTCAGTCAGGGAAATTCAGTCAGAAGAGCGGCGGTGATTAGAGTTGCTCTCTGCACAGCGCGCACACTCAGCGCACACCAAGTGCACAGCCTATATGTTGATGTGTGAAAGCTGATGGCCCGTTCGTTCTGGGACAATCATTCAAACTCATAGTAACATCATAGTTTTTTTTTTTTTACCCACATATATGCTCCTGTTTGTATAATATAATATAATATAAACACCCTTCCTAAATGCACAAGACAGCTGATCTGAATTCTTTTTATTTATGATTTTTGTTTTGTTTTGCTTTGTCTAAGCAAATATTCTTAAATTGTTTTTTACCTTTTCTTTTAGGGGGCTCTCTGGATTTGCTTGTATTGAGATCTGCACCTTCAGCTTGATGAAGAACACATAAAGGTGAACACATAAGTCAGAAAAAGGAAGATTGGCTAAATGTGTTGCTAACTACTAATGTGGAAGTTGAAAGCTTTTTTCTATTTCATCTAGTTAAACACAAAAAAATGAAGAAAAAAAAGTGCAATATAAGTATTAAAGCACTATCAGTTTGAGGAGATACAAAATATTAGATGTGTTTGTTCAATTTTTAATTCAATTCAGTTTATTTATATAGAGCTAATTCACAACACAAGAAATCTCAAGGCACTTTACAATTCAACCAGATCATGAAGTCAAAGTGATTAAAAGTTTTCAAAGGAAAACCAGTCATTTCGACTTGCTAACAAACTTGACAAAGTTTTAATGCTGGATTTCCTTCTTGATACAACCTGGATTTTAGCTTGGGTTCCCCGGATTAAAGTGAAAGAGTTAAACCTCTTCAGCATGGAGACTAATCTAAAACAGCTGGCACACCTTACCTCATCTACCTGGAGGACATTTGGCTGACATTATTAATCATTCTTTGCATGTGGCAGCCAGGAGAGGCAGATAAATGATTTTGGGACACAGTGGTACTCTGGCATCTGTTAAAGTTTTTCAACTCAGTTCAGTTTTATAATTGTTGTTTAATTTTTATTTCAGTTTGGTCTTATCAGTTTGTCATAAATAAATACCACATAGTTAGCGAAGACCTAAAATGGGCAGAACTAAAGTACATATTATCATCTGACTTTTGCTGGCAAACATTCTATTACAGTGGTTACAGTTACACCAAGAAAAAAATGCTTTTGCCATATAGATATTAGTGCTGTGTTTAAGTGATATAGACCTTAAGTTGGCAACATTGGTAAGTCATAGAGATGTTCGTACACAATCTGCCTTATTTTGCCTAGCTATCTAAAAATAGATTTTTTTCAAAAGAACTGATTTATAATTTTTATTATACGTTACATATATCATCAGAAAGGATCCAAGAACACAACCCTGTGGAACGTTTACATTGAGCCATATATTGTGATTAACTGTGGTTTTAGAGAACAGATCCGTCAAGCAATAAAAAAAAACAAAAAACAAAATACAGTCTCAAGGATGTAGTGTGAAAAGCGATAGTAGTAATGGAAAACCTTTGAAGTCAAGTAAACCTCAAAATGACCATTAAAGGCTAGAGTTAAGCTTTTGCTCATAGTTTTCAAATAGATATCAAAGTCATCCACAATAAGGAAGTCTGAGAATTGATTTAAAGTTTCAGTTAGAACCAGCAGGCGAGACGCTGAATGAACAAAATCCCAGTCCAAGTATTTAAAAATTATTACTTCATCACCATATGCTATGATGAAAGAAAGAAGAAAATCTTACATAATTTAATTTAAAAATATTTACATTTTTGTACTTCAGAAACAGTGGGAATATATGACATTTAGAAATCAAGGATGTGGCTAATCTTTGATAGCCAAAGATAGCAACTATTTATAGAATTTCAGTGGATGAGGAAACCTTACATGTTAAATAACAAAAATCAGACCAAACATAATGTACTCTATAAAGGAAGTATGCTCAATGGTTGCCTGGAAAATTTATGAGAAATCTTTTGTTTTGTTAAATTTCAATTAAAGACAAAATGTTTATAATTAGCTGGACAAACACAAGATTTAAGTGACATGTCTAGTTTACGCTGCCTGCTGGAGCTAGGCACCAGCCTAATGAACAGGTGGTAAAGAAGATGAATGGATCTTAAAAATTAAGAAATAAGAAAAAGTGACATTTTCTCTGGTGAGATAGTTTTACAAAAGTATGTTTTTATGTTTATTATACAAAAAACTTTACTGATTAACTGAGACAAAGAACGATACCGTATCAAATTTGCAAGTGAGTCACTTTTAAAAACTTAGTTATCCTAAAAAATAATACATACAATAAAGTCAGATAAAATCTGATGTGACATTATTTTTTTTTACTATTTTAAAACTTAAAAAGAAAATATCAGCTATTTTCCATTTTTACCAGCAGTCATGTTATCTGACAGTTCTTATCCTGTTATAAAAAGAGGTGTCTGTCTCTCATGAGGAGTTGCTTGGCAACTCCCCCCAATCTTTTGCCTTGTCCTGTGCACCCTGACTGACTGGTCCTTAAGTGTGAGGAAAGGAAATTATATGTAATTCTAACACATCCATACTGTGTTATTAAAGATTTCAGACTCTCTCTGTATTTATTTCCAAAACATAAGGATGCACACAACCTCAAAGTTTGAATCATTAGTTGCATTTTCATAACAATCTGATTTTCCCCCCCATGATGTTCTTTCTTACTAGAGATTAACTGCTTTCTTTTAGGCTGGACACGGTTAGGCTCATATGGGGCTGTTAGTCCCCCATGTTTTAATCGATGCATGAAATGTATTGATGTGGTGTGTAAGTGTTGAACCCGAGTGGCAGTAAATTCCAGAGATGAAGGCCAGTTTGGGGGGTGCAAATTATCAGTGAGAGGGAAAAATGTGGCCTGCCGGAAACATAGGTTAATCTAAAAAACAGGAATCAAAGTATTTTTTAAAAATGTATAAATTGAAGACTTGTGGAAAGTTTTTTTATTTTTTTTTTATTTTTTTATGGCTGTTGGCTGATATGGGGGAGGGCTGCAGATAAGGAAGATTTAAGGTGGGGTCAGTGTCGGGGGTGAACACAGGCTGCTGTTGCATGCTCTGCATTCCTCAGGTGTTGTCAGCAATGTATGCTCAGTGATCATCTTGCCAGAACAAAGCCACTAATTTCCTCCCAAATCAAAGGCAGCAAGCAGGGAAAGCTTGTAGAACTGAAAAATAGGTGCAGCTTGTTTTTTTTGTTTTCCAATGTGAGCATTATATAGTATTAATAAAAAAAATGATAATAATAATAATGCAACAAAAAAGAAAAAATTGAACAGGCTTGCAAAACTAGTGTTGTGATGTGGATTGTGCTGCAAATGTAAACTTAAATAACCATTTTTTTAATTTACACATTTCTAAGCCATCGCTGACACTTGGATCAAAGAAAGTTCAGGTCCTTGAAGTGTCTGGGACTACTTCTCTCCCCCCAGTCTCTCCCTCCTTTGCCCTGCTCTGACTCCTTGGTTGGCCTGCTAAGAGCTGAGGGATTGTGTGCAGATGTGCTTGGAAAGAGGCCAGCTCCTCTGCCATGGGAGAACATGTGGTCTGAGAGTGTTTACGCTGGCACTCTTTCAAGCTGTCTCCCACACAGCATGCTGGTGTCTGTCTCTCTCTGCTTGACAGTACTCAGTCCTCCTCCTGTAACAAAAGGTAGATTCTCAGGTTGAGGTGACACCAGATAGTATGCTGGTTTACAAAAAGGAGTGAGTGCAATGTCTAATTAGCTTAAATTTAGTGGTATCTCTTGTAATTTATATTAAATGAATTACAAAAAAAATTTTTGGGCTAAAGAAAGAACATCAGACATCACTAACTGACCTTGAACAGCTGGTATAAAAGGGATTTTGTGACATATCAGTGAGATTTTCTAAGATTCTTCACATTCTTTCCCGTAATTTAGGCACTGAAATAAACATCAGTAAATTGAAAGTCACTCAAAAACACTCCTTATTGACTTCAGACGAAGTGAAATCAAGAATTAAGTAATTCTTTTTTTCTTGTTCTATTACCCCTGTTTTTGGTACCTTCTGTCAAATACACCAAAAATGGGGACGGGAGTATGCATTGCAAAGACCTGCAGAAGGAATAATGTTTCAGTGTTTCAGATATGTTTTGAAAATAGCAGGTCTCAGATTGGAAATCTGAAATCCCTCTTATCATTTCTTATAACATTTGACCCACTATGCATTCAAGCTTATGTTGGTTTCGTTTTTGTGTGAGTCAGTCAGATAACCAAATGTGCATTCCTTCAGGTATTATATGTATGCGGCGCCCTCTGTAGGTCGAGATTGTCATGCTGATCAAACATTTTATCCCCATAAAAACTATAGAAGTTACCAAAATTGATTCTTTATTTGAAATTCAAGACAATCCAAAGAAACGTTTAGGACAATTATGTAAAATAGATACAGCAAGATAATTGTCACAATTCTCGCGATCTTTGGTGCAGGTTGTTTAAATAAAAGTAGGCTGCTTTGTAAAAACAAACAAAAACAATTTCTACATGAGGATCTTATTTCAATTATTTCACTTAGTGAAATAGCTACATTAAAATTTTTTTTAATTAATCATAAATATCAAATGAAATTATCTTATTTAAGAATCTGTATATTAAAAAAAAAGGTGTGAAGACCAATTAAACAGTCAGAAACTATGGAAGGGTTAAATTTGTATTTCTTTTCTGGTTAGTTATCCATTTTATATGAATATATATATATATACAGGTGCTGGTCATAAAATTAGAATATCATGAAAAGGTAGATTGATTTCAGTAATTCCATTTAAAAAGTGAAACTTGTATATTATATTCATACATTACATACAAACTCATATATTTCAGATGTTTATTTTGTTTAATTTTGATGATTACAAATGACAACAAATGAAAATCTCAAATTCATCATATCAGAAAATTAGAATATTACTGAAGACCAATAAAAACAAAGGATTTATAGAAATGTTGGCCAACTGAAAAGTATGAACATGAAAAGTATGAGCATGTACAGCACTCAGTATTTAGTTGGGCCTCCTTTGGCCTGTATTACTGCAGCAATGCGGCGTGGCATGGAGTCGATCAGTCTGTGGCACTGCTCAGGTGTTATGATAGCCCAGGTTGCTCTAATAGTGGCTTTTAGCTCTTCTGAATTGTTGGGTCTGGTGTATTGCATCTTCTTCTTCACAATACCCCATAGATTTTCTATGGGGTTAAGGTCAGGAGAGTTTGCTGGCCAATTAAGAACAGGGATACCATGGTCCTTCAACCAGGTACTGGTAGCTTTGGCACTGTGTGCAGGTGCCAAGTCCTGTTGGAAAATGAAATCTGCATCTCCAAAAAGTTGGTCAGCTGCAGGAAGCATGAAGTGCTCTAAAACTTCCTGGTATGTGGCTGCGTTGACCCTGGACCTCAGAAAACACAATGGACCAACACCAGCAGATGACATGGCACCCCAAACCATCACTGACTGTGGAAACTTTACACTGGACTTCAAGCAACGTGGATGAAGTGCCTCTCTTCTTTTCCTCCAGACTCTGGGACCTTGATTTCCAAAGGAAATGCAAAATTTACTTTCATCAGAGAACATGACTTTGGACCACTCACCAGCAGTCCAGTCCTGTTTCTCTTTAGACGCTGTCTGTGGTTCAAGAGTGGCTTGACACAAGGAATGCGACAGCAGAAACCCATGTCTTTCATACGTCTGTGTGTGGTGGTTCTTGAAGCACTCACTCCAGCTGCAGTCCACTCTTTGTGAATCTCCCCCACATTTTTGAAGGGGTTTTGTTTCACAATCCTCTCCAGGGTGCGGTTATCTCTCTTGCTTGTACACTTTTTTCGACCACATCTTTTCCTTCCCTTCGCCTCTCTATTAATGTGCTTGGACACTGAGCTCTGTGAACAGCCAGCCTCTTTAGCGATGACCTTTTGTGTCTTGCCCTCCTTGTGCAAGGTGTCGATGGTCGTCTTTTGGACAACTGTCAAGTCAGCAGTCTTCCCCATGATTGTGTAGCCTATAGAACTAGACTGAAAGACCATTTAAAGGCTTTTGCAGGTGGTTTGAGTTAATTAGCTGATTAGAGTGTGGCACCAGGGGCCATCAATTTTGAACCTTTTCACAATATTCTAATTTTCTGATATGATGAATTTGAGATTTTCATTTGTTGTCATTTGTAATCATCAAAATTAAACAAAATAAACATCTGAAATATATGAGTTTGTATGTAATGTATGAATATAATATACAAGTTTCACTTTTTAAATGGAATTACTGAAATCAATCTACTTTTTCATGATATTCTAATTTTATGACCAGCACCTGTATATATATATATATATATATATATATATATATATATATATATATATATATATATATATATATATATATATATATATATATATATATATATATATATATATATATATATATATATGATCTCAAATAAAGGTAATAACTACTAACAAAATAATATAAGGGAGGTTTTATAGAGATAGAATTTCCATATGTTAACTTAAAGCCTTCCTACATTAAGTTTTATTATTTTCTTTCCATGCATGTGTGAATTCTCTTTGTGTATTCTAGTTTCCTCCTTAAGTCCCAAAATATGCATCTTAGGTCAACTGAGCCTAGAGGAAGACCTGTCCATAATATGCAAATACAGTTATGTGTGTACTACGCCATTAGGTGGCAGTCTTTGTTACAACATTTTAATGATAAAGTACCACGTAGCTCAGGAGCCATTTACCTCGACCTGATATTAAAAAGAAAAAAATCCATCGCGATGCAAATACTTGCACATATCCTTTAATCTGGTTTAGATCAAGTAAAGTATTTCAAAAATATGTTTTATATCTGCACAACATGTAAGGTTAAAGGCAATCAGCTGCATTAAAGGTGGACGAAAGCAGACGTCATGTATACAACAATGCTTAAAGAACCTGTCATCTATGGAAACTTATTTTGTCGCGTGAAAACCAAGTCTGGATTTTTGTAGAAATTTTGAGCCATAATGCCCGCTGTAGGTAAATCAGTTGCAGCTCCGTTTTCTCTCTCTCACCTCCAGGGGTGAGGAAAAATTATGGCAGGCCGTTTCCCATATAATCAAAGCAAACGTGAACGCTCATTTACTTTGGATGTAAATAACAGATCATTCCTAGACTGGGTATATCATTGCGAGTGAAACATATTTTTAAATTGGTGCTCATAACATTTTAAATGCTTAATGTCCTCCAGTACCCAAAATAATGTTGTTGTTTTTTTTATTTTTGTTCACCTCACAGTCAAAGCATTGGAATGAAATGGTATCCTTCAGGGGGCGTTTCTAACCTTCTATAAATCAACTGTTAAGTATCAGGAAGACATTTATACCAAAAAAAGAGAATTTAATGGGTTCTACTTTCAATTTACTTGTAACTAGGGTTAGGATTTACAGTGCCTCAATACATTTTCTTCATTTCCGATACGATATACGAGCCCACTGCTCCCCCAAGATATATTGCAGATTTGAGAATGGGCCAATACCGATATTGACCCGATATGATAGCATGAATTATATAAGCTTTTATTACTTATTTCATATTGTAGGATGTTAAAAAAAAGGCTTGATCAAGTAAAAATACTAAAACAGGGAACAAAAGTCAACAGCAAAACAACTGACCCATGTAAAATTAACCAACAAGTGATAGAAACTTTTAACAGAAGCAAAGTGTTTATATCAGCATTACGTTATATGAGATTTTAAATAATATCAGACCAATATCCAATATGAAAGTCGGATCGAGACATCCCTAGTTAGGATTGTGATTATATGATTCCAAAAATAAATATTTATGAGCTGAAGGTCACTTAGAGTTATTTTTTGGCTTGATCTAGGGTTATAATTTCTAATATTTCTTTGGAGTTATACTCCCAACAACACAACATAAGTTAGAATGTAATACCACATAAGGTTCAATATAAACAGCTATTTAAAAGCATGCATGCAGCAATTAAAAAGAATATTATCACATCTTCTTCTTAATTTAATTCAGTTTATTTATATAGTGCCAATTCATAACACATGTCATCTCAAGGCACTTTACAGAGACTTTTCAAACAAATCATACTGTCAGATTGGTTCCAAATTTTCTATCTAAGGAAAGCCAGCTAATTGCATTAACTAATTGACTCAACAATCCCTCATATCAAGCATGTTTGTAGCGAAAGTGGAGAGGAAAACTACCTTTTAACAGGTCGACAAGGGTTCAAGGAGACAGAAGTAGATATACAAAAAGAAGCAGAGATACAAAAGGTAACTTTTGACCAGCTCCACAGACGACACCATCCTGGAAACACACAGTAAGAGAAACAGGACTAAACTGAAAAACAGTTTAAGCTCCTACATCTATAAACAAAGATGTTTATAGGTCTTTTTTTTTCCAGGATGGTGTCACAGTCAAACAAGAACAGACCAGATCCAGCTAACCAAGATGAGAAAAAGCAGAGTGCATAAAGTTAGTGGTTGAACTAACAAATACTGCAGAAAGGGAAAATAGACATAGAAGGAAGGAGAAAGATGAAGAGGAGTCCCTATGTCCTCCAGCAGTCTATGCCTATAGCAGCATTACTATTGAAGAATAAAACATATGTTGCGGCTACTCTTGCATCAAAAAAGTTTCCAAAAAAAATCAAAAATTGCCAGAGTAGTCTTAGGAGGAGGTTTTTCGACTCACAAAAAAAAAAGCACTCGTGGAGAATTTTCTTGTTTCAAAATAAGGGTATTTTCTTTACTAATAAAAAACAACAGAAATATTCTCAGAGTTGACTTACAAAAATTCAAATATAAAGCTAAGTGATGTGTGTGAAAAAACTGTTGCACTCCTCACTCCTTCAAACAAACAATCAGATCCACCTCATCAGCTGCTTCTACTTGTTAATCTCAGCAGGAGGCGGACTGACAAGGAGGAGGGTCAAAGCAAAACCAATACATAAACAAATAAACAATAACTCTACCATTCACATAACCTTAGCTCTTTAACATTAATATTTTGCAAAAGATAAATGAACCTAATTCTTAATAGGCTCCAACATCCCGGCCCCTAATTGTTAGCCTTATTAAAATAACAATTACATAAATTATTTTCACAGGAGCCTAACATCTAGCAAAAACATTACATAAACTTAATTCTTTTGTCCATAAATGTTACCTAGAGCTTCTCAACATTTTTAATGCTTAAAGCAGTCCATAGAAAGTCTTATTTCATCCAGCTGCCTCCATTAAAAGACAGAGCTTATCTATTGGTCGCTGGATGACATTGGTTTTGGTTTTAACCAAAACGCTTCTAACAAAACCTTTGGCATTCGGAAAAATCTTTATCACACGACCCATTGTCCATGCGCTCCTTGGTGCCGAGTTATCCACAATAACAACCAGATCTCCAGGGCTGAAGTTCCTCCTTTTGCTGTTCCACTTGCTTCGTTCTTGCATGAGTGGAAGATACTCCCTTGTCCAACGTCTCCAGAAAAGATCTGCAAGATACTGTGATTGTCTCCATCTTCTTCTTGAATATTGATCTGTTTTCTCAAAGACTCCTGGTGGTATGGTTGCTTTTCCTTTCAGCTGGAGTAAATGGTTTGGTGTTAGTGGTTCTAAATCAGTAGGGTCATTCGATACTGAAGTTATTGGCCTGTCATTTAGGATGGCTTCCACTTCACATAGTGCTGTTGACAGGGTTTCATCATCCAGTGTTTGTTCCTTAAGGACAGATGTGAGGGTCTTTTTGATTAGACGTATTAGTCTTTCCCAGACTCCACCATGGTGAGCCCCAAAAGGTGGGTTAAAAATCCATTTTATTCCCTCTACTAAAAGGGTCTTTTGGATTTTCTGATGATTTAGCTCTTTTAATGCTTCTTGTAATTCCTTTTGTGCTCCCACAAAGTTTGTCCCACAGTCTGCTCTGATGCTCATCACTGATCCTCTTCTGCAGATGAATCTGCGTATAGCATTTATGCATGAATCTGTTGTTAAGAAGTTTGCCATCTCTAGGTGGACAGCCCGACTCACCAGACAGGTGAATATGACGCCCCATCGTTTCACCTGAGCTCGTCCCCTTTTTACTTCAATAGGACCAAAGTAGTCAATGCCAACATGACTGAAAGGAGGTAGGTCTGGAAATAAACGGTCCTCAGGAAGGTCTGACATCTTCTGTTCACCAGGTTTTGCCTGCATGTGTCTACAGAATACACAGCTCTTGATGATTTTTCTGGCTAAGGAGTTTGCATGAGGGAGCCAGAATTTCTGCCTTAGCTTGGAGAGCATGTGGCTCCTTCCTGAATGTCCAACTAGGTGATGAATTTGCTGTAGGATGAGGTTAGATAAATGTGAACCTTTAGGTAGAATGATCGGGTTTTTCTGGTGGATTGGCATTGCGCTTTTGTTTATCCTACCACCAACTCTCAAGATGCCACCATCGAGCATCGGATCAAATTTGAGGATGGTACTTCAAAAAAAGAAAAACGAATTAGACCAAAACATGCATGATTAATACATTTGAATAAAATAAGAAGTCTACCAGAAAAAGTGTAAGAGGGTTTAACTAAAGAACAGAATCTCTAAAAAAAAAAAAAAAAAAAAAACCATCCCCAAAACAAACTGTAGTGTCTGTACAAATCTAAAGCATGTGTTTTCCTCTTCTTCTCCTTCTTGGATTTATTTCCAGTTGGCAACAAAGATTTAGTAGCATTGCCACTTACTAGTATGAAGTGTGGTTCGTGATGGACTATCTACTTAATAAACATATATATATAATTAAGGGGGAAAAAAAAGAAAACAAAAAAACGACATACTTACATATAACTTTCTATTCTACCCGTCTATATCATACACACATTCACCCTCTCTATAATCAAATTCTATGAAATATTTTAGTTTTCTTTCAAAATCAAAACATTATTTGTATATATTTACTCCCCAAATTCTTCCTCAAAATATCTAATAAATTAATCTTTTCCTTAATACATTCAAACTCTCTCCTCATATATCTTCACTCCCTTTCATATTTATGACATTCCAGTATAACATGTTCTATTGTTTCATATTTTCCACAGTAATCACATTTGCCAGTAGTATGCTTTAGAATTTTAAAAAGTGTTTAATTAAGTCCTGTATGCCCAAATCTTAACCTTGTTATCACTCTCTCCTCCTTTCTATGTCGTCTTCCATTTCTTCTTTTTCCTACTACCTTCTGAATTTTATAAAACCATCTTCCTGTTTTTTCTTCATCTCACATTTTTTGCAATTTTTCCATCAATTCTTCTTTAATAATACTCTTTCCCTACGATTAACTTGTTTTAACCGTAAAACTAATAGCGTTTTTAATTGTCCTCTTTGCCATTTATCTGCCCTCTAGTTTCCTTCTACTCCAATATGTGCTGGAACCCCCACAAATACAACTATCAAACCCACATTTTTTATTTTGAATAATGCATGAAATATTTCTAATAGAATATCCATCCTACTATCTGATTGATTATATTTACTTAATAATGCAGAGCTTAGCATGTGTTTTCAAGTTGCTGCCTGACTGTTATATGACCACTGGGGTTTCCATACCATCGAAAATTGAATGGTTTGGGAACATGCGCACTTTTGTCCCTCAGTAATCCCATTTTGAGGAGTTGCGCGTTGCGTCACTGGCTCGTCCACAGTGCTGGGGCTCAGATAGGCTGACCATCCACTCATGCACTCACAGGCGCAGGGAGACGTTCGCGCTCCTTGGGAAGAAACGCGTTTGGGTTTTTTTTTTTTCCATTTTCATCTCAGCTTTTAGTTTATCACTAAAGGATCCAAAGCGGACTGGGAAGCTGCAGCGCTCCTTTTTGTAGGACTGGATGATTTGATTGTCAAGCACAGTGATTCCGTTACGCATCATGTTTGAACGCCGATAATCTGTTTTAAATATACATGACTGGACTGCTGCATCGCCCTTAGCCTTACAGGGCTGTAGTTGCTCTCATTTTTTTTCTTTTTTTTTTATTATTATTGCAGGAACCCCGTTTAGGAGAGGCAACCCTTTGGGTTCAACTGGAGGAACAATCGCGCCCCGGACCATTTAGGGAGGGTTCGGATGAGGTGGTTCGGTTTTAGAAACCCAGCCAACTTTTCATCTTTTTGCTTCCAACAGCAGTGCCATTGGGCATTGCTCAGGAGATGGCGATGAGGTTGTTCTTCTTAGGATTTCTTCTCTGCTTGGAGGTCATGTCTTCTAATGGTGTTACCATAGGTAAGAAGCCTTATTTATTTATTTATTTATTTATTTATTTATTTTAGAAAGCATGAGCACTTCTGTCTGTTAAGGGGAAAAATACAAACAAAACACCCATGCTTAGACCTAAATGGTGATCAAAGCTGTAGGAAAGCGAGAAAAAAAAAAATCTCTGAAGTGGTTCTGTGTTTTCACCAGAACATGTTTGGTACATTTAGGTTTATTCTGGCCTGAAAATCTGCCTGCGTTTGTAGCTGCTGCTGTCTGTGCAGACAGAGAAAGGGCCTCCCTGTGAGGACAGCAGACAGTGAGGTTATTCAATAAATATTCAGCAGGTACCATCACAGCTCAGGCCTTGGCGACATATTTATTTTTGTTTATTTCCCTTCCATCAAAAGGTAACTACATCAAAAATATCCTTTACAGCTACAGTTGGGTGCAGCCATTCAAACCAACCTGCTGCTTCTCCCATGACAATAATAATACACAAAAAAAAAAAAAAAAAAAAAACATAAAAAAACACGCCTGGCATCCTTATCCAAGAAGCGGATGCCCAGATCAGCTTTCGTGTTTGTTTTCACCTACTTTGCGCAAAGGAAAACAATGTTTATCTGCTTGCCTCTTAATGGCGCAGCTTGTCCTGACGTGTTCATGCCGTCCATGGGCTGTCTGGGAATTACAGTTGATGCCAGGTATTCTGGCTGAAGCCTGAAATGAAAAGTCGTGTATTTATCCCCCTTGTGTCCTGGGATCCCTCTTGGTAATTATGAGGTATCAAATGCACCAGGGGCGACCCAAGCCTCCATTGGGCCATGAGCAGCATTTTATTTTTTATTTATTTATTTTATTTCTGCCAGTGCTGCCAACTGCAACAATCAACACTTGATGAAATACTTGATAAGACCACTCCCACACCTACAAGTGTGTTTACAGTTTTCTATTAGTGTGACTCAGTTTGTGTTCCTGAAAGTAAAATAAACGATTACGCAGTTTATATTCCAATAAAGGGTCATGTGGTTCATACTTTTTTTGCTTCCGACAACAAGAAGAAAACAGTAAGAAACAGACATGATTACATCAAATAACTAATGCTTTTAAAATAGACACTACTTGGCAAATTATTTAGCTTTTATAACAATGGAAATGTATGTAAGTATATGCAAAATCACAGAATGAAAACGTCAGTTACATTTAGCCACACATATTATTTTGTTTTCTGTTTACAAAGTCACTGATGACATCATAGTAAAGATCTGAAAACAGACTTGGATGTTAATACTAATCTCTTCCAGCCCACTTGATCGTTCTTGTACCATGGAAAATCTCATCTTAACTTAAGTTAGGAAAAAAAGAAAATCAAACAGAAATATTTGGGTAGAACTCTGATCCCATTTTGAGCGAGGTGAGCTAGTAAATAAGGTCATCTGTGCTCTAGGGTGTCTGTAAGGTTTTCCATCTCTGAAGCCAGTGCTTATTCATCAAGATAAGACACTCATCATCATCTCCATGACAAGCTTATCTTGGGATAAGCTTGTCATGGAGATGTTTTCACTGGTCCTTCCATGTCTGTGTACCAATCTGGTCTCAAGACCAATACATTTTATTTTCATGTATAAGCATTTTTTTTCTACATGATTTAATATATACTGATTTGATCATAAAATGCTTGGTTTTTATTAATATATACACAGAAATCAGTAAACCTGCTAAATAAATTGGATCTTTGAGAGCTCCTTCGTTGCCCTGTGGCCCAAATATAGTACGCTTATTCCTTGGGCCGGCCCTGAAATACAGGGCACATTCTAATTGTTTGGCTATTTTCAACACCATTTCAGTGCATGAAAAGCCACAAGCCTGTAGCAAACATGCCCTGTGTTAGATCAGGCCCTGACTCACGAAGGATAAAGCTCCCTCGCATATTGTTTTAAACGCATAACATGTTGATTTCTGTCACTTCAGTCTCATGTCTGCCAAACGAGCTTGTGAGCCTGCTGTTTTAGCAGATCTTCCATAAATTAGGCCCGCTCAGAATGTGAGCTGTAGCTAAGGTTGCAAAAGTATGCAGGCTCCACCCTCTGCCTCCATTACTATGCAACATCTGGACACAGGGAGACCATTAATCCAACTTATATGTGATTGAAAAGGGATGGCTGAGAGGGAGGAAGGGGGGAGGCAAGCAGAAGAATCAGTCCAGTGAAGCTGATGCATAGTAACTGTACTGTGCACGACTTTTGACCAATCCCTTTTTCTTTTAGTTGTGCCTCTAAGCAGACCGATTCTGATGTAACCCGAAAAGTGGTCCTTACCAGTAGTTTTCCAGTCTCTGAAGACTTTGCTAAGTATTTTCTTAGGACATTTCCATTTGTTTTCAACATTTTTATTTTAGTCTCGTATATCTATTCTTGCCAAACTGATTGGATTGATTCTAAAAGTTTACACACAAAAAAGAAAATTAAGCAGAACTAATAATGAGGCCTCCCGATGTATAGAGCACATCCTGACAGCCTTGATGTTGGTGTGTCCCATATACATAATGAAACCTGTTCGGTCTTGACATTGAGAACGTGCCTAACTACTTAAAAAATGTTTTCCTATTTTGCATTTAAATCTCCAATGACCTAAAAAGAAATAATGTTTTGTGTTGTATACAGATTTCATACATTCTTAGGAGTAATAATTTTGGCGGGGGTTCTAAAAAGTTGTACTTTCAAAAACATTAAAGTTTACATCACACTCTCCCTACAGTTGAGAGAGGAAATATGAGTTTTTCACAACTGTATGCAAAGAGAGGCTTCAAAGAGTAGCTCTGTGCAGCCCCTCCCCCACATATTACTGTACACTTCCCCCTAAGCTAGCTGGAAAAAAAAATTTGTATAAAACCCAGACAGTGAAGGCCTGGATTCTAACTGAGCTCTACAGTGACCCTTACTTGTGTATTTTTAGTTTTTTAGTTCATAAGCTATTTTACTTTAAACCTATTGGATAATTTTTTAAATTTTTGTTTTATAACTTTATTTAAAATTGTGATATTGTTTTCCTTCCTGAGGTTGTCAAAACACTGAGTATAGAATTAGATTTTCGTCACTTGCCAAATCTTGATGCTAATAGAAAAATGTCCATTGACTTTGGTAAATAGTTCAAGTTTCAAAGTTTTATCTTAATCACAAAAAATAAAACTTTTTAAATTTATTTTCTGTTAAGATCACCAAATAATTTTTTTTCCCCACATCACAAGTTCAATTTCTGTCTTACTTCAGTGCCATATTATATATATCTTCAATTTTAGAATGGATACGTTCTCCCACTTATTTTAAAAGCACATAGATGCTAACTTCACACCTTTTTTTGCGTTTTTATCCCTTCTGAGTTTGTAAAGTGAACCAAAGATCCAGTTTAGATAATAAACAATGATCTGGAATTACTCTTTGGAGGATTTTAAATATTACTCATTAAAATTTGTGATTTAAATTATCTGTATTTAATCCAGGATCATCTAGTTCTTATTTAAATAGCATATATTTGATCTAAACGTTTGCAAGTATGCAAAAAACAGTGAAATGACCCATCTGCTGATTGAGAAAACTAATGTTTTGTACTTATTGTCTGTCCAATATTTAATCAGAAACACTATGAAGATTTTCACATGTAACATTTCTATACTATCAAGAGATTTAGTAGAGTTCATTGGGTGTCATTCACCGTAGTAGAAAAATGGCTTCGGTTATCTTTTTACTGTTCAGGAACCACAAAACCAAGAGCAACTGAAACATCTCAACAGCTGTACCTCTTTCATGAGTTGTTTGTACCAGAGGAGAAAGATTTTTATCATATATGTCTAAATCCAGCCGTTCATTATTTGAAGAAGAAAAGATTGGTGGCTTTTTTGTTTTTTAAACAAATTGGGCAACAAACCTTTTATGTATCTGTGTTTACGAGATTCAGTTTCAGACACGCAGAGAATCAATTTATATTTGTACATGTGCAGGTATATTAAGATATTTTTTTTTTTTGAAAAAAAGAATGTTAAAGGGGCATTACAGTTTTCTAATGATGCTGCCCCCTTTGGCCAAAACACAGAACTGCAACGCTCTTCTGCTCGTTCTTGTAGCCCTCGCTCAGTCTTGACAAGGTTTCCTTTTTCCTTTTTTACATTACGTTGAGTTGCCATTGGTGTCTGAGTCGAGCTGGATGTTGGTCGCTTCTGCGTATCCATAAAATCCATCTTGAATGAAACGCGATTGTTTGCTAGGACTGAAACTTTAAAATGGACGAGCAGAAACAGCGTGAGAACGTCCAACCTGAAGTAAATTCGGGGAAACAGGCCACAAGCTTATACATGCACCGATGCTGAACTACTGAGGTCTCAGTCTGCTTATCAAACAATGTTTTCACAGAAACAAAAAGTTCTATTTTAAAGGTATTTTTGAGTAAAATTTTACAAAATGTCTCTTTAAAAAGCCATTGTTTGTTCAGGCGTATTCCATTCCTTTTTTTTTTTTGCCTGTTTTATAGTTTATAGTTTTATGCCCAAAGTTTGTATTGATCTTAAAGACCAAGCTCCAAAAGGTCACATAGCACACTACCTAAAGACATTGCAGGCTTAGGATGCTTATATCTTTGTGTTTATGAGTTGCCACTTTAATCATCCACTGGTTGTTTGTTGAGTAGTGCCTTAAAAATTTAACTTTTTGGAAGTATTGATAAAAAAAAAAACTCATTTGCACAAGAAAACATCTGCAAAACCACAAAACTCCAACTTAAATGGCCAAATTTGATGGTTTTTCATCAAAAATGTCATAGTCAGTTTGACTGTGTGGGAGTTTCAATATTAAATATTATAATGTAAAACGCTGAGGTCTCTCTAAAACACACTATGAGTAAAAAGAATTTCTCAATGTGATCACTGAGCCCTCTCTTTATTGGTCAGCAGTTGACAAAACAGTTTCTTTGGCTTCTTTAATCTAACCTTTGCAAAATGTGGTAATGAGTTAAAATTTTCTCATCAGGTTAAAACAACCATAACACGCTGAATCCTGCAAGTGAAATGTCGAAATGCTCTCATAGGGTGCAGAGATCAAATTCCTGGGTTGCCTGCGTGTTTGCCTGACCCTTTCACCGAGACCCTAGAACCTTCACTGAAAACATCTGCCTCAGAAATTTAACAGCCTTCATCCAAATTCAACAGATAATAGCATTTGGATTACTCTGTTGAACCTTTCAAAGTGGAGGTCACTGGGAGTTGTTTTTGTAATGCTGCTCACCCTGTGCTGTTAGTTGACTGCAAAACATTGCAGATTATTCATATAATCCTCCAAAATGGGCTAAACAAACGCGTATGAAGTAAAATCCTGTTGAGGTTACCTTCCTTTAGGATTTGGAGCATATTTCTGATGAGTTCTGTGCAGGTGTTTTCCATCTTGATCCTCTCCTCAGAGTGAAAAAAATAATGAAGTGATAATGGCAGCCGGGAATTCAGAACTTTTAGTCTGTAAATAGATCCTGGTTTTACCCTCTTATTTCCTGCTCTTCATTAAACTCGACAAGAAGGTAAAACCAGGTAAAGTTGAATGTTTGTGTGCGGTTGCCCACATGTTGGCGTCAGATGGCAGTTCTTGTTTGAGGAATTGCAGGGGTTTACTGTAATTGCTGTTTTCCACTCACTGCATCACTGTTTGCCCCATTTGGAGGCAATTATCCTAAAACGAAAAGGGCTGGCCTTTTTTAATAGATAAAGCGAGTGTAGTTTTTGTCTCTCAGATTCATCTTTTTTTCCCTGGGTTTATAGCAAATCTGCTTTCCTGCTGATTTCTTATCCTGTGTCCTGTTATAAGACTCACTTGGTTTTGAAAGTTTGTATTTTGTTAGCAGCTGTGAAAATAAAGTCCAGTTTTTTTGTGTTGTTTAAGGATGAACCCATCACATAGTGCTTTAGTTCAACCAACTAAATCGCCCCTATTTTTGGGAGACAACCCACTGTCCTTTTTGTTCCCTGGAATTGAGCTCTTCCAGCTCATGCACGTGCACACTGACATGTCGACGGGGGTTGTTGGCTTTGGGCCTGACTGTGGAATCGATTGATCTCAGGATAGTTGGCTGCTTACATGTACTGGGGATGCAGAGGGGCTGATACATGAAGATAGGGTTCAATTTCATGGGCTGCTGCAAAGTGTCAGAGCTGTTTACTTTAATCAAAGTCACAGCCTGCTCTCCTTGGTTTGTGCCTCTAAACTCTGTCGTATTTATGCTAAAGAAAATGTTTTTTTCAAAGCTTACATCCTTAACTTGAAATCCTTTAAAAAAAAAAAAAAAAAAAAAATTTAATTTTCCAAACTGTTGCATTTCACACATTTCTACTCTTCCTATTCCATCACATGCTCTGATTGGGTATAATTTACTCAAAAATGGATGCATTATTTGATTATTTCATCATGGTTTATATTGTTTGGTGAATTTAAATATCCATTTTGACCTTTTATGTAAGAACATGCAAAGTCTTTATGATATGGAAGTTATTGTGCTCGAATTGAATCAGTGCTCTGTTTCTTATTGGGGTAATTTACTGTATCTATAACAGGAATATGCTTTTGTGATTATTATCTTTAATGTTTCTCATTTATTCTTTTTTGCAAAACAGTTTAAAATGTACTGTAAAGGCGTTTAAAAATGCTCTAAATACTATTTTTGGTTTTCTGTTTAATCTTAAGTTCTTATAATCTTAACTTAAGATGTTTTTCTAAGGGATATAAAGTGCATGTTGGCTTATTTATGTATTGTTTGGCATCCCATTGAATAAAAATCAATAAAAACATAGAATCAACATCTCAAGACATTAGCTGGAGAGCCAGTAACTTTCCTCCTTCCTAACTTATTGATTGCAATCCTTATTTGGGGAGGCACTTACATTAAATCACAGTTGGAATCACCCTTCCTGCAAAATAAATCATCCTACTTAGGAACATACTGGTGTAGGTTCTCCTCCCTACCTTTTCCTGATGGCTTCACAAGACTGATTCAAGCCAGAATATGTAGGTATTTAAGTTGCAGTGAAAGCCTAAATTTATGTGGTCCAGCTTACATTTTTTGGCTCTCATATTCTGTTTTCATGATGGTTAAATCTGGATTGGCTGTTCCTCTGTGGTCGCACATAGCTGTGTGAGTCTGCAAAGAGGAGGATGGGTTTAAAAGAAGCAGTTTGTACATGTCAAAGATTTCCTGCCATTTAAATAGGATCTTTTCATCTCTTTGCAGGTTTTTTAAACTGTCCTTTAATTTAATACCTGAGTAGTTTGATCCTGAGCCTGCTAAGGTTTGGTCAGTGGTGTTGTAATATTTAAAACACCAACTTGTATAACATGCTATGTAAACACCAGACTCGGGTTGATCCGCTAAATTACGTGACGCCATTGAACCCAACGTACGTACGTCGATACACCACGGCAGTCGCTTCTGATCTAACAAGCCGAAACAATCTTGTTTACATTCGATAAACGAGGAGCAGTAAGAGGGATTCAGACAGATAAAAGAGTGAAACAATACCGAATATCGACTACACTCTGGCTACCTTACATGTTGCACTTCATTGTTTACTTTTGTGATTTTTGTCGCACTGGTGATATCATCAACACTAAACCAACTTGATGGTTTCACCAGACACGCAGCTGAGGGGGGACAGAGGCCACACAACTTGCCAGCGAGGGTTTAGACCCAGCTTTTTTTTTTTTTTGCCAATGGGAAGGGAGCCAAATTCCGATTGTTAGTGGGTCGACCCATTGTCGAAAAACCCAGGTTAAAGTTATTTTCAGAGGGAAAGTGGCGTGACAATACAACTGTTTTAACTTCATTCTGAGACCTTACAGACTATTTCAAAGATTTTCTCACATATCCTTCAGCCCCCATAAGTACATTTTAAGCTAATGCTTAATTAGTTGATGGAAAAGGAACTGAACTGTTCAGATAACATCTGTAGGGATGTTTTCTCTTATTCGTTTGGTCCAAGCAGAGATAAAAATAAGCTATACTGCTTGATCTAATTGTTGGTAAAACAAGAATGTTTTTACCTGACAAACTTTATGCTCACACTCAGCAGATGCTTTTGCCTCAGAGGTTCCTTTTCTGAAGTGTGTTTACAATGCAGACAGTTTTTTCTCCACCTGTGTTCACTTCCACATAGCTCTTCCAGGTTTCCTTCGAAGATGATTATGTAGATTATGTTTCTGGGACTACCCCGAAAGACTAACAGATGCTAGATCATCTTCTCTGCATCTTTCTCATTTTTATTTTATTTATTCATGTCTTGACTGTCATGACTTTCAACATTTGTTGGTTTTCTGATTCTAAAATATATGAAGCCTTATGTAAGTTGACTACTAAAACGTGGGGAGGTTTAGGTTTATTAGAGATTTTTTGACTCACTCAAGGGGAAAAAAAACCTGACTAAATGCTTTCCTTGTGTTCTTTTAAAACTCTGCCACTTTCAGCACAATAGCATTTTAGACTTTCAAATTTGGCTTTATGTTGATCTAACTGCTGTCCTGTTGCTTTTCTTTCTCTCTAGAAGACATGATCTCATATATAAAGACCATAAAGGGCAGGACTGTTGGTTGATGAGAACCAGGCCTTCCTCATATTGTTCTCATTGCACCCTGACAAGGCCATAAAGACTTAGAGTTCTTTAATTTACTGTATATAAATCTTTAGGCCCTTCCATGCCCCCGTTTTATTGTTATCCACTACAGCATTTGATAGAACTCATGCAGTGTTGATCAGCCTTTTAAATTTCTTAAAGGTCATTGCGTTTGCTCAATACTTGAATGTGCTGCAAAAAAACAGATTTAATATATCACAATGCCTGAACATTAAAGTCTTGTAATTTGTCGGCAGACTCGAGCTCAAGTTGATGTGGCCAGGAACACCATTCTAAATGATGGTGCTTCTAAATATTTCCCTTATATTAAAAGAAAAAGCTATTCCTTTTTTGAGGCTAAGCTCCACACATGAAACCAATTAGAAAGTGCTGGAATGTGCTGCATGGATCTGGAGTTGATCTGTGGAGGAGGATGGCCTTATGTAGGAAGAGGGATCCAAGTGACGCTGGGTGGGGGGGTAGGGGTGGGGGGGGGGGGGGGGGGGGGGGTTCAGTGTTTCATCCCAGCTGGTGATGGTGTCTGGAGGCCTTCATCACTCTGCTGATGAATTGATGCCATAGCGCCATTTACCCGCTGCTGCATCCTGTTCCATCACATTGAGTTCCTCTCAGCATTTGAGATTGCTTTTTTGGATTACACGAAAACAAGGAGACACTTAAGTTGCTTCCTCTGAAAGAACAGATGGCCTTTAGAGTACTTTATCATTCTCTTGGGAAAGACGGTTCTTTAAGAGCTTTGGTCTTTTGTACATTTATGCATTTGCTTTGAGGTAATGCTTTTTTTGCTAGGCAGCTTTCTTGGAGTGAATCCACTGTACACCATTCAAAATGTTATGCAGTTTGGCAGTACTGCAGCAGGAAATGCAGCGTGCACTATATAAGGCTTGGAAGCAGGCTCAAAAGTTAAATCCTATCAACCAACCAAAGCCGGCTCATCCACATTCCAGGAAGTAACTTTGGGTTTTTCAGCTTTATGTATATTAAGGCTCAAGATTTAGACATTTGTTCAGTAAATCCCTCAGTGAGAAAACTGTCAATGAGCTCATGAGACCGTTGGGCTTTGCAGAAAATGTTTTTTAACTATGATGCCATGACCATGTGTTTGATAACTTAATAAGCAATCTTGACCAACATTTTATCTTTGAAATTTTGTGTATTTTGTCAAAATAATATAGGGATAAAAGGCTAATATAGTGTGTTGGATAAGTTAACTTAAAATGCTAAACTCAAGGCATTCAGGAATAAATCCTGCCAAAGAACCGAAAAGGACAGGTGGAAGTCCATTCTCCAGTAGTACAACAACCCTAAGGGTTTGAGTAAATAAGTGTTTTTCATCAGCTTTTGTCAGTAAGATGTACCGATGGTTAACGTTCCAGGATTAATTATAATTGCCTTGGATTAGTCAGCAGTTGTAGTCACTTCAAACAAATCCTGACATCTCTCTTAGAAATATGCCAGTGGGATTTTGAAGGAAAAAAAAAAACTGCTGAAAGGGAAGGTTGTTAGTCCCCCCTCCACTCCCGGTCGGGCTCAGAAGTTCTCCCCTCTGCGGTCATCTTATGCTGGTGCGTAAAACGAAGATATAATTAGAACCCACAATGTTTTATTTCCAGTTTTATGTTGGCCCATAACTAACAAGTTTCTCAGCACAGCTACGTCTCAAATGAACCAGGGACTTTATGTGATCGTCTACATATGGAAAACAGGAAAACATGCCGGGATTTTGGTTGTTCTGGCAAAATGAAGAGCTGAATTAGCTATATTTGCCTTTTTGGGCTGAACTAAAGCAAAACTAATCAGCCTTTTTTCATATTTTATATCTTGTTTTTTCTTTTCTTTTCTCTGTATTTGAGGGACACATTGTTTTTGTCTTATTCTTATGATTTGCTAAATTTCTTATTAACGATTTGACATCAGAGCTTTTCACAGTCCAAAAAATACTATGTCAATCAGTTCCAAAAGGGTCACCCACAGTATGGATTAATTCCTCACAGTCATATATTTCAAACTCTAATTATAATGATTATTGATCACAGCTAACAAAAATGGTTAGATCAGCATTTCCTTGTATGATTTTTGTCAATTATAACCGAACATGCATGGATAAGAAATTTTGTTTCAGTTTGCCTGGAAGCCCCATTCATCAAAATTAATGTAACATCTTATTTTCCAAAATTAACCAAATTCAATTGATATTACTGTAATATTTTATTAAATATCAATAATAACGAGATGATTTGAGAACTACCCCTAATATATATCTGAGCTAAGATGCCTGGAATATTTTAAAATCTATCTCAGAGATCCCTTAAAGTGCATCTTGTAAACCTTTTGCTTGTCATTCAATGTATAAAACATCAGAGATATGCTGCTGTTCTGAGTTGTGAAATAAAAAACTAGGGCTTAATCTCAAGTGCAAAGATTTTGTCTAAATAATGGGTGCATTGGAACTGGATCCACTCAGCTCTTTAGCTTCAATCCTATTGTTTGACTCACACACACTTTGCTGTCACATGAGAAAGGAGCGGAGACTAACCACCATAGCTTGACGGTTAAAGAATGTGATGGCATTGAAACACTGTGCTTCATCGTTCTCTTGTGATTTCAGTCACATCACAGCCCTTTTGCGCTGCACCCCCCACCAACCTCAAACACCCCAACTGCCTGCCAAGTACATAGGAAGGCAAGTCATCCAGGGCGAGTGAGGGCTGAGTCCCTGCAGAGAATCACAATGAGTCCTTCGGTGCTGTCCTTCCACAGACAGTAAAGCAGCAGCAACCTCCCCCACTCAGATTGCCACCTTGGTTTGCTTTTGTCCATATAGCTGAAAATATTTTTCTTGGTACACACAAAACAAAGCGTTTATTTTCTACAGGATTACTTAACAACATTCTTCAGGCTTAAGCATGATGAAATGTTTTGATTTAGTCTTATATAAAACTAGACATTTCTAGACCTCAAACAGCTGGAATGTTGTTTGGTCTTACGAAGATATAAAATGCTAAAATTGGCATTTTTTTTTAACTTTGTGACATTTTAACTTTATTGGAAACATTTAAGATAAAGAATGGAGTCCTTTGCACATTCTACAAACAGTTCATAATATTTTGAGTAATTATGTAACGTAATACCATAAAATTAGCAGATATAGTGCTCTCCTTGGCCTAATATATTAAGGTTAAAACACAGAATTTCACTTAAACGTGTATTGAAATAAGGATTTTTGTGTGATTGAGCATTTAATCAAAAACAAAAGCACAGGATAAATGTTAAAACCAGCTTAAGATGTGGAAAATTACACGGGAAGAATGTCATTTTACCATAAATTCTGAAACCAACTAGATTTATGAACCCCATTTAAATAAGTCCATTAAAAAAATGAAAGAAAAAGAAAAAAAGACATGCAAAAAGTTAGATATTAAATTTCAAGACAGCATTGGGACCTTTGTTTTTTTTGTTTTTTTGACAACCAAAAAAACTTAATGTTTATTTTAATGCTTTGCAGCCAGGGCATAATTAGAGCATATTTCTAAGGTTTTCCCCTGGCAGCTTAACAATATATCAAAGCATAGAGACTGTTTAAAACCCTAAGTTGTTCCTCAAAGATTCATTTGGACTTTCTCTTTTTGCAGAGAGCCAACATGCTACAATCACCTCCGAAAAATCGGACCCACGATGAGATCACTTTGCATTGTTACCATGTAAATACTGGCAGCAACAAAACGCTAATAGGATGATGGCTTTGCTGCACTTCCTTACTTGGAAGTTTAGCAAAGTTGTTGTCATCCTTGGAAAAGTATTTCTTTATACAGTTTAGTTCATTTTCTTTGTCACTTCTATGCTTTCTCCTGCTTGTGGATGAGAAAAAAGCTCAACAGAAAACTTCTACCATGTGAATTTTGTTTTCTTCAGAGAGAGAGATGCACCTATTGTGGTTTTGTGACAGTTTTCCACTTTAATGTGTTGCACAGCTCTTACATTCTGATTTGGCTTAAAAAGGATAAAATTTTCCTCTTTCAGAAATGCACAATCATTCAGCTTTTTTCTTTTTTTTAGGGACATCTTACTATTGCCATGCTTGACTCTCTTTTGTCTTGATAACTTCCTCAGTTGGCACAGATTAAACAAAAGACTTGGAGGTGCTCTGTTATAGGAACATCTGATGATTCTTAAGATCAATGGAGAGCATAAATCACCTTTCAAGACACCAATTTAGAATAATTTGAGGTTTTTTTCACACATGGAGCATGATCCTGTTTAAAGAACCCATCAGAACATGACTACACCGTGGTCATAAAGAGTTAGAGAAGGCAGGTAATCATAGTCAGGTTGGCTGTGGTATTTAAACAATCCTTAGCTGGTAGTAAGAGGCCCAACATTTGACAAGAAAATATCCTTCATACCATTATAGCACCAACTAAATGGTTGATGTGGGATGGTTCCAATTTTTGAAACGGTTAACGACAAATCCTGACCCTACGATTGAGATACTTTTGCTGAAATCCGACTAGGTGACGTTTATCCCATCTTTTATTGTTTAATTTTACCAAGCAAATGTGAATTATGGTCAGTTTCCTGTTATTTGCTGACGGAGTAGTGCCCTGTGCGGTTTTCTGATATCTTCTGCTCAATCACAGTTTTTTCCCCACTGGCATTCTGCTCTGCCCTCTGTTTTGCTTTAGTTTATTAGGATTCTTCTCCATTACAGTTATGGTTCACTCATATTAACCATACTTTAACACTATTAAACCAGACTCACTCATATTATTCAGTATGTATTTCTAAGCCTAGACAAATTCAAGGCTCCTTGTAACTTAGGTGAAGCCAAACTGGGACTTTTATTCAGTAATTTTGTGAACTTTTTCAGGAGATTATACAGAAAAGTAACTTTGTTTAGTAGTACTCTTGCAGTTTGGTAAACAGATTTGAGATAACTTGCATATTCAGTTCAACTTGGATTAATTCAACAGTTTTAATGTGTGAAATAGGAGCTGTGTTCACAGAGCAATTGGGAACTAAAGTTATGTTTTACCAGAGTTTGTTCTCGGTGCTTTGCAACAAAAAAAAAGGAAAAAACGTGGGAGCGGGGTCAGGGTTTTGGTGGGTCAGGAGTGTTGCTGTGGCACTGCTAGCCTGTGGTACACCTCAACAATCTGCACTGACTGGCTGCCCAGAACTACTGTGCACTGCAGCAGTTTCCCATGGGTCAGATGGTGACTGAGTGCCCAGTTATATCTTCGCAGTGACACATGAAAGAGCCTTTGTGGCTTGAATTGAAAAAACATCTTAAGGGTAATAAAAAGCTGAAAGAAATTAGATGTTTGCATAGGAAGGAGAAAAAACAAAAACAAACCTTGAAATAAAAGCCCCCACTGTTGGTTGCCAACATGGAAACCTTATTTTTTATATTTAATGTGCCTGTGAGTTTTTTGATAGAAAAAAATTGTCTATGCACTTAAATTAACATTTGCTAGATGCTTGACATTGTCGATCTAAGTCATGCTTGAACACAATAGACAAAATGTTTTATTAACTTCATAAGATTTACAGCCAAATATTCATTAACCTGTTTTCTCTGACCTGTTTCTCTTTTAGGTCCTGAATCAGATGACCCTCCAAAGACTTGCAATCCTAAACAGTTTGCTTGTAAAGACCAGGTGACCTGTATCTCCAAAGGTTGGCGTTGTGATGGGGAGAAGGACTGTCCAGATGGCTCTGATGAATCACCAGATATTTGTGAGTACACCCTCATAAACAACCAAAACTGCAGGGTTTTGTCACGTCCAGTCCAGTTAGAATTATTAGTTTTATTTGGTGCAGCTTCCTTTATCTACACATGGCAGTATAAGTTGTTGTCTGCAAATTGCTGTGCAGAGACAATACAACATGGAGACAGTTTCATTTGTGCCTGAGTAAGGATGCTAGTTTTGCCCTTTCTGGAAAGGGCACTGCTTTGCTGAATTATTGCTCTAATTATGCTGCATTGTTTAGTCTGAAAGCTCTGTGATCTGTCTACTCTCATCTAGGCTTTTTACAGTCTGAGAAGTCTAGGTTTCAGCCACTTACACTGACATCTGCCGGCCCTCGCTTATAAACTATTCTTGGTAAAAACATTCCTTTTGTTTAAATGCAGACACCAATGGTGATTTTTACCATCTGCTTACTGCCAAACCTTACATCTCTCATGCCACAAAGCTTTTTCTTCATAATATGGAAGCAAAGACAAGCAACTGACACCAAAAATTAAAGGCTAGATT
Organism: Cyprinodon tularosa; assembly: GCF_016077235.1. NCBI lineage: Eukaryota > Metazoa > Chordata > Actinopteri > Cyprinodontiformes > Cyprinodontidae > Cyprinodon > Cyprinodon tularosa. The sequence goes on along the minus strand of NW_024038892.1, from coordinate 1,289,250 downwards.
ATAGACATGAAACGAAGTACATATTAACACAGAGGCAACAGCTGGTATTAACTATTGTTGTTACTTAATAACAACATTAGTAACTGCATTGATTTTTTATTGAAAAAAATAAAGATTTTATATGTCCGTTAGAAACATTTTAGTCTAAAAAAAAAATCTAATTTCTTCACCTACTTTCCTCAAAAATGATTGACAGCCAGCTGCCCACATGTTGTTCTTAATGCGCTTGAATGGTGTTCTGCTTCTTTCCGTTAAAAATCCTAGGATCATACAGTTCTGCTCAGTTGATTTTTGGAATAGGGTAGCCCCTGTTCAATTCTACTGCAATGTATATTCTATGTTTTTTTTTAACATTCTGAAAACCATTACTTTTTTGCCATCTACCTGTTTTTTTAGCTAGTTAAAGGCTGTTAACTTGCAAAGATAGAAAGTTTCAAAACACCCAGTTTCCTTTATTGATTTTTTATGATATAGGCAGAAAAAAATAATCACATCTACATAATTATATTGCAACTCACATGTCACACCACAAACCAAAAAGGTACATACTAATATACATTTTTTTTTTTTTGAAATAAAGTCCCTTAAATTGATTATTTAATTAATGATTTAACCCTGTATTAGATCAAATCAAGTTATACTTTTTTATATACCACATTTACTTCGATCATACTAAGATAATAAAAAGTAACTGTTAAGTACTTTAACCAGTAACTACTAACTATTTTGAGTGTGCAATAACTGAGTTACTTATCAGTTCCTTGCTGATGTTAAGTGAGCTGACTAATAAAGGCCTCTCCACTGGCTGCCTGACATTAATCAGTTATATAATCATAAAGTCTTTGCTATGACAGCCAAACACACAGAGTGAGAGGAGATCTGAACTTTTAAGTACTTTGAAACTCCATCCTTTGACTCACTGTGGGCCATTTGCATGGCTAAATTTAGCATCCATTTTACATCTTTCTAACTAACCTACTATTTCACAATTTCAATAATGGGTAGAAAAAACAGATTTTTAGAAAAGATGCCATTGATCTGTAATTACAGAGAAGACAGCGTTTGGTTAGCCATTAGCTACTAAAAACACTAAACGTAGCATCTCCTTGGCTACTACTCACAATGCTTAAAGGCTGTTTGGATTTTGTTTCTTCTCTGTTTACAAAATTGTTTGTGCGTCTACTGCAACTGGCTTAGAAATTGGCCTTGATGACGCTGAGGTTTACATTGTGTTCATTGCTAATTTAAATGGCTATTTAATACTTCAAGTACCTAGTTTGATCGGGCCCAAAATCTCAACACCTATTTGCAGTAACTAATTATTGAGTGATCCAGTCTTTGATTAATTTTAAATGAAGTGTATAAAATAGCTATCAACACACAAATTTTATATTATTTAAATCTAATCCAAACATTTAAATTTTAACCGAAAAGGTTATCTCACCAGTGTTTATCCTTTCTTCAACAGAAAGGTTGCATGTCTTTCTTTCATCTGGGCAAACTTTTTAATAACTCTTTTGTCAAAGTCTAAAAATCCATGAATTAATTAGTTATGAATTTAGAGCATAGCCAGTGCATTAAACCTTTGTTGCCCTTTTGTGTTTTGTATAAATGTCTTGGGCTCTTTTCGGCATTGAAAAGTTCGTCTCTGACTCAGCGGTGATCATTGGTGTTGTGATAACAATTTCGAGCTGTAGCACAGTCTCTGAAAAGAGATCATGTAGGTTGTTATCATATATAAACTGCAGCAGAGACTGGGCATTTCCTGTATGCAACTCTGAATTACTGTATACCGACTTCAGATCAGTTCCAGGCTTTACTTTATTTCCAAGAACTTGTGTCTCATGAGTGGCAACAGCATCCCATTCAGTCTCTGTTCGTATTTTTTCTACTTCTTGATATCCGCACGGTTCTCCCAAAAAGGATTTAGAGTTCTGTTTTTAAAAAATTCCACGGGCGTTCAGGTTGGCCTTAGTCCTCAACGCGGCCGACCCGGGTTTGAATCCGGCCTGTGGTCCTTTGCCGCCTGTCTCTCCCCCTCTCTTGTATCTCCTTTCCTTGTCAGCCTACTGTCAGGAAAAACTGGGTGGCTGGTGGCCTTGAGATATGCAAATTGGATGTCTGTGCACCAATTATTTTAGGAGAGTTAAAGAAAAATGTAAAAACAGTCAAATCGACAAAGAAGATTTTCAGATCTGTAGTTCTTGTAGAGCAAGCTTGCAGCAGAACCAGAAAAACTGGTGTGCTTTTCAATGCACATATTGCACATTTGAATACAGTTCTTTAATCAGTGTCTGAATTCCAAAGATGTACCCATTCATGACTGCCGCATGATCATCAGTTTGAGCAATCAACTTTTTTCTTCTAAACCTAATGGCTGGATGGCTAGGTTTATCTCATTCAAAGAGCAGGCATGTTTAAAGAAACACTTGGCGTTAGCCCCTTGACTTTCTACTACAAACTTGTAGGACATACTCTTGTTGTAGTTGGATTAGTTATTTTAACAAACGTTGTTGGACTGGCCCGGCGGCCAGAGCACATCAGGCAGATTTAGCTCCTTATCGTATTGTGGCAAAGATTTAGCTCTACATATAGAAAATGTTAACAAGATATTCTTACTGGTAAAGAGTAAGTTATTTACAGAATATCACTCTATAAAGTAGAGAGAGTGGTGACCTATTGGTTAGAGCATTGTGCTTGGACCTCGGAGGTTCTGAGTTTCAGTCCCACACACTCCAACAGACTGCCACTCAGGGTCCCTGAGCAAGACCCATAACCCCACACTGCTCCCCAGGCGCCGCATACTGGTATCCCACTGCTCCCCAATGGGATGGGTTAATGCAGAGAGTTAATTTCGTTGCTTTGTACTTGTGATAGTGCAACAACAATAAAAATTGAATTCTTTTCTATCCACAGAATAGTAATCCTATTACTTATTAATAAAGCATAGAGCTCCACAGCGACATCTGGTGGCCCAAAATGCAGAGATGCCACAGGTGTGTGTTAGTTAAAACAGCTCATATGAGTATTGTGTGTGTGCCCTTCTGACAGAAGTCTGATTTCATATGATCTCGTCTCAAGAGCTGGATGTGTTGTTACACCTGACAAAACCTTTAGTGGATAAGGAAATAATCTGTTTGGTTATGTAAATACCAGCGATCTCAGGCAATTTCATCTAAGTGTGCAACACCTAATTCATTCACTCAAGCCATATTCATCCAGTTTGGGCTCTTTTATGTTAGGCAGCTGAACTGAATGAGTTTTCCATAGCACTTATGTAATTTAGTGAGTCAGACAATGGTGTGATTCATCCTGTGCAGGGAGAAGAGGAGGGCAGTGTTTTACCAGAACATCAAGATATGTTCTGCTCAATTACACTTTCACACTGGTGCACTGCACTGCTCGACCAGCTGTTTCACTTTTTAGTACAGGGGCGTCCTCTCCAACATTAGTTTTCTGAGTCAGTAATTACTACCTGATATTATTAAATGTCTTTCTTCATAGGGTTCACCCTATATGAGACTTAAAATGTATACAAGAGTAAAACACTTTGGAGAACTTTTTGTCAAGGAGTTTTTTTTTTCTGCTTATGTCGTTTTCAGGTCCCAGTTTTTTCAATTAAATTTTCAAATCCAGTTTTTTGTTAAGCTAATGTTCATTCTGGGCAAACTGATTTTGTTCTAATCATTTGCAAATTGGAACTGCTGTTTCACATTGTTAAATATGCAAAGGAATTTTTTTTGAAGGAATATTTTGAGTTTAGTCTAAGTAAAAAGTGTAAATCAGCACCTTTATCAAGATGCAATGTTGTATCTAGTTGTTCAGATGACTATACAATGTTTGCAGGTATCACAAAGTCTGTCAAGATGTTCCATCCAATTCACTACACTAATCTGGCCATCTAACATTTATTTAAATTGACTTCAACTCAAAAAAAGAACTATATTATTATTTGACCATTTTAGATGTATTGCTATGTAAGCCGCACACATTTTTGATGCTTGTACACCTTTAGTTCTGACGTGCGGCTGAAGCATCTTTGCTGCTTGAGCTGCGCTCAAAAGGTGGATCTGTTGCGTTTTGGGTGCAGCTACCCTATCCTTTCATCGCCTGTAATATTGGCGGATGAGATCGAGAGACTCGCTTGGCTTATTTTAATGAATAATTCTACATTCAGGCCGCAAGTACTGGAATCAGCCACACAGCTTCTGCTGCTTCATTGCTGACCTGGTCGCCTCTTCGCTATTTTCTAATTCTGTTCGCGACGATTTTAAGGTGTTTTTAACAGGAACCAAACTGCATTCACCAGAATAAGAAAATCGAACATGTTTTGCCAGCAGGTTTCGACATTTTAAGTTAATTTAGCTGTTAAAAAACTATTTCAGAGGAGTGATCATAGCGATGTGCAACTGCAGCGCTGTGTCTGTCTCCCTGCCAGCCCCAAGATTAGCTGCTCTGATTGGTTCATGTGGCACGTCAAGCAGCAAAAGTTAAATTTTTCCAACTCCAGCTCCTGCAGCTTCTGAATCATGTCAGATGCTCAGACACGCTGCTCCTGCTGCTCAAAACGCGCTGCGTGACCTTTTCCTGCGCCTTGATGCGCGTCAACCATTGACTCTGGTCGTGAACTAGCTGCTACTGTGGATTCTGCAATGTGTGGTCTGAATGTAGCATAAGTTTTTGCAGGCAGTAGACTAAGATTATAATAATCATAGATTACCTGTTTACCATAGTTATGCCTTTTCAATTTCTAAATGAAGATGAAAATGTGGATAAACATCTTCATTTTACATGGATGTGATTGGATTGTTAATCATTTAATCAATGTCGATCTATGTTTGCTGTGAGCTATAATCATAAAATTAACAGACAATTATCTAAAATATCACAGCTTGTGTAGGCAAACCTATATTATGAGATCTGTTTTTGGTATTAACTGAAAAAAAAAAAAAAAAAAAAAAAACTTTTAAATTTTATTGTAATGTACCGAGATGTGACTATAATTTAACCACGTTATCCAATAATATGAATTTGATTAAAATGCATGGTCTGAAATATGGTTGGATGCCAGAATGAGTCACGCCTGCTTAAAGCACATTTACTGAAGGGAAAAACGTATGACAGTATGGTTAACAGACCTCTCAGCCTCACTCCGGATCCAACATATAAACAACCCACAGTCCAAAGATGCTGACATGCACCACCAACATGTCAGCTGCTCATGGGAAGCAGAGCCAGAACTCCACTACAGAAGCAGAAGTCTGTCTTTAGCTCCTTAGCATAATTACAGCTTTGATGAACAGCTTGGAAATGACTGGCAATTAGATCTCGAGACAGTATGGTGCTGAGCAGGATACTTACTTCCCCCAATAGCTTCTAGAAGTGTGGATCAAGGACCCACAAGAGACAGAGATGTACATTTCCAACACCCATCACATTGGCTGCATGTAAAGTCTTGAACACTGAACAAAATCTAGGAGAAACAAAATTGTCTTAAGTCTATAATTCATCTTAATAAACTCAAGTTATAAAGTTTCTATAATAACACTCAAGTCTAAAGGTGACTTATAAAATTAGGTTGGTAATTTCACTTTTCAAGCATTCTGTAGGATAACCAAAGCATCACAATGGCCAATTTATCAAGAGACTTGGGTGGGGGGACAATTGGAGAAGGACACAAGCAGTACAAACCAGAATTAAAGTGAAATAGAATTAGATCATTTTCTTTTTTTGCCTTTTATGTCTCAGAAAACCTTTTTTTCTTTCATAAACCGTATAACAATCCACCTGAATTGGAGATAATGCTGTGATTATAGGTGTTTGCTCCTCTGGTTGGCTATCAACATTAAAACAGAATTAAACAGTGGTTTGGGACATGTTTAAACAAACGCCTCAGGAAGGGATTTTTCTCGAAACCATGATGCCAAAAACACAGAAAAGAATGTAGAACTCATTTTTGTCTTAATTAAAATGGAAGAAGGTATTCAAAAAATCATTTTTGTTTCTTGTACAGCAGTAAAACTTATCTTAAAATGTCTCTCAGTGTTATTCTTTAATTCAAATCCGATATTTTTTTGGTAGTAAAATGAAAGATTATGTTGCGTAATGTTTATTTCTTTGTAGTGTTACTCAACATTTCAGATGTTATCGCTAGAGGTAAGTTTCACCAGAGAACTTTAACCCTTCTGGGTTCCTTGACATTTTTGTGTTTTTGAAACTTAATTTAGGATTTCTTTTTGGTATGTTTATTCAGGTTATATAAATTTTGGCAAGGTTATTATATTTTAGATGGTTTATTTTTTCCTCTTTTTTTCCCTTCATGTCTTTCAGACAGTTTTATGTTAAGTAGAGTAATATTTCCCATTGCATTTTGTCCCATTTACTGGCATTCAAAATATATTTATTCTTTTTATTTTCTAGTGTTTAAGTTCCTTCCGGATATCATGCTTTGTTTTCCTAAAGAAATTCTTCGTTTGAGGATATTTTCTGTATTCCTACCATTTTGCAATAGTAGGTCATTTAATAGAAAACCTGCTATAATAGCCTTTGCCTCTGTATAATTTTTTTATCAATTACATCTACGTTTAGACTATGTTGACTATAATCTGTAATGAAAAAATAGATGTTTGTTATATATATATATATATATATATATATATATATATAATATATATATAAAATACAGGCTCCAACCATTCCTGCATTCATAAAAAAACTGTAAAAATACTTTAATAGAACAAAAACAATAATCTGACAAGCTTTTTATGTGTCAAAGTTACAAAGTTGATTCAATTTACTTTGCACCTAAAACTTGATGATACATGTTTTTTCCCAATTTTTGCATGCCCCTTGCTGATGAAAGGATATTAATCATCCATTCCCCAAACATTTTAATTTTTATTCTTTTAATATTTTTTCTAAAGTGCTTTAATTGCAAAATCTGGCATTTAAATAGATAAAAAAAAAAACTATTTTTGTTATGTATGCTATAGATTGGAGATAAAGGTGCTTTCATGAGGAGATAGCTGTGCTCTTTATGACTATTTATCTATAAAGCAATTCCACATAAATTTGTCTTTTTTCTGTCATTAAATCATTCTTCTTTTATTTATTTTTTTGGTTTGTCTGTATTGTATTTAAATACAAGATTTCAGTTAAATAATTTAGTTCTCAGGCCAGGCTCAGACATTGGATGTTGCTTTCCTGAGCAAGCAACAAACACTCTTGGCAGTCCTCTTACATGCTGAGTTGCCATGGCTTGTCCAGAATCTTGATGCATTTAATGGATATTGTTTTTATTAATATGCAAATTAGGCCACTAATTTGCCACAAATGAGGTGTTGTAAGCTCAAAAACAAAGGGTGAAAAAAGAAGTGGGGCTGTGCTCTGAATAATATTCACAGGGTGACCTAGCTTACAGGAACAATAGTTTATCTCACCGTAGAATATGTTGAAAATAGTGGTTTAAATGTCTAAAGTACATAGGATAGAAGTACATACTTGGCTTTGGTGTTTATTTATCTGAATGATTTGAGCCCAGGCGATGACTGACATGTTACCCACCAATGATGTGCAGTTCAGGCAGTCAGAGGGATGGCATCATGCATACATATGTATTACCTCAGCTCAACTCTAGTTTTTTGGAGCAGTCTACTGCAACCTTTGAAATACACAGCTCGAAAGAATAAAGGGAACACTCAAATGACAGATCCAAGATCTGAATGAATGAAATATTGTCCTTGAATTCTTTGTTCTTTACAAAACTAAATGTGCTGACAACAAAATCACAGAAAAATCATCAATGGAAATAAAATGTATTAACCAATAGAGGCCTGGAGTTTGAGTCACACACTTAAAATAGGTAAAAATGAGGCTAAGTATCGTATGTGGCCACCGCGTGCCTGTATGACAATCCCTACAGTGACTGAGCATGCTCCTTATGAAGTGGTGGATGGTCTCCTGACGGATCTCCTCCAAGACCTGGACCAAAGATTTCGCCAACACAATTCAGTTCAATTCAAACATTTTATAGCCCCAATTCACAACACATGTCATCTCAAGGCAATTTACAGAGACAATTTAACCAGATCATAGAGTGAAATTGATTCAAAGTTTTCTTTCCAAGGAAAACCAGTTCATTGCATCGACTCATTGACTTGAAGGCAATCCCTCACACTAAACATGCTTGTAGCGACAGTGGCAAGGAAAAACTCCCTTTTAACAGGAAGAAACCTCCAGCAGAACCAGGCTCAGTGTGAGCGGCCACCTGCCAAAGCCGATTGGGATTCAAGGAGACAGCGCCAGACATACAGAAAGAAGCAGTGATACAAAAGGCAAATGTCAACCACCTCCACAGGCGGTTGTCTGTCCCGAACACACAGCTAGGCAGAAGAGCTCCGAGCCAGCTCCCACGTCAGAGGACTCGGAGAGCACATCCAGCCAGTCAACTCCTGGACAGTCTATGGTGCAACGTGACATTGGTGGATGACTTGAGAAATGATGTCCCAGATGTGCTCAATCGGATTCAGGTCTGTGGAACGTGCACGCCAATCCATAGCTTCACCATCTTGCAGGAACTGCTGACACACTCCAGCCACATGTGGTCTAGCATTGTCTTGCATTAAAAGGAACCCAGTGCCAACCGTAGTAGCATATGGTCTGGGGTCTGAGGATCATCTTGGTACCTACTGGCAGTCATGCCACCTCTGGCGAGCACATAGAGGCCTGCACAACAACCAGAATTGTCACCCCACACCATTAAGGACCCACTGCCAAACCGGTCCTGCTGAAGGATGTTGCAGGCAGCAGATTGCTCTCCATGCTGTCTCCAGACTGTCACATCTGTTGCATGTGCTCAGTGTGAACCTACTTTCATCTGAGAGGAGCACAGAGTGCAAGTGGTGAATTTGCCAATCCTGGTATTCTCTGGCAAACGTCAAGTGTCCTGTACGGGCCAAGTGTCCTGGGCTGTGGCACATCCCCCATCAGTGGACCTTGAAACCTCATACCATCCCATGTAGTTGGTTTCTAACCGTTTGTGCAGACACTTGCACATTTGTGGCCTGCTGGAAATAATTTTGCAGGGCTCTGGCAGTGCTCCTCCTGTTACCTTTTGCACAAAGGCGGAGGTAGAGGCCCTGCTGGTGGGTTGGTGCCCTGGTGTACTGGTCTGTCTCCTGGTAGCGCCTACAGCCTTTAGAGACTATACAGACAGACAGAGCAAACCTTCTTGCCGCAGTTCGCATTGATGTGCCATCCTGGATGAGCTGGCCTATCTGAGCCCTTTGTGTGGGTTGTAGAGTCCGTCTAATGCTACCACAAGTGTGAAAGCATCACTAACATTCAAAAGTGATCATAACATCAGCCACAAACTAAAGCATAGGTACTGAAAAGGGGTTCTTCATCTTAAGAACCACTCCTTTGATTGTGTCTTGCTATTTGCCAACCATTTCCTCCTGTTGGCTATTCCATTTGCACAACGGCATGTGAAATAGATTTTCAGTCAGTATTGCTTCCTAAGTGGACAGTTTGATGTCACAGAAGTTTGATTTGATTGAAGTTTTATTGTGTTGTTTACTTGTTCCCTTTATTTTTGTGAGCAACTAAGCCTGTTCTCCCATAGACCCGTTTCAGTTTACTACAAAGTTAGTCCCTCTGTGTTGCTGAAATCATCACATACCTCACATCATCATCACTATATCAGTTTTATATAATGGCTCCATTGACAAGGACTGCCAATAATTTGGTAGGGTAATTATTTAGTCTCTTCATGCCAATGAGTTGTGTAGCTATTTGGTTTTGTTCGTCCAGAGAGCCCACAACATTGTATTATGTATATATGTGGTTTATAGCAAACAATGTTCATTTCTACGAGTAGTGGTTGGATTTCACCATTGCCATTAATATCCACACCTCATATATTATTTTGGCAGCTAAGATGCTATAAGTTGCAGAGTGGTGTTGACATTCTAATGATTAAAAAGATAACAGAATCATTGTGGGGAATTCATAACTGATAGTGTGATCTAAAGCTTATCTTACATCTTGAATATTGCGTTGAGTAATGAGTGTTGAGTAATCTTTTTTCATTATTACGTGCAGAACTTTAGTGTTGTTTTAGACATGAGATTTCAATAAATGGATAATAGTGCATAAAATAAATCCAACCACTTATTTAACATATGATCAGATGGTTTTCCTGTTTAAACATTTTGGCCTTCTTTGATTACCTTGAGCTTGGGAGATGTTTTTAGAGCAAAGGGCAGGTTTTTGTTCTTTAAATGTAATGTCTTTCCCTTGTTAAGGTAAAGAATTTTTCTAAGACACGATTGGAGCCCATTTTACTTTCAGAACCACCTCAACTTGAAAAAGATGTCTGAAATATTTCTCAGAGATTCAAGTTGAAATTTAAATAACATCTCATTGTTGCTGCAGATTAATTGGGCTGCACATTCTTGATGTGCATCACCCGTTTTGCCAAGTCTCAAAGGTGCTTTAAGTTTTAAGGTCTGGTTACTGTAGACGGTGTTGGAGTAATATGAACTAATTTTTCTTGTTGAGAAAAAAAGTTGATTTGAGCTTTTGTAATGTTGTGCATCATCCTCCTGGATATAGCCCTCATAATATGGGGCCTCAGTCCCCATAGAGGGATTGAGATGGTCAGTAAGAAAACTCTTACACTCAATTACCAGTTTTGTTGTTTTTTGTTTTCTTTTTATTCTGTTTTTTTAATGATGCTCAGTTTGCTTCAAGGTGTCCAAAATGTGCAAGGAAGTTGCTTGCACTGCATACAAAAGCCTGAAAAGTTGATACCAGATCTATATTTTCTTGTTGTTCATGGCAAATTCCCATATTATTTAAATCTCATACCTGATAAAGTGACTCACCAAGGCAGGCAAAATTTCTTTACTTCTGTTTTTGTCCATTGTTGATTAATTTTTTCTCTCTGCTTTCTTGTTTTTGCCTGTCTGGAAAGTCACCTGGTCATGTCCTCAACTACCATGGCTATTATGCTTCAAGAGTTAATCTGTTATACCCTCAAACGTGGTATTCCACCTAACTTGGTTCTAACGAGAGGTTCTTTGAGCTGAATGATTCAGCTCATCTGTCATCTGGAATGATTTAGCATTTCTATGCATGACTGAGTCTGTTCGATAGTTTACGTAAACTGTTTCTGTTTTACCAGAACCCTTCAGGAAAGGTTTTCATTGTAGCTGAAATGTATTTGTATTCTCTTTTAGTATAATAACACTGGCTGGTGTCAAAACTGGTAATTGAGTGTAAAATACTTTTTAAGTGCATGCATACCCTCCAATATCAAAGCTCCATTCTTACCTTTTTAGTAGAACGTTAAAAAAGACCTCTATAAAATTGTTTGATATACGGTTTCCCCCCTTTTGCTCCTTCAAATAATAAAAAAATGTATTCACAATTATTTAGCCATTTTTCTTGTGTTTATTCCTTTCTTAAAAGAGACATGAATGAAAATAGCCAGTGTAGCCCTTCTTCCAAAATACTAACACAAGCAACTGGAAGATGTTGACAGCCATGGCTTTAATTTTAAGCCATTCTACAGCCATTCTAAGATGTTGCTTAGTCAAAATTGAGATTACTGCTCATATTTCTCCCTCAGAGCAGTCCCTATGAAAATAGACAGACTCCTGTTTTCTGTCGAGTCTGTGTACAATTATGATTCTTGCGTGAACCACATTCATTGTGGTTGAGCCAGAGAATGGGAACAGATGTTTGAATAAGCCTTCAGATGTAAGCACTTTCTCCATCTTGAGGGCTGCTTGCCACTGAGGAATCTCTTTCAACATCAAAAACACCTTACACAACAATTGTCTGGGGCTAATTCCTCGTTGGACTTTTTTAGCCCTGGTTTAGCATTAAAAGGGAACTACAAAGAAGTGGTTCAATGCATCTTAGTCATGCAAATACGCTTCCTTCTTTTCTGCTTTCAGGGTTTTCAGTGTCCATTCAGAGAAAGAGAATGAGCTGTTAACTAAAGATAGCTGCCAGTTGTAAATAACAGTCATGTCAAGCCATCGGGTGCAGGGAAATTCGTCCCTTTGATTTTTAGCTTAACTAATGAAATTTGAAATTTTTTGTCCCTGACCTTTTTGACCTTTCTGATATTAAAACATTTCTGTGGAGTAACTGTTAATAGCCTAGTGTAAGCAAATTAGATTGTATTACTCCACTGGATAAAATCCATCAAAAAGCGCTGGTGTAAAGTTATTTTTGAAATGTTCAGGGCTTCTTATTTGTTAATAGACATGTTTCCATCAATGCTTTTTATGCACATTTGTAAGTATCTATTTGAATACACTTTTGCAAAAAAAAACTTTTGAGTTGATTTTTTTTTTCTCGGAAAAATGGTAATAATAATTTCTTACATAGCAAATAAATACCTTAAATGACTGATTGGCTGTTTTTAGTGGTGGTTCCCATTAGAGTCACATTCTTCTTTCGACTTCTCTGGATGGCATCGAACATCCCTAATACTGACATGATAAAGTAACTACAACTAACCTGCTTGCCAAACTTTCTTTAAAAGGGTCTGTTATTGATCTTGAGCTGTTATTGATATTGAGCACCAGTAATGTGCTCAATATTGATATGTCTGTTATTGATATTGAGCACCAGTAATGTGACTGTGACCAAAACTATCCGGGTCTTCCCCAACCAGAAGCCCTGGATGACCAGTCAGGTCCGCTCCCTTCTTAGAGCCCGTGACGCCGCCTTCAGGTCAGGAGACAGAGCTCTGTATAGTGCTGCCAGAGCTGAGCTGAAGAGAGGGGTCAAAGAGGCTAAAGAAGACCACAGACAATGGCTGGAGTCCCAACTGTCCAGTAACAATACCCGTAAGGTGTGGCAGGGCATCCAGGAGATCACCAACTTCAGGGGCAGCGTCGTTCAAACTGAACAACAGGGCGCACAGCTGTCAGAGGAGCTAAACAGCTTCTTTGCTCGGTTTGGAGAATCCCAGCGGCCCTCCCCTGTCCCTGCCCTGTCCCCTCCCCCACCCAGCGCTGACACCCCCCCACTCACTGTCCAGGAGCACAACGTCAGGAAGGTGCTACTGGCAGTGAACCCCAGGAAGGCCGCAGGCCCAGACGGAGTCCCTGGCAAGGTGCTAAAGGCATGCGCGGGCGAGCTCGCCCCCACCTTCACCAGGCTCTTCAACCTGTCCTTGGCCCAAGCCACCGTTCCGTCCCGCCTGAAAACCTCCACCATCATCCCAGTGCCGAAGAAGTCTGCCATCACCAGCCTGAATGATTACCGCCCAGTGGCCCTCACTCCGGTAATCATGAAGTGCTTTGAGAAGCTGGTTCTTCAGCACATCAAGGACTGTCTCCCCCCACACCTGGATCCCCAACAGTTTGCATACCGGGCCAACCGATCCACAGAGGACGCCGTTGCCGTGGCTCTCCACTCTGCTGTGAACCACCTGGAGCAGCAGCAGAGCTACGTCCGGATGCTCTTTGTGGATTACAGCTCGGCCTTTAACACCATCCTCCCGGACAGACTCATCATCAAACTGGGCTCCCTTGGACTCCCCCCTCTCACATGTGCCTGGATTAACAACTTCCTGACCGACCGACCCCAGGCTGTGAGAGTTGGCCCCCACCTCTCCTCCACCCGCACGCTGAGCATCGGCTCCCCACAGGGCTGTGTGCTGAGCCCCCTCCTCTTCTGCCTCTATACCCACGATTGCAGACCGATCCACAACCACAACCAGATCATCAAGTACGCAGACGATACCGCTGTGGTCGGTCTCATCTCCAGGGGCGACGAGGCCGCCTACAGAGAGGAGGTCCTGAAGCTGGCTGATTGGTGCTCAGAGAACAATCTGACTCTGAACACCAAGAAAACCAACGAGCTCATCATAGACTTCAGGGGGCACAGCCCTGAGCCAGCTCCCCTCTTCATCAACGGCGAGCAGGTGGAGAGGGTTCACAGCGTCAAATACCTCGGCGTCCACATCTCTGACCGCATCACCTGGTCAGAGAACATCACCACCATCATCAAGAAGGCCCGGCAAAGGTTACACTTCCTGAGAATCCTCAGAAGGTATAACCTCAACTCTGATCTGCTGCTGGCCTTCTACCGCTCCTCCATCGAGAGCTTGCTGACCTACTGCATCATAGTATGGTTCGGCAGCTCCACCGCTGCCGACAGGGAGAGGCTGCAGAGGGTGATAAAGGCGGCGCAGAGGATTATCGGTCGCCCTCTCCCCTCCCTGGCAGACATTTACTCCACCCGGTGCCTCAGCAGAGCCAGGGCCATCTCCAAGGACAGCTCCCACCCTGGCTCCACCCTGTTTGACCTGTTGCCCTCTGGAAGGCGCTACAGGCAAATGAGGATCAGGACAAACAGACTCAAGAACAGTTTCTTCCCCCGAGCCATTGCCGCCCTCAACTCCGACCTGCACTGACGGACACTTTTCACCTGGTTTGCATTATTCCCCAAGCCATTGCCCCCCCTCAACTCCGACCTGCACTGTCGGTCACTTTACACCTGTTTTGCACTATCCCCCCCCCCACAATCTGTGCCAGTACTGTTTTACATTTCCTTTTCACTGTTTACATTTCCTTTTCACTGTTTACATTTCCTTTTAATATATTTATATATATTTTTTGTAACTGTTTACATTTCCTTTCCTTTTAATATATCTATATATTTTTATTTTATTTTTATTTCACGGTAGCTGTTATGGAAGTCCCAAATCTCATTGTATTTGTCACAGAATATAATGACAATAAAGGCTTTTTGACTTGACTTTGACTTTGACTTTGATCTTCAGACTCTGTTAGTTTCCTACATTTGCTTTCTGTTAATTATAGCCAAGTGTAAGGTAAAAATATATTACACTTTCTCCAGTGGATGGAAACACCTCTAATTAGTATTTTCTTTTTTTTTTTTCACATTTTAAGAGTTTCTTTAAACACATTCTGATGGAAACACAGCTATTTTCCATTAGTCAACTGACTCAAGCTAAAAATCAGAACTAAAAAGATTTAAAAAGTCTCTGTCTCCTTGAACCCCAGTCGGCCTCGGGAGATGGCCGCGCACACTGACCCTGGTTCTGCTGGAGGTTTCTTCCTGTTAAAAGGGAGTTTTTCCTCTCCAATGTCGCTACAAGCATGCTTAGTGTGAGGGATTGCATTTGAGTCAATGAGTCGATGCAATCAACTGGTTTTCCTTAGATAGAAAACTTTGAATCAATTTGACTGTATGCCTTGAGATGACGTGTTGTGAATTGGCGCTATATAAATAAACTGAATTGAATTGAAAATGGGGTTCAATACATAAGATTCAGTTTAGTTTTTTATATGTGCAATTTGTAGTATTTTTATGCTATTTATCACCTTATTCATGAAAAAGTCAGATACTCCTTGGTTTAAATATATCTATGAGAAATGGGGAGTGCAATTTACCAAGCTGGCCTAAAGTGTTTCTGCATGTCTTAAATACATAAACATGAACACACTTCAATTCATCATCCTTGTTGATGCTGGAAAGTCATTTTGAGTGGATATTCCTTGGAATGTAGCATCATAATGAAACTAAGTTACCCCAGGCCAATGGGACCAAAGTCATTTAATAATAATTGCAGCCTAATCTGTACCAGATATTAAAGATTTAAAATTTTCACTGATTAGTTGGAGCCAGACAACTGGCTGTAATGTTTGTTTATATGTCATGGCTATAGCAGGACAGTTTCCTGAAAAATACCCCCTAAACATAGCTATACTGTGTTGTGGTGGCCCACACACACTCGCAACAAAACGTGTCTTGAAAGCGAACTGCTAAAAGGGTCTCGACAGGGGGCTTGGGGCCTCGCAGCTTGATTATCTGCCCATCATATGCCCTTGAGATACCTCTAAACAGTCTATATCATGTCCTGCTCTGTGTGACCGCTATGTCTGAGCCTGAGGATGATGGAGTGAGCCCACTGCTGGGCTTGTAGTTTGTAGTGGACAAATGACGTGCTGGGGGAGGGAAAATGAAAGATTTGCATTTGAGCTAAGGAGGAAAATGGAAATGGCTTTGTTGGATTCTGATCCTCCTTCTGTAAAGATGGTCCTTTCATGACCTGTAATCAGGGATGTAGCTGTAGACGCAGGGGGCACCAGGCAGGGGCACAAGGGGCTGTAGAGGCAGCGGATGATGCACTGCCTCCACAGAGGAAGAAGCAAAGCTCTTTAAATCCCTCCGGTCTGTGGCCCTGAGCCTTCCTCAGCCTCACCAGCCTATAACACACCACAAACACAGGGCTTTCTCACGCCACGCAGGCACCACTTCTCCTCCTCTGCTGTCTCCTCCACACCCTGTCTCCTTCTTTCCATCGTTTCATCTCTTCAGTTTCCCTTTGTGTTCCTTTCCTGAACTATGCACGGAAAAACTGGACTGACTTCTTGACTGTCCTCATCTTCGGCCGCTCCTCTTGTCTGCAGAGATTATGTTCGTTTAGCCGTTTGTGACATCGTCACTTTGATTAGACCACTTTTTAATGCAGTGCCCTCTAAATATTTTAATAATAGCCCTCGACTTTGAGTACTTATTTTCATATCAAAGCCAAGCAGTTGAACCTAATATTTGATTATCTCATTTGATAGATCAGGAAATTGTAGCACAAAACCAAAGTACACTTTTGACAAAACAAATTAAACCCCTCAATAATACCTATCCATCATAAAAGCCATTGTACAAAAGTCGAAATTCACTATGATACAACTGTGAACCTTACAGTGCAAAGCCATCCATTTAAACTGGCATATCAGGCAAGGAGAACATTCATCAGAGAATTTCTTAAGAGGCCCATAGTGGCTTTAGAGGAGCTGAAGAGATCTATATAGAGCTAAATGATCAAACCATGTAGGACACAGCACAATGTGAAGAATGTTGCTTTGCTGAAATGAGACCAGAGTTATAGTGTCTCTGCCTTGCAAGGAAGATAAATTGTCATGAGATTTGTGGATTCCCAAATTCCCAAAAATGAATCTTGCCAGGAACCAGCAGATGTGTTTGCTGCAATACAGAAATATTTCAGACCAATGAAATGCGGGAGCGTGTATGATGTCACTTTGTCAACCAGGTGTGGAAGGCTGAAAGCAAAACGAACAAGGCTGCACCAGTTTTAACTGGAATACCCCAAAAGATTTCTTCTTTTGTAGATGGAAGATTGCGCGTTCCTCCCAACTGGATTTAGTAAGAGTCTGTTAAATCGGTTAACTCCTCTAGTTGTAAAACAAATCAAGTTGCTCCTGCTGCTGTGATTGGCTAAAAACTCATCATGGGAGGCAGGCACCCAATCACCTGGAAGAATTGTATTGAATATCCCTCCCTTTTAGTAACAGTTTCTACAGGAGCCTTCCCAGATTGATCCGTGTTGTTCAATTTGAATTCTACAAAGAATTAAAACGGCTTTTCTAGGTTAATATTCTCTCCCCTACAAACGAAGTACTGGGGGAGACACTTTGTGTCACCAAGATGACAGCGTCATGAAGATTAAATGACTATAGCTGATGAGTTGATTCATAAAAAAAAAATAAAGATAAATTGAACCATTACAACAACAGCCGTTAACATCCAATCAAAGCTATAATAGATGAGTTTTAGGTCAAAGAACATTCATATTATAGAATTGTTATAAATTGTTCCAACCGTTTGTGGTAAGACTTAAAAATCAATGCAAGCTCACAATTGCTTTTTAATCTTACTTACTTTAAGGTATTCTGCAAAGAAGAACAAGCAAAAACAGAAAACCCTTAGTGTTACAAACTTAATTTTGCAAAGAACTATTTGAAAACCAATGTAACATTTTTTCCACGATTACTATAATTATGCTCTAGTTTTTTTTTTTGGTCTATCCATAAAACACATACAATCCAAACCAAATGAATACATTAGACTTTAACATGTTTTTGTTAATATCTGTGACAATGAAGATGCTTTTTCTCTCTGTGGCAAAAGGATAACCCTCTGCTCTGAGAAATCTTGTAAACACTTTGCAGTGGTTTTTAAAAGCTATTAGTCTGCAAACGTACAAGATACCTTGAATATGTCACAGTGCTTGGTTAGAACATTTCACATACATGCTGATTAGATTGACTGCTCCAGTGCTGAATATAAGCACCAAACCTACGGTGAATCCCTAATATGTTTCTGTACTTTAACAGTATCTATCAATCTAACAGAAAGTCTGTACTTTAACAATAAGGGCAATGGCAGTATAGTGGATAAATATCGTTTTATTTATCCATAGTTATTTACTTGAGTAGATAACTATTAAATAACTAGCTGATTCATGTTGTATTAACAATTAGTGCAACCTTTAATAGGCTGTGTTCTCTGTTTTTTCTTTTTTCTTTTTTTTTTTTCTAGTAATTGGGTTTTTGTGGAGTCTTCTGTAAAATCTGATTCCAAAAGACTGGGAGTTGATCCGACAACAGACCTGTCTGTCAGCTGGTATAACATCATAA
This sequence comes from Cyprinodon tularosa, assembly GCF_016077235.1. Lineage (NCBI taxonomy): Eukaryota > Metazoa > Chordata > Actinopteri > Cyprinodontiformes > Cyprinodontidae > Cyprinodon > Cyprinodon tularosa. The sequence goes on along the minus strand of NW_024038892.1, from coordinate 1,270,759 downwards.
CTGGAGCTGACAGGAGACTTTATTAGAGTCAGTCAGGGGCGGCCATGGAACCCCAGAGCAGAAGGAAACGCAGGCTTTTTAAACTCAGGATAAAGGATCAACGGGAGCTCTAAATTTAAGGTCATTGCATAAGTATACAAGTCCTGAGGGGTGGGGGATGGTTGAGTCCAGAGTCGGAGGTGTTGAAAGAAGCAAACATTTGAAGAAAGATTGCCTTCTTTTCATCTCCTGTCCATACAATCAAGTTTAACTAGTGGTACAAGACATCTTACACGTTTTTTTCCCCCTTATAATCATACCTTGATCAGTGAAACTACTGAAACTCTTCTAACTTATTCTAATTTAGATATGCTTTTATTGGTGGTGCATTCATTGGTATCTAGATTTAGAAATTCTTACACAATTTCCACCCAATGTTTTGTGTAGAAAACATAACATATTAACAACTTATGACTCAGTTTCTAAAAAGAACTGCAAAACTAAACTTTAGTGGCCTTTAGGCTCACTTTTTTAGTGCAAGCTGGTGTACTTGCAATTCTAACCATAACGATCTGATTTTTTTTTAGATGAGTTTTGAACCCAGAGATAAAAAATACTTCCCTATAACCACTGTCTAGAATCTTCTTTTATAAACTCCCTCAACAGTGGTTTAAGTTTAAGGCAACAATTAACAAAGTGGCTTTTACTTATTCTAAGTTTTTATGTTTATTTATTTTTTTCTTATTTACTTCTATCCAGTCATGAAAAAGTGCTAGATTCGTGTTACTTCTTTGCAGCTTGTTAAAAAATGTGGTAATGCTACCAAAACACACGGCCTGCATCTGACTCATACTTGGACCAGATTTGTTCAAAAACATGTAAACTAAAACTAGAGGGTCTGTCATCAGATCACCCAACTCCCTTGATAAAGTGTTTCCATTACACTATGCTGGTCTGTAAGCAAACACAAACAAGCTCCAGCAAGATTGCAGTTTTATGTTTTCATTTTTTACTCTGTCAGAGTCCTTAACTTGGATAAATTGTACTGTTTAAATGTTTCGCTAGCATATGTCTGACTGGCCGTATTTTCACAAAATGTGAGCAAAAGCTCTATATTACCAATTAGCTTACAGTGCAATTTGACCACTTTAGTTTCTATTTTCCCTAAAGTGGATATCTTTAACTCCGCCATCATGTCTGCATTTGCATAAGTCTGACTCAATTAGATGCTTGGTCGGTCTTGGTTGGACAGTCCGAGGTGCTGTTACAGGGAATCACAAGCAGTCAGAGCACCTCCTGTTCAATTGAACTTTCTAGGAGGACAAAGAAAACATTTTCACAAACTATATCTCTAAGAGCAGTGTTACATTTTGCATGTATCACTTCTGGCTAATTACACCTTGTACTAGAAGCACTTATTCCTATCTTTGATGATGTTGTTTGAGGAGAGTGGTGGCCTAGTTGTTGGGGCATTGCAGTTGGGTCCCAGAGGTTTAAGCCCAACTCCCACAGACTGCAACTCTGGGTCCCTGAGCAAGACCCTTAACCCCCCCACTGCTCCCGGGCGCCACATAATGGCAGCCCACTGCCCCTCAAGGGGATGGGTTAAATGCAGAGGGTTCATTTCGTTGCTTTGTAGTTGTGACAGTGTAATGACAATTCTGTTGAATTCTATGATATTGTGTTCTATGACATGGTTTGTTTTATCAATAAACTAAACCTCTATGTCTCATATTTAGCTCTGTTTTTGTCATTTTAAAATATTTATTAAAAGTAAATGTATTTTTTTAAATTCCTTTAACTCATACAGGTATGTTATGTCCCCAGATACATAGAAGAAGTAGTCTTGTAAAAGAAAAAAAACTACTAAAACCGGTAAGGTTGAAAATAGTAAAGGAATAAGTGAGATCATTTTTTTCAGACTGATGAATACAATGAATGTCTTACAGCCTGAGTAGTCCGCTTCTCCATTGTTAAACAAAAAAAGCATAATTAAATTTTAACTTTTTTGTGTGTGTGTGTTTTGGGTTTGCATGCAGAATTTTCTATTTTATTCAGTATTCCATTTCCTAAAAAGTATAAATATTAAAATGTGTGTGTCTTGCACAAACTGGACCACTAAAGTGGATTCTGGCTCCTAAAAAAAGAAAAAAAAAAGGAATGGGATCTGAAACCTTTAACTAGTTAAAAAAAAAAGACAATTCTACTGGCTCTTGTTTTGTATTACAGAACTTTCTCTTACAAAATTCACTGCTCATAATTTGGTGGTTTATTTCTGATCTCTGAAGCTTTAACCTAACAGTTCTGATTTTGGATGGTTTCAATATAATCTTTTTTTATTTTTTATGATAGGATAAGATACTAGATACTACTAAGATACTAGAACAGCTGGCCGTTGTCCAGAGTTGATCAAGCAGAAGACTGTCCCTTTCTGGTCCCCAGTCAATTTAACCATGCATCTCTAGTTTTCATTGCACAGTTATTCAGGTCAGATGTGAAACAATCCATTAGACAGCGTAGTAAGGAGCTTAGTACTAATTTAAAGTAATTCTGCGTTAGAATCATAGAACTGTACAAAACAGAAGCTCTTTTTGTCTTAGTGTAACGTTGATATTAGGTGAATTACTTTCCAGTGTCTGCATGTAGGACGAACTGAATGGGCCATCAGAACGCTGAGTGCTAACTTACAAGTTTAGCTGGTAAAGACACAAGTTTTTGTAGCAGATGTCATTTGAATGACTTTCAGTCCCACTTGTCTTATATACTTCCCTCAAAAAGTTGCAGATTCTAAGCCCTTAGCAGGGCTGAGTGATTTTTCTTGGTATTTTCCATTTATGTAAAAATCCCCATGTTGGCAGTTTATTGAATGTAAATGAGGCTGGCTTAGAGACCTGATCTGTAGGAGGGCTGCTAATATGCTAACATCCCCCTTTTCCACAAGCCACATGTATTAGAAGTTAATTCTCTGTTTCTGAGTGGTGCTTTTTCCACAAAGGCTTCTGTGGTGAGATTATCTTTTTAAGCTTATGTCAAAAGCAATTGTTATAACACAGAAAAAATTGTGGTCTGAAAGGTGCAAAGAGGATAGTTTCAGTGTCAATACTCAAGCTGTTATTGTTTTTTTTATTATATCTTTCAAGAGCTTTTTCCGTAAAAATTCAAAAAAATTCAAAAAATATCCACTGGACTTGGTTTTCAAGATTTGAAGACGTTTCGCCACCTCTCCAGGAAGCTTTCTCAATTCAAATGTCTGGATCCGCAGTGAGTTTGAGTCTTATATGGACAAGGCCTTGTATTGCTTGGAAACATGCAATACAGAAATGAGCATTCACTCATTTCTGTATTGAACTGTAAACCCAATTATTTGCAATGTTTAACATTTTATATTCCCTCACAAATTGCTTTGGATTTTGAATCTTGTCAATCCGAAATGTTTTATATAACCTATATACGAAAGAGCTTATGATTTGATCCATTCAGTAAAAAGATCAATCAATAAAAACTGGTCCAATATATAAATAGAATGGTATCTTTTGCTGAATTTTTGAATAGACTAACGGCAACTACTTTTTTGGTTCAGCTTCACTTGGCACACCTACAGTAGAACTGTACTGCCAGCCCAATTGGATAAAAAAAATGTTTTTTCATTACCGGTACATTAACAGAATTACTCCACAGAAAATTTGTCCTTACATCTTTCAGTCTTTTAAAGTATTTCTTAGGCTATGGGCTTCAGTTTAAGTCTCAGTTTGAATCATTATCCAAGTTTAGTAAAAACATGGAGCAGTGGCATACTTTTTCAAGTTGCCAGTCTACCAAAATGACTCCAAGATTGCATCCATGACTCATCCGGGACGTCATAGAAGGACTTAGAATAACATGTAGTGCACTGCTGTTGACTGTCACCTTAATTAAGGTCAGTGCTCCTTTAATATAAGTAACAAATGTTAGTTTCATGGCGTATACCCCTGCCAACTAAATACCACTCACAACTCAAAATATATATTTTTTGATGATCTCAAAGACTGTTGAGAAAAAAAATGAAACACAAGCCACGTTTTCAAAAGTATTTCTTATTTTAAAGTAAAAGTAAAAATTTCAGTTTCCTTGGGGTAGTGTTAAGGTCTGGGCCAGCTTCGCTTTCTAAAAACATGCACCCATTACATTAATTCGGAACCTTGTATTCTTCTTTAAAATCGTTAAGAAGAACATCCTAATGTTGTTGTCTGACCTTACCCTTAAACAACTTTGCAGGAGGATGGTGATTTTAAACTACACCCCTGGGTCCACCTACTTTAAAAAGCCCCATTTGAAACCTCTTGTGCATCCTTTTGAAACAGGGCCGAGAACAGTCCGAGCACAATAACTGAGATAACTGTTGAGTCTAAATGGAACACAACTAAACCGGACATTGCCAGACACAACCAATACGCGCTAAATGTAGTAGTAGTTCAACAGTAGGGCTCGGCTCAGTTCAGTTGTTGTTCGGTTCTCTGATAACAAAGAGCGCATGAGCAGACCATGTCATCTCCTATTTACAGTCAGCTGACTCATTCTGCGGGTTTTCCAGCGTATCAGGTTTTGCAATTCACATATCTCTTACCTGTTCACAACACCAACTTCTTCTCAGCCTATTAACAATAAATGGCATCAAAAGAGAGTGTTGCAACCTGGAATAAAGACCAAGACCAAAGACCAAGGCTATCCAGGACGACGTTATCCAGGCACATAACTTCCTGAATGTTATGGGAGTTCCTATTTTAGTTTGCATAATTCCCGCCTTGGGAGCTGTAGTATCGTGGATGGCCGATTTGAGGCAAGGCACCATGCTAGCTTGATGTGTAAATGGTCATAAGAATCAAGCTCGGCATGGCTCGGTCTGAACTCGGCACGGATCGATTTCAGAGGGGTAGTGTAAATAGGGCAAATTTGTCTCTGTGCATAAAAGAATGGCCTAGTCAAAGTCTGAACCAAAATCTAATTGAGATGCAGTGGTTTGATGTTGATCCAGAGAATTCACCCTTACAAACACCTTAAATTCAATAGAATTAAAACAATTTTGCAAAAAAGAATGGGCCAACGCCTGAATACCACTGTAAAAATTCATGATCATTTATTAAAACATGCATTTCAGGTTATTTCTCTTCAATAATATATTGGATTTTTGACCTTAAACTTGTGGGTGTGACAAAAAACAAACTCACAAACCACAATAAATCTATTTGGTCGCAAATAATTTCACAGCACTTTAGTAAGACATAGTGTTTGGGCTCTAAGTTGACATGAACTTCATTCTTGTATAATCAGAAATGCAGATAAGTAAAGCTACATTTTAGACTCTAGTTTCCAACTAGTCTATTGGAAAGAGACATGTAAATCTGCACAGCTTTAGATGTTTGCTGCTTGGAAATCTACGTGCCATTTCCTTTAAAGTGAGATGATCTTTATTTTTTCCTCCTCCAAGTGTTGCTCTACAATGGGTCAGCAGATGTTAGAAAGGGGAAAAAAATGAGAGGAGGAGAAAGAAGAGGAAGAGAAAACAGCCAAGGCAAACTGTTTGCTCTGCAGTGTGGGCTGAAAGGAGAGAGTGAAGAGTGGGAGGGAGAGAAAGCAAAGGGGAAAGCATCTTTTTCAAATTCATATGTTAAATCTGTTTAGAAAAAAAAATCTATTTTTAATGTTCAGTTTTTTTTTGTGTGTCTTTCATGCAAATATTCACATTCAGGATTGCTTACACTGATCCTTTGCAATGTGGCATCCAGAACATATAAGCAGTGCCTGCTTGTAAACAAATTTGTTACTGTGTCTGATACAGGTTAGAAATGTAATGTTATCTGTCAGAAAGCTCCTTTTTTGGGGGTTCTTCTGGAGCAGCCGTAAAGAAAGTAATTATCAATACGCATGGATGTTTTTATTGTCTTTAGAATTAAAGACTGGGGCTAAACAGGCAGTGTGAAAAATGTTAGGTGACTGCCTGTGATTGGTCATTCTCACTAACCTTTCCCTTTTCGTGTTTTATTTTATTGTTTTATTTGTGAGACATGCAAGGACTTTGAAATCAAAGTCTTGTACATGTTTAAGCTTAGGTGCCCTAATTATGTTTTTTTTTTTTCCTCTTCCAGGCTCACACAACAGGCCAAACCAGTGCCCTGGCAATGAACACGGCTGCTTGGACATGGATGTCTGCATCCATATGAGCAAACTGTGTGACGGAGTCCCTGATTGTTCGGATGGCTGGGATGAGGGGCCTCATTGCAGAGGTAAAAACCGGCACCAACACTTCACCTAACTTAAGTCATCTTTCAACCAGAGACCCCCGTTTATCACTTTGTCAGCTGATGTGTTGACATCCAGTCCCCAGCATGCACCTGGAATCCTACCGCCCACTGGGCATGGAGTCAATGGATCTTTATTACAACATTTAAAGACAACTTTTTTTTTCAATACAATACTTTTTACTTGGACTTTGTGTGTGTAAGATTCCTGAGGCAAAAACTGTAAAGTTGAAGGAAAATTATTGTTTAAAACAAAGCATAAATATGACTTGAATGTGCAGCAAACACTTGATTTGTATTCAGCCCTCATGGGTCAATACTTTGTAGAAACAGCCTATTCTGCAATAGTTTGTCACGGGCTTTGCATACCAAAGTGTCTGATAGCTTTTCCAACTTCTCTTTCCAGAGTAGCGCGGTCAGATTAGATAGAGGGGAGACAATTCTCCACAGAGAATTATGTTGGTGGAAGCACCAAATTTTGTTGCCTTTTGGGGGTTTCTATGTATTCAGCAAGTGCCCTGTGAATATTATTGAAAAAAAAAAAGCTAAAACACCAGTTTGCTTTGGGTTAGTTGATTCAAAGGGGCTATCAACTTATGTTTTTATCTTGCCATCAGTTCATCACTTTATGTTCAGAATCTTAGATTTATTTCTTGATCCTCTCCACCTTTTTTATTTTTTTCTTTATCTGTCTGCAGCACACCCATAGAAAAAATGATTTGACCATGGGACCTCCTTGCTTAAATAAATAACTGAGTAAATCATCAACGCAGAGTGGAGCCTGTAGAACTAATTAATCAGAACACTTAAGTGCTATTCGTTTAGGCCAGTAGAGCAGATGTACTGTTTGGCTGATAAAGACTGTAAGAAGTGGGTGCTAGTGTTGTCACACAGTGGTCATTGCTGCCAGCCCTACATTTTACACAACAGCGATTAAGTCATCAAGTCCCAACTTGCACTGGCTGTCCCTGCCATGAGTCCAGCTGGTTTCCAGTAAAAAAAAAGAAAAAAAAAAGAAAAAGTGGTTAACCCTTTGAAGTAATGTTCACACAGAGGTACAGTCACACCATGACGTTCATGAACATGCTCAGAAATATTTACCATTCCACGCTCACAGAGACACAGCGGTGTGTGTCGGCTGCTGTTTGTGAGCCCACCTTATTTCGGAGAAATGCTTTTACAGGCACCCTAGTGTTTGCTTGTAAAAACTGTTGGGCTGTGCAAGTATATCTGGCAGCTGATTTCTGAAAGCGCACTTTGTTGGTGTACTGAAGTATTTCTGCCAATGTTGTTGACAAGGCTGGTTAAAATGGGACAGAGGTATGCTGGTCAAGTAGGACGTTGATACGGCTGAAACAAACCATTGATTTCTTTTAAAGTCTGCGGCAAAGTTTGAGATTAAGAAGCATTCTTTGTAAATATTCGGATGTTGTGGTTGGTGTTTCTGGTGGTAGGAAGATTTAGAGGAACCTTGGATTCTCAGATTTCATGTTTAAAATTTAATTTGATTTCTGCATAAAATTAAAAGTTGGGAAAATCACTGCGGAACCATTTGTTAAGTTGGTTACATCTTTTAATCAAAGGGAGTCGCTTTATGTCTACAGGTGTTTCTTTGTCGGCTTAGGGTACTCTAAAGTTTAACTGTAGGCATAACTCTCTACTAACTTTTATTCTTTAGCAAAGATATCTTTTACTTTTTCACTGGAGCTAAAATAACTAATAAATAACTAAAAATAACTAAATAAATTAAATGTACGGTAATGTACGAGTTAACAAAATGAAACAGAAAAAAAACTACTCAGGGAAGTTAGAATTATGGACAAAAATTATGCAACTGTCCTCGTTCCATTTAATTCCTTGCTATAAGGATTCAGTACCTGTAGAATACAATGGACAAAAATAAGAAAACAAGGATTGTCTCATTGTTTTAAACATGAATGCATGTTTTTTTTTTCACTTAGCTGTCTAATCCATTTCCCCCCCAAATGTTCTTTTATTTTCTTTATTATCTTTTTGAAAATAACATATTTTAACAAAATGAAAACGGCAATAAGCCCATAAATACACTTATATGAAAAGTGTTTGCATTTTTAACATTTACTCCTTGGATGATACCTGCCAATTATTTAAAATTATTTTAAGTGATAGAAAAAAAAATAACTATTGTTGTGATGATAAAAAAACTTTTTTGTAAACTAACACTTAAGACATGAACTTAAAGTTTGCTCTTAATTTAATCAGAATTAAAGAATCTAAAATGATATTCAGATTATCATCTTAACAGCCTCATCAGTATTAAGTCTATGGTTGTGAGAAATTATTTTCCCTTTTAAGATTCTGGATGCTTTTCTGCTTCAGCTGGGCTTAAGTGGCTTTCCAGAAGCATTCATACTTGCAACAAAAGTAGCCTGGTCTTTTATTTTGAAGAGCTATCTGATTGAAGCAACATAAAATCTTTACTAAATGTGAATCTCATTCTGATAAGGACCTTTGCTCATGAAGTAAATCAATGAGGTGCTAGGCTTAAGTCAGCTTGCTTCCTCTCCAGTTTAATATGACTTGTTAATAATTCAGTTCCCAAAAGTCTTTCTTTGCAGTTACGATGAAAAGTGTGTCGGTATGACAGAAATGTATTTTCTGTTATATGATAAAATGGTTTATTCTCATTGTACTCAGAATCATATTTTCTATATCAGAACTTAAACATAAATGTATGTCTAAGCTGGAGAATTTACAGTTGAGCAGAGCAGTTCCATTTTTTTATATTATGGTCACTATGGATGTGCAATAATCCAACAATTCTGTTGCAAACTTTTAATTAGCACTGACTTTTTACCTTCTATTAAGGCTGTGTTGCACATCAAGATGCAAAATATCTGTTCATTTTGACACTTTTTTTTTAGAGCATAAAATTTAAAGAAATACATTTTTGTTTGCCTGTGTTGCAAATAACAGTAAGCGACACAACAAATGGCCCACCTGTTACATCATTAGCTGATCTTAACTCTGACTTTTCGACTAATTGAATATGTTATAAACAACTTTACTTTAAATATGTACTTTTGGATGACAAGTTGTCTATCTTTTTAATGCTCCCTAAAAATGTGAGGTAGGTCTGGGTTCAGATCAGAGCCAAGACTTTTAAACTATTGCATTAAAAGTGATTTTTGTTTCTTGAGAGTTCTTTGTTTAAAAGCAGTTGATACGTCGACATTTAAATGCAGACAAGTGTCAGTTACTTTGATTTCTGCATGACAAAATAATTTTACAGACTTTTCTATTAGTAACCATTACTTATTTTTGGCAACTATCTAATAAGGGGGTATTCTGGTCTCGGTAATAAAATTTGTGGCGAACCGCTGTCATTCAGATCATTTAAGGTCAACCACTTAATCCAGGGTTATGCACTTATTTCTCCCGTTTGACTTCATATCTTTGACAATCTCCTAGAAATAACACATGATGTGGCTAGGGTTGTGTTTTCAAGGTCTGGTTCAGTTTATGTGGTTAAAAACTGTCAGAAATGGGTTTTGCTCTGCTTTCCTTATAGATAAAATCTATATCTTGGTTTGTGACTGACACTCAAGGAACTGGAAAGACGGATCACATATATACTCTTTATTGATATATATATTTTTTTTCCAATTTACCCCATTGGAGTGAATTCCTGATTACTCCATAGGGCCTGCGCATGTTTATTCATGCACTTTCACCAGCAATGACATGATTTATCATGGGCAACTCCAAGCTGCCTCTGCACAAACCAAATTATTATCTTAAAGCATAAATGAGTCTCGACCTGAATTAGTTTATTGGTGTCCTTTAGCAGAGCTGTGTTGTGTGATAAGACAGGTTTTACTGCAAGGATGAAGATATGGAAGTTTTATGAGTAGTACTAGATTTCTAAGCTCCTAGTGGGGGAGGATATGTAAGCATTTTGTCAATAATTTAAGCTACCATTTGTCTGGAAAGGTATAAACTCTATGTACTTTTGTGGTTGTTTATCTGTTATGGTTTTTGTTACAGGTGTCTATGTAGCTATTTCTGCTGTTTATGCCTGAATGTAGTCACTGTTTGCTCATTCCTCAAGCCGCCGCCCTGCATGTTTACAAGTGGTTACCCTTCCCTCTTTTTAATTCCTGCCTACACCTCAGTCACCTGAAAACCTTTTTGAACAACAGGAGTTTGTTCACCTTAACAGATACTCTTATTTTGACAGTTATATGTTTACACACACCTATAAATGACACAAATGTCATATTATTTGTGTTTAAACATGCATTATTTTTTTATTTTGTATAGAATAAATATGCATATCCATTATGTTTCAGCCAATTTTATTTTTTTACTCAATTTGATGCACAATGATTTTAGTGCAAACCATCATAATGCACAAAGGCTTAATTATGCAAACCTTTTTGTATTTCAATGAATATCCTGTTGCAAGTTGCAGTGATGCCCCATACTTTTTATAGCCTTTGATAACATCCTGGCATACTTCTCATATAGACATGACCACTCTTGCTGTCAGAAATGGTGCAGTCCTTCTAAAACTTGGCTTTAAAGCAAAGTCTATATATTTTTTTAATGGGCTAAATGCTTAATGTTACCCTGCTTCATATTTTGCCACCCCCCCCCCCCCCCCCCTCTGTGATGATTGTCTGGTAGGAATACCTAATTACATTAAAGTTTTACTCTTCAACATGATACAACAGAAATTGCCCTGACCTCAATCCTGTTGTGACATGCAATTTATAGCTAATTCTTTAGCTGGAAGCATAATAAATTTTATTTTAACTGTAGAATGTTTGGGAAGAAATTTGACTATCTCTCCAACAAGAAACATGCCAGGACTTTGTTGACATCTGCAAAATGTATGATGCTTCAATAAGTCTACGTGATGGATATTTACACAAATATCTGTGAAATTTTAGAAAATATTTTTAACTTAATTTGAGAAATAACAAAGTAAATGCAACCTTGTGGCCCCAGAAGCTACAGTAATGCATTGCTTATGTTACAGTTTGATTTTCCAAACAAAAGAGCAAAACATATTCAACAAAAGAACTGATGACTCACCTTGTAATGTGGCCTGAGTGGCAGCCAAATTCAGATTTGTCCTGCGGTTCATGTTTAAAATAGAATGGAGGTGCTGCGATGATACACTGTTTGAAAAGTGAAAGCTCCTTGCAGGAAGCCAGATAAGAAAAAAAGCATGTCCGAACTTGTTTCTAAACAGAGTTAAATGGTCGGAATGTTATACAGACTTAAACAAGCCTAAAAGTTTGTTAATTGCATTTTGCATTGTGTTCACTTTCTGTCTTCAAAAAAATCACAGCGAAGGCAAAATTCAAATTCACTGTAGAACTAAAATGAGTAAAGTTAGGTTTACTTTTGCATGATTAGGACAAAACCCACACAGGTCATCCTGAATTCCATGTTAACCAATCAGCTCAAGCCTCCTTTTATGGACTTAGAGAAGATTTTAAAATTGGAAGTTAAATAAGTGCGATGAGCAATTATTGGAGTTCACTCTGGTTACCTTTCTGGATTATTGAGGCGTCTATCTTGTGATGGCATAGATGAGCAGCCCAATAAAGCTCCACAGTCCAGTTTTTCTTCTGTTTTTTTATTTATTTTTTGCATGCTGACTCATTGCTATAAATGGAATCTGGGTATAATGTAAATGTAATGTAATGTAAATCCCTTTATTGTCCCTCCATGTTGGAAATTCACTCTGTGCATTTAACCAACCCCTTAGGGACCAGTGTGGGGTTAAGGGTTTTGCTCAGGAACCCAGATAGGAGACTGTGGGGACCGAACCGGATATTTGCAACCCTCTCAGAGCACTATCGCACTCCTCTAACACACTAGGCCAACACTCCCCTAGGCATGTGAACACAGCGTAATTTGTAGAATAGGATAGAGCAGACTGATCTTTATTGTAGTTCTTACAGGTAAAACCTAAATGGATAAAGAAAAATAAGAGAGGAAAGGCACCTGTTAAGATAAACAATTATAAAGGGAGGATGAATGAAAATGCATATATATATATATATATGTTGATTTATGTTCTTTCACACTTTTCTTATGTCAATATGATGCTTTCAACCTAAAGTAAGGTTTAATATTTCAGCAACTTGCTTTAAACCACTGCTACCTGCATGAAAGCAAATAAGGGTTTTATTAATGCAGCAACAGGATCAAAGTCAAAGTTCTTTATTCTGTCTATTCTATTTCTTTGCTTCGTCCAACAACCCTTAAACAAATATCCAACATATTTTAATTGGCTTGAAGCATCCTAACCTCATTTTTTTTTTTTTTTTTTTTTTTTTTGCGGTCTTCTGTTTCAGCTTCTTTTTTCCACTTTGCTCCTTTTCCGTTTTTCTCCTGCCTTAGCTTTTGTTTCTTTTGCAGCTTTTGCACTACCCACTAAGACCTATGGGTTGTGAGATTCTTGTCTCTTTATCTGAAGTTGTTTTTTTTAAGAAAGTAATAAGACTGAGATAAAGGTCTAATCAAAGTTTCCCCAAAGCAATGGCTTCTTCTTTTAGCTGTATCCTGGTTTGATTTAAGCTTTACTTTTTTTTCAATAAAAATGAAGTCATTCGCTGTCTAACATTTCTCAAAAGTTTGAAAAGTAAGTCAAGTCGAAGTATAAGGTGTCAAGTAAAATATTTTATGCTAAGGATTTTGTTCTTAAAATGTTAAAAAAAACATTAGAAATGGTTTGATTGTAATGTTAAGCTATGGTATTTGCTCATATCGCCCACCCATAGGTAGACAAGAGGGTACAAAGTGGAACACAATGACCCTGGACAGAGGTAGACGCTGTTAGTATTTTAGCTCTCAAGTTGCCTGTGGTCTCTCCCAGTTTAAAGCTCAGTGAATGGATTTGATGTGGGCCACAGTGTGAGCTGGGGGACTCTTCCTTTCAGAGGCCACACAACAAAAGACTCATTATGGCCCAGAGTGCCACAGGCTTTATGTAACGAGGGCCCTTCACTGGTCCACTCTCTGCTCTTCACAGCCAGGCTTCCACTAGTTACCCAATGCATGACTGCTTACCATTTATTTGTCGGTTGTTGTGGTTCATTTTCATATTGTTGGTCGTCTTCCCTTTGTACCCACATAAGTGTGTTTAAATCTAAAAAAAAAATCTAATTATAATATGAATCGTATTTGTCAAACAAATGTATTATAAAGTGTTTTAGCTTTGCAGTTTGGTTGTAAATATATAATACAAAGGAAAACATTAATTAACTTCTAAGTATATATTTTCATGTATTAAATGAAACAAAATGTAGAATTTGCCGTTTTTCAAATGATGCCTGCATTAAAAAAACAAAATGTATTTAGTTTAAAGATCTGATAAGTATGTTTACTATCTCATCATACATCATTATGCCTTAAATTGAAAACTATTAAATTCGTTGAACATGCAACACGATTGCTTATTTCTAATTGAGTGGTTAGGGTTTTTTAACAATTGATTGTTGATTTGAAACAATTACATAAATATACATTCAACCTTAAGAAGGAAATTGGAAAAGAGCTGTGATCGGAAGTCATATTTAAAAGAAACAAAACAGAAATGTAACCTTTGATATTTAATTGATTAATTTGTTTTTCCTAAATTGGACCACCGCTTATATATTCACCAGTTCCATAGTTTTTTGTTTGTTTTTACGTTAGAATTATTTTTAATTGAAAAGTTACTCAAAACTAAGAGGAGTGGGTGCCAAATTCTGACAGTGTAATGACAATAAAATAAAAAAAAGCTGGAAAAAATCCACATCAACCCTGAATATATTACTGTATTTTTAAACAGTTTAAACAGCTAATTTAAAAAAAACTGACATTTGTATCATTTATTCTTTTACTTTAGAAACGGAAATTACTTAACTATTCAACGAAAATATCTTTTTACTTAAACAAAAGTGTGTAAATATTTAACTAGAGGGTAAATCATTTCGCCACCAAAAAAGTACCATGGCTTTACTAGAGCAGCATCCTGTGATGGTTTTTAATGTTTTATCTGATCTGGGTCTGGTTTCTGCCATGGAAATGAATGACACAGCCTAGATAACCTCCCCTGCTCTTGGAAAAACTTCCTTTAGGGATAATTGCACCATAAGTCTTTAAATACTCTTGTTATTATGAAAGTATTCAGACCACTGCTTTAGACGGTCTCATTTACCAGACACATTACAGGGAAACTTCACAAAGTCCAGGTCATCTCAGGGTTTTGAGATTTTTTAAGTAACAGCCTGCAATAGGCAGCTGACCCTACTCATTTGGAAGCCCAGACATACGTGTGCATGCACACCCACACCCTGCAGAGGCCATGATCAGAGGATGTTTGGATTCCTTTCCTTCATTTCCTGCTCAAAGATCCATCCTTCAGCTCTCTCTGAGGGCTGAAAAAGAAGTGATCCATAATCTTTGTGACATTGGTTATTACTGAATAGAACACCTCCAAAGGAAAATATGTACTTTTGTTGACCTAGCTACTTGTGTTGATATTGATTTACGTTCAGTGTTAAACTCTGGATTTCTGTTTGCTTCCTGTGCAGAAAAAGCACCAGAGTGTGCCTCGTTGGAGTGTGAGTATAACTGTGCAGTGACCCATGACGGGCCTCGCTGCTACTGTGGAAATGGTTACGAGGTCGCAGCAGACGAAAAGAAGTGTAAAGGTGGGTGATAATTTAGCAGATGTATTCAAGTTAAACCTAATTTAATTTAAAACCGATCCAATTGCTCTTACTGCAGAAACTGATTGGTTTTTTTTTTATCAGAAAAAGAAATTAATTTAAGGTTTCATTACGGAGATATGACTATGTATTCCATAATAATGTTTTTAATAAGCTCTCTCATCCTTTGCCTGCTAGATTTCAATGAGTGCAGTGTGTATGGGACATGTAGTCAGACGTGCACAAACACAAAAGGAAGCTACGCGTGCAGCTGTGTTGAAGGCTATCTGCTGCAACCAGATAACCGCTCCTGCAAAGCCAAAAATAGTGAGTAGAAAAAAAAAATCCATCCTACACCAGTTTCCACAGGGATTTAGAAGATGGCTTTTTATCTGTTGGGGGAACGGCTCATTAACAACGGTCACATCTGCATGGCAGTGTTTGACGCTTTCTCCCGTGTTTTGTGAAATCTTTACTCAGAGCCTGTGGATCGTCTGCCTGTTCTGTTGATCGCCAACCTCCATGATATCCGATGCACGTCTCTGAGCGGCTCTACATCCCGGCTTCCTGTCATAACCACCAAGCAGACAATGGCGATGGACTTTATCTATGCCGAGGAGACCGTTTGCTGGATAGATGTGGGTGAATCCCCTGCTGCCACTCAGCTGAAGTGCGCCAGCATCCAAGACCTTAAGACTGTTAGTAACATCCAGACCATCAACATTACCCTCAGCTTACATCGTAAGTGGTCGTTTCTCTGACAGAAAGTGAAAGAAGCTGATTCCAACTGTTAAGTTTTCTATCTGAAAGCTTTTTAATAAGCTGGATCCTGTGATACAGCTTTATTAAATGCTGTGATCTATTTTCATTTAGACTGATGAGGGATCTCAAGCAGAGTAAGTTTCTACCTCCAAGAAGATACAATATAAATACATATAAATAATATACTCAGCTTTATCCGATTTGAAATGCCTATCAGTAACCAACAGCGACACCTTGGCACACGATTGTGTCTTCCCTTTTACACAATTTCTATTTTGTTTTTTTAATGTGATAAGAAGCACCCACAGCTGCCAGCAGGCCAGCAGGCATTAGTTTCATAATTATTAACTGGCAGTCTGTAAACTACTCTGGGGCTAGATTTATGGCCAGGCATGCTCAACCATCCTCAAGTGATTCAATACAATGCTTTTTTCAAGACTTTTCATTTTTATCTTGTAAAGCAATGTATTTTTGTTTTGTTGTGTTTGTAAGGACATCGATAAAGCAAAGCATTTCTCTTCAACTCGTTATGCCATGATATCTCTAAATGGTTGCATTAAGAAGTCCACCAAATGCTTAGCAGTCTCCGTGGACAACACATTGCAAGGCTTGCATGGATTCTCGTTTGGATTTAGGTTTTGCTTTTATCATACATTAGATTTAAAAGCCGTACTTTCCTTTTCAAACTGTTCTGATATGTCCCCGCCCCTCTCCCTTATCTCTAACATTTCAGACAGTGAAGGCCATTGATTTAACCTGGCAGTAGCCAGATTGATATTTGCAGAACTGAGTTGAGTTCTACATTATCAATCTGGGATGGCTGCCATTCAGTCTGTCCCTGAAAAGGAGGGACGTTTAGTATAATACTTTGAGCTGATTGGATGAGTGCCAGCTATTACCCGACTTCCATAATAATCAGCCAATTGTTGCAGCGAATCGTGACGTTTTGTAAGCTGATAAATTTAACTTTTTCCAAATCCTGTCGGAAGAAAAGCGCAGACATCTTTCCCATCTACAAATGCAAAAAGTTCTTCTCTTTGCTCCTTTTTTAAATGACAAATTGACGTCAATTTTAGCTAAAATCGAGTCAATTTTTCAATCGACAGGTGAGTCCTCCAGCGAAGCCATGTTTGTAATGCCCTGACAAGGCACTCATGACTGTCACAAAAAACACTGCCGGCATGCCATTGGTCTGACTCGCTGGTTGTTAAGAGACTATTAGTGGGAGTCTTTCGAGATGGATTTGTTGTAAGACTGAGACTCGGATCTTACGACATTCCAGCTCGCAGCGCAGGGTTACCAGTGATGTCTTCTGTTTTTGTTTTTTCCACTCTTTTATGCAGGCCAGATTTAAGAACTTTGTTATTCATTGTTCTGCAAACAAATCGTTTTATCTGGGTTGTGGATCTGTAGCATCATGGGGCTCTTGGTTCCTCCTTTTTCGATTCCCAACTTAGCAGTTTAGGTGGACTGCCATGTCTGCTTATATCTCATGAGCAACTTATCAGCTTTGGTTTTGGTCTTCACTAAAGCTCTTAAACAAACCCCTTAAGCCTTACAGAACTGCTGTATTTCACATTCTTACTGTACTTCTTAGGGGTGTCCTGATGCCGCATTTTCATTTTCGACACAATACACATATTGTAACTTGGAGATTTGACAGATCCTGATACTGACCCAGTATGATGTCAGCATGACAATAAATAGCTCTGATTTATGGATTTTCATTTTTTTTAAATAAATTTCCAATGAGTAATTAATATATATCAAAAGCTATTTCGAAGAAGTTTTGGAAGCTGATCATTAGATTTTTGCACACAAAAAAACCATGCACCAAAAAACCCTCAATAACCCTAATCTCTTCATCCCTGTTATCTCCTTGTCCTTAATGTCTGATTTGATCCGATATGAGGTTCGGTTTTTCCCTGGAAAACCTACTTTACTTTTATAAATCTTTCAAAATCCGGACATTTTGTCCCAGGCGATTTAATGGCGAGATAATGCATGTTTGTTTATTGAGTAGTGACAACAACTGAAACATCTGGCCTGTAGTTCTGACACACACACACACACACACCTACACGCCCGCACATCCACTCTCTCTCTAATCACTTACACCCACACACGCACATGAAAGACGTAGCTTATGATTCTGCATGTTTTTGACAGTTAGTCATATAACGATGACAGGAATTTTCTTTGATAACACACCAGACAAGTTTTATTTTATTTTATTTCTTTATCTTCTTGGCTTACGGTGCTGGCATTATATAAGAAGGAGTTCAGAACTGTAGTCAAAACATGGAAAGCGAGGGTGTGGGTTTATCCATGTTTGCCTGTGAACGGGCACATGGAAAGTCTCCCTTGAGAATCAGCCTCAGGCGTAGCGGAGCCTACACGTGGAGAGGTAGCTCTGTTACATGACTGAGATGTTGTAAGCTTACGAGCAGCTAAAGTTGTAAAACTGCTGTCCCTTCTGGCAACTTTTAAGGTCTTTGGGTTTATTAACTTACTGAATTCCGTCTACGTACTTGTTATAATGGCAGCAAACTGTAATCGGAGGCAGAAAGACTCGTTAGACCTCAAACTGTGTTCAATATGCAATCATGAGATGCAGTAGTGCTGGAGCTGAGACCGTCTAAAGCATGCAGGACGGTGGGTCCTGAGGACAGAGTTTGTAAACCACTGGTCTGAACCATCTGTCTGTTTGTGGCACACCCATTCATCAACCTGACAAGTTTTCCCTTTGTTTTACCAAACATCTGTCCTTCTGACAATCCATCATCAGACTGTTTATCCCTCAGTCATAATTGTTCATCCATTCATCTGACAATTTATCCAGCACTCCCTTTATCCATTCAATTCTCTTTTTCTTAGCCCCTTCATGTATCCGTCCATTCTTACCCTCCTTTTTTCCTTCCTGGCTGCAGTTTGTTTTCGATTACCATTTTTGGATGACCTTATTCTTTTCTTTTTTCTTTTTTCTTAAGCAACAGGTCAAAAAATTGGTAATGAGTCTCACTTTTACCTGTATGTAGAGTAACAGTTGGCTCCAAAGACGATGTGCCTTGAGGATGGGGTTGGAGTGAGGATTGAAAGATGTGAGAGACTTTAGCGCAGTTAAAGACTCTGAGATGAAAGGAGAAGGAGAAGGTAGTGATTTGCTGTCGCTTGGCTGCTGTGTGTACAGGTGCTGGTCATAAAATTAGAATATCATGAAAAAGTAGATTGATTTCAGTAATTCCATTTAAAAAGTGAAACTTGTATATTATATTCATACATTACATACAAACTCATATATTTCAGATGTTTATTTTGTTTAATTTTGATGATTACAAATGACAACAAATGAAAATCTCAAATTCATCATATCAGAAAATTAGAATATTACTGAAGACCAATAAAAACAAAGGATTTATAGAAATGTTGGCCAACTGAAAAGTATGAACATGAAAAGTATGAGCATGTACAGCACTCAGTATTTAGTTGGGCCTCCTTTGGCCTGTATTACTGCAGCAATGCGGCGTGGCATGGAGTCGATCAGTCTGTGGCACTGCTCAGGTGTTATGATAGCCCAGGTTGCTCTAATAGTGGCTTTTAGCTCTTCTGAATTGTTGGGTCTGGTGTATTGCATCTTCTTCTTCACAATACCCCATAGATTTTCTATGGGGTTAAGGTCAGGAGAGTTTGCTGGCCAATTAAGAACAGGGATACCATGGTCCTTCAACCAGGTACTGGTAGCTTTGGCACTGTGTGCAGGTGCCAAGTCCTGTTGGAAAATGAAATCTGCATCTCCAAAAAGTTGGTCAGCTGCAGGAAGCATGAAGTGCTCTAAAACTTCCTGGTATGTGGCTGCGTTGACCCTGGACCTCAGAAAACACAATAGACCAACACCAGCAGATGACATGGCACCCCAAACCATCACTGACTGTGGAAACTTTACACTGGACTTCAAGCAACGTGGATGAAGTGCCTCTCTTCTTTTCCTCCAGACTCTGGGACCTTGATTTCCAAAGGAAATGCAAAATTTACTTTCATCAGAGAACATGACTTTGGACCACTCACCAGCAGTCCAGTCCTGTTTCTCTTTAGCCCAGGCAAGACGCTTCTGACGCTGTCTGTGGTTCAAGAGTGGCTTGACACAAGGAATGCGACAGCAGAAACCCATGTCTTTCATACGTCTGTGTGTGGTGGTTCTTGAAGCACTCACTCCAGCTGCAGTCCACTCTTTGTGAATCTCCCCCACATTTTTGAATGGGTTTTGTTTCACAATCCTCTCCAGGGTGCGGTTATCTCTCTTGCTTGTACACTTTTTTCGACCACATCTTTTCCTTCCCTTCGCCTCTCTATTAATGTGCTTGGACACTGAGCTCTGTGAACAGCCAGCCTCTTTAGCGATGACCTTTTGTGTCTTGCCCTCCTTGTGCAAGGTGTCGATGGTCGTCTTTTGGACAACTGTCAAGTCAGCAGTCTTCCCCATGATTGTGTAGCCTATAGAACTAGACTGAAAGACCATTTAAAGGCTTTTGCAGGTGGTTTGAGTTAATTAGCTGATTAGAGTGTGGCACCAGGGGCCATCAATTTTGAACCTTTTCACAATATTCTAATTTTCTGATATGATGAATTTGAGATTTTCATTTGTTGTCATTTGTAATCATCAAAATTAAACAAAATAAACATCTGAAATATATGAGTTTGTATGTAATGTATGAATATAATATACAAGTTTCACTTTTTAAATGGAATTACTGAAATCAATCTACTTTTTCATGATATTCTAATTTTATGACCAGCACCTGTATAGGTGGTCATGCAGATGGTGTTTATATTCTCCCCCTGTGTTATGTCAGCCTGAACAGTCTCTACATTCCTCAGTCTATCTCACTGTTCCTGTCCAGTTGAAAACTCATGCACACTCATTTAAACTTTACCTTTCACTCTGTTTTATTACTACTGTCTACTTAAGCAGTGTTTAATATTGCTTACACTGCAAAAACAATCTAGAAATAAGTAAACATGTCTTAAATTAAGTATATTAACCCCCAATATAAGTAGGTAAATAAGATGATTTGCAAATGAAATTAGAATTTTTAGTCTTAAAATAAGAAAATTTGTATTATGCAGGACAATACAATAGTTTTCTTCTTATTTTAAATGTCTCACCTCCTCGATGCAAGAAGAAAATGCACTTATTTTAAGAAAAAAAAGACTTATTTAGATTTACATCTCTTGCAGTGCGGCCCTGATTCCTTTAATGTATTTTTTTGTGTAATATCTATTTTTTAAGATATTTTTCTGTATCTACTGTAGTCAGGGCATTATTTTTTATGATTATTTAGTACCAACTATACCGAGTCATTTTGAAAACTGCTGGTCACCGAAGGCCTGATCTTTAAATATTTTAAATAAGGCGTGCACAATTGTCTGAAAATTTTGATTTGGTTCTGCCCCATCTAGTTAAGTAAATTGGATTTTCTACTGACAAACAAAAGATCTAAGCCAAGGAGTTGGTGGAAATAATGGTCGCAGTTATCGGGCGGTAAAATTATAGGAATATTATTTATATTTCACTTTCCATATAAGAATCTGAAGGTGATCTAAACAGAGATAAAAATGAATAAATAAAATGTGAAATAAAGTTACATTAAAGAAATTAATATCGTCGCAAAACCTGGAAAAGCTCACATTGACAACTGCTTTGTGACTTTCCCACTTAAAGTAAGATTAGGCTCTAAAAAGCTGGATTTATCTCTACCTATCGTCAGAATATGGACCCAAAATATTTAAAACCAAAGTAGGCGCATAACCATTAAAAAAACAAAACAAAATTAACTTTAAGCTAGAAAATAAATTCACACAAGTTCCGGATTTGCACTTCAGGTTGACACATTGGGTCTGGTTTTTTTGGTAGATTTAACTGTGTAGTTCATTATCGTTTATAAACATGCCTTAATAAGTTCACTCATTTTGGTTCATTTCACAAAGATTGCCTTAATTTGCATTAATTTGTCCTGCAAAGACGTAGTTTTTTTTTGTAACTTATATTACTTTACTGTTGCTGTTGTACCAATGCCTCCTTTGTGGCAACACGACTGCTGAAATGTTTATATGAAAGTTTGTTCATGACTCTCAAACATAGACAGAATCAATATTATAATAGCTTATACCTTCAGCCATTAAATCGCTGAAAATTGAAGCAATGGTTATGTATGACCATAGTTTAGTTGCTCTATGGCTTTCCTATCACTCCTTCGCCTTGCTCCCAGCCTCACCTTTTACTGCAAGTCTGCCTTAAAACTGTACATTATATATGGAGGGTGGGGCTGTCCTCATTGCCCTGTTACTAATTAGTAGTAAAAAAAAGTACAGTTAAGGTTATACAAACCCGAGCAAATAGTTGTTACCAATAGAAGAGGGTTATCTCTTAAGCTTTTAACAAACTGTTATAGTGCTCCATTCAGCATGAGAACCAAAAAAGGCTCTACTGGGAGAGCCAAGAAGTGCGGTTCCTGAGAGCCTGAGACAGCAGGGCAGATAAGCAGATGAGGGCTCCAGATGCATCTTTTCTCTGTCTGCATGCGATGCTCTAACGGAGATAAAAACTGAGCAGGAGCTCACCCTCCTATTATTTCCACCCTCTGCACACATCTTGGCTACAAATACGGGCGATCCTGGCTGTGAATCCTGCTTTCATTTTGTGCATTTTAAGAATATAGCAATACCTGTGAGTTTCTAGAAAACATAGGCTATATTCGGATACTCTTCAGTGTCCTTTTGGGGTGGAAAATCTGAAACAGAAATAAGTCTTTGGTTTTTATTTACTTCCTAAAAAATCTTAGTATGTAAGTATGTAACCTGATGCCAACATTTTACAAGTCTGGTTAGGTTTTAGAAAAAAAAAAAAAAAACTGGCTACTGAGCACAGACTTTAGGCCCTATCCTGGTCTCTAAAAGTTCACTTCTTTACATGGATTTTGTACTATTTTAACTTTGATTTAGACAACTTTTATTGTAATTGTTATAACATTTTTTATATTAATTTGTCATGAATTTATGTTCTTTTAGTTAAATGCTATAATGTGTTGATATTTGAAGGAATTTCACTAAAAGGACATAAGAAAATTCACTTAATTTAGGACTTTTTAGCATTAATTCCAGCATCAGCAGGGCTGTCAACTCTCACTCATTGGGAGTGAGACTCACCCATCTCAGTGTCTTCAAACACTCTGTCCATATTCCCAATTTCTGACACTAAAAAATTACAGACATTAAAACTCAACTCAGTCTAGTTTAATGAGCTCCCGTTGGAATTTAGAGTAATTAAACCAACTTAAATATTTTAATTCTTAAAGCTTTCAGGTTTGCCTCTGAAACCCATAGGAGCTCCATAAAAAGAAAAAGAAGCATTGCATTTTATTTTTCAAAAGATCAGCCACCCAAGAAAAGACCAACCACATCAATTATCCAGGATTCATAGAGAAGAAACCACAGGGATGTTCTTCTTTTATTACTATTTATCATATTAATTTATCTTTATTTCGGTCCATTGAGTATGTTTAAAAACTTTCTATCTCACATTCCAAACTGAAATTTCCAGAGAAGTGTCATCTCCTGTCATGGTGAGTTTTTATTGAATCTATAGCCTCCTAGAAGATTTTTAATCCTTAGCGTATTACCAAATATTCATACACATTGTAGTTTGCATAGATTTCGATTGCAGTGGTTCCTGTATCGGTGCCAGTAATCCAGTAATAGCTTATTAGTAGTTATTTGTTTAATTTAGTTGAATTGCAGAGAATAATTAATGAACAAAGTTGTGAAATTCTTAGTTTAAAGTATATTTAAGATGCAAGTATTTTAGTAGGGCCCATTCTGCTTTACCTCAATTCTCTAAAAATCACCAGAATGTAGAAAATAATGTATATTGTGAGAAAAATGTTCCACATAATTACAGACCACCACTACTTACTGTGCTATAAAAATTCCACATTTTGCCAATTTGTTTCAGTTAAGTCCTCTGAAAACCTCCAACCTTTAGCTGCACCTATCCTCATCTCACCCTGACAAGGTTTCCTGTCCAAACTATTTCAAAATCTCACCCCAAGGTTTGGTGAAAAGTTGGCAGCCCTGCATCAGTGTGGTATGACATGGAGTCTATTGACCTGTAACACTGCTGTGGTGTTCAGGTTGCTATGTAGAAGGCTTCTTTTCACATTTGTTGGATCTGTTGTTTTTCCTCTTCCCATGACAGTACTCCATACATATTCAAACAGGCGGTCACTGGCCAATAAAGCTCATTAATGCCTTTTAATTAAGTCAGTTTATTAAATCAGATAGTTATAGATAGTTGTTTTCTTTTTTTCCAGTAGTGAGTTAAAGTATAAGCTCTTGTCATAATGTAGATGCATCTGTACCTGAAGGCTCTTAAAGCTTTGAGTGCAGCTGCAGTTGGTGTCTTATGGATGTCTTTAAAACCCTTAAAAGGAGTCTGGTTATAAGTCCTGTTGAGGGTTTTGTTATCACTGATGCTGATGGTGATTTTTCGCGCACACTTTTTTCTTCCACTCAACTTTCCATCACATTCAGATATTTGTGTCATAAAAAATTATGTTTTACGTTATCCTCATTTTCTAATGTCTAGATTATTTGAGAAAGTCTCGAAAGTTTTTACGGGCTTTGTGGTTAATATTTTAAACAAAACATTTTCATTTATTAGTCGCATATTTATTTCTGGCAGCTGCAAAAGAGCTTTTTTTTTTGCCTTCACTGCAGTAATGCTGTCAAACCTCTCTAAACCACATAATTTTTCTTCTTTTAGTTGTAGTGCAGGAGGATTTTTACCAGTTTAGGATTACTGCCTCTTAAATATGTCATTTGACTATGTGAAATGAACTCCCAAATAGAGCTGCTGAGAGGTCAAAGGGGCTTTTACACAAATTAATTGGATCATCTTGGCAAAGAGGGTTATGGAAGCTGGATGATAACAATTTTTTTTTTTGGTTTGCTTTGCTCTAACATTTACTTACTACAGTAAAAAGCAACTCTGAAGGTACAGTATAGTGCTGCTTAAATCAAACTGTATTTAAAAGAAGGCAGACCATGTGAGCAAGTACCTATACTGCCATTATAAAGCAACATCATTGACAAGAACAACACCTGAGTCGATGAAATATTTACTCCTATTAAAAGGGAGTCTGGAGGTGACTTGTAATGACTTGTAAGTATAGGGTTGATGGAGGGAAGGGGTGGGCTCAGTCATTTTCCCGGCAAAGTTTCCACTTACCAGAATTTGCATGGTTTTAGACAGGCTGGCTCCCCCTGGATAAGGGGGTCTGCTGAGCTCTTGCATAACACGGTCGCTGCTGGGTTGCACAACCTCCTCTCTGCTCTGAATCGACTAAGAAACATTGCTTCCAGCTGGATCTCTTTATAAAAATCTGATATTAGGACTATCACTACCCCTCTTCCCTGAAAAAGAGCTTTACCATTTGTCGTTTTCTGCTATTGTTAAAATAGTCTTCTAGAGAAGCTGATTGAATCCATCTTGAAGGCACATTTCCAGAAGTTCAGTCACTGCGGTTTTCCTGTTTTCTCTCCTAACACTGTGATTTTAAGCATACTTTAACTCCCATGTTGAACTTGCATTTCAAAGCTCTTTGTATGTTTGTTAAATGGTGTGGAGGGGTTCTGAATTGAGCCCAGATGTGGCGGGGCTCTGTTGCGTAACTTCAGACTTCACAGTAGGAGGTACCACTACAGGCATTTTGAAAAAGCTTTGGGACAGACTTTCTGTCGGTTGACTTATAATTTGCAATCGGTGCATCCAGATGAAGCGACTTGTTTTGGGAACATGTTTATTTCTGTTAACCTGTTCTTGGTGAAAGGAAAAAAAAATCTGTTTTTCAAAATACTAGAAAATTGCATAAATTATGAAAGCTTCAAATTTGAAATTTAGTGAAAAACATACTTAATATTAATTTGAAACTGTCAATACGGAATCATTGCCTGAAACAGCTCCTTTCCTTCTAGAAATAAATATATATATATAGTTCCATTTGTAATGTATTTTCAGCTTACGGTAATTGAGTAAATTGTGGTAACACCACTACGCCACAATTCTTTAGAAGGATATCTATTATCTTTCTGCTCCCACCTGAGATGTAAAGACAAAATGAAACAGAAACGAACACACAAGAAAAGTGTTTATTTCATTATATGAGTGAAAGGACTCGGAAAGGACTGAAGAGAAAAACGCAGCTTTGTAAAAGTATTTGTTTTGTGCTCTGCAAACAAATCTGAATCCCTTATGAATGTCTCAGAATTCTGTGTATATGGCCCAAATAATGTCAACTGTAACATCACTGAAAGATGTACCAATAAAACGAAGACTATCTGGAGTTCTTTAGGATTTTTAACAATCAATACATTTTTCAGAGATGCAACTATCAGCAAGTAAGAGCTCACACCAGTTAGATCTGATCTGCAAGTCATATACTAAAAGGCATTGTATCGTTTGGATTTGTTCGGTTATTCATATTTTCTTCCTTTTTAAAGAAATCTGCTTACAGTATGTATGTTTTGAATTCTACTTTTCTTTCAAAAACCTGATAAATCATTAGGAAATGTGTTGTGATGCATAAGAGATCATGTTGAATAATCTGAATGCGAAACACTTCCTGGCCAAAGCAGCACCAGATTTATGTCTTTTTATGTTTGATCTGGTAAAAAAAATAAAAATAAAATTAATTGGTCTAAAATGGAATTGATGGATCAAACCTTCAAAAGAAATATAGAAATCAGTATTGGTGAGGGAAAACCCAGACCAATGCTTCACTAATATTTTACCTATTATCAAGCAGTTAAAGGATCTAGTTGTCTTTATGAGCTATTGTCCAAAAATGTTTGATAATCTGTAAATTTTTGCTGCTGATGGCAAACATTAGCAGTCTGAGTCTTTAGTTCTTCCTCTCCCAGTGGGCTCTATGTGATAGTAAATCTGTACTTAAAGTCATGCATGCGACATGTAAAAGTAAAACCAGGCTTGATTCTCAGTGGCAGTCCTTGGTTATTATGTAAGCCTGTTTTCAAGAGGTTAACCACGCACCCTAATTGGATCTTTGTATTTTCAATTTCCTTTGGATGGATGGAGAGAAATATTGTAAATTAACATAAAGAATTGCTGTTCTTTTTATTTTAAAAGAGAGCAGAGTGTCATAAACAACAGGTTAAGACATATTCCTGGAATTTGTCCCAGATTTATGGCTACGCTTACATGAGACAGTCTGTTTTTCTTTTCTTTTTTTAAATGACAACTGTGCATTCCTCTTCTCTCTCCTTCCCTCCTATGCACTCATCAGATGTGGAGCAGATGGCCATCGACTGGCTGACAGGAAACTTCTACTTTGTGGATGACGTGGATGACCGGGTGTTTGTGTGCAACAAGAACGGTCAGACTTGTGTGACCCTGCTGGATCAGGAGTTGTACAACCCAAAGGGCATAGCCCTGGACCCAGCTATGGGGTTTGTATATATGTTTATTTCACCTCAGTGCTCTTGACCAAGTCCATCCCAGTGCTGTTTAAGCAACACATGGTAGGAAAATGCTGTCTTATGACCAGAGGAGGTGCTGACCAAGCAGGCAGGCAGAAATCAATGCACTTTCTCCAGACAGACGCTTGAATGCTGATTACTGGAGTTAACATGATTGCATGTGATGCAGTTCCTTATTTATTTCTGTCCTCCAAATGTTGTTGCTCCTTTTGATTCAGGAAACTGTTCTTCACGGACTATGGCTCCACACCGAGGGTGGAGCGCTGCGACATGGACGGCCAGAACCGCACCAAATTGGTGGACAGCAAGATCGTCTTCCCCCATGGCATTACCCTGGACCTGGTTAACCGACTGGTGTACTGGGCAGACGCCTACCTGGACTACATCGAAGTGGTGGACTACGAGGGAAAGAACCGACACACCATCATCCAGGGCCTGCTGGTGAGGCTTTAGTGATGGTTATACAAATAACCACTCTAAAAAATATACAGAAACACATTCATAGATGTGATTAGAATCACAAAATGCACACTCCATTTCATATAGATGACAATAAACTTTTGTCATCTTGATTTTCCAGCAACCTTCTGTGTATCTTTTCAGCCCTATGTAGTACTTGTATTACATTCATTTGGAATTGTGAGCATAAGAGACAGTGATCCTTGATTTTTCAAGCTAATTTTGCTCTAAACTATTTATGCTGGTTCTGGTGATGCCTGAATCTATTTTATCCAGCAGAAATTATCTTAATGCAAATATATTGTGATGGTAGTTGGACATTGGTTGTTTTTACTTTAGTCATAGTTGTCTCTCAACATTGTCAAAATTATCCACGTTTTGTCATTTTTCAGGGTTTTCTAAATTATTTACAAACAAATTAAACCATTCCATGTTCTTATAAGCTTCCATATTCCTATCAGTTTCCTTGTTTCAGCTGAAGAGAAGCATCCCCACAGCATGACGCTGCTGCAACCTTGTTTTAACACTGGTCAAGAAGCTCTATTTTGTTAACTGCATGGAAGCAGATAGCCCTGTTCAGCTGTTCCTGCAAAATCTCTGCTCCTAATACAAACCTTTGTTTCTTAACTTACTGTCAACTCTTTTTATACGTAAGGGGAATTTGCATATTTGATAATAGGGCAAGAGGGATTTCAATAGCTGGCTAATTGTAAAACTTATAGTGTTTAATAAAATGTCTCAGAGTTGGTGCAAAAGCACTCGAGTAACATGCTAAGAAACACGAACATAGGTTATATTAAGATTAAAATGCATTTTACTGAAAAGCCATTTTAAAAAACAACTTTTTATAGTTGAACTTACTTGTTTAAGTAAATTAAATGTGAATTATTGAGCGAATTAAGTTTAATGTCAACTGTCATAGATTTTACATTTAAATCATGTCTGTAGATAAATGGAATTTAACTTTCTGAAAGTTGCAGAAACCCTTCAAATCCCATTGGCTGGTGTTCCTTACTACTGTTTTTCACATGGCCGTCTTGATGTCTTCCAGATTGAGCACCTGTACGGACTAACTGTATTCGAGAACTACCTTTATGCAACAAACTCTGAGGAAGGCAACCTCAACCCAAAGACCAGCGTAATCCGGGTGAACCGCTTTAACAGCTCCGACTTCCAGGTGGTGACCCGTTTGGATCGGGGAGCCGCTCTGCATGTGTACCACCAGAGGCGCCAACCTCAAGGTGTGCTGAAAGTTCAGAGCTAATCTGATAGCTTTGTTGTCAAATATTTTTCACAGACACAAAATAAAACATCCTGTTTGACATCTCTGGCCACCATTAATTACACCATTGGGGATTTTATTAAGCAGTTTTTTTGTTTTTGTTACATGGTTATATTCTGTTTCGTCACTGAAAAAGAAATGTGCTAACATGAAAGGTTTATTTTCTTAATTTTTTTCAGTGAAAGTGACTTAGAATTACAATTTGAACTTTTACCAGAGACGCTGAGAAAAAATGTAAGCATATTATCACATCAGTTGTATGCTCTTGTTTTCGCTGTCAGTGCGCAGCCATGCTTGTGCCTTGGATCAGTTTGGAAAACCTGGAGGTTGCTCTGACATTTGCCTGCTAAGCAACAGCCACAAGACCCGTACCTGCCGCTGCCGCTCCGGATTCAGCCTGGGCAGCGATGGGAAGTCCTGTAAAAGTGAGTATCTTTTTTTTTTTTTTTTTTTTTTTTTTTTTTTTATAAATACTGAAATATGTTTCTTAATGTAATTGAAATGTTAACTTTCTCTGTATTTTGTTCCTCTAAAGAACCAGACCACGAACTGTTCTTGGTGTATGGTAAGGGCCGTCCTGGAATCATCCGGGGCATGGACATGAATGCCAAGGTGCCTGATGAGTACATGATTCCCATCGAGAACCTGATGAACCCCAGAGCTCTGGACTTCCACGCCGCCAGTGAATTCATCTACTTTGCAGACGCCACCAGCTACATTATTGGCCGACAGAAGATTGATGGCACAGAGAGGGACACCATCCTAAAGGATGGTAACTCTGACGTTTTGCCTTCTTACAGGAATTGGAAGCTATTTTTGTTTTGTGTCTTTCTAATTTCAGGCCTCAGGATATTCCATAATAGTTTAACTCTTGCTTATCTCAGGTATTCACACGGTGGAGGGGATAGCAGTCGACTGGATGGGAGGAAATCTGTATTGGACAGATGATGGCCCTAAGAAGACTATCAGTGTCGCCAGGCTGGAGAAGGCTTCCCAAACTCGCAAGACTCTCATTGAGGGAAAAATGAGCCACCCCCGGGCTATTGTTGTGGACCCTCAGCATGGGTAAGACCATTAGGGGGTTCCTATTGCTCATAAAAGCTGCCTTGGTACAGCAGCAGGACAGTTTCCTAATGCATTCAACAGATTTCTGGAAACTCCTTTCTTTGTTTAGTTGTTGAATGTTCTATCAAATATTCTCACTTATCAAAGTTATGCATGATTTTTTTTTTTTTTGCAGGTCTAATATGAATATATCACTTTTTTTTCTTACTCTCTAGGTGGATGTACTGGACAGACTGGGAGGAGGATCCTACAGAGAGCAACAGAGGGAAGATTAAGAAAGCCTGGATGGATGGTTCACACCATCAAGTCTTCCTGACCAGCAAAACAGTGTTGTGGCCCAACGGCTTGAGTCTGGACATTCCTCAGGGCATCCTGTACTGGGTGGATGCTTACTACGACCGAATCGAGATGGTTTACCTCAATACCACAGAGAGAATGGTATAAACTCCTATCAACTATCAGATTCTGTTATTAAGGAACAAAAAATAATGGGTTTCCAAAATATTTTGGAAAAGGAAAATATTTAACAACGTTAAGCTCCTTTATGGAAATTTATGATTAGAATTATATTGCCGGATATTATGGTTAAAGTCAAATTTTTAGTTAAATTTACTAAAGTCTCACAATTACAGGCAGAATTAGCATGCAAGTCACTCATGAATAATATATCAAGTAGCGCATCCTGACATTCTGGATGTTTCATACATGAATCCAAGGCAAAGAAATATTGTTTAGCTTTAGAACTCTTTATTTTTTTGTTTGCAAGGAGCCAGACTTTTTTGTAATATCATAAACTGATTTTAAATAGTAGATATTTAACTTTAGCAGCTATTTTGACTCTTTGGTAAAAGTGCAACATTTAGAAATATAATGGAGGATTTCCAACAACCTTTATAAAAGGATGAATTGAAAGATGATAAGCCGAATGCAAAATGGGGCCTTTTGAGCATAAAATGGGCTGATTTAGGTCACCAACAAATGCATCTCAAGTCAACCAGGCTTCTTCATTAACACAACTGCTTCTTAATGAATATTTTTGGTTTTTTTTTCTCCAATCATAATGCTATATATGCTAATGTATGCTCAGTTTTCTCTAAATATGATGGGTTTGTCTTTCTTTCTTTCTTTTTTTCTTTCTTTCTTTCTTTCTTTCTTTCTTTCTTTCTTTCTTTCTTTCTTTCTTTCTTTCTTTCTTTCTTTCTTTCTTTCTTTCTTTCTTTCTTTCTTTCTTTCTTTCTTTCTTTCTGATTAATCAGGTTGTCTATGAGGGTCAGGAGCTCAACCATGCCTTTGGCTTATGTCACTACAAACAATTTCTGTTTTGGAACGAGTACCGCGGTGGTAGCATCTACAAACTGGACCAGGTCACCAAAACTGTCACTTTACTTCGCAATGAGAGGCCTCCTATATTTGAGATCAGAGTGTACGATGCTCACCAGCAGCAAGGTAAGCCACTCTTCTACAATAAAATGTCAGCTTGTTAAAAAGAAGAGGTAAAAACCTCCTTTTGCTTCCGTCTTTATACAGGTACCAATGCATGTAGAGGAAACAACGGCGGCTGCAGCAGTCTTTGCCTCGCCATTCCTAACGGCAGGTCCTGCGGCTGCGCTGACGATCAAATCCTCGATGTCGACAACGTTACCTGCAAAGGTACTTAGCTGCTTCACCAGATGATGAACATGGCATAGGGATGCAGTGCATCAGCTGTGGGAAATCCATTACTCTGCTGGAGCTGACTAGGAATTCCTGGCTGCTTTTTTGGTTTGGAAATAAAGTTTTTCCAAGACTTTTGCTGAAAATAGTCCAACAAATTACAACAGTTTAGGACAAATTCAACACAGAGATCTTTTACCTGCTATACAAAGCTTCTCAATGATTGAAACACTATACTGCAATCACTTTTTGTGATTAGATTGCTGTTCTGTGCTTATCTGAACAACATGTAAAAAGGAGTGGGAAAGAACTGGTTTGTTCAGCCTGATCTTAAAACCAACACATATAAGGGCTAATGTTTCTCTCCAAAACAAGTCTTAAATTTCTGAGTTAAAAAGACTTTGTTTTGCTTCAGTGTTTAATGCATGTCTTTGTGAATGATCTGTGTCCCGCCTTAACCCTGATCTCATCTTCAGCCAACCCCTCCTACGTTCCCCCGCCCCAGTGCCAGCCCGGGGAGTTCGCCTGCAAGAACAATCGCTGCATCCAGGAGCGCTGGAAGTGTGATGGGGACAACGACTGTCTGGACAACAGCGACGAGGCCCCTGACCTCTGCCGTAAGCATGTGGCCCCACAACATTGTCATGGATACAAAGCAACACATAAATAAATAAAATTACATTTAAAGTCTGACAGAGCATGTAGCAAAGTTTCCAGGATTTGTCCCTTTCCATACAGAGTGACGTAGTCTTCAAGGAGCCAACTTTTCTTCTCATTAGCTTGAATCCAACCAGAGCTTATAATTATCCTGGAACTTTTTCTTGCTATCTGCTTAAACACATGATTAATTCAGGGTTCTAAGAAAGTATGGGAAAGAACTGATTTTGATTTTAGGTCTGGGGTCTTTTGGAAGAAGAAAATCTTTGTAAAATAAATATATTTCCCAACTTTATTTCCTGTCTAAATTTAAATTTTTTTTTTTTTACTTTATTTGGGATTTATTTACTTTGTTAGTGAACTTTCTGATACCAGACATCATTTGCTTGTATCCTTTCTACTTTTCTTCCTGGTCATTCTTCATTCCTTGGTTGTTTTTTATCCTTACTTCCTTTTCTTGCGTCCTTCTTCCCTTTGTTTTCTTTCTTTTCTCCTGCCTCCCTTTTGTTATTTCCTACCTTATATCATCATCCTGCTTATCCTTTTCTTGCTGTCTCCTCAGTTCTATTGGTTTCTTCTGAGTTTTACTTTCCTACTTTGTGTTCTTCAACTTTTCCTTCCTTCCTTTTCTTCCTTCTGTTCTTTCTTCCCAGGTTTTCTTTCCCGTGTCCTACCTCCCTTAATCTCGGTACCTTTTTCCTGCAATTTCTTATTTCCTTCATTGTGTCTTGCTTCCTTTCATCCTTCCTTTTTCTTCCCTGCCTGTTTCCTTCCTTATTTAATATATTTTCCCCTTGCATCCATCGGTCTTTACAACATTCTTAACTTTATTTCCCATTTATGACTCTTTCCTTTTTCATCCCTTCCTTAATTGGGTTTTTCTTCCTTTTCTCTTTGAAGGCTTTTCAAATAAAGCATTTCTGCCCCAGAAAACTCTGCCCTAAATTAATGGGAGTTTAATATTTAAAGGACTAAAAGGAATTTAGAGGTCAAAGGGGATGTTATGTGTATGATGCTTGAATTATTTAGCTGAATTTCATTTTTGTGTGAAATTCTACCACCAGATCAGCACACTTGTCCCTCGGACAGATTCAAATGCCAAAACAACCGCTGCATCCCGCTGCGATGGCTGTGTGACGGTGATAATGACTGCGGCAATGACGAGGACGAATCCAACACAACCTGCTCTGGTATTTAAGAGAGTCATTTAAGTACAGCTTTGTTTCCATGGAAACATATTTTATTTAAAAGATGACAACTTAATAATAATAATAATTGAATATTTTTGGTTTTTTTTACATATATAATTTATTTCCAAACAGGGTAGATAGAAGTAAGCTTGAAAATAGTCTTTCCCAATGATGTCCTACAATAAACAACTACATATCATTGGCATATCATTTTCATATGCTTTATTTAAATGTAAAATCTTAATTCCTTTAAATCCCTTTCCTTTAAATCCCTTTCTAATATCATAAGTAATAACAAAACCCCATCGTACTAATGTTTCTGGGAGATTTAAACATCCACGTACATTTGAGATAACTATAGTATCATTAAAAGGTTTATTTTTAGTTCAAAAAATAATATAACATATTATAGGTTCAGTGTGATATATCACATGTATGTACTTCAGTGTATTTTCATAAAGACTTTTTGCTGATAAAAAAGGACATATTTAGAATAATACTTTAAAGCATCATGGGAAAGACTTCAGACCAGCCGGTTGTCTAGCCGACAGTAATTGACGTCCCCATAAAAAAAAAGGAAATCAGCAAATGGCTTCTACTAAAAAACTGTTAGAATAATGGTGGAATGTTAAGTGGAAGGAAAACATATGGTAGAAAAATCTAAGCTTCAGAAGATTATGTATTGGATTAATCTGCTTTAGGGCCAATTACTTCTTACAGCTTGAAAATGACAGCTTAGAAGTATATATTTTCACACCTGATGCCAAATGTTGTGTAGCTGAATGTAATGTTATGCTCCACTGCTGAAGGCAAACAGAGAACCAAATAAAAGTTTTTAATGTGCAGAAATAGAAGAAGGGAAGAGGTGGATTAGGGGGAAAAAAGGAGTTTCTGTACCATAAAAGCAAGTCTGATATTTTTGTGTTTTCTAGCTCGCACATGCCCACCAAACCAGTTCCCCTGTGCCAGTGGCAGATGCATCCCCATCTCCTGGACATGTGACCTGGACGATGACTGTGGAGATCGCTCAGATGAGCCAGAGTCCTGTGGTGAATACCTGCTACTCAATCACAATTTTCTGCTACACTATCTAATGGTTTATGATAACTCTGTAATAATTTTTATGTCTCATATCTGTATCTTTCTCGTAGCCTACCCAACATGCTTCCCTCTCACCCAGTTTACCTGCGCTAACGGCCGTTGCATCAATATCAATTGGCGCTGTGACAACGGTGACAAGCTTTGTCCTTCAGCTCCTATAAAACTTGACAACAGCCCTATGAACAATAAAAAAACAACAATAAAGTCCCTTGTGTGTTTTATTTTGAACAGACAATGACTGTGGGGATAACAGCGATGAAGCCGGCTGCAGCCACTCCTGCTCCAGTGTGCAGTTTAAATGCAACAGCGGCCGCTGCATCCCAGAATACTGGACCTGTGATGGCGACAACGACTGTGGAGATTACAGTGACGAGACTCATGCAAACTGCACCATACGGGGTAAGAAATGGATTGCATAACAGGCTTTGACTCTTCATAATCTCCATTCCCCAAAGGTGCTTGTTGATAAGCAGAATATTGTTCCTCTAGCTGATTGGAGCTATGATCTCATTATTTGTTGTATTTGTCTGCATTTTACTCCTCAAAGATGATATCTTCCTCTTCCTTTTGCTCTTTCCTGTGTTTGTCACTCTTTTGCTGTCTTCTATTCATTAGCCGCCAAAAACAAACCCCTCTTCAGTTGCTCTGTTTAGGATGTGATAAACTTTTGCGGTTAAACAACAATTAAACTCTTTCACGGTCTCCTGCAGACTTCACAGATGTTGTGACTGCTACAGAGATAGGACCTGTCTGTTTACAGCTTGGCGGCTGCGCAGTTTCAGTGCAACAGACTGAGGCGCTAACTCAGGGTTGATGGTCTCTTCCTTCTGCTTTCGGTGGGCCCACAAACATGAGCTGCTGTGCGCTATGCTGTGCGTACTGTGTGATGCAAGCACGAATGTGGCTCACTGCTGTTAAGCCCCAGCATGCAGAAAAGAGGCCCAGCATGACCTGCTGCTCTAATGTGCAATCTGTCCTCCTCTCCGTCTGTGTGTTTTGAGATTCCTTCATCTGTTGCATATTTAGAAAAAGAAACAAAAAGTAGAATTTGATAAAAGTCATTTATTATTTAAGGGTTCAGTATTTTCTAGTTTGTTTGTCCTGGTCATTTTGAGGTGACTAGTCGGTGTGCTCCTTGTTTACTTTTGCATTTAACAGCAGGTTGTTCTAATTGATTTGGCTTAGTGAGAGAGTCTGTGGAGTGTAAATAAAAAGTAATAAAGGACTGTAATAGACCAATCTCTGTCTGGCCAATCGCCTTGGAGTGTCAGAAACCTTTTTAAGGACATTTTCACACCACAAAAACTAATAATGAAGCATTTTTATTAGGATTCTGTGTAATAAACCAATTCATGAAAAGGCATTGTTTTGAAATAGAAGAGATAGGATTTGTGCTTTGTCCCTTTTATTTTCTAAATGGGTTTTGTATGTTTTGAATAAATCTCACTTACTCTAATAGATAAAATTTTGTTCAGAAGATTGTCCTCAGAATTGATCTGTAAATTTTAAAGTAGCACGTGGTTGCCAACCCCACCCTTAACTTTTTAGTCTATCATATGAAAATAAAAAAAGTTTTTTTGTACAACTGCCCACCCTGAAAGAAGCTGCTCCTGCCATATTTGATTGAAACAAGACGTTTTAATTTTCAGGCAAGAGGCAGTTATTTGGAAAAAATTGAGCACCACAAACCACAGCACAGCAGTGGCAGCAACATGCTGTTGGGATGCTACTCTACAGCAGAGACATGAAAGCTAGTTTGATTTGATGGTGGGATGAAGGTTGTTAAATGCAGGATATTTCTACTGGGGCTCCACTGGACTTGGCTAATTATATTTGAAAAG
Source organism: Cyprinodon tularosa (assembly GCF_016077235.1). Taxonomy (NCBI): domain Eukaryota; kingdom Metazoa; phylum Chordata; class Actinopteri; order Cyprinodontiformes; family Cyprinodontidae; genus Cyprinodon; species Cyprinodon tularosa. The sequence goes on along the minus strand of NW_024038892.1, from coordinate 1,234,252 downwards.
GCTAGAAGTTAATGGGTTAAAAGGTTAAAAACTAATCCCAGACCTGTAATATGTAGTGAAACTAAGAGAGCGATGTTTATACACTCTCTCCATTCAGTCTTGGCTCCAGCTATTCTTTTTTTTTTTTTTATGTGCGAAAAGGCATACCGTAAAAGAGTTTCAGCTATAACTGTAAAAGAGTTGCTTTTAGGAAGTTGTTTTGGTCCATCAGTTAAAATCTAGATCAAATAGATGATATATAATGTAGGTGTTGTAGAAGATTGTGGAAAGGGTTTAAGGGGTATACAGTATGCACTTTTGCAGAACTCTCTATATCAGTGCTGCTCATTTAACGATTTACTTACCTTATGAAGATATAAAGAAAAAGAAAAAGCTAAACATTTTCTTTCTTCTCCAGAACCCCGCCCCCCTGGTGGCTGCCATGTTGATGAGTTTCAGTGTCAAATGGATACACTGTGCATTCCCATGCGCTGGCGCTGTGACGGTGACACAGACTGCATGGATCTCAGTGATGAGAGCAATTGTGATGGTTGGAACCACACGTGTGATACGACTGCCAAGTTCAGCTGCAGAGACTCTGGTGAGGATTCCTGGAGCTGATTAAGGTCATGGAGAGGGCATACGTAAATGTTACCAGTGCAGTTAGAAGTCTAACAAATGAGGTTTTATTTTTATCATTTTAAGACATAAAGCACCTTTTTTTTTATTGTGTTAGGAGTTCATTTTAAATGAAGAAATGTGTCCAAATATGAATATATCTCACTTTCTAGCTTGAAGACAAATGTAACTGTGTCTGAAACGCAGTATGCAGTAGATTAATCCTTTATTTTTCTTCTGGCTTCATCAGCCCGCTGCATCAGCAAAGCCTGGGTGTGTGACGGTGACAGCGACTGTGAGGACAATTCGGACGAGGAAAACTGTGAGGCGCTGGTGTGCAAGTTGTCTCACCACATGTGTGCCACCAACGACTCCATCTGCCTGCCCGCCGAGAAGCTATGTGACGGCACTGATGACTGTCCTGATGGCTCTGATGAGAAGCTTTGCGGTAAACAGAAAACAGAATAATAAAAAAAAAAAAGTATAATGCCCAAAAAAAAAAGAATTACAGATTTTCTAAGTGACTCGTCTGTGTTTCCTGCAGACTTATGCTCAGTGGATAATGGTGGCTGTAGTCACAACTGCAGCATTATTCCTGGGGAGGGCTTCATGTGCTCCTGTCCCCTGGGTATGGAGCTGGGAGCTGACAACAAGACCTGCCAGATCCAAAGCTTTTGTGCCAAACACTTAAAATGTAGCCAGAAGTGTGAACAGGAGAAATCTAGAGTCAAGTGTTCCTGCTATGAGGGCTGGGAGCTGGAAGCAGATATGGAAAGCTGCAAAAGTTCTGGTGAGAAAAATAAAAAACCCATCCAAAGCTGGGATTTTATTGAACAAAATTGTTCTCAAAGCTTGTAATTTGTAATGGTTGTTGACCCGTAATCTGATGGATAGTTCTTCTACTCTTTCTATTAGAAGGGCTGAAGATCTTTAAATGTTTTTAAGATGAAACTAAGCATACACTTTTCGTTTGGCAGATCCTTTCAAACCTTTCATCATCTTCTCAAATCGACATGAGATCAGAAGGATTGACCTTCACAAGGGGGAGTTCAGTGTGCTCGTACCAGGCCTGAGGAACACCATAGCCTTGGATTTCCACCTTAACCAGAGCACCCTGTACTGGACTGATGTAGTGGAGGACAAGATCTATAGGGGGAAGCTGTCTGAAAATGGAGGTGAAGCAGCTAATTATTCCATCCATCCATCCATCCATCCATCCATCCATCCATCCATCCATCCATCCATCCATCCATCCATCCATCCATCCATCCATCCATCCATCCATCCATCCATCCATCCATCCATCCATCCATCCAATTCCGGACAAATGAGGTTTAAAGTAGTAGGAAATCTTAAATTTAAGTCTAGACAACAATGACATTTTAAAATAAAAATGCCTAGGAACTCTGTGAAAATATTCAGTAACTTCATTCATACCCTGGAATCTAAGGAGTCTCTGTTCAAAGGTAGCACTCTGCGACCCGTAATAAATCTGTCAGGTCATGGTCAGCTTTTCCCCAGGCCTCCTTGCCAATCAAGGTTGTGTTTCCACTACTGCGCTTCAGGGGACATGGAAGGCTTTGTCTCTTCCCATTTGTCTCGGCACTCACGGTGCATGACTGTTACAAGAGCCATCAGGTTATGTGGGAAACTGTGGGTGGAACAGAAGTTTTCTATTCACCTCCCTAGCTCTTCAAGTCCTCCACAGGCCTTATGAGCTTGGAACATGACAACCAGCTCACAGATGAGCTCCTGCTGCTTGCTGTCATCATTTCAGTGTCTAGTGAACAGTGCTTAGAGCTAAATAGAGAGGACATTTTTCAATGTGAAATTTAGAGTTCCTTCTGCATGTATTTATGTTGCTTTGAGTATTTGATGTATTTGTTGTAAAATTGGAGTCTCACACATAAATATATTCAGTTAGGAATCCATGTATTTGTTTATGAGAATACTCGTGTATTTTCATACATTCCATTATAGCTCTGGATGTATGTTTTAGACTCATCCTGTTAGAAGATGAACTTTCCTAGTTTCCTACAGGAATCTTCTATATTTAGTTTCATCCAAATTCCTTCCTAGCGAAGAACAGGCATCCCACAGCATGATACTCCCACTACCAAATTTCCCATTGAGGATTGTTTTATGGAACCATGCCATGCTCCAAACAGCATTTTGCTTGTAAATCCCATCTTTTCTCTCTCACATTTTGGTTCCATCACTAATCAATGCTCTAATATCCCAGACTGTCACTTTAGGTACACAGCCATGCAGCCATGTGGATATATGTAGTTGTATTGTGAGAAAAGTATGAGTAATTCTGCAAACAGATTGTGTCCTTATTGGTGCTAAAAAGGTCTTCAGATGTTGGTGAACCATCTTTAGATGATCATCCTGCATTTTGTTTTGCACAACATTCTATTGTTTCTGGAAAATCATTAAGGAGAGAGTGAACGTTGACACATGAGGCTCATTTTCGGTGGTTGGAGAGACTGCCACATTAGTCAGAACTTCCCTTGTTTTCATGAGAGTGAGGAATGCTAAACACTGCAAAATGTTTTTGTTTGTTTCTGCCCCCGATCCTTATTTAAAATCCTTGATCTTCTTTTTTTTCTTCCTTTTTTTGTTCATTCTCTGTCTGATCAGCCCTGACTAGCTTCGAGGTGGTCATTCAGTATGGCCTGGCAACCCCAGAGGGCCTAGCTGTGGACTGGATAGCAGGAAACATTTACTGGGTGGAAAGCAATCTAGACCAGATTGAGGTGGCCAAACTGGACGGGACCATGAGAACCACCCTGCTGGCTGGAGAAGTAGAGCATCCCCGGGCCATTGCACTGGACCCACGAGACGGGTGAGAATGTATTAAAGGGGATGTGAAGTACACCTGTTCTAAAATATCCGAGTATGTACACAAAATGTTTAAGAGAAAATGTACAATCTGAGCTAAATGTTTTTATTTCAAACAGAAAAGCAAACTTTACTAATATTTTGTAAGGTAATGACTTATCTTTTTTTTTTTTTTCTGAAGCAAAAGATTTTCCTTTTAAAGGAATGCATCTTGTAGCATGACATCTGGGAGGTTTTGGTATTACCTAAACAACCTTTAAGTGTTGCACTGTTTTTGTTTTTTTTCTGCAATCAAAAACATTTACAACCCATATCTCCTGTTATTCCCTTTTTTTAACAGGTCTCAAGACCTGTTAAAAAACAAAAACAAAAAAACAACTGTCTGATTTATCAGCACATAATTGTAAATCAATTTTGGTCGTTTCAAACTTTCACAGAGTACTGGAATTTAAAGACCTATCAGGAGAAAGATGTTTCTTTTTCTAAATGCTGCATCCTCTTATTTTACAACTCTTCCATTGCAGAATTTTATTCTGGACGGATTGGGATGCTAGTCTGCCCAGGATAGAGGCAGCATCCATGAGCGGTGAAGGCAGGCGCACCATCCACAGGGAGACGGGCAGTGGCGGCTGGCCCAATGGACTCACTGTGGACTACATGGAAAGACGTATTGTCTGGATTGATGCCAGGTAACATTAGCCTCTGAGTTTTTAGTGTAGATCACCATAGATGACCTTCAGTTCCTTTAATGAGGCATAGAAAGCCTTTTTTTAACTGGTTCCAAATGATTGACAGCCCACTCTTTTCGGCGATTCCCTCAGGTCGGACGCAATCTACTCTGCGAAGTACGACGGCTCTGGGCTGATTGAGGTGTTGAGAGGTCATGAGTATTTGTCCCACCCTTTTGCTGTCACCATGTACGGAGGAGAGGTTTACTGGACCGACTGGCGGACAAACACGCTCGCTAAAGCCAATAAATGGACCGGTCACAACGTCACAGTGGTCCAGCGCACCAACACGCAGCCCTTTGACCTCCAGGTCTATCACCCTTCCAGACAACCTCTGGGTAGGTTTCACTACTAATACATTCACTACTGCTTTGTCAAAAAAATTTTTTTACAGTTTCACTTTTCCCAACTGTCATTTGGTAATATGTTACACTTACTCCTTAATAATAAAGCTGAGTAAAAAACAATATAAACCTTCCTTTTATCTTTATAAATGGTAATCTGGAAAACAAGGCAAGCATTTATATTTAGGGCCCCTTAAAATCAAAACATTATAGAATCAGTTTTCTCTTGATTTTTCCTTTCTCTGTTGATCAAGCTGAGCTCCATTTAAAGGAGAAAGGGATGAACTGACAGTCCATTGCTCAGCCTGTTATTCACGGCCCCTAAATCCCCAAATAACAGCTGACCTTTTCATGGTGTGAGTCATGTTGTTTTCTCACACAGGCTCAATTTGGACACCTGCTGCCACCTTGTTGGGCAAAAAGTCCCCTTATTGTTCGTCATTACTCCACAGACCTGGTTAAAAACAAAACCGTGCTGCTACAGGATAAATGTCACATGTTGATCTGAAAGCCGGGCAGCGTTGGTGAGATGGCAAAAGGATGGTCAATTCTGACTCTGCTCTGTCACAGCAAATTGCTTCTTTGAGGTCCGGCTGCAAACAACTTAGGGATCCCCAATTCCAGTGTTTGGAATAGTTCTTAAACTAATAACAAGAATAATAGATGGTAGACAAGCTGTAACCACTCCTCATGGAAATCATCAATCTTTCCCCTTTTAACAGCAGGAAAATCTCCAATGATTGATTTCGGTATCATTTGACATGGGGTGGATTAAAACTGAAGTGCACACTGATAGATTACCTTTGGTTTTTACAGCCATTCTCTGTCCAACTCTTTTCACAGTTTAGTTAATTTTTGTAAAATTTTAAGATGTGCTTTTTATTCCCTTCCCTTTAGCGCCAAACCCATGTGCCACAAGTGATGATAAAGGCCCCTGCTCCCACCTGTGTCTCATCAACTTCAACCAAACCTTCTCCTGCGCCTGCCCCCACCTCATGAAGCTTCAGGCAGACAAGCGCACCTGCAAAGGTAAGAAGATACCGTGGCTTACATTCACAGCATTTTTATTTTATTATTTGTGTTTATTTTACATGAAATGATGGCCATTTAAGGGTGTTTTAGTTTCAGAAGATTATGGATTAGGATTGAAAACTGTGATATGAACATTTGTTCCAACATAAACCTAATTCCTAATATTAATGGAATCCTGCTGTGGCTAAATGATCATAGTGGTAAAGAAATGTAAATATTTTATTAAAATTATCTGTCTATAACCAACAGTTGTGAAGCAAAAGCAAACAAGACATAAAAGGGGGTGGAAAATGTTGAATGCAGCAAAAAGTTTGTTTTTGAAGTATGTTGTTTGATTATTCATCATATCTATGCATATATCTGATTTCCAGAGTCCCGCAAGTTCCTGCTTTACGCTAGACAGATTGAGATCCGAGGCGTGGACATTGACAACCCTTACTACAACTACATCATCTCCTTTACCGTGCCGGACATAGATAATGTGACCGTGGTGGATTATGATGCCGTGGAGCACCGCATCTACTGGTCAGATGTGCGCACGCAGACCATCAAAAGAGCTTTTATTAACGGAACAGGAGTGGAAACGGTGGTGTCTGCTGGTGAGGGACATTAGAATTAATGTTTAACTATAAGCTTGTTGCATACCCCGGAATCTGATTTACTCTTTTTGAAACTCTCAAGACCTTCCTAATGCCCATGGCCTGGCAGTAGACTGGGTGTCCAGGAACCTGTTCTGGACCAGCTATGATGCTAATAAGAAGCAGATCAATGTGGCGAGGCTGGATGGGTCTTTCAAGAACGCAGTCGTCCAGGGGTTAGATAAGCCCCACTGTCTGGTGGTTCATCCTCTACTGGGGTGAGTGCTCTATCTGATTACATACAGTCTGATAACCAAAGTCATTTCATCATTTGTTTCTATCGGCTTTTCTCTGACTTAAAAGCAACCGTTAAGTTTTATTCCCGGTCTTACTTTTTAAATGGATTTCTTCTCCTTTAATCAAATTCATACTGTCTTGTTATCTTAAATCCAACTTCCTCTTGATTAAGTGCCACCTATATATCAGTTACCAAGGTTGTTTTAAAATAACTAATTGATGGAGGTTAAATATGTGTTCTCCTCTAGGAAGCTGTACTGGACTGATGGTGACAACATTAGCATGGCTAACATGGATGGAAGTGACCAGACCCTTCTTTTTACCAATCAGAAAGGCCCAGTTGGTGAGCTCATGTTTTACCAGCTATCAGACATAAAGTAACTAGGAAACAGCACAGAAACTCTGTTAAATTCCCCATCATTTATGAATTATATTAACTATACATTTGGTGATGATTTTTATCTCTAGTTTCTTTGTTTTTTGTTTAATTTTTTGCGTTGATTTTACCTGCTTATACAAATTTCAGCTTATTCCAGGTTTTGTATTAATACTATAAATATATTAGAACAAAATGTAAGAATTTATTTTTCTAGCCTTTCGTCTATGAACAAATATTTATATTATGGGCAGGTGTGACATCACTTATTATACAGGTATTATACAACACATATTGTGTGTGAGAAAACTGTCTAAGCGAAACAGGGTTTACTGTTGGTGATAATGCAGATGGCATTTAAAGTACTTGTTCGAATCCCATAATGCAGATTCCATCCCTTAAAAACCTTTCTCTGCGTGTCATTTCTAGATTAGATGTGTCCTAGATAAGAGGCCATTTTTTTGGCTTATGTATCAAAATGAACGTTGCTACAAAAATCCCCCCAAAAAAGCTTTAAATAGAAAAACAAAATATGACTAAAGGTTGACTTGTTGGTATTAGCTCAACAATGAACTGAAAATGAAATATTTTAGTAAGAGGCAACAAAGTACCGTAGCATTTTATTTTGTTGTAAAATAATGTGTTTCCAGTATCAGAGGATGTCTCGTGTTGTAATCTCTTATAAAATTGAGAGGAAATTTAAAGAAAAGAATATCTGCATTTATCAGACAACAAGGGGTTTTTTTGGGCTTCATTTGTCCCTTTAAATGTTGCATTAACTCACAGGCCACACAGTATTATTCTGAAGGCCACAGATAACCTTGGGGATAGCGTGTTGGAAACCCTTTCCCTAGAGAATGCTTGTTGTGTGACAGGATTAACTCTCATAAGAACAAAAGAGTTTAATTTGAATGCAATACAACCAGCCTTCATGTTATCCACTTGAAGTCTTGGTCTCTTATAACTAAATGATCAACAGACATCGCTCAGCTGAACATAAAATATATATCCATTTTCAAACGTCTCTGTCTCAAACTCTGTATCTCTTTGTCATTTTAAACATCTCAGTGAAGCCAGTAATAAAGGAGTCTTCCTCCTTCATCAGTAGTATCAACCCTGTATTCCTTAGGGCATGTTGCATTTACTGATCAGAAAAAGATCAGACTTATGCGTTTCTTAGCAGTCAGCCATTGGTTAAAGGCAGTCAAGCTCAAAATCATCACAAACTTTTATTTTAACAGATATACTTGGATTGTGAATTGATTTCTATTTTCCCAGGACTCTCGATTGACTATGAGAAGAAGCAGCTTTACTGGATCAGTTCAGGTAACAGCACCATTAACCGGTGCAAACTGGACGGATCTAAACTGGAAATCCTGGAGGGTGTGAAAGGCAAATTTACCAAGGCGACTGCTCTGGCTATAATGGGTAAGACAGAAAATCTGACCATCAGATCAGGATTTTGGTTGTATTCAGTTTAGAATCATGTAGAACATTGGGCATAAATTTCCATCACTTTAGGAGACAAGCTGTGGTGGGCAGATCAGGGAACGGACCAGATTGGAACATGTGACAAAAAGGATGGTGGAAACTGGAAGGTTTTGCGGAATAACACCTCCCCCATGATGCACATGAGGATCTATGATGAGGACGTGCAGAAAGGTCAGAAGTAGAACTTTGACAGAGGTTGAAATATTTAATTTAATAAGCGAAATGAATAAATTATGTATAATTGATCTCCTTTTCCTTTAGCTGGTATAAACCTTTGCAGCAACAACAATGGTGATTGTTCACAGCTGTGTCTGCCAACCTCCCCGACAACAAGATCCTGCATGTGCACAGCTGGATACAGCCTGAAAACAGGACAGCAGTCCTGTGAGGGTAGGAAGCTAATCCACAACAACAGATGCTTAATGTGTGTTTGTTCTTTAAAAGTTTATCTGAAACATACGGTTCTCTCCGTTTGAGCAGGGATGGGATCTTTCCTACTTTATTCTGTTCATGAGGGGATTCGGGGAATCCCTCTCGACCCGGCAGACAAATCTGACGCCTTGGTGCCGGTGTCTGGCACCTCTCTGGCTGTTGGCATCGACTTCCACGCTGGTGAGAAGAACTTAAAGATGGAAGTAAATAGAGGGCCCATCTTGGGGGTGACATTGAGAGCTGTGATTATCTCCTGTGCAGAGAATGACACCATCTACTGGGTGGACATGGGACTGAGCACCATCAGCAGAGCAAAGAGGGATCAGACGTGGAGAGAGGATGTGGTGACCAACGGCATCGGAAGAGTGGAGGGGATAACCGTTGACTGGATAGCAGGTTTAGCCTCTACACTTTTTATTCATTTTGTTTTGACACTCAAGTAGTTTAAATGCAAATTAACAACACAACTAATTTGTAAAAATGTGCCTTTCTAGGGAATATTTACTGGACCGACCAGGGCTTTGATGTGATTGAAGTAGCCAGGCTCAATGGCTCGTTCCGCTACGTGGTCATCTCCCAGGGCCTAGACAAACCCAGAGCTATAACTGTCCATCCAGTGAAAGGGTCAGCCTCCTTACCAAATCTTTAGCTCAATCTTTCTTATGTCACAGGGTTGCCTTAAGGAAGCAGCAGGTCTATAATTCACCTGAGTGTTCAGTTGAACAGCCTCCTGTGTGTCTGTGAACAGGTATTTGTTCTGGACGGAGTGGGGTCAGTACCCTCGTATTGAGCGTTCCCGCTTGGATGGCTCCCAGAGGCTGGTCTTGGTTAATGTGAGCATCAGCTGGCCCAATGGGATCTCCATCGACTATGAGGTGTGAAAACTAGTAAAATCACTGTTTTACTTTATTCTGCAAGCAGTTTGTTTTTGTAAGAACACAGCCCGCTAGATACATCTAATACAGATTAATACATTAGATTATTGTAATGTTTTCCACATTTATTAGCAAAAAAGTTAGGGAGTGTATTCAGCAATAACCGATTTCTTTGAAAATAGAGTAATCTTATTTTTTATTAACATGGATTAACTTGTAAACTTTTTTGGATATTCAGCTGGTTAACTTTGATTTATGTTTATTTTTTATTATTAAATTATTATAAGATGTGATTAGGTTAACATTAAGGTTTGTTCATTTATTCTTTTCTCATAATTGACTGGGTATTTGGCTGCTTTTAGATTATGTAATTAAAATTATATCTGGTGGTCATAAAGTCATTCCTATTTCTATTTTAAAAAATGGCAAAATATAAGTAGAAAACAAAAAAACTGACACAAACTTTGTAATATCAGGATTTTCTTATATTTCTAACCATTAACATTAATTAGCAGACAGGTGTATATATTAGACTATATCCATGATATCAAAACAATTTCATTCCTGTGGCTGAGCAATATGGCTTGAATATTTAACCTCCATTTTTGTCCTACTACTAATCTTTTTTTTTCTCCCTGAAGTTTCATAATAAGAACTACAAAGGACATTACTTTGAAAAAAAAAAAAACCCTTTATTTCAGTTCTCCTCTCTGGGAGGTGACCTTAATTTAAAGGGCAATGAAATTCAAGACTTGAAACCTTGTAAAACGGTGATGTTTTTAAACAAACAATAGAAATCTAACGCATTGAATGTTTGCAACAAGCAATATTATATAGTCAGTATTTTGCAGTGTGAGGTAATATACAAGAACAAAAAGTGATAAATGTTGTCATTCTGGTTCATGGAAGCTCAAGGAGCCCATTTTGGGAAAAAAGCCCCAAATTCCAAAAATGAAATCTTTACAAACGTAAAACTTTATTAATCAATGAAATTGATTTTGGTTGCTAAAACTTTTTTTTTTATGATTTATTATTTGTTTCTAATGTTTTAGTAAACTTAAGGATTTTTTACATTAAAGTAGCTTAACTTCCATCAATGATCAAAGTGACAGGAACATTATAATGGTCGCTGATTTCAAACTAAATTAATTATTATGACAATAGTTTAGTTCAATTTTATAATATCGGGAGCTATTTATATTTGCTAAACATTTTTTTGAACATTATTTAAATTATATCAATTACTGGCCTACATAAATGTTTTCACCTTTTTTTTAGAGAAAGATTGGCATCCTAACGATTAATTTTGATGTCTGTGAATTAATCAACTATTTATTAACAAGCCAGTTTACTTGAGAGCAGTATATATTGATGGAAAAAAAGTCTTCTACAATGAAATGTTTTGGACATAGAATTTTATTGCTGCATCTTAACAGCCTGAGTAAACATAAAATTCAGTAATCAGATTTAGTTTATCCAACTAAATGTTAGTAATCCTAATCCAAGATTTGGGAAAGGTGTAATTCTAATTTTAAACAGGGCAGGGTTGATTTGGATACTTTAATTCCCTATTAAGTGAAATCATCATTTTGAAAACTAACTCTTTATTTACCTCTGGTTATCTCTAAGTTGTTATAAAAAATAAGAAATGTACAGAAATTAGCAAAAAACTGAAAAAAATCTGTAAGGGGAGGGAAACATCTCTTTTGACAATATTATACATTTTTAATGGCTTCCCTGACTATTCAGTCATGATTTTATCTTTCTGCACCACAGGAAGGTCTGCTTTATTGGTGCGATGCTCGAACAGACAAGATCGAGCGCATCAACCTAGAGACAGGGGAGAATAGAGAGCTGGTACTGGCCAGCAACAACATGGACATGTTTGCTGTTTCAGTGTTTGAGGAATACATCTACTGGAGTGACAGGTGAGCTTTGTTCTTAAAGATACTGAATTAATGACTAGAAACTAGGTATTATTTTAAATATATCTTGTATTTGGTTCAGGACTCACGCCAATGGGTCCATCAAGAGAGGAAGTAAAGACAATGCTACAGATGCCGTGCAGCTCAGGACAGGCATTGGTGTTCAACTGAAAGACATCAAAGTTTTCAACAGGGCCAGACAGCAAGGTAAAAATAGCCGTACTACTGTATGATCTGACTACATGTTTAAAAGAATTCTTAGTTATAATTTCTTACTTAATACCTGAATGACTCTCCCTCTGCACAGGCACAAACATCTGCAAAGAAAACAATGGCGGCTGCGAACAGCTGTGTCTTTACCGTGGCAATGGGGAGCGTACCTGTGCCTGCGCCCACGGCATGCTGGCAGAGGACAGAAAAAGCTGCCGTGACTACGACGGATACCTTCTTTACTCGGAGCGCACTATTCTGAAGAGCATACACCTCTCTGACGAGACCAACCTTAATGCGCCGATAAAACCTTTCGAAGACCCGGACCACATGAAGAATGTAATTGCCCTCAGCTTCGACTACCACGGCGGCGGAGGAAAGGGAGCCAACCGTATCTTCTTCAGCGACATTCACTTTGGCAACATCCAGCAGATCAACGACGATGGCTCTGATCGCAAGATTGTGGTGGACAGTAAGTTCTGAGTCTTCAATGTTTTTTTTTTCTTTCAAAAGAAAAAGGCTCACAGTTGAACAAAATAAGATAGCAGTGGAGCCATAATTCAAAGCTCTGCTTCATCCCCTTTAATACAGTTTAAATGAATCTTTGAGCACTTTTAACAACCAAAGGTAAAATCTGTGGTTCAAGGGCGGCACTATATATCAAAGATTTATTGTCATTCCAGAAGGTTTGATATATGAAAGCGGGCTATTTGGTTCCAAGTGTCAAAAGTTTAAACTTTCACACCAATGTAATATTCAGCCTGCTGGATGGGGTCTCAGTGCAGTAGAAGCCTCCTACCAGATAGGGATTATTGTCAGAAATGCTGAAGATCACAAAGAGAAATTAAAGCACAGGCGAGAATAATTAGTGAAATGTGGATTTATAACAAGTTATATCTCTTGCATAATATTTATCAAGAATTTTGCCTCTCAGCATTGCATAGGAGAGCCAGTAACTCTGGGCAAGAATCAGCTGTTCACTTGCACCTCACGAAGAAAGGACACGCCTTCCAAGACCAAAGTGTTCGCATTATGGACAGAGAGGACAGATTGTTTGAAAGAGGGGCGAGGAAGCCATCTTTCTTAAAGAGAAAAGCCAATCACTGAACAGAGGAGGAGGTGCTCCATCAGTGCTCCAATGCAGATTGGAACACTGAAGGAGTCAGATGATAATTCTGTCTGCAAGCTGACAGAATTCACAAAGACTCCTGGATAGGTGTTGAAAAATCTTAAGAAAAACTAAACAAAAGCGCAGTTCCCTTCCCATTTAAGCCTGTTTTGTGGTTCTGGCTTGAGTTTAATGACATTCTCTTTGATCATTTAGAGACAAGTGGCAAAAAAATAAATACAAGCAGCAAGAGGGATCCCGTCCTCTCATCTAACTAGATGTTCAATATTCTATGCTTATTTTCTTTTGGATTCAAGTCTGTTGACTAAGATAGTGTGTTTTTTGGCTATATGGCTTTTGAAATTTGAATTTCTAATTTCTTTAGTTTTCCAGCAGATTTAACCCGACTTTTTTCTACATATCCTGCTGTTAATAAGAGACCGTAATACCATGCATTCTAACAAAGATCCAATGGCTTCTACAGAAGCAACTGAATCTTTGGTCTCTACAGAAAAAAATAGGTACTTGTTTCCCACCAAACCAAAGCTGGGAGTTTGTCCAGAAACTAAAAACTAGGCATAATTTTCCCAAACAAACACTGTTCCTGTTCAAGTCCCAGAATTGTTTAATAACCTTTTTTTAATGAAACTACAGAAAGCCTAGTACATGGCTTTTGCTTATCATCCGATAAGTAGTATACAGAGCTTGCAACCCCAACACGGCACTCTAAACCGTGTTTAGCCTCGTTTATTATGGTTTAAGTTGTTTTCAGCTTTTAACTAGTGCTTTGGCTGCAGAACTGAATAATACAAATGGAAAATTCTCATTCTATTTTGTGAACATCAAAACATATCTTACTTCCTGATGCGTTTATGGGTTTTCCTGTCTTGCCCATTATGAGGAGGTTTTGTGTCATGTCCTATTTGTACAGTCATAAAACAGGAAGTCAGTGATTACAATTTGAAGGTTTCTATTCAGGCAGTTCAGCTTTTGAAAAAGTACACAAAAAAGAGGTTGCTTTAGTTGCATTTATGTTTTAGAGTTTCTAAAAAATAGAATGGGGTTACCATTAATATGCTATCTATGATTTAGAAGAAAAAAAGAAAAAAAATTTTTTTTTTATTAAAAACTGTAAAAAAATGTACTATGGATGCAACTATCAATTTTTATTAACTTAAGAAAAAACAAGTTTTTTTTATTTTTTTTATTATTATTATTCCTCAATAAAAACATTTTAAAGTGAAAACAGAACAATATTGCACATATTATATAAATGTAAATGGAAAAAACAACAAAAAAATCCTCCCAATCATTTACTATCTCCTTCCATTGTATCTAGTCTTTTGTTGATTTTGAAACAGAGCAAGTTTTAGGCTCTCTCTGAGCTAGTATCTTGTTTAAACGGCCGGACTGCGTCCCGCCTTGTTAAACAAAAACACCACATCAGACACCTCTGGCACCTGGCCAAGCATTTTCTCCCCATTTCCACCAAATCTCTTCTAAACTTCTGAGACATAAAACCATACAGCACAGGGTTGACGACAGCGACGGAGGAAGACAAGACTCTGGCTAGGAGGGCAAAGGTGTTGAAGCCTGGCGAGCCGGTTGGAGTTCCACTGATGATGGAGAACATGAGGATGTAGGAGGGCAGCCACATTACAGTGAAAACCAACACTAGGAGAGCCGAGGTGTGAGTGACCTGCCGTTGGTAGCGCTCCAGCTGGGGGGCATTCCCTATCCGCCGAGTGTGCTGAAGGAAACAATAGATTTTCCCATACATGACTACGATTATGCTTAAAGGAAGAGCAAAGCCACATAGAAACAGAGCGATGCTGTAGACCATGCGGCTGAGGTCGGAAAGGAAGGCGAAGCAGTACACAGTGTTGGAAAATTAAATTGTGCGGAAGGCAAACTGTGGTAATGCCAAAGCAGAGGCGGGGATCCAGAGCAGAGCCACTATGACTTTGATTCTCTTATTCATCCTCGCACGGTAGCTCCAGGTGGGATGCACCACTATAAAGTAACGGGTTACTGCCAAAGCTGCCAGGGTGAACCCAGAGGCAGTCGAACAGGCAACTCCAAGGAAGCTGATTGCTTTGCAGAGGAAGCTGCCATAAGGCCAGGCGCCCCGTGTGATAGCAAAGGTATGGAAGGGCTGGCAGACCAGGAGCAACAGGTCAGCAGCGCAGAGAGCCAGCAGCAGAGTGTCGGTACCGTGAGGGGGCTGACTTTCTTTCTTCCTTCTGCTTGTGAGAATAATTATCACCAGGGTTTGACCAATCAGCCCACTCAGCAGGATAAACCCATCCAAGAAGGGCAACAAAGTTTTAATCATATCCACATCTTCCCCTTCACTTATTTGGTTAACACTGTTATTCATCCGCAGCCCAGTAGTCTCCATGCAGTTCCAGTAAAAGCCACTCAATCCAATATACTGTCACTGTTAGACATCCAAATTGGATGCAGTATGTGGGTAACTAATCTGTTTTGTCCAATTCTAGCCTATTTGAACAAACATAATTACACCTCACTGAGACAGCCAGCACTTTGATAATGATAGCAATTAGATTAGCTGTTAGGATGGAATGGGTCTCCTCTCTGTTAACATCTATACTTTTTTCACAAAGAGGGATGGATTAGAGACATAAATTATTTAACAGGAATATCCTTTTTGCTGCATAAATACATTTAAATTGTCATTCTGAGTGACAGAGATTTCATGGTGGAGTCCTTTTCAGTCCTTTCTTTCTGAAGATGATAAGATGTCCTCATATCAGTCACTTGTTTGCTAAGAAAATTATATATAAGCATTTTATATCCACCAGATGATGAAGAGTCCCAGCACAAAATTTTATCCCAGAAGGTCTGATTAGGTCAAAAGTCAGATGTCTGCAGCTCCTCTGCAGCTGGATTGATTCTTGAAACCAGATAAGGGCACAAATTCGTCCTCATCGTCTTTGAAAAACGGTCAATGCTAATTGATGTGAAGTGCTCACCAAAGCAGAAAGCATGCGGTTCTTCGACTATATGCTGAATCCTCCAGCTAATCAATAAGATTAACAACAAATAAATATAAAAATAGGTGAGACTGTGAAACGCTCTATCCTGGAGAGGCAGTATTCCTCTCAACACGCTCCTCTGCGCTGTTTGCTCTGTAACCAAGAGCTGAGCTCTAATGTAGATAATGGGAGGGCAGAGCATAGTGTATGATTATATAACTACGGTCTCATCCGTAAACAATGAAAGGCACTTTTCAGGCTTTCTTTTATGTTCAGTCATTTGAAAATGTAGTTGTTGGGCTTGGAAAAACACCAATAAGATTTGGTTGGGCATCTTTTGGTTTGTTCATAACATGAAGTATTCAGCCTTGAAAAGTGACCCACATTGAATTCTTTTTTGAATTGTAGATCATGTTGCAATTAAATACTTTCAGTTAAAAGCAAACAGTGACTTAACCTTTTTTATTGTGTGCTGTAAGTGGTCATAAATGCTGTTGCCAGTGTAATAAAAAAAAGACAGTTTGAAGCCACTGCTTTATGTTCAATACTTTAGTTTGCATATCTTTTATGTTATTCGGAATTAAAATAATGTTTTCACCATAGGTTTTTTTGTTTTTGAGGATAATTCTCCCATTGAAATTATGTAGTTTCCTTCCCAGATAAAGACATCTAGGTTAATGGTTTCTAAAGGTTTGATAAGGACCTCGTTATAGTACCTGAAATAGAATGGGTGTGGTCTGGGGAGGGTATCAAGATTCACTGTAGCGTTAATCGTTGGTGCTATATTTTTTAAGGTTTAAGTGGTGGTCATAAATGCTTAAAATGGGCTGCTTAGGCTGTTTGTGTGTAATGTGCATCTGTTATCTCAGCCAGGATGGTATACCGTCAATCACAATGACCACCATTTAGAAGTCTCTGCTAGTGTCAGTTTATATTTCCATAAACTATATATTTGTTGTTGTTGTTGCTGCTGAAACTAAACAGATAAATTAAAATCGGGTCAATGGTAATACAGGGGCTTAATTAATTTGCTGCTTCAACAAAGCGTTAGCGTGGTAATAAAACTTATATGATGTTTTGACAATTTATCTCCCGTAATACTTTTCTCCAGATAAAAAAACAAAAACAAAAAATATATTCTTGGTTTATCACATAAACTCAATCATAAAATACCCCTCTTCCTGTTCCCCTCAAAAATAATTTTAAAGCCACATGAACTGAAATGCTGTAGTAAGGCTAGTTATTTTCTCTGTTTTGATAAGACTCGTTGATAGTAGTTCGACCTCTGTTTAAGTGTACTTCCAGTTTATCTTGAGAGGAAATCATTTACAGCATTCTCCTTTTTGATGTGGTTTCCCTTTGAACAGCGTGTCCTTTGAGGAGTGGTGTTTCAGCTGCCCTCCATAAGGCTTTCCTCACAGCAGGTCATGTTAAGCAGACATACTGGGAACTGCAACAGCCAATGCAGTGTCGCTTTTATGACTTAGAGAGATTTTATTTGTCATTTTGTTTACACAAGCTTAAAACAAAAAGAAACTTCATTTGGAAAAGCTCTCTGGACAATTTCATCTTTTTTTAAAGTGCAGCCTTGAAAAATAGTTAAAAAAATAAAAAATAAAAACAGCAATATAAACATATGACTGTAAATTTACACTTCTAACATTTTTTTATATAATGATAAAATATAATAAATATAATAAAATACAATACAATAACCCATTTTACAAAACATTTAGCAATCTAATGGTGGTGGGGAAGAAACTGTTGTTATGATGAGTCATTGTAAGACAGGAAAAATACTTTGTTGAAAAACAAACAACTTTTAAAAAAAAAATTTTCTTTTTACAAAAACAAAATAATCAGATGGTTAGATATGTTTAGAAACTTTCAATGCACAAACATACATTTTATAATAGGTGAGCAAAAGTCAGCTACCCAACGTCAGTGCTGCTGACCTTGAATTACTTTGCATATTTCAATTAAAGAAATTGAGTACTGAGGTTAGATTAGGATTAAAATACATATCATATTTTTTTTTTACAATTTTTAAATGTTATTAGAAATTCTTGCGTCAATGAATTTTCGGAACATATTTGTAGTATTAAAACAATGATATCTACTCATTCTCTCTCTGTGTCCCAGATGTTGGGTCAGTTGAGGGTCTGGCATACCACAGAGGCTGGGACACACTGTACTGGACCAGCTACACCACCTCCACCATCACTCGCCACACTGTGGATCAGAGCCGCTCTGTGGCTTATAACCGCGACACTGTGGTAACAATGTCTGGAGAAGACCACCCCAGAGCCTTCGTGTTGGACGAGTGTCAGGAGTGAGTCAGCTGTGTCAGATATTTTACAAGTTTATTTATTCTACTCCAGTGAGCCACAACTTTTATAACAAGTTTTCCTAGATATGCTTCGTAATTCATGTCATCTGTTGTTTGCTACCACAGCCTCATGTTCTGGACAAACTGGAATGAGCTTAATCCCAGCATCATGAGAGCCTCTCTAAATGGAGCCAATGTGATCCAGATCATTAGGACTGACATTAAAACTCCAAACGGCCTGGCAATAGATCACCGGGCTGAGAAGCTCTACTTCTCAGATGCCACTCTGGACAAGATTGAGCGCTGCGAGTATGATGGCAGCAGCCGTTATGTAAGGGAACTCTTTAATTCCATGTTATCTGTAAAGAAGGTGATCCTGCATTGACACTGAAACACATTCTTTAAAATAAACATTTTAAATTGCATGCACCAGGTCTTGTTGAAGAACGACCCGGTTCATCCATTTGGTCTGGCTGTTTATGGAGATTACATCTTTTGGACCGACTGGGTGAGGAGGGCTGTCCTGAGAGCTGACAAGTTTACAGGAGGAGACATGAAGGTGCTGCGTGCCGACATCCCTCAGCAGCCTATGGGCATCATTGCCGTGGCTAATGATACCAATAGCTGTGAGTATCAATTACTGCACTAATTCAATGAACATGAGTCGAGATAATGGGTTTTATGTTATTGCTTTTTATGTGAAAAAATAGATGTGGTTACACAGAGTAAGAAATTGATATATTTTTCAATCTTGGCATCAATCTATTGGTTTTTAGTGAAATGCTTTAATAAATTTTTGAGTATTTTTCATGTGTAATGGTATTCAATTGTTAGGTCAATAAAGATTTTATTATTATCCTTCCTGGGATATTAATATGAATGTTATTTATTATTTATGACAGAGTATTTTATTCTTAAAATTAACATTTCTGTGCTGCATATACATCTGAAGTTGTGACAGTTATTTGTTAGAACGTTACTCATCTGCTAATTTTAGTCCAGCTTCTTTTAAATGACAGCTGCAATGCTTAAATGAGCACTCGTCAGCCCAAATTATTGATTAATTGTTCTCTGACCAAACAAAAGTGTTTCTATGTAAGCCTTTAACATAATTCATTGCATTTATATGAAACCATAAATCACCATATATCAAAAAGACCAAATCAAACAAACAATCCATTCAATCAATGCTTGGAACAGCTCCATCAATCTCTTTTTCCAAAAACGGGACTTAAACTAAAAAAAGGAAACTCTGAGGCAGAAGTTCTCATAAAAAAAAACAAAACTAACTGGACAAAAAGTTAAAGGAATTAATATCTCCCTGAATGGCTTCGTTTTTAGCTAAAACACAAAAAACCACACAAGAAATTGTTCCTGTTGGCTCAATTGGATATTTATCTAGGAAGAGAGATTTGTTGTATTTTTTATTTTTTTTTTTTGCATAAGGAAGTTTCCACTGAGCACTTTCTTTCTATGCAGAGAAAAATGTCTCATTAACATAATTCGACCAAAAAAAAAACTCAATGTTTTTTCCCCAGGTGAGTATTCACCATGCCGAACAAATAACGGCGGCTGCCAGGATCTGTGTCTCCCCACATCCGATGGACGCGTGAACTGCAGCTGCCGTGGGGACAGACAGCTCCTGGAGGACAATACCTGCTCCGGTAAGAAATCAGGAGTAAAAACCTAAAAAGAAAAATACAAATTTTTAAGCTTTGTGTCAATATTTCTGACACTGAATTCTGTTTTACCAGCACTGAGCATGTCGTGTAGAAGTGTGGAAGACTTTGAGTGTGGAAATGGTGACTGCATCAACTACAGCCTTACATGTGATGGGATGGCCCACTGCAAAGACAAATCTGATGAAAAGCAGTCATATTGTGGTGAGTTTGGATTTTAAACAATCATTTGATAAATAAAACATTTGCAGTGATCAAAGCGGCATTCTTCATTGCAGATATGTAGCATTTTTGTCATACTTGGTGTGTAGAAAGAGACTATACATTCAAAGATTAAAAAAGTAGTAAAGTACAAAATAATTAAGATTTGTTTATTATAAGTGAAAAAAACAACAACACTACAACAACTGTGTTCTGCAGCCAATCGCATTTGTAAGAAGGGCTACAGGAAGTGCATTAACGGTCGCTGCCTTGGCCATCAGTTCTGGTGTGATGGAACAGATGACTGTGGAGACAATTCGGATGAGCTTCCCTGCAACAGTAAGTAAAGTCGGTCCGCTTTGTCCACGATGTGATTCTTGTTGCCTCATAAAAGTTTTTTCTCATTTAAGTAAAAATCTGAAAGTAATCTTGAACTTGTACTTTTTTTGTTGATTTAACGTTGCTGTTTTTTTCAGTGACCCTGTGCAAAGCAGGAGAGTTCCAGTGCAAAGACGGGAGCTGCATCTCCAACCACAGCCGCTGCGACCAGGCGGTCAACTGTGAGGATGCAAGTGATGAAATGAACTGCCGTATGTCATCCATCATATGTTTTAGCATTTTAACCTAAATGAAAAAGAAAAACCTGATGGGATTTTTTTCAGAAATTGAGAGGAAGTTAATGGATAGCTTAAAAATCTTTATTTTTTCCTCAGAACCCACCGACTGCTCTCGTTTCTTCCGCCTCGGAGTTAAAGGTGCCTCCTTCCGGAGCTGTGAGAAAACCACACTCTGTTATCTGTCCTCATGGGTGTGTGATGGCAACAATGACTGTGGAGACTTTTCCGATGAGAGAAACTGTCCAGGTGGGATGTGTTTTATTTTTCTTCTAACACATTCAGCTTTATCAAATGCCATGAAGATACACACTGTTTTTTTTTCTCTTTCTTTGCAGACAAAAGGAAGCTGAAATGTCCCGTTAACTTCTTTGCTTGCCCAAGTGGGCGTTGCATCCCGATGAGCTGGACCTGTGATAAGGAGAATGACTGTGAGAATGGAGCTGATGAGACGCACTGTGGTCAGTCTCTTTTGAGAGTCCAAAGTTTCCTGGAAAAACACAAACTCTCTGTTTTCTTTTAAGCTCTCAATTTTCCAAAAACACAAAACTTGCTGTTTTCACAACCTGATACTAATCACTCCTCTTTTCCTACAGATAAGTTTTGTTCGCCCACTCAGTTCGAATGCGGGAACCACCGATGCATTTCCAAGAACTGGGTGTGTGACGGCTCAGACGACTGTGGCGACGGCTCGGACGAAGCCCAGATATGTGGTAACTAACGTTACCCTTACTTACTATTGCAAAATCACTAAAAACATTTAACTGTCATACCTTTAACTGACTAATCCGTGATTTCACAGAACATAAATCGTGCAGCCCTGACGTTTTCCAGTGCCCTGGTTCCCATGTGTGTGTTCCTCAGCGCTGGAAGTGTGATGGAGATAATGACTGCCCCGATGGAGCTGATGAGAGCGTTAAAGCTGGATGCAGTAAGGCAGATGAAAAAAAAAATTACTATAAAAAAAAAACAGAAAATCTTGTTTTTTAATAAAATGAATTCTTTCTGCTTTCAGTGTACACCAACAATACATGTGATACCAAGAATGAGTTCATGTGTCAGAACAGACAGTGCATCCCTAAGCACTTTGTGTGTGACCATGATATTGATTGCTCCGATGGGTCGGATGAATCCCCAGAATGTGGTTAGTTTTACTATGTTATACTATTATATAGGAATTTGTATAAAGCTAGTAATGGGTTGTGTCATTGTTCAGCTACCTGCTTTTTATGAGGTTAAGGTTCCTCAAGCTGTGCTTTTTGTATAGAATATCCGCCATGTGGCCCAGATGAGTTTCGCTGTGCCAACGGTCGTTGCCTTAACCAGAAGAAGTGGGAGTGTGATGGAGAGTTTGACTGTCCAGATCACTCTGACGAAGCTCCCAAAAATCCTCACTGCATAGATTCAGGTATTTTCACCATAAATGCATTCCTTTTTGCACAAAATAATACATGGAATAATAATTGGTTACAGGTATTAAGTATACGGAAGGTTTGGGAACCAAACACTTTTCTATTACCGTACCATGTTTTAAAGTCCTTGCAATGCTGGAGAAGGTTCCAGACTGACAACTTACTAAGGCAGAAAAAAAACATATCAATGCCTATAACACTGCTATTAAGCTGGGTCAAAGAAGGCTGCTTTACCCGAAACAAAAAATGTGCTTGTTTATGTCTAATGTGGAAAAATAACAGATGGGAAAACCATTAACTGTATGCCAAGCAGCCAGCTGCAGACTGCCTGCTGCAGCAGACAGCAGGGCTAATTAACCAGCTAACGGGAGCTTGCAATGCTTGAAAAACAGTATAATATTCTGCACCATTATTGCATAAAAACTACCACAAAATTTAAGGGGTGCTAATTCATGTTCTTGCTTATGTTTCATAATAAGAATACCTATAAATGAAGGTCATGGATTATTATATGGATGGTTTAAACCGTAGCATAAATGTGTTGTATGTGTGACATTTGGCACATTTACAAAACAACTGCTGCAGACCAGCTGCAAATTACGGAGATAAATTCATGTTATATATTTTTCTTTGTATTTTTGTTTTATTTCTGGATTTTCAAGTTTCTCCACACAATGTCCAATGATCATCAAAGATGTTATAGATTATCCTTTTTTTGTCTTTCCTGTAGCAGATTTTATTTTCAGTTCACATATTTTCGGTTATTTTATAGCCGATAATCAATTGCAAATTATATAACTGTGAATCTTAGAAAAATGGATGTAAGCTGTTACATTGACGCAGTATGTCTGTGATTTCAGAGAGGACCTGTAATGAATCAGCCTTCATGTGCCATAATAAGAAGTGTTTGAATGAGACGCTGCTGTGCGACCGGAACGATGACTGCGGCGATGGCTCTGACGAACTCAACTGCTTCATCAATGAATGTCTGAACAGTAAGCTGAGCGGCTGCTCGCAGCTCTGCGACGACCTCAAGATCGGCTTTAAAGTAAGATATCTCCCTTCTGTTTGGTTTCACTTCTTTAAAACAGACAGACCTTCAACTGGGAGCACGGGGTTAACAGAAACTACTTTGCTGTTTGTATAGGAGGTTCTGGTATGAAAAGATCTGACATCCTTCTCTTCAGGTTTACAGTTATGCAGAATGAAAATTTGTTTTCAGACTTCATATCTGAAAGGAGGCCAGTTCTGGGGCAGCTTGAACTCTGTGTGAACTGCTTCAGCTGTGGTGTGCAGATATTTAGGGCAGAGCTTCTTCAACTGACAAACATGTTACTAGCTTTCCGCTGGCAAAGGAACATTCTGATCAGGTCTAGTGTCTGTACCACCTCCATACATTTATGCAAACATTGAACCCACACACTTTGCTGTGTTTTATGTGACAAATGAAACATAAAATAGAAAAGAATTGTGAAGTGGAGGGGCCCGACCCATAGAGGTCCATTTGGTGCTTTTGATAAGAACCATGTAAACAGCAGAGCAAACCTGTGAAGTTTTGGTCAGACAAAGTTAAAACGGATCTTTAAATGTAAGGATGAGTAGATCTAAATGGGCAAATTTGAAAGCAAGATATCAGTAAAAGAGTCTGCAGCTCATCGAAATGATCACGCCAACTTCAAGAAGCTAATCCAATTAATGCTGTTTGACCTGAAGATATATTGCTTTATGATATATGACTGAGTCAAAGGTATTTTGCAAGGATTTTAGAGTGTCAAATATGTGAATGGAGGTTTCACAAGTAAGAAATGTGGGAAAAAGGGTTTTTGTTTTGAATATATTCCCTTAGTTTCTTATTCCCATACTTGGAGAAGGAGAGAGAGAGCGGGCAGCATGCATGTGTTTCACTCTGAATCATGGGAAAGTGGAGCACAACCAAATGAATAATTGTGAGGATTGCTTGAATGACCGCTTCTATGGGATTTAACACATGCTCTCTGTTGTTGGTCCCTGCAGTGCAGATGCCATCCTGGATTCCAGCTGAAGCGCGATGGGAAGACGTGTGTGGATATAGACGAGTGCACGACCACCTACCCCTGTTCTCAGCACTGCCTGAACACACACGGCAGCTTCCGCTGTCTGTGCGTAGACGGCTTTGAAGTCAGCCCCAATGACCCCACCATCTGCAAGTCCACATCGGGTAAGGCAGCCATGGGTGGGATTCATTACTCACACTTTGGACCTCTTAAGGTCAATCCTGAATAATGTGTTTTAAATTACATCTGTGTGCAGAAGTGGAGCCGTATTTAATTTTTGCGAATCGCTACTATCTGAGAAAGCTCAACCTGGATGGTTCCAACTACACCCTTATAAAACAGGTGAGCTGTCTGGTTCATGGCTTTAAAAAAAAAGTCTCTCAGTGTAAAGATAACTATTATCTCTGATATGTCATGTTTATTTAGGGTCTGAACAATGCTGTAGCATTGGACTTTCACTACGCAGAGCAGATGATATACTGGACAGATGTGACCACTCAGGGAAGCATGATTCGACGCATGCACATGAATGGAACCAACATGGAGGTCAGAAGTAAAGCTCAATAAATGTTTGAAAAAAAATCAGAGATGGTTATTAGGTCAAGCCGAATAAAGTTTATTTTTTTCTATTGCTTGAATAATCTGGCAGGTTTTACACCGAACCTCCCTGAATAACCCAGATGGTCTGGCTGTTGACTGGGTTGGTGGAAACTTGTACTGGTGTGACAAGGGCCGAGATACAATTGAGGTCTCGAAGCTTGATGGGGCCTACAGGACGGTCTTGGTTAACAGTGGGCTTAGGGAACCCCGGGCTGTTGCTGTGGACGTCCGCTATGGGTAAGAGACTTTTAACCTGTAACATTGAAGATTTAGATTTAGGCATCTGTAACTCAAGTTAATCTGTGTTAACTGCTGGTTAGATACCTTTACTGGTCCGACTGGGGTGATAACCCTCACATTGGAAGAATTGGAATGGACGGCACGGACAGAAAAATTATCGTGGAGGATAAGATCACCTGGCCCAACGGACTGACCTTGGACTTTGTTAATGATCGGATATACTGGGCAGATGCCAGAGAGGACTATATTGAGTTTGCCAGCCTGGACGGGACCAGCAGACACACAGGTAACAGTGCTTCAATGTGGGTTCAGCATGTCCATACCAGTTAATACCATTTACAACTTCAAGATTAATCTATGAACCTAAATAATTATTGAAACTGAATTAATGCACTAAAAAGGAAATCATTTTCAGGCTTTTTTAGGAAAAGAAACAATGTGTTTAAAGAATGTGTTTGGCTTTTTCCGGCATCTTTGCCCATATTCTTTTTTCAACAATGTCAGACTCAGGATTTTTAATATTCTTTTACTCCCATATATAGAGTTGTCACTTTAAAATGACGAAATTTCTAAAAAGTTTGGATTTTTACACAGATTTATATGTTTCCTTATCTTTCATTTGAAAGTTGCTTTTTTTTCTCAGCTTAATTTATTATTCAGGTTTTGAGTTTCCAACAGAAAATGGAAACTATATAGTCCTTAAAAAAATTTGGCAAAATCACCGCCTTTTTTTAATCTAAAACCCTTATATCAAGGCATTTAAGACGATCTGTGTTAATTTTATTAAACTGGATGTTATTTAGATACAAAACAAAGTTTTTAAACTCCATATATTGTTTTCTTTATCATAGCAATGTAATGTCTGCACATTCAATAGGAAAAAAACATGAAGTTCATCTATGCTTCAGTGAAGTTACCATTCAGAACTTTGCTGCAACTCCAGCTTTGTGATATTTCATTTTTTAGGAACAGATTAATATGTTAACCCCTAACTTTGTGTATTTTTTGGTCTTAAAATTTTTAAGGGTAAGGATATGATGTAAAATGGCTTGAAGTTGGACTCTACTAAAGCTGTTAAACCATGAGAACTGAACTCATTTTGAAAGAACAAACTCATCTCATTGACACACTCCACTACGTTTTAAAAGCACAAATTCAAATTTTTTTTTTTTTTTTTTTATCTCTACAACTTTAAAGAAAAACCACGTGGATAGTGAGACTATTAATAACATTTCTTTATTATTCTCTTGTTAACTTAAATGGTTTTATTACTAACCAAGCAGAAATGTATTTTGTTCCCCGACCATTTAGTGCTTTATGGACCAATAGCAAAACTGTCAAGCAGATCCTTTTACATCTGTGTGCAGTAGTTTATGATCCGGTATATTATGATCCATTCTTCTAGTGTTGACTAGACTGGGACAGCAGCTTTTTTAATATGATGTCTGATTGATGGATTTTTATTTATTTAGGTGATTTATTAATAGATCCAACACAACTCCAAGTACTATTGTGTTTAGCTCTCTTAAACACTGACTGCTATCCTTGCATTTTCGTTACTAGAAACAAAGATTTCCATCTCATTTGCATTTGCTAGTAGAATTATCTGTTCCATCACTTACAGATTTATTGATTCCAGGATCATATAAGGCTATGGTTATGAAATTGCTCAGTGATATAAAGTTGTATATCATCAGCAAATGTATGACAAAAGTTGGACAACATTTTACTTTAAGCAGGACAGGGGGGTGGGGCATGTGCGTGATAAATAGGAATGACCCAAGAACAGCGCCTTGGGGAGTGCTACAACTTTTTACATTTTTTCTTTTTGTTGTTGTTTATTTTGCCTAGCTTTATGATTAATTACCAATGAATTACGGTAATGTCTGATGAACAACGTCTAACCCAGTTAGCACACTATCAGGAAATCACACCGGATTTTATCATAAATTTTGTTAAGCACTGGAAGAGATGGCAGGCAAGTTTTAGTTTCTTCACTGTTGAGATGTACATCATTTTGAGATTTTACCAGCACAGTTTCAGTACTAAGTACTGAAATTATATTCTTAAAAAAATAGAAATACTATTTCTATTTTTTCTATTTTTATTTTTATATAATAGTATAATACTATTATATTATAAAACAGTTTAAATTATTGTTGCTAAATAATTTAGAATTAATATTGGTTTATGATTGGAGATAATCGATAAAACAAACTTCTTATCAAACTTTGTGCTCGTCAGTTACAAAAAATATTTTCTTTCATAATCACACAACAGCTTTATTGTCTATTTATCAATAACGTCACTGTCACATACTCTTTCAGCACCTCTGTAGCCTCCTGTATGCTTGAGGAGCAGGACTGAGATAAGGACATACTAAAGGGCACTTTGAGCTAATGCAGCTAATATCCGAGCTTGTTCCAAGGCTGTAAAACTACCGTTATGTATTGATTGCATTAAAGAGGATAATCAGTGAAAATCATCGCTGATTTTTCATTATTACTTACAGTTTTTTAAGTGGTGGTACCAGGTTTCCATGTTTGCTCTGTTAGATGTTGCGTTTTTAAATTGCTGCTGTGGGTTTATTGAACCCACTGTCTCTAAAGTACAATCAGCATGAATGAGACGCCACATACATGTGTCACCACAAGAAAAAGAAGAGCAATTCGACTGTAAAACCTAATGATCTGTAGATGTTATTGCATAACATGGATATGATGGAGACTCTATCTGTTCACTTAGTTTTGCATCAACAGAACAGGAAGTTTCTCTCTGCAGGAACACCTGAGCCGGAAGAACAGGACTTTATTTGCTGCTATAGATTGCTCCATTTGCTCACCATCTTACTGTATGGATTTCTAATGTACTTTTTGGGGGTTGTTTGCACAATTCCCTTCCATCTGTTTAGGAAAGCAGACCATTGTACAACAAAAACCCCTTTTTGTGTAAAATAAGGAAAATAGTTCTGAATTAAAATAATTATTTCAATTTTAATTTAATGTTTCATGGTTTGAAATATGCTGAAAATCAAAAAAAAAATTCGATTAATTCAAATGTTCCAGTGCCTGGATGTTCTGGTACATTTCTGGGGTCTCATTTATAAAACAGTACGGCAAAATAATTCCTGATTTCTAAAACCATTTGCATGCACAAAACCAAGCCATTTTCCTTTATAGATCATAGTTCTGCCGCAAAGTTTGCATCCGAGGCTCCACTTTATGTTGGACCCATGTTCATACCAACATTCAACCATAAAGCACCGCATTGCTGCCATTGTTTATTTAAATGATCCAGTTGATCGATATTATTTAATGGCTACTAATGCCAGCCAATGGAGCAGAAAAATCGCATTTTAACCAAGACGTTGGTGTAAGTCAGGTAAATATATTTGGTATCTACAATTAATAAAATGAAGTATTATTAATGGCACACTCAGAGTCTGATATCAGTCACCTATTGCTGACTGATATCTCAGATTCATGGATGAATTAACAGAATTTGTTTGTTCCTAAAAGTTGTTTAAGGGAGGCAGTCAATTAATTGTTGATTATGTTTGGGACCAATTTGCACAGGTAACAGCTGACAGGAATGTTTTCATATGAAGGGATGATTTATGTCTGAGGGAACAATCAATTTTCAAATTTCCTCCTAAGGTCTGTATTTGTACAGATATGTTAGTGTTGGAGTGAGCAACTGCACATGTGCACCCTGAGTTTTGTGTTAGCGCAGGCTTTATAAACGAGACCCCAGGTCTTTTAACCTGTTTTGCTTTTTGCAGTTTCCTTTTTTGACATGCATCTTCTAAAGTAGCTTGAAAAACTTCACCTGCATTATTTACTGCATAAATATGATATGTGACTCCACCAAATGATATGTATCATCTAGTGGTTTGCCTCAATCCACTGGGGTCCTGTTGTTATACTTCACTATAGGCATCAGAACCATAATCAGTGGAAACTGGGTGATATTTATACTTCTATGTGGACAGAAAACCAACACTGTTTCAGAGGTGCATAGTTTAATCGGTCAGAGATGGAAATCAAGTCATTTTTCTCTTGTAACAGCTTAGCTATGTGATCTACAGGTTAGCTACCATTTTCTTTTTCTTAATTTTTGATGAAACAAATCTAGCTTGAACCATTTTCTCTTCAAAAGTGCATCAACCAAAAGCATGTGCTCTGACTTTTGGGTTTAGGCAGATATCTTGAAGTTAATGGCATGTGTGCTAATTAATTAATCATTTAAACTTTAGATTTAAACCCCAATGCGTCCCAAAAATGATCTGATAAATGTATTTTCTGTTTTACTGTCCTGAAGTTGGTTTTAGGCAGAAAAAAAGCCAGATCGATTCAGATTACTTTTGATTATAACTAAGCTTTAAACATTTGTATCATCTATTACCTTTGTAATTCATCAAAATAACAAAAAAAAAATAGACTGACAGTATTTTTTGTTTAAATTTTTATTACACAGTTATGAAGGTATGTGTCAAACAGTTTGAGTCAAGATAAAAGCTTTTATTTTTGAAAGATTTTAAATGCAGGGAGACTCCCTTTCTTACTGCTGTCCTCTCATCTATCATTTTAAACAGACGTATTAAAGTCATTCCATATTCCAAGACTATTTGGAGTCTGTAGTGTTAACTCTGAAAAAACGTTGAGTTCTTTTGGATTTGCCTTTCGATTCTCACACATAAACCTCTCATAATACACCATTTCTCATTTACAGAGGAAGCAAAGACACCATTATGAATTGTCACTTTGTATTTATCGCTTTGACAACATTAAGATGATGAAAAAGACTTGAAATTGTCCCTGAAAACACTAATTTACTGTGGCCAACTGTTTGGATCTGACTGGAAAACTGTGTTATGCTCCACAGTTCTTAACCATGACATCCCTCACATCTTTGCCATGACGCTGTTTGAGGAGTACATCTACTGGACGGACTGGGAGACAAAGTCCATTAACAGGGCACATAAAACCATGGGCACCAATAAGACCACCCTGATAAACACTCTGCACCGGCCCATGGATATTCACATTTACCATCCCTACCGCCAGCCCCCAGGTAAGAGCTTTAGAAAGTTTGGTTATTTTTTTCTCTTGATAGTGATTCACAAAAATATTTCAGGGCAAGATTGAATGCTTCCCAGTTTTTTGCTGTAAAACAAATGTCCCTTCACAGTTCTCAACCACCCATGCCAGACAGACAACGGTGGCTGCAGCAACCTATGCCTCCTTTCACCAGGAGGAGGCTACAAATGTGCCTGTCCTACTAACTTCTATCTGGCAAGCGACCAGCGGACGTGCATGTCCAACTGTACAGCGAGCCAGGTAAGCAGGCTGTGGGCTCAGCATTTCATCAGAGTCGTTAAAGAGTAACAAATGTACTTTAAGTTGCTCCCATGTCTGCAGAAGTATTAAAAAAAAGGAAGAGGTGTAAACATTCAGTGTTATTCTTTTTTCCCTCTGTTCCATCCATGTCAAGCCTCCCCTTTAAAAGTTTCCATGTTATTATTTTTCTTATTTTTTATATAAAGAGATGTGCTCCAGCTTCCAGGGTATTTGTACCATACAGATAAAACAAACATTTTGCAAACATATAAAAGTAAACAGTAGATATAATAATTTAGATATCCTTAAGAATTCATATAGTTATTAATATATGCATCGACACAGGTGAATAAAAATCTAAATTATATTAAACTTTAAAGGAAGAAAAATAACAGAGTGCAGAAAGTAGTAATGCTGAAATAAAGATTCATAATAAAAAGTGATCAAATGAAGCAATTGTTATTCTGGTGTAATTGAGAAAGCAGCTTTTAGTATTTATGCTGTAACTCACTTCATATTCTGTTATAAATATCTTTGTTGTTTAAGTTGATATATTTACACACAAATAGGCCAGGGTTGATTTAAAAACAAACAAAAAAACACTTATTTTTTCCTTGTAAAAAAAAAAAACGATTACAGAAGGACCAGAAGAGCAAGGCAAAAGACCAAATGCCCATGTTAGTGAGTAAGGTACAAAGGTCAAGCAAGTTTGGAATTTCCACACCCTGCTTTCTAGGAATGCAGTCCATGAATGTGGATTCTAAAGTTTGTCAATGTGGTTGAGAAAATGTTTTTTAAGAATTCAATCAGTCAGGGAAATGTCACTGTTCTGATCTGAGTTGGTTTATGAAAGCAATATATTTTCCTTGCTGAGATTTCCTGGCTGCCCAGGATTTTCCCAAGTCATATTACTATTATACCTAAACATTAAACTGTTTCCCAACAGAACATTTTTGTCATTGCAAAATTTTCTTTGAAATAAAAGTGGGACAAATCGATTTGACAATTTATTCAGATGATTTTAGACATGCCAGTTTGTGCTGCTTTAATTACTGGGATGTATTATTTTATATTAATTAGTTCTTCATATTGTTTTTTAAAAATAACCATGATCACCTTTACTATCTTGTGTGATTTTTATTTATTTTTGGTTTGATTGTTTTACGCTTAGGCTTGCATCTGCGTCAGATGATTTCTGAATTTCTGATATAGAATACCTTAAAAGGAAAGGTCAAGACTCACTCATTTTCTTTATTAAAACTCTATGATTGAATCATAGTTATTTCTGTCATCTGCTTTCTTCTGTACTCATGCCACGTGGCTCGAGTTCTGTTCCCAGTCGGAATTATTTTTTTTTCTCTGGTCCAGTTTGTGTGCAAGAACGACAAGTGCATTCCTTTCTGGTGGAAATGCGACACAGAGGATGACTGTGGAGATGGATCTGATGAGCCGGCAGACTGTCGTAAGCAGGCTTTATCTCTGCATGAAAGAGAAACCTGGAGGAGATGGAATCTTAAATCTACTCATGCTGAGCAGGATGTTGAGAAACCATGACTTATCTTTTGCAGCGGCGTTCAAATGCAGACCAGGACAATTCCAGTGTGGCACAGGCATCTGCACCAACCCTGCTTATATCTGCGATGGAGATAACGACTGCCAGGACTTCTCAGATGAAGCCAACTGTGGTAGGTCTTTGTCTTTGTTTTGCTTTTAAAATCAGCGCAGCTATAAATGTCTTCAGACCTTATAAATGCTCCCTAAGCAAAAAAGGAAAAAGAAGTACATCCTCCTGCTTTGAATCTTCTCTCCCAGATATTCACGTTTGCCTGCCCAGCCAGTTCAAATGTTCCCACCCGAACCGCTGCATCCCAGGAATCTTCCGCTGTAATGGCCAAGAAAACTGCGGAGAGGGCGAGGATGAGAAGGACTGCCGTAAGGGATTATTTTTTCTTAGTTTTTAAAACCCTCCTTTTAAATCATAACTAATAATATTCTCTTTATTACCACCCTAACAGCTGAGGTCACATGTGCTCCCACTCAGTTCCAGTGTGCGATGACCAAACGCTGCATACCCCGCCTCTGGGTGTGTGACCGGGACAATGACTGCGCAGATGGATCTGATGAACCAGCCAACTGCAGTAAGACTCCAGTTTTACCGACCCCATCACCTTATTCTAATGTTCCTCTTATGGGCATCACTAAACCCTGGCCAAATGCTCATCTTCCCTGCAGCTCAGATGACATGCGGTGTGGATGAGTTTCGGTGCAAAGACTCCGGACGCTGCATCCCCGCACGGTGGAAGTGCGACGGCGAAGACGATTGCGGGGATTCCTCTGATGAACCCAAAGAAGAATGCGGTAGGATTTATCTACCCTGCAGAGAAGCTGATGA
Source organism: Cyprinodon tularosa (assembly GCF_016077235.1). Classification (NCBI taxonomy): domain Eukaryota; kingdom Metazoa; phylum Chordata; class Actinopteri; order Cyprinodontiformes; family Cyprinodontidae; genus Cyprinodon; species Cyprinodon tularosa. The sequence continues at coordinate 1,201,577 of NW_024038892.1, read as the reverse complement.
TGCAGATGTTCACAGGTATATATTGTTTACACCAACCTTTTTTTATGTAAATCATTCAGCTGAGAGGACGTGTGAGCCTTACCAGTTCCGATGCAAGAACAACCGCTGCGTCCCAGGCCGCTGGCAATGTGACTATGACAACGACTGCGGTGACAACTCGGACGAAGAGAAATGTCGTAAGTGTCGCTCTTAGCAGCTAAACAATGCCTCTGTTCCTAATCCTCTCTGCATCTATTATCTTGCTGTTTCCACTACCACTACTCCGCATATATCATCCACTAGTAAAAAAATCACGTTTCTACTTGTAACATTTAACAACTTGACGAGTTTAAATGTAAAGTCATTGCATTAACATTTCTAAAGCATCTCACCTCATCATATATTTGTTTCATTTCATACTGTCCTGTTGGTTTGAGCCAGAGGTAAGTTCTTTCACCTCCATGTCTCTGCTGTGTCCCTTCCAGCCCCTATTTTGTCCCACCGACCTGTGAGAGTCAACAAGCAGAGCCGTTAATACTCATTTCTCTAATCTTTTTGATTAAATCATATAGTCTCTTCAAAATTAAGAATGCATGAAAGCAAAAATCACGGCGCCATCTCCTTGCAGTCTCTCACACCATCTTGTGAACTGTGGTTTACCCATATATGTGTTTAAATCTCCGGTAAAATTTTGCTCACCTGACTTTGGTCAGTGTTTGTTAGTGACTGAGTTCCCCCCTCTTCAGAGCCTCGACAGTGTTCAGAGAGTGAGTTCGCCTGCACAAACGGCCGCTGCATCGCTGGCAGATGGAAGTGCGATGGAGATCACGATTGTGCTGACGGATCTGATGAGGTAGGGGTGCTTAATTGACTTTTTGATGCTGAGGTTTTTATTTGTTTCTCTTAAGGAATGTCATAAATTGTTTCCACACAGCATACATTTAGAAAATTACGCAATTCTGACAGATAACCAAAAAATGAATAACCTGCAGCTTCCTTTTGAAAGTTTTTAACTGGTTGCTTTGGATTGCCTTGTTACATAAATATGTGGTACAAAGAAGCTCTCCTTGCTTTACTAGAGATAAAATATTTTGCATAGGAGACTTTGTCTTCAAGCATCATGAGAATATCTTTGTCAGACCTTTACATTAAAAAATGATTTAAATTTGACTATTAAGCAGGTTTTCTTTTTTCATGACATTTTTATTGGGCACGACATGCATCTTCATTTCGCATATAAAAAATTTTTGTCTATTACTTCAGTTTTATTTTTATTTTTTTACCTTTTAAATCAAACCCTGTCACATGAGGCAGATTTAAATGTCCTTCACAGTAAAAAGCTAACAGATTTGAGTTTAGTGTCTGCAGCAGCAGACTTCTTTACAATTCTCTACATCAAGTCATTTGTAACATCTGATTGTAAACTCACTCTGTGTGACATTCCTTATCTTTAGCATGGCTGTGATCTGAAGTGTGACAACGACCAGTTCCAGTGTAAAAGTGGTCACTGTATCCCCATCCGCTGGAGATGTGACTCTGACCCTGACTGCATGGACGGCAGTGATGAGGAGAACTGCGGCAGCGCCGGTAAGCCTTTCCCTGGAGGAATAAATCCTGTGACTGAAAGCAAATGTAGTCTAAACCAGTTTTTGTTTTTTGATTCACATAAACCAGAGGCTCTTCCAATCTTTCTTCTCCATTAGTTATTTAGCCTTTTCGAAGGTTTTTTTTGTTTATGATCCAGAGTTCAGTGGCTTAAGATCCAAAAAAAGCTATGAAATAAAGCAGCGTCATATATCAAAGTACAGCCACAGTAGTATCTATATGTGCAGTGTTAAAAATCACATGAATCCACTTGGATGCAATATTTAGTTGGATACCATCTTTTAAGATTCACTCATGGACATTTTAAAAGCTGGTTATGTATTGGGCCAGATGGATGGACTTTAGCACCACTTTTAGGCCCTTAAGAAACATGAAGAGAAGTTTCCTGAAACAGTTTTGGGGTTTTATGGGTATTTAGGCTGCTGTGACACTGAAGTCTTTTGTAAGCTTCACTTTCAGCTTATTAATGACCAAAAATGAAATAGTGCTCAAAGACTATAAAAAAAACACACATCTACCTCATTCTTTTGTTTCTCAGCAGGACGTCACTGCCCTCAGAACGAGTTCCAGTGCAACAACACTCTCTGCAAACCACTTGCCTGGAAGTGTGATGGGGAAGATGACTGTGGCGACAACTCTGATGAGAATCCAGACGAATGCAGTGAGTTCAGCTCCACACTTCCTAACTGTCTTAATCGCAATCTTGTTTTCTGACATGTTTTTTTTTTCTTCTCTCCTCTCAGGGAAGTTCCAGTGTCCTCCCACCAGGGTCTTCCGCTGCCTTAACGACCGTGTGTGTCTGCACATGTCGAGGAGGTGTGACGGTGTTAATAACTGTGGAGACAACTCTGATGAACTCAACTGTGGTAAGAATTGGAGATGATTACAACCATAAGTCTGAATCAGATGTAGGACAGTGATGTGGTTTTCTAACATTTTCCTAAAATTAAAATCTTAAAGGCATGGGTTGTTTTATCTAAACCAATCCATTGTAGCTCTGATTGCATGTTCAGGTCATTTGCCTCAGTAGAAGGTGAACCTGGTCTCAATCTTTCACAGCCTCTAAAAGTTTGCCCCCCTCGTTAATGTTCCCCTCAATAAACCTGGTCTGTTTTGCAAACCCCCCAATAAAACACAAGGTTTATGGTTGAGATGGAGGAAATTTTAAACATGTTTAAGGGAAACCACAGAAACCTTTCCAAGAAATTTCAGATTAGAGAAAATCTGTAATATTTCAGCATGGATTGTTACCGACCTGTCTGCGGTTGCATCCACAGAGGCCCACAAATCTGCTCCCACTTGTGAGAAGGATGAGTTCCTGTGTTCAAACGGAAGATGCATCAGCTCCAACCTGCGCTGCAACTTCTTTAATGACTGCGAGGACTTTGGGTCCGACGAGATCAATTGCAAAACAGGTGTCTTTGTGACCTAACATTCAAGCTCTGAGACATGAAACCTCTGATAGCTCCATCTCATCTTCAACTTTTGCTTGTTCGATCGCAGACAAAAGGCTGGACGACTGTCGCAGTAACAGCACTCAGTGCGGAGATGGAGACGAGGCCCATTGTGTCACCAATGGCACGGACTCCTTCTGCTCCTGCAAACCAGGCTTCCAGAAGAAAGGACACCGCACCTGTGGAGGTATAGCTGCAGAGCACACCAGGGCATGTCATATAACTCGCTGCAGTAACTTACTTTCTTACACTTTAGACTCAAGGAACAGGTTTCTAGTATTTTCTCACTGACAGTTCCTTCCTGTTCTCTGTCTCCCAGATAAGAATGAGTGTTTACAGTTTGGAGTTTGCTCCCAGATCTGCAACAACACCAAGGGCTCCTACAAATGCAGCTGCTACAAATATTTTACCAGGATCAATGACACTTGCAAGGCTGACAGTAAGAATCAGACCACTGTTCGTTTTTAACCTCTCAAAACACTAGAAATGAATATTGAGAATCTTTGCTGTAAGATCTCCCTCCTCTCCTCCAAGGCATGAACAGCAGCCGACAGATTCTCTACATAGCCGATGACAATGAGATCCGCAGCCTGGACCCCGGCATGCCTAACTGGCGCTATGAGCAGATATTTCAGGGTGATGCGAGTGTGAGAATCGACGCCATGGATTTGCACGTTAAGAGCAACCGCATCTTCTGGACTAACTGGCACACGGGCCGGATCTCCTCCTACGAGCTCCCGGAGCAGTCCTCATCTTCATCCTCATCCTCGTCTTCCTCAAACTCTCATGGCAGCCGACAGCAGAATGAAGGCGGTATCACCAACCTGCAGGTAAAGCTGAAAAATGTGAGGTAAAAAAAAAAAAAAGAAAATCCCCACTGATCAGTTTGTAAAGGTGTTTTCTGCTCATGTTTAGATCAAAGAGCTGAAGATGCCCCGCGGTATAGCAGTAGACTGGGTGGCTGGGAACCTGTACTGGACTGACTCTGGTCGAGACGTCATTGAAGTGGCTCAGATGTCAGGGCAGCACTGCAAGACGCTCATCTCTGGCATGATAGATGAGCCTTACGCTATCGTTGTGGATCCACAGAGAAGGTCAGAAACATGTTTGAATGTTTTGTATGAAAAAATAGAAATATGATAAATGGGGCTTTCAAATTAAAAGATTTACTGCACATTATGACTTTTGGGTTTGTCTGTACCAGCAAAATAGATCAACCTCAATCAGATTGGATCAAGAGCACCTATAAAAAATCAGCTTTTAAGTCTTACAAAATATCCCCCAAAAAAGGTTAAAAAACAAACCACTGGACTTTTTTTTTTAAGTTTGAAGACGTTTTTGCTTCCCCTCCAGAAAGATTTCTCATTTCAAATTGTCTGGAGTATCATTTAAGTTCCAGGCGTATAGGGTGGCCAAAACAAAAGCCTTGATATGGCTTAGAAAACATGCAAATTGAACCGAAAAAGAAGGTCCACCCCTTAGTAATGGGGAGTCGTTGAGGTCGTTGTTGGCTTGCAAAACCCGATACTGGCCTATTCCTCTGAAAAGGGCGTCATTAAGGTCATTGTTGGCCTGGTCAGATGTTTTGGTCCCCTTCATGGCGATGAGGTGTGAAATGATAGCGGAAAGGAATTAACTCTATCGCTGTATTGTACATTTTTAAGAGCTGAAATCTGAGTCCACCCCCTCTGTTTAAGGTTGGTTTTTCTCTCTTAAAGGTACACTATGCAACCGGTGTTGATTTTCCAGCGAGGCTCCCCCCAGAGGGCGAAAGTAAAAGTGCACTGTCGTAAATATGCACAGCTGTTCTCCTGGTTTCTCCGTCAAGCCAGGTGCGGTTGTTTTGAGCTTAGCAGACAGAAGAACGCAACGAATGCACACACTGGACGCAGCTGGCGCGACAGAAGCAGCGAGTTTACATGCAAAGTCAATGGTTGACGCGCAGCAAAAGGTCCCGCGGCGCGTTTTGAGCAGCAGGCGCAGCGCGTCTGAGCAGCTGAAGGAAGCAGCGCGTCGGGCGCGTTTAATCATCTGACGCAGGGAGAGAGACACAGCGCTGATGATCACTCCTCTTAAACAGTTTATTGACGCCTAAATTAACTTAAAATGCAGAAATCTGCCGGCAGAATATGTTGGCTTTTATTATCCTGCTGCCTGCAGTTTGGATTATTTAGATGAAAAACACCTACCAGCTGCCCCGGTGAACCGCGAGGAGGCGACCCGGCCAGAGGCTGCTGATGAAGGGATTCCGACTGTCGGCGTACCGCTGGTATGTGGGGGTCTGAGCGGCTCCGACAGAAATAATATTGAAGGCAGGATAATAATCTGAATGAACTGACGGCACTGATTACGTTTTCAGCTGTATTTTCCCACTTAAACACATATTAAAACTACTTTATTCCCACTGATCACAGCAAATATAGCTGCAAGGCAGAGAAAGGATAGTGAAGCTCCGCCCAACGCGCGTCAGACACACTTTTGCACCACGCAGCCAGAGCAGCAAAGCTGCTTCAGCCGCGCGTCAGAACTACTGGTACAAGCAGCAAAAAGGAAGCAGCAGACGCGATTTTGCTGCGTCCGATGTGAACGTAGCATAACTGCACAAAGATCGCCACTGTGCTAGCAACAGCATGCTTTTAACTGGGGGCATGTAGCAGTTCTCGCCGTAAAGCAAGACTGACTCTCGTGAGACTTCTGAGCCCGTGGGTGCGGGTCGGTGCTCCTGCAATTGCAAGTGCGGTATTTCCCCCACAGACCACCAGGGCGGCCGAGAATACCTTTGTTCAACCTGAAATGACTCATTTAATCATCCAAAACGTTATGGAACACATTAATTAACTGAAAAATGTTGCATAGTGTGCCTTTAACATAACTGGTTTCCTTCACACCAATTTCAAACCACCTGTCTTCTTTGTCCAACATGAACAATTTGGTCCTCAAAGGAGTGTCCTTTGTCCTTAAGATGTAGATGGACATCTGCGTCTTGTCCAGAGGAGACTCTGCTGGCTGTGTATTTACTGTTACTCTCCTGCTGTTTTAATCCTCCTCCATCATCTCTGACCAGCATGCCATTGCTGATGATGGTGATGTAGCCACTACCATGTTTCATTATGTTGATCCTGTGTTTCTGCATTTTCTGTCACACTTATCGCATTACATGTAGATAGAATCAGGCCAGCGGAACGTCTTGGCTAGGCCTGGGAAAAATTTTTAGGACAAGGGCCCCTACCTATATAAATGTATAAAAATACTTTTGTAAGATGAACCTTATATTTTTAGGTGCTTTTTTCTGATTCCTATAACTGTGTATTGTGTCTCCTTAGCACCATGTACTGGGCAGACTGGGGAAACCATCCTAAAATTGAGACGGCTGCTATGGACGGCACTCTTAGGCAGACTCTTGTTCATGAAAACATCCAGTGGCCAACAGGTCTGTGCTGCATGATCACAAAATGATTCTTTTAGGCTGAATAAGTCCCAAGCAAATTAAAGCATTTAAATTCTATTTATTTCATTTGCTACTGTAGGATTAGCCGTGGACTACTTCAACGAGCGCCTTTACTGGGCTGATGCTAAGCTCTCGGTCATCGGCAGCGTTCGATTGGATGGCTCAGATCCTGTCATCGCCATCTCTGGCATCAAAAACAGTTGAGCTCCTTCCTCACTGATCTGAATAAATCCAGAAACCTCAACTTATTGCCTTAATCTTTTTTTTTCCTCCTTATTTCTTCCTATTTTCAGACCTGCTACATCCTTTCAGCATAGATATATTTGAGGACTACATCTACGGAGTCACTTACATGAACAATTTCGTCTTCCGGGTCAACAAGTTTGGCAAAGGCTCAATGGAGAACCTCACTACTGGCATCAACCATGCCACTGACATAGTCCTGTACCACCGTTACAAGCAGCCAGACAGTGAGTAGAAAAACATTTTCAAACCATAATTTATGCCTTTAAAGAGTTTTTTCAGAGTGTATAATCTATCTTTGCATCAGTACCTAACCCATGTGACAAGAAGAAGTGCGAGTGGCTGTGTCTTCTCAGCCCCAGTGGACCTGTTTGCACCTGCCCCAACAATTACATAGCAGACAATGGTACATGCGTGGAGAGACCGAGCCCCACCTCTTCATCTTTCTGTAAGTCCTGCATATGTATCAACATTACAATGAATCTCAGCCGCCAGAGGGGTTTAACGTGATGTCCTACTCTCCAATCTTCCCTGGACAGCTCCACCATCGGAGCCCTGCAATATCCAGTGTCTGAACGGGGGGAGCTGCTTCTTCAACGCCCATCAGGTGCAAAAGTGTCGCTGCCAGCCCAGCTACGTCGGACCGCGATGCGAGGTCAACCAGTGCAGGGACTACTGCAAGAACGGAGGAACCTGCACCTCCTCCCATACAGGTAGGCTCATTCTGTAGTGGCCATTTTCAGCCAGGCTAACATGCTTATAAAAATCTCAAACAATTTAGATTAATTGGACCTCATGCAACAAACATTTTCATATTCTTGTTGTGAGCTTTTATGAGTGCGCCAAAATCAGATTCCAACAATGTTCAGTAAAATGATCCTTGTAAACGTGATGTACTCCACCTGTGCGTAAGTGAGCCCGCACGTTCCCGAGAAATGTAAATCTGCATAACTATGAACCAAATAATTCCATATAAGGCTACAAATTCAAACAATATCAGAAAGTGTTCATTCATAAAATGGCAATTTAGACAAAGAACAGAGACTTCACTGGTTCGGAGATTGCAGTTCTGCTGGCCGAGAGCTGAGCAGCAGAAAGGACCATTAAAACCCAAGCAATGGTTAATAAATAACAAGAGGTTTATATAATATTGTAGCACTGTTACAGAAGTAAAAAGAATAATTAGTTGATCAGAAAATAGTGTCAGAATCATGTCTAGCTAAAACAAGACAGTTAATGAAAACTACTGATGGAGGCAACATATGATGTAAATACGTTATGAGTCATCAACCAACATGACAACATTCTGCTAAATCTCCTTGTAATACACACGCACATGTGTATTCTACATTTCCAGACCCATCTCTCAAGAGCCTACTACTCTTTATATCTCTAATGCAACTCTGCAACGTAAAAACGATGACGGGAAAAAAGTAAGACAAAAACAAACTTTCCACATTTTGTGCAGAAACAAAGCCAAGGAGCTGCTATGAATGTTTACCATTTACCATTAGAAGAGTTTCCGGTAGCAAGCTGCTGAACCCTATGTCCATTTTTTATTCCATATTTCAATTTTAGCTTGATCCCACATAGAGCTCAAAATTAAACCAGTGGACACTGGTATGACATGCCAGCTGCAAGTGTAGAGACCGATTTCTTTCATCAGTGAATAAAGATTTAATTTATGATTGCAGAGTTGCATATTATATAATGATGTAGCCTAGTAAAATGGACAAAAAATTTGGTAATTCAGTGAAATAATAAGTTTGGATAACAGCTGACGTAGTGCGCAAGACTCTTACGTTAAGTCTGGAGCAAAGTTTTCATGATTTGAAATAGTGACAAAAATTGTGAATCCAGCATTTACTCCAAGATCATTTTTATGAACAATTTAAGTAGGAATTTATTCATACAACGTTTCTTGCATGAGACCTAATGTGTCTAAGGAATAGATTTTTGAAGTTGTTTTCGAGAAAAAATAACCTTTCCATGGACTGCATTTCAGTCTTTAGTGGGTAGTTATAACTTTATTCCTTTTAGTTTTTGTAGCTTATTTATTTTTTACATATGCTTAATGTCATTAAGCTAATTTTCCACTGCACAGAAACTAAAATTAAGGGCTGAAAATAAATTGGTTTACAGCAAAGATGGATGCATGTTGTGTAGTAATGGAAGTTGTTTTTTCAGGTACACCTACTTGTAGATGTCCAAAAGGTTTCACAGGACCAAACTGCAACCTCCACACCTGCCAGGATTATTGCATGAATGGAGGAACTTGCTTGGTCAGCATGGGTAACCAGCCAACCTGCAGCTGCAAACCCGAGTACCAAGGAGACCAGTGCCAGTACAGTAAGTGGCAGAATTTTTAGGTGGTTTTAGATTATCTTTAGGTTAGAAGGACTGAACTGTTTTATAGTGGCTATTTTTCTCACCATCCCCCTATTCCTCTCATCAGGTAAATGTGAAGGCTTCTGTCAGAATGGTGGAACCTGTTTACAGACCTCCAATGGCACTAAGCTGTGTCAGTGCCCCATTCAGTACACGGGGCACCAGTGTGAGCTCAACAAGTGCGAGTTCTGTGGGGAGGGCAAGTGTTGGACGACATCCAAGGGAGAAATTACCTGCAAGTAAGGATGTTTGGAGACTAGTCTTAAAAATTGAAAAATTTTTATGGACAATTTTGTAGCATACAAAAAGTTGTGCATTTATTGCATAATGAATAGCTTCATCATTGCACACAGACAGAATTTTATATTTCTATAATAAATGAACCTATTAGTAATAATGTAGTTATATGTTAAGCTCTTTGTTAGATTTGGGTTTTTGCTGTAACTGTGTGACAAGCTGCTGTAGTTGGGCTGTGAAGAGGCTTAACCCTCTTTCCATGTGTCTGTTAAGCTGCACCAATGGTCAAACCCAGTCCAGCTGCTACACATGCTTGGAATACTGTGTTCACGGCCAGTGTTCATTCGACACTCGCACGTTGCTTCCTACATGCAGGTAAGATCTGAAAGCCCAGCCTTTACTCCTCCTCCTTCTTTTCTTTTGATTAAGCTCTCATCTTAATCTCTTATTGCCATCAGGTGTGCGTCTGGATGGTCTGGATACAGGTGTGACCTTGAAGTATCTGTACCTGTGGAGTCTCAAGCTGCTGGTGGCAGTAAGTCAAGCAGCTCACTACCACCTCTATTTTCTAAGAAAACATCTTTTTTTGGTCTTATTTTTTTACCCTATTTGCTTGCTCACAGGCTCCACCTCCATTGTGATCCCAATCCTCCTGTTGCTGCTGCTGGCACTGCTGGTTGTAGGCGCCATCTTGTGGTATAAGCGAAGAATGCGTGGGTGAGTATTGACTTAAAAAAAAAAAAACATTTTAGATTCCTTCCCTTTCTCACCCTTTTCTCTCCAACTTCTCTTTCTGTGTTGCATTCTGATAACCACCTCTATCTCCTGTCTCCCAGGTCTCTGTGCCCGGGAAAATCTCGCTCTCAGTACTCGCGGTAACTCGATAGGGCTAAATAGTTCACCCACAGCTTTTTCGCCCCCTCCTCTCCTTCTCCTTCTTATATATAGTTAGAGTGGCTATGCTTTTTCTTTTTTCTTTTTGTCTGTTTCATTTTTCTTTCTGTCACTTTGTCTTTGCTTGCCATTTCCTGTGTGTTCCCCTTCCTGCAGGGACTCCCCCTGCAACAGAGCGGGAGCATTGTAATTACCTGGAGTAAAACCTTTACACCTTTCCAGCATCTTCATACTTCTTCATGTTGTGTTTAAATGTGTAAATGTTAGGCTCTCACCACATGCTTGCAAGGAAAACCTTCAATTATGGATTCATTTTTTTTTTAAATGTTCACAAGCCTGCAAAGAGCCGAATATTTGCAACGTCCAGTATTCCCTGAACTAGACGTGCTGCTATATATAAAATAATTTTTAATCAAATGGCCTTTTTCCAATTAAACAAAAAAGACTCATTTTACCTTATATTGATGTCTTGGTTGTGTTAAATGTCTATAGATGTATGCTTGTTATTGTTTCTCCCAAAGAGCAGCATATCTAAGAAAATAACGATGATTAATAAATGTGTTTTTGACTCTGTGCAGAGCGAAGGGCTTCCAGCATCACCGCATGACCAACGGAGCCATGAATGTTGAGATTGGGAACCCGGCCTATAAGATCTATGAAGGAGATCCTGATGATGACGCCGGGGAGCTGCTAGATTCAGACTTCACTTTGGACCCAGAAAAGGTAACGCAATGAAAGAAACTTTGTGAAACACCCATGACATGATTTCTTTTATTTGTTCCTACATCCATTCAGGAATCAGATCAGCTTCCGCTCTAAAAACTAGTTTCTCCCATCCTTAAAGTTTCAACAGGGTTTAAAACATTAATAAAGGGAATTTAAATAATCCTAAGTGAGTGCATTAACCATCTTTTTGACTTCTAGCTCCAACATAGAAGGTCTCAAAGTTATTTTTGTCTTAACTATTTTATTTAATTTCTGTATCAACTCTATTGTTATTTAGCCTATGTTTAATCAAATAGGATTTTTGCTGCAGTATTTTTGATCTGTTTACACGTTTGAGAAGGTACTGAAGTCTGGTAACCTAAATGTACTTTTCACTAAATTATAATACTTTATCTTAAAAAAAATTTTTAATTAATAACATTCAAAAAGTGAGACTTTTTCTTAGTGATTTAAAATAACATTTTAATGTTCATCCCTTAATATTTTGATTATTCAGGCTTACAGCCTAACATGTGTTGTAACATTAAGTGTTACAACACATTGAAAAATATATTTTAAAACCAAAACAGTATTTCCATATACTGAAAAGCATATGCACTTAATGCTTAGTATGATTGCTATGTGCAGGAATTAACATATAAATGCATTGTTGGGTTGAAGGGAGTCTACTGACTAATTGAGCACAGTGATGCCAATGTCTCTTACAATGACGTTGGCAGCGTGTGCAGGCTGTAAAGTGCTCAAAAATAGAATCGGCTCCTAAAAAAAAAATTTAAAAATGGCATCAGAAGGATGCACGGAGTGATCTAAAACCCTCTGATAAATGGGTCAGACTGGACTTGACTAAACACTAGCAGATGGCATCATTCCTCCAATCATAACTGACTGCAGAAACTTTAAGCAGCTTGGACTTTCTCCCACTCTGCTATTCCTCTGGATTCTAACATCTTGGTTTCCGCATTAAAATGCAGCTTTAAAGGAAAATTCCGGTTTTTAACACTTTTAGCCCATTTTCTGTAGTGTCCAGGATGAAATCGAATGATCGACACCAAAATGTTGACAATTGGTCCTGTCTCTGCTATTTGGCTCATGCAGAATCCCCCCCTGGCTGCTTCAGAATGGCTTCCATTGTGCATGTCCGATAATGTCCTTAAAACAACCTTAAACGTTCTTTTTTTTAAATATGCTACTCACCGGGTCGTCAGCGCTGTTCAATGACGTTCCAAAAAAAGTTTCGTAAAGAAAAAACGTTCCTGTAGTGTTTTATTTAGCATTTTGTAAATCCCATTGACTTCTGTTGGAATAGTCAATATCCCTCCGCCACCGGAAACGGAAATGGGGCCTGTTTACGCTTAGTTGTAGTCTTTTCGCAAGGCCCAAGTGTTTCTGCTTCACTCTGTGTTATCCGACGTCGAGGTGCTAACGTCTCTGTTAAACACTTTAAAAAAACTCTGAAAATGGAATACGAAAGGTGGATTCTTGAGGAGGACATATTGGACTTTAAGTTTGACGGTAGAGGATACCGTCGCCAACTAGTGGTCTGGAGTGTGCAACGCTTCAGATTCGAACGGGAAGCGGAAGTTTATAAGCGGTTGTGATGTATCGGAAAAAATAGTTCTGGGATTTACAAAATGCTAAATAAAACAAGACAGGAACGTTTTTTCTTCACGAAACTTTTTTTGGAACGTCATTGAACAGCGCTGACGACCCGGTGAGTAGCATATTTTAAAAAAAGAACGTTTAAGGTTGTTTTAAGGACATTATCGGACATGCACAATGGAAGCCATTCTGAAGCAGCCAGGGGGGGGATTCTGCATGAGCCAAATAGCAGAGACAGGACCAATTGTCAACATTTTGGTGTCGATCATTCGATTTCATCCTGGACACTACAGAAAATGGGCTAAAAGTGTTAAAAACCGGAATTTTCCTTTAACTTCAGCAGAAAAGTGGGCTTTACACAACTGAGCCACAGAGTTCTCTTTAACTCATGTAGGAATGCCCTAATGTTGTATCTGGTTCATGAATGGCTTAACAGTTGCAGCAGTTGTAGCGCAGGTCCTCGATTTGTCTGTGTGGCTCTAGAACCACCAACCCAAGCTGCATGGGTGGAGCTAGATGGGGGGCCAGTGATTGGCTAAGGGTAGCCATGGCCACCCCTGTGGCCACCCTACTACAGGTGCTGGTCATAAAATTAGAATATCATGAAAAAATAGATTGATTTCAGTAATTCCATTTAAAAAGTGAAACTTGTATATTATATTCATACATTACATACAAACTCATATATTTCAGATGTTTATTTTGTTTAATTTTGATGATTACAAATGACAACAAATGAAAATCTCAAATTCATCATATCAGAAAATTAGAATATTACTGAAGACCAATAAAAACAAAGGATTTATAGAAATATTGGCCAACTGAAAAGTATGAACATGAAAAGTATGAGCATGTACAGCACTCAGTATTTAGTTGGGCCTCCTTTGGCCTGTATTACTGCAGCAATGCGGCGTGGCATGGAGTCGATCAGTCTGTGGCACTGCTCAGGTGTTATGATAGCCCAGGTTGCTCTAATAGTGGCTTTTAGCTCTTCTGAATTGTTGGGTCTGGTGTATTGCATCTTCTTCTTCACAATACCCCATAGATTTTCTATGGGGTTAAGGTCAGGAGAGTTTGCTGGCCAATTAAGAACAGGGATACCATGGTCCTTCAACCAGGTACTGGTAGCTTTGGCACTGTGTGCAGGTGCCAAGTCCTGTTGGAAAATGAAATCTGCATCTCCAAAAAGTTGGTCAGCTGCAGGAAGCATGAAGTGCTCTAAAACTTCCTGGTATGTGGCTGCGTTGACCCTGGACCTCAGAAAACACAATGGACCAACACCAGCAGATGACATGGCACCCCAAACCATCACTGACTGTGGAAACTTTACACTGGACTTCAAGCAACGTGGATGAAGTGCCTCTCTTCTTTTCCTCCAGACTCTGGGACCTTGATTTCCAAAGGAAATGCAAAATTTACTTTCATCAGAGAACATGACTTTGGACCACTCACCAGCAGTCCAGTCCTGTTTCTCTTTAGCCCAGGCAAGACGCTTCTGACGCTGTCTGTGGTTCAAGAGTGGCTTGACACAAGGAATGCGACAGCAGAAACCCATGTCTTTCATACGTCTGTGTGTGGTGGTTCTTGAAGCACTCACTCCAGCTGCAGTCCACTCTTTGTGAATCTCCCCCACATTTTTGAAGGGGTTTTGTTTCACAATCCTCTCCAGGGTGCGGTTATCTCTCTTGCTTGTACACTTTTTTCGACCACATCTTTTCCTTCCCTTCGCCTCTCTATTAATGTGCTTGGACACTGAGCTCTGTGAACAGCCAGCCTCTTTAGCGATGACCTTTTGTGTCTTGCCCTCCTTGTGCAAGGTGTCGATGGTCGTCTTTTGGACAACTGTCAAGTCAGCCGTCTTCCCCATGATTGTGTAGCCTATAGAACTAGACTGAAAGACCATTTAAAGGCTTTTGCAGGTGGTTTGAGTTAATTAGCTGATTAGAGTGTGGCACCAGGGGCCATCAATTTTGAACCTTTTCACAATATTCTAATTTTCTGATATGATGAATTTGAGATTTTCATTTGTTGTCATTTGTAATCATCAAAATTAAACAAAATAAACATCTGAAATATATGAGTTTGTATGTAATGTATGAATATAATATACAAGTTTCACTTTTTAAATGGAATTACTGAAATCAATCTACTTTTTCATGATATTCTAATTTTATGACCAGCACCTGTATTTATTTCCCTCTAATACAGATGGTGGCAGCAGTAATACTCTCAAGTGGAATGTTGAAAACATTTAAATTTTTCGTATATTAACAATTACTTGACAACAAAAACACTGATTAATTATGCACCTCAATATACCAGTACTAACATTAAAGATGATAAATACAGAAATCAAGCAGAAATATATTTTGTGTTTTATGGGGTAAAGAGAAAAGTCATCTAGGAGTCTTGAAATCCTAGATAAATAACTATTTTAATAAAAACTTATTAAATAATCAATTTATGTAGATATTAGTACTTGTAAATATCAATTCTATGCAGAATGATTACTGATAAAAGTAGGTAAGTAATGGAAAAGATGTTCTAGCAAAACTCAAACCTGAAACAATTTTATCCACTATACCACTGCAACTTGCACACTGTCTCTTATCCTCTGCACTGTTCACACTTTGACCACTGCTGCACTTTTTGTATAACTCGTGCCATTTGAAATATCAATGCAACGTTCATAAGCTGTATGTAACGCAATTTCGTTCTGTATGCACTCTGTGCATACAAAACGACAAATAAAGCAGTCTAAGTCTAAGTCTAAAGCACAGATGTTTGAATATATCCGTCTATTTGTTAGCAAAGGCTGTGGAAAAGTATAGTTTGTCTTTATTTAGAAAATATGGATGTTTTGCTTGTTAATTTTCCTGTTGGAACAGTGTAGATTTACTGTGAGGTTTGGTGCCTATCTACTTTCGGCCACCCCTCAGTGTACATTGGTTATTGCCTGGTAAATCTCCCCTAAACTCTTCCCTAGGTTTTGCTTTACAATCTTCTCTGGGCTTAATCTATACCTGTGTTTTTTGTATTTTTTTTTTTTTTTTTTTATCCTTCCACCATTTTCTATTTACACACTTGAGTACAGCACACTGGGAACAGCCAGATCTTTATATATCAGTTCCTGTAGATGTTGCCCATGACTGCCTGCATCCTTAGATTTATGTAGGCAAAAGAAAATTTTTCTGTATGTTAGGAATATCCAATGCCTCAGGGGAACTGAGTTTTGGGATTTAGTTCGATTTAAGCATCGATCATTACAGAAATCACTACACTACTCTTTGAGCACCTATGCGTTTCATTTTGTTTACACCTACAGAAAAAAAGAATGTGTACATAAGTTAAAGTCACATCCCAAAGCTGTAAAACTGCCTTAGTTGAGTTATTTTTTTCAATTTGAGTTTAAAATCAGTTAATTAATCCATGCACTTTGTCTTTATATCTTTTTTTTTCCTTGCCTGAAAAAGTTCTAAATTAAGCTCACTGAAACTTGGCTTCTGCATCATACCAATTTAAGTAACCTTGTAATCTTGTGTGCCCGGCAGCCCACCAACTTCACCAACCCCGTCTACGCCACGCTGTACATGGGTGCCCACAACAGCCGCAACTCTCTCGCTAGTACGGATGAAAAGAAGGAGCTTCTCTCCCAGGGCGACGACGACATGAATGACCCGCTGGCGTAGAGCTCAGCGGGATTGAACTCTACCGAAGTCACCCGGCTTCATCCGACCCAGAGCTGAGCCTAGAAGCTCCTTCCTTCCTCTATCTCTTTCTCTCTCTGTCTTTTTATTCTCTCATCATATGCCTTCACCAGCTGAAAAGAAAAGCAACAAAAGGAGAAAAAAAGAAGCGCAAGAACTCTGTACAAAATGTATAAAAATGAAGGACTACTTTTTTAAGTGATTGCAGTATTATATTTTGTTCTTTGACATATATAAAAAAAAAAAAAAACAGTGAGGGAAAACAAACCATTTTATAGACATTTTATCAGTTATTTTTAATTTTGCTCACTTGGTCTTTACATATAGCCACTACCTCTGTGCAAATGTAAAAGATGGGAAAACCCTGCTGTGAAGCAGATGTCTTTTTTTTTTTTTTTTTGTATGAATTGTCTTTGGGGAGGGGAGTATTGTTCCATCCTGGAGGAAGAAGTTGCCAAGTCTTTAGTTACTGGGAGGAAATATTGTCAGTGCTCACCACGAATGCTTCCTGGATGTTTTCCACTTTAGATCTGCATGTTTAGTTTGCTGCCGGAAGGAGACTGACAGAGGAACACACACACCGAGGACTCAGCGGGCTACATTCAAGTGATTGTCTTTTACCTCCTTGCACAGACTAAAGTGAAATATAAATGCATAAATCTATATTTCCATATATAAAAATATATGAATTTATTAACAAAGTGTCTTGAAAATATTACCCAGGAATACAAACAAACCGTAACAAATAGCAGTCTGTACTTTGTAATATTTGTTATTATTTCAAGTCCTTGTGTAATCGTTGTCAGCAGCATTGAATGACTCAGTTGCAGTTTTAGAGTTTATGAGAATGATTGTAAGTTCACATTCCTGGATGAAAAAAGAAAAAGGTCCAGGAATGGATATCTGTGGCCTTGGTGTCTTTTTTGTTTTTTTTAAAGCTATCTTCCGGGACTCTGAGAAATGATGAGCTGTGACACTGCTCCGTGTTTTAGGATTTTAAAGAAAAGCAAAATTGTCTGAATTCACTGAAAATCAGCGGAGAGGTTGCTTTTAGCGTTCTTTTACTTGTCTTTTGATTGTAAACTTTCAGGAAAGGCCAGGGAGACCGACTGATGGTACGACATGTGTGAGATTGAACTTTCTCTCTTTTTTTTTCACTTTTAATCTATGTACCTTAGGTAAACGCTTGTCCTTGAGTCCATTCCAAGTAATGAGTCTGATCTACATCCTGATAAACGGATATTTGCTATTTTGCTTTGCTGCTAACCCTCTGTTTTTCCTCAACAGTGTTTCACACTGTGCTGCTTTTTTAAAAACCATCAGCCATACCACACCGCATGGTGCTCACACTCGTACACACTGAGGAAAGTCTGGCTTTACCCCTCACTTGTTAACAGTATTCATCACTTTTTTTTAAGTACAATGTTCTGTTGAAATGACTCATGTAAATTAGAACATTCACATTTTTGGTTGGAGGATTTATTTTATTTTTTTTTGTGGGGGGGTCGGGGGGGTAGCAAACAGCCCACAGGTTTGTGGATCTGATTGTTTTGTTATAATTTTATTTCTTTTTGATATAAGAAATTAAATGGATTTTTCTAGTAGAAATGTAAAACGACCCTGTCTGTCATTTGGAGCTAACGGAAATTCCCATATAAAGCTTAGTGTTCAATCTTAACCAGACTGTTTTTTTTGGGTTTTTTTTAGTCAAAAACAGTACATCGGAAGGGAAAATATATAGTTGAAATCTACCAAATTAGCTAAAAGCAGACCTCACGTTTTTTTTCCCCTCTTAATAAATGGTACTATATGAGATCCTGCAGCTACATGACTTTGTCCATGAATGAAATACTCCTTGTCCCTCGCCCTTCTGCCAGTCTCTGAAAGTCCGCTTAAAATGCATTTGAATAAACTTTAAGCCGCATTTTTTAATGGTGTTAGCATTAATGGTTGTTCAAATACTGTGTCGAAGAACGCTCATCAAGCTGTCCTCAACATATTTAGACCTTTTTCACTGGAATCCCATGTCATAAAGGTCCTGGAATGATTCCTAATGGTTATTCTGAGGAAGCAAACAAGCACATATATCGGCACAAACTGCTGTTTGCTTGTGGAAGTTGAGTTGGGAGTTGAAGACATCTCCATGCACCAGCTTCTATTACCCCACTGTGAGGATAATCTTCTTTGTACTGTGTACACAGTAAAGTACAACTCAAGAGTTGCACCAAAACTAGTTTATCGGAGAGGTAGAAGCAGCTGAGTACACAGAGCTGATAGAACATGGAGAGGAAACGCTTATCTTGTGTTGAATGTAAATAAAAAATAGGAATTGATTGTAGATTTCATAAGAAATGAATAAAAACAAAGTTACAATATAGCTAGAGCAAACAGTCCCCTGTTCAGTTCTGTTGACTGACTTAATTATATCAGTAAGGAAATAAAGAAAATTATCATGCTTTACTTTTATTTTCCCATAAACTTAATTTAACTTTTGTTTTATTTTTATTTTTTTCATTGACGGCTGCCTCATATCTGTTAGACTACAAGAGATCCTTTTTGAAACTTGGATGATAAGTTTTCCTCTGGCATCTATCTTACATTGAAGTAAGACAGAAGAATATCATTAATGACTTGGAAGATTTTCAATGCATTCCTGTCTACTCATTTATCCTGGCCCAAAATTCTCAGCGCTATAATGCAGTCATCTCACTAAAAATATTCAACAAAAATCTATTTTTAATTTTGTTTTATCTTTTGCATGACTGTATTTATAGTGTTTTCTGATGTGTGGCTCTACAAAGCAGGGCTCGTCAATGTTGTTCAGTCCAGAACCCCCAGATTAGTGGAGAGATGGAGCAAGGACCCCTAACCCTGACAGCATCAACTTGGCAGAAGCAGCATTGAGTTGTGATTGAGGAATGTTTAAGGTGTCAAGCCCAGAGGATTATAGAAATGACGCTCTAAAAATATTCAACAAAATAAATCAATAGAAAAATATCTTTACAGTATAACCTATAGTACAAATGTTACTGCGCTTGATTCATTTAGGATAAAATTAGTAATTAAATATATTTTAAACCTGGCCTTATTCCACCAATTTGGCCATTTGATGGCATCTGTTATGAAGTCAATAGAACTTAAAAATAACAAGAAAAAAGTAAAATTAATTAAGAGGAAATTATCACATTGTGAATTTATGTTCCAGCAAATGAAACAAGCTAACAAAAAGGACAGTTTTTCTAAAGATATACCTACAGTATACAATTATGAATAATTGATATTTGTGCAGCAAGCACGCATGCAAAAGGATCACAGAAGCTGATCCAGCAGTACTTTTTATGTGAGGAAGGTAAAAGGTTCCTGCCAGTAGTTCGTTAGTAGCTTCATCTACCATACAAATGTAACTAAATCAGATAAACTCTGAGACAGCTTTCCACTCTATTGTATTAAGAGCACATTCACAAAGGCTCAGATAAGCCAACAGCCATGTATAGAAAAAAGAAAGGATCAACCAATGGAACGCAGGAGCAAGTGGATCTTCTGTAGAACGAAAAACAGGAAGATGTTGACAGCAGCAGTCTAGTGGATATTCCCATTGAGGACAGTGTTACACCTGAACAGAACACCAAGCCACGTGTACTTACTATCAGAGGAAAAACAGGGAGAATTTTGATGAAAGTCAAGAAACCTGCAAATGTGCAGGACTAGAGAATGGTAGGAGAATGTAGCAGTGGGGGAATATTTATGTCCTCCAGCAGCGTAAGCCTTTATCAGCCTAATTATAGAGGTCGCTGAGGATAACGTAGGCTACTCTAACCATAAGCTTTATCACAAAGAAACATTTAAGCATAGTCTTAAATGTATGCCGGGTGTCTCCTTAATAAATAATCAGATTTGTGATATAAGACCTTAATTACTGAGTGCTTCATACACAGGAAGCAGAGTTTTCAATTACTTTCTTGATATAACTGAGCTGATGAAAGAAAGCTGAAACAGAGTAGCATGTTTTTCACAAGAACTCTAGCTGCAGGGTTTTGGATCACCTTAAGGCTTTTACCTGCATTGACTCTCTGATGGCATAGAATTACTATAGTTTAACCTCGATGTAACATACACATGGAGGAATTTCCAGTGCCACCCATGGACAGGATGTTTTTATTCACTTATGATTCACTTAAATCCTAGAAACCTGTTTAATATAGGATTTGAATGACATTTCCTAGTAAAAAAAAAAATTACACCATGAGTTTTTTACTTTATTACTGGAGGTCAATTTTATACAATAAAAAAGTTATTTGTCTAAGACTCCAGCAAAAAATTTAGATCATTATTCCTATGGGTTTTTCTTTTTTTTTTTCCTACAAAAATGTCAAAGCCACCCAAAGGATGTTACAACTTCTTAAACAAAATCCCACTACTATCCCCAGTGATGCCAGAAAGTGATTGATGACTGCTGTAAAAACAAATCTAAAGGCTTCATCGGTTCTATTTTTTATGCTACTTCCAAATCCACTTGAGTGATTCTGCCTTTGTTGAAAAAAAAAAAAAGATTACTTTGAAATCATGAAGAATCAAGCTAAATTACTCTAGCCAAACTTTAGAAAACAGTTTAGTTATCTGCTACTGGGATAAGGAGGAAAATGAGTCTGCATTAAAAGGATATTAAATTGTTATGCTGTTTTACTGTTCATGCCAAGGATACCTGAAGACACTGGATGGAAAATAAATAGAAATAATAAATAGCACACTTTAACTCTGCACAGGGGAGGTCTGGGTCTGAAATGACTGTTGCAGTTACTGTTATTTTAAATACTAATACTTACATTTATACAATCTTGTTTTATCTGATTGCAATACAATGACTCTTCTTAGTTTGAAAGTAAAAGATAATTCTGATTAAAACAAATTTTCACCCAGTACATTTTATTGCCTGCCTAATTTGAGTATTTGTAACAATTCGTGGGTCTTATTCAATTATAAATCTACAATGTAATATCAACTCCCCGGAACATAATAAACTTATGCTCAAACATAAATATGTAGAGCGTTACGTTCGTCAAAGAAAAAAACTCAAACACTTTTGTTTTCAGAACCCTGAACTCAAATCAGTTTTTTTATTCAATGTGATTAATAAACAGGAAGTGTCTTCTTTCAGCCACTTGATGGTCACATAAATCATTTTCTTTACAAAGAACATGACTTTTTTTTTTATTTACAGATAAAAATCTCTTTCATGTAAAGGATAGTGTCTCATACCATTTTTAAGCCAAAGTATGTAGTGTAAGGTCAAATCATTTGCAATGAATAAAAAAATAAAGCTTACAGCCACACAATATAGGTGTATCTCAGTAAATCAGAATAGCCTAAAATAGTTGACTTAGTTTAGTAATTTATTGGGAACTAATTTAGATCGATAACACATAGAATGATGTGTCTCCTGCGTTTACTTCATTTCCGATTTTGGCATACAGCTAATAAAATACTTCTTAACTCCTTGAATAAGATAAATTCAAAATTATTTTTATCTGACTGTTGCCCATTAGACAATCCTCCACAGACAGTCTTATGTCATTCATGAAGAAGCTAACTGTTTACATAGAGCTGTACCTGACCATGTCAAGGAAAAGTTGAGTGGAAGGAAGAAGTGTGGAGATGACCATCAGGGATAGCTGCTTTCTTGAGAAAATTTTTGAAGTAAAGCCCACTGAAGATTTTGGAGGACATCTACAAGGAATGGACAGCAGCTGGAGTCCGAGCTTCAAAAGAAGCTGCAAAGACGCACTAACAGGACATTGTTTACATACAGTAGGCCTAATGTGAAGCTGCATCATGTGCTTCTGTTGCTACAATGAGTTTAATTGAGTCCAAAGTATTCTACCATGTGATTTTAAAGCATACCATGCTTAAACCCCCTAAAGAAAGCAAAGGAAACAAATTAAATCAATAATGAAATTGGGCTGAAGGTCACTGTTAAAGAAACCTAAGCTTCCTAAACATAGATGGAGAACCACAGACTTATTCTTTCCATGAGATGCTGCACTTATACAGTAAAACAAGCGAAAAGTTCCCTTTTTAACTATTTAGATCATATACTTAATAGAACACCGACATATCCTTTAGTAACCAGAGCTTTCTACATTGAAAATACTTTTTTAAATCTTGATTATTTATACTATCTGATAAACTGAATTTGGACTTTCACTAGCTATAAGCCACAATCAGCATATCTATCAAGAATGAACACAAAATGATATCCCTTGTGCAATGAATCACTAAATTTCATATTTTGAATTGACAACTATATATAGAATAAACTAAATTACTGAGATGCACCTTATGTCAGACACCTTCAACATCATGTGCACATTTGGAGACCTCCTGATAGATGAATCACTTCCAAAATGCCACTCAAAGTGGAGCAGGAAGTCTAGTCAAGGTACATGCGATTAACATTCAATTTTCTTTCTTTTACAACTTCTTGGATAAGACCCCCCCCACCCCTTTTACTTGACAGTTAATATAAATTACCTTCTGTGTGTTGTGTCCAAAAAAAAAAAAGCCTGTTTTTCGGCTACCATATTGTCAGCATTATAAGGTTGCAGGCAACACCATGCTGTGTAAAACAAAAAAAAAAGTAAAACTTTTGAAAAATTATGGCTGATTGAGAATAACACTGTTTACACAAAAGGCACTTCTTAAGAAAGATATATCTTGAGACATTTTGGTTTGACTAGCTTCATCTAGAAGAATCAGGAAAAATATTCCTCTTGAATACAATCTACATAAACATTCCTCAAATTGAGTCTTGATTGCATGTGTTAAGACTTGGCAAAACTCTAATAAATAGTCCACTAGAGTCTGATTATGACACGTCGTTTAGGAGGATTGTTCTGCAGATGGAGCCGTTGGGCGACGCCTCCCAGTCTCAGTCCTAAGGCGACTGCAGCCATGTAAGGAACGTCCACCAGTCAAACTGAAGACTGGGCTCACCTGTGCCACAGTTTGCCTTCAAGCTGGTCTGACTCGGCGCCAGCACAGCAGGGAGAGTTAAAGAGGAAGCATCTTTACTGTGCTTTGTTAATGATGCCTGCTCGCTGAAAGTGGCTGTTAAGGAGGGCCTCCATAAATAAATAAATTATTCAGTCAAAACAAGAGCTCTGCCTTGTTTCCTCCCTTTGGAGTCTTTTTTTTTTTTTCCCGATATGCAACCTCAGGGTTTGATAGGGACCACTGGGACACAGGGAGAAGTGTTACAAAGGGAAGAGGGACTGGCAGGTAAGTGGTTTAGGGTCTCTTCCAACCGCTCCGGATCAAGGCGTCAGCTCGCAGGAAGGGCTGGTTTCGAAGATCTGTGAGTAGGTGAGGAAACAGGGGTGAGAGACAGGGAGGAGACACACTTGTTAGATGACTAGGAGCTCAGTCTCCTCTCAGGCTGCCTCTGTTTTTAAGCAACAAGTGCAACAAGACAAACTCAGCGTTCATTTTATTAAATCAACCTGAGGAGCAGTTATCCCTCTTAATTTGCCCACTCAGCTTAGTTAAAATAATAATAATAAAAAAGCCTAAAAGAACCCAGTCCTCAAAAACTATCATGGTTAAACATTCTTTCTAGATCAGGTTTTCTAATAAAATGCCAGCTGAGTCTTTGGCTCATCATAGTTCAGTAAAAAACATACAGAATGCCTCACACAAGTATTCCTATCTCTATTGAGTTCACACACCAACAACTTTAATATAGATCACTGGGATATGAATATAACAAGCTTTTCAAACCTGTTTGCATCCCCATGGCATGATGCTGCCACCACCATACTTCACAGATAATGAAGTAATTAGTAAAGACTAGCTATTCCAAGAATAAGGAGACCATGTAAAACAAACAAAAAAAAAAAAAAACAATAATAATATAACAACATATTTGTTGCTTAAAGTGTTTCAAAATTAGTCTGCCTTCGACAGTTCATAAGCAACAATAGAATTTTAGACTCACTGGTTGCACTTGTGCTGCTAATCTTTTCAGTCAGGGTCTCTGCACCATGATTTACATAAACAATAAACCTTTGTGTGAGCAGACCCTCACTTCCATTCCATTCGTCTAATAAAGTCTGACAGGCTGTTAACAAGTTAAACAAAAAACTATAAGAGAGCATACAGCCCGCTAAACATTAACTCACTTAGCATTAGTTGCAGCAGAGTAACTGGAGGCAACAGGTGGAGGAGGAGGATCTAACCCACTTAGATATCTTACTTTCTGCAAGCTGTGCATACAAAAAAAACCTTAAGTATTCGACTGGAAAAGGTTTCTCCTTGTTTTTTATCCTTTATATTCTATACATAGTGGCACAGATGCCATGAGGAATTTTTTTTTTACAGAAAAAACTTTATTGGTTGTATTTTTATGCTGCAAAAAGCTTAATGCTAGGATTCAGTAAAAAAAAAAAGGGGGATGTGGTTCTAGACTGGTCTTGAGAAAAAAAAAAAAAGATTTACTCCACTAACCTAAGTCACTTCAGAAAATCTTTGGTTTCACCAATGTTTGTAGGGTATCAGGGTAACGGGGATACACGTGCAGGCTGTAGTTTGTGGTTGTGATGTGATAAAAGTTTCAAGGAATAGGAATACTTATGTGAGGCACAAAAACACCAAATAAGAGCATAAATATATAAAAATTTAACAGTAGATGAAAGATTCCCATAACCTTGTATTCCGTCTACATGAAAAAAGAGAAATTCAAGGCTTTGGGGATGCAGATATAGCAACACTTTAACATTACAGTGATCAACAAGCTCTTTAGTTGGTCAACTAACTTGCAAAACAGCATTTATGCCAATAATCATTTTAACCAGACTGTGTTATTAAGTTATGATGTATTTCTACCATCTTGAACCTGCTGACCAAACAGCTGTTGAGCACGCTGCAGACAGTTAGCAAAGACAAACATGGCGGACATGGTAACACCAGACAACATGCAACACATTTTAGAAAGGGATCGGGATGATCTTCGGCGGACATTTAAATTGAAAGTAACACGGGAACTTCCTCTCAGAAGGGGAACGTCACTTAACGGTTAGGGCATTACTTCTTGTTCATATACCTTTACCTTGCTTAAGAAATATTTGTAGGTTCGTTTTTTCAACTGTGGTAAAAGAAATTTTAGTGCTGCAAAGCTTTTTTTTGGTTTGTCTGAAGCACTAGCTTAAGCAGCTGACATGACTTGCAGCAGCACACAGGAGCCTGAGGGCCAAGCAGGCCAGATACGAGCCAGGCTACCTTCCTTACCCGCTCTTTAGGAGTGGGAAATACTGTCATTAATCTTCTTTTCAGCTGGAAATGGGGTGGAAAAACCAGCAGTGGTTGAAGAGGGGAAAAAAATGAAAAAGAGTCACAAGTTAGCCAGAAAACCAAACACCAAACAAGTTAGTTTCACTGGATAAAACCGGCGTTATAGCCAAACCTCTTTGTTTGATTCTGGATTACTTGAAAGAGCTTAAAAAAAGCAATCTGCGCCATGCAGGTTGTATAAATGCTTACTTGCATTGTTGAAAGTATTGTAAGTGAGTCAACATGTTTTTTTTTTTCATTTCTCAGACATAAAAAAAAAAACAACAAAAAATAAGGTTTTGAGCAGCTGCTTTTTCTCAAATCCAGGCCAAGAGGTTTGGCTGCCTATCATCACCGAATGCCTGACAGAAGCCGTCTCAAAGATAAACCAAAACAAAACTCAATCTGCCGAGGAGAGACGGCCCAAGTTAGTTAAGAAGGTTGGTTTTTGTTGTTGGAGGTGGGGGACAGGGATCATGCTGCATGCACAGTGGGGTTAAGAGTCATACGGGGAGACACCTGGACAACCTTGGCATTAGAGACAGGGAGGGCTAGCAGTTGGCGTCGTCACAGAGGTTGGCTTCACAGAAGAACCGTGAGCCGCGTTTAGCAGTGCGGGCGGTGAAGGGCACGCTCTTCAGTACTGGGGGGGAGGGGCAGGGAGAGGAAGAGAAAAACACATCACACCTAAAACACTGACACGGCTTTAACCCTGGGGGGAAAAACTGACTTGATATTATTTAGAGGACCTGATAAACCTGCAATAATAAATTTGTAAACTACTTAAATACGTTTTAAGGGAAAAACAGGATAAAAATTCAGATTTTTAGTTGGGTAAGGACACACGGAGCATGTCCTTGAATGTATTCATGACACACCGCAGTATCACCGAGTTCTAATTAAAAGTTTTAACCAAAGAACATAAAATAGGTTGACTTCTTCTATTTAAAACCAAAAAGAAACGACTATTTTCTACTGAGGGTATATGTCAAAACAGGCCGTTTATAAAAGCTTAAATATGATGTTGAATTAAAACGGTCTAATAAATATATAATAAACAAGTGAAACAAGGCTTTTCTGGCTGAAAAATAATACTTTTTTTTTCTTGCTTGCTTTCTTTTCTAAGGGGTATCTAGAAAGCAGGAAGTTTGGAATCCAAAACATTTAGCAATCACAAGGTTACTACATTTATGCATTGCGGGATGTTTCCCTAACTTCTATCAGCTTTGTAGTCAATGTCAATCAAACTGTTTCCTATAAGCCAATTAATCGCTTTTCTTTATGGAAAGGTCCAGCATCCTTCTTTCAGCCAGCTGACCATCAGTGCAGAGGAACAGCAGGGATTTGTTAGCATAACATAGTTAGTTAATGCTCAATGCAACTGCAGAAACTTCAATCACCTGATTATTTTTCCTGCTTATTCTTAAATTGGATTAAACCATAGCAGCAGTGCAATGCTGAAACATTTTAGTCCTTTAAAAACAATTTGAAACCTGCTTCAGATGGATGACCAGCCACTGGCCGGAGATTAAAAGCTGTTACAGCTATACAAGTGTTACTACATCATAAAGGTTCATCTTTATGCAGCGTTTATGCAACTTACATTTGAGTGCTTGTTTATGGATTATAGCGTAAACATATTTTGCACGAGCAGGCGTATCCGTGTGTATTTAGAGGAACAGTTGCAAAAATCCAACTGACTTTAAACATGTTTCCTAATTTCTAGCATAACTGGCATCAAACTGCGACATGAAGGCAGCTCTGATGCTGTACGCTTCATAGGTGGCTGGACGGTAAGTTATGAAGCAGCCATTAAGGGCTGCTGTGCTCCAGATGGGCTGGCGTCTGCAAAATGTAGCACAAGGTGCACTTCAAAGGAGCTGAGCAGTCGATGACCACAGTCATCCTCAGCCTGGGGACACTGGGGCCGCTGCCGATGCCCATGTGGGGCCCTTTAATGGTTCTTTCTGGCCCACCTGTGATGATGTCCTCGATGGTGCCGTCTTTGCCTTCGTACACCGGTCGATGGTCTTTGGCTTGCCGCTTTCGCAGCTCTGCAATCAGCTCCTGCTGCTGATGCCTCTTCTTCTGGGCCTGGACCTGCATCAGCAGAGAGGATGTGTGTTTTTTGGCATTCAGCAGGTTCTTTATTTAGCAGTGGGTAAACATTGCCGAGGTTTCAGTCAGCTCTGATTGGGCTGTACCTTGGGGTCATGCTGTTTGGCCTCCTGAGCCAGTAACTTTTCTCTCATGGCTTCCTCCTGCTTTTTCTTCAGTTCATTTTCTTCCACTGCATCCTGTTGAGAAGGGGGAAAAATGAACTACAGCTCTGATCTAAGTCAACAGACTAGCGGGGCCCATTTTAGCTGACTAAACAGGTTCAGAATGCCAACATAAACAGGAAACCCGTGTATCTAAAATCTTTTCAAAACAAAACCTAAATAACTGCAGAGACTGTACTCAGGGAAGCAGATGGGATCCTTTTCCTTTTTTTTTTCTGATTAAATCAGTGGTTTTTTCCTTTCTACAAATCATCCAAAACATAACATCCCAAATGTTTAAAAAATACATAAATGAAAATGTAAGAATAACCTACAAATAAAACAAAACTAAAATCCAGTCTGTGCATCTGTGGGAACACAAGATCACAAACAAGCAGAACCCTTTCCTGCAACTTGTCTGTGGGCAGAGCACAGTAATTTGGACCAATCAGTGGCCCACATATGCAGCCATGGGTGGGTGAAAACACTCAGCAGACACAGTGAAGTTATTAGAAGGATGTAACCTCTGCAATGGTGTACCACCTAAGGGAGCTGCAAAGTCATTTACATTCCTTAAAATAATCATGTTTAAAAGAAAAGGTGCTATAAATATGATACCCATTAATAAAACACCTTCACAAGTCGCAGCACAATTTCTGTCTGGGAAGGCCTAAAAGTTTGTTAAATAGCATTCAAGACAAATCTGCATAAAGAAGATAAAGCTAAATATGGACCAATACAGGGATAAGCTGCTTTGCTTTAGTATTAACAGATCGGAAGACAAATTTATGCAAAACTTTTCCGATGCTTATATGTGAAATATTATCACGTCACTGTCATGCAGCACTTTGTGTTGGACAACACTAGATCCCAATAAAATATACTTTAGTAGCTAAATTTAGGCTTGAAGGAGCTCAGAAGATTTTTCTACTTTGTCCCATAGAACCATTTTCTCAAAAACAAATAAGAAATCTGGAGTTTTTTAATAACAACATAGAATTTTCTTCATTTATTTCTAGGAACCACGACTAACATAGAAGTATTATCGGTGTTGCCTTGTGTTGGATGTTCAGGACCGACTGTCAAACTCTCTGCTTGAACTCAGACATGTGCCCCCTGTCTTGTACATTTCCTTAAGCAGATCCCATAAATCGAGTCCCAGAACAATCCCAGGATGTGTGCTGCGTGGCGGGGTCTGGGCGCGGCTGTCCGGGGTAAAAAGCTCAGAGGTTGGGGGGGCAGTCTAAACACCACAGCTGCAACTATGAAGTCAGGCCCAGCTAGTCTTTCCTGTTATTTGCCTTCAGACTACACGCCACGTCCTGTGGCACTAAAAGGCCTCCAAACTCTGCTCCTCTCCGCTTTGAGGCGGGGCTTAAAACAAACCAGGGAACTTCCCAGAAGGCCCATAGAGAAGGCTGCACCATGTCAGCATCCTCACCTTGTAGGCCTTGATGAAACGCACAAATACAGGGAAGAACACAGAGGGTGGAGTTGTCTTGGCGCTCTCTCCGAAGTAGCTCACCACACTGTTGAAGGCTTCCTGGAATTGAGCGGGAGGAGAGTGGAAGCACAGTTTATAAACACTGTTGAGTCAGGATTACGTACAAGAAGCAAAAGAGCCGAAAGAGGACTAAATATGTACTTTGGACTTATTTTTATCATCTTTTCTGGATAGCTAGTTGGAAATTGAGGGAGTCTGTACCTCTGCTGTCTTGGCGTCCCTCTGCAGCTTGTCCAGCTGCGGATCGCTGGCCTGGACAAAACCTTTCAGCACCGGATGATCATGCATGCTGCATTCTCTCCGGATCAGCTCCATACCTTTGCCCAGCTCTCGAACATCAAGCAGCACGTTTTCCAGAGACACTGCACACAGTCAGGATGGGTCAGCAACACTTTTTCCCATCAACTGAGAAATATTTAAAGCGTACTAACCCGCTGCAGCTTTATCCACAAAGTGCAATTCATTGTAGAAGTTGGCCAGTTCTGGGTACTTCTCCTTCACGATGAGAGCGATGTAGTGGAGCAGAGTCATTTTCCTGTCTGTGGACTTTGTGTCCAGCAGCTGCACCACAAAAAAAAACAATAAAAATAAGGAGGATGATGACATCATCAACAAAACACTACAAAACAACGAACCATTGACTGCATGTGCTTGTTTCCGACTTACCAGATCAAGACTTTGTAGTTTAAAGCCATAAACACTGCCTCGTTTACTGCTGTTCATGTAGTTTCCCAAAGCTAAGATGATCTAAAAGGCAAACAAAATGATCCGTTTTTATTTTTTTAGCCAAACAAAATGCGATCCTAACTCAAGCATCCTCAGAAACCCTTTCCACCTCGAGCATCCTCTTCAGCTTGGGCGATGATTTCACCGAGCCTGAAGCAGCAATTATGGCGTTGAGCTGTGGAGTGAGCATCCCAATGCTGTCTGCGAAGTTCCCCACAAAGGTGATGATGTTCATTCTCTGGGTGAGACGCTCGATCTTGCTGAACAGCAACATGAAGCGGTCCTCCTCCGCCAGCTGGTCAAGGGGACGCCGCTCGCGCTCATACTGACGGAACACCTTCACCTCCGCCTCGGTGGGCAGGAAGCGCATCAGGCACTCAACAAAGTCCACAGGCAGAGCTTTGAGGTCAAACCTGTAAAGAAACATGACACTCATCTGAAATCTGCTCATTGAATAACAACTGCTCTTGTTTAACTTATAAGAGATGCATACTTCTCTATTGCTTTGCAGATCTCCTCTGTGGTCTTGTTGGCTTTTCGCAGCGTGATTGCTAAGTTTTTAGACCGATTGGCATCAAGGAGGGTCACTTTATTCACCGCCTTTTGCGCCACTTTGCTCTTTGTACAGGAAAGATCCACTACAGGACCCTGGGCTCTGGTCTTGAACAACTCCTCGAACTTTTCCAGATCCAGCTCCTGTAGATAAAACAATCATTACCATTTGGTTCTGAACAGAAGGGAAATATTCAGCCTTTTTTACTTTCACAAATGATGCTGGCCATATTTAGTATATGCAATACATTTGTAAAAAGCTCTAAAATATATCAATCTTTTATTGCAGAAGCATAATCTCAGACTGAAAATTTGGAAGATATAAGCAGTCTTTAGAAAGCACTAGTGGCCAAATAACCAGTTCCTGTCACCATTTTTCAAAATAAGTATAACTGAACCATTTTTAAAGCAAACAACATGGTTTTCTGATCAATTCCATAGAGATATAAAGAAAAAAAAACAGGATATTAAACTGAATCAGAAATGAAGTAATAACAGAAGTGTCAACATTTACCTCTTAAAAGTTGCCCTTCTTTGCCAAAAGTACTGGGTCATGCCTCTGAATTACTGAATTTAGTTGCTTCAGTCATTTACACGTATATAAAAACTAGGATTAAGGCATATGGACTGTGTCTACAGGCACTTAGAGAGTGGGACAATCACAGGAACCCACTGTGGTCCAGCATGGTACCATGATTGGATGTCAGCTACGCAGTAAATTCATTTATGAAATGTCGTCATAAGTAACCTTTTCATTGTGTAAAATCAAATCACAACAGAGTCAGCGGATGCTGAGAAGCATAGTATGAAGAGCTCGGCTATTTTCTGCAGAGTGTACGGCTACAGATCTTCAATCCTAATGTGGGCTCGATAACAGCTTATAGTGAATTTCCTTACAGATGTTTAATGGCTGAGCAGCAGTATCCAAGACTAACTTGTAACAAAAAGCTGCTGGAGGATCGAAAAAAAAATGCAACCAGGAGGTTCAAAAGAACCAAAATGTAACGCAGCTCTCCTCTGCTGGATGTACCTCCAGCACTCGCTCATCATCGATCTCATTGAAGACCGTGCCGTTGATCTGGTTGGGCTTCAGGGCCGTCCAGTTGAATACGGGCAGGCGGAACTTTGTCTTAATGGGCTTCTTGATTCTGATAGCTGCAGAGGGTTTAAATACACAATCAAAATCAAATTAGGCTGAGGAGGATTAAGCTGTCCAAGACAAAGAACATTAGAATGATCTCACCTGATAGACCCAGGCTAAGGATGACGGAGGGAGACGCATCTGGCAGAGGAGGAGGAAGTGGAGGAGGAGGAGGTGGTGGTGCTGTTAAAGCTGTGATTAAAATATAAACAAATAAAATGACATTTAAGCTAGGTTTACACATTTATAACCTTTCTGTTTAATGTAAAAAGATAGTTTTACTCCAAATAAACTATGATCTAGTAAAGTAATTCAAAGAGCTGAGTGGAGCCTTTCTGCCCACAAAGGAAGCAGTTTTAGCTTCCCTTTCCTGTCTGGTTTAGCTAAGCAGTGCTGTGACCCATCACCTTGCTCCAGCATGAAAGAGTAAAGATCAGAGCTGAAAATAGATGTGTACTGAGAGATATAAGCAAAAGAAAACAAAAAGTCAACTTTCACATGCAGGTGTCAGCAGAAAAAAACCCTCTGATTCATGATGTATCACCTGAGGGAGGGGGAGGAGGAGGCGGTGGGGGTGGTGGAGGAGGCGGTGGAGCTTCACTTGCTGGTGGTAGGCTGGTATCTAGTCCTCCGGGTTCTGTCAGCCCAGCTGTCGAACTCAGCATCAGCTGCCCAACATTACCCAAAGGGATTCCGATCCCACTGCCTCCACCGCCGACACCCAGCGGCTCAATTGAGATGTCGCCGTCAGGTTTCTTGTGCAAACGGATGGTGCCCTGCTGCTCCAGCTCCAGGAGCCGCCGTTCGATGTTGACCTGCCTCTGGAACGCAGCATCCTTCTCCTTGATCATCCTCCTCAGGGTGTTGACCTGGGTGCTGGTCGACTCGTACGTCTCCTGAGCAGCCACCAGGGGGTAGTAAAGAGCACATTATGGCAACCCTACCAGCTTATAGAAACATCCTATTTACTTTTGACTCAATTTTTCTTTATCAAAACTTATTTTAAACAGATATTTGTTGAAACAGGGAAAAGAGTTTGAACCATTAAAATACATAAAAGCAAATAAATTGCATCAAAGGAATGAGCACGTACACGTATTGCTTGAAGGTCTTTATCTTTCTGGAATAGAAGCTTCTCCAAATCTGCCACTTTCATCATTGTTTCATTCTCCACTTCAAGCAGCTTTTCAGTCACCTGAGAAGACAAGATGGAGATAGCAACAGAGTAATGAGAGCACACCTTTACCACCTCCTCTCCCTCCTTTATGCTCATACATCATCAATAAGAAATGAGTTGTGGCCAGTTGGATAATGCAGCATTAACATGACACAGCTATTAGTTTGATTTTGATCACATTACACGTGCTGCTCTGGAATTCACCAAGAATCTTCACTCTGATCCTCCCCCATCATTCCCGACCCTTGAGAGCAGCGTTTGTTATGAAATTCCTCAAATGATGTCAGGGCTGCCTACGACCTTTTCCCTGTGAAGGAGGCCTTTAGCGAAGCAGCGTGGGATTGGAAAAAAATATGAACACAGCGGCGCGGCGAGGACAATAATAACATTGTTCCTCACACACTATTTTCCAGCGTTCCCCCACCCAATTATTATCCCCAACCAGTTGTGAAAAGCAAACACGGAGTAGATTTCTAATTACCAGATAGAGACGGCCAAGTTAAACAGGCACGACACTCTCACAGATGGGCATCTACAGCAGCACTGGTGGTCCAGACTGGGTGGTGCACTTACATGGGACAGGTGCTCCTCCAGCTCCTCCACCTTCTCCAGCGCTGCATTTTTTGTTTCTGCGTCTTCCAGGAGGCCACCCACGTCAAACACATTATCCAGGTAGGCCTGGATCTGCACTGACAGCTTATCGCTCTCCGTGTGCTTCGATTTCTGAAATTAGAGCGACCGATTAAGGCTAAGTGACGCTGTATACACTCTTGGTGCGATTCAAAATATTTTGACTAGGGAATAATTCTTTCCTCACCTCCAGGAAATCATCCAGTCCAAGCTTGGTGAATTCAAACTGCAAATGGACTCTGAAGTTCATGTCCTCAACTGAATGGACCACGATGTTGATGAACTGCATGCACGCAACCTAGACCACACATGCAAACAGACCAAGAGTTCATTATACCATGTGGTGTGATCTGTATCTGCATAATAACACCAAACCCATGGAGTCTTGCATTTACACCTGCCTCTAAAATGGGTTTCATTTTGTGCAGAGATGCAGGAACAAACCAAACTAGAAAAAATCCAAACCCGTTTGCTCCACTTGAACAAAATTAACACCTATGGATAATCTTACCATGAAGTCGATGTTTCCCTCTTCACTGCGAAAGTAATCCATCAATCTCTCAAAGCGTTGCTTCTCTTTACAGACCTGAAAAAGGAGAGTGTACAGCAATGCAGAATTTTTATAAATTGCATTTCAATTTTTTTATTTTTTTTTTTTATAAAGTGAATCTCGGCTTTAGATGGGAAATTTGTCTTTCAAAAACATTTTTCCTTTGGTCCTGGCATTATTTATCATACTAGAGCTAACATGTGGCTAACAGTAATAATGCTTTCAGTAATAAACATCAATCCTGTTGAAGTTGGGTATTACACACACACTGGCCTTTAGGTTACCATTAGCATTTGTTTTCATATCAATCATTGTCTTAGGTATCAACCTTATATTGCCAATATGCAAAGTTTTCCCTGTTACTACTAAAAATAAACCTAAAAATAATCTATTATGTTAAGGGGATTATAATAGGGAAGTAAGGGGAGTGCTGGCCTAGTGGGTTAGAGAAGTGCGCTTGTGCTCTGAGAAGGTTGCAAGTACCCGGTTTGATCCCCACAGCCTGCACTCTGTGTTCCCTGAGCAAAACCCTTAACCCTTGATTGCCACCCGGGCGCCACACGATGGCAGTCCACTGCTCCCCAAGATGATGGGTCAAAATGCAAATTTGAATTTCCCCATTGTAGGACAATAAAGGGATTTACATTTACATAAAGCTGGGTATTGGGTTATATCAGCCAATAAGCTAGCTTTAGCTATCAATAACTATCACATATTATGCTATAGTTGGGCACTATGCTCACATTAGCCATGATGCTGCCATCAGTGTCTCCCACTGCATGAAGCTGTTGCAGAGCTGAAGGGCTCCTTCAATGACAGACTGCTGCATTCTAATTGCATAAAGCAGTTTAATCGCAAATCCTTCTTCCCAGCAGCTGTTAAATTTCATAACCATCATTGTTTAAAATTAACCCCATGTTTTTACATTGCTTGTGCATAAATGGTTTCTCTACATTCCTGTAATAAGTATGTTAATTTTCATCATGTATAAAATACACACCCAATATCCCATTTTTTAAAATCATCCTACTTAATTGCACACTTCATAAGTAGGCCATTTTTAATACCCAAGCACTTTCTCATATTGTTAATTTGGCTTTAATGTAGAATCTCTCATTTAAATTTTTTATGATATTTACCCTGGTGTGTATCTGCATGCTATCATTTACATTTCCCTTTGCTGCTGAGAAACCTGATGTTCCCACTGTTGGGAAATAAAGGTTATGTCTGTTCTGATCTATATTATTGATATGTTGATTTAAATAAAATACCTGGTCTATTACCCACAAGTTCGGTGTTATTGTTAACCTTGTCAATATGCTGGGATTACGATGCTGCTATTGATAACAGACATGATGTATTAAGATATTTGATTATACTTATATTAGCTAATACGTTGCAAACAGCTTATTAGTAAACAGTAGACAACACTAACATTTTTATTGTTTTTAAACTGTTAAGGTGAAATTTAAATATTTTCTATATCTTTTTTTCTTTTTTTACAGAAAACAAATTGAGAAAGCCTTGAATTTCTGTTAAATTCACAGCTCTTGGTCTGGAACTGAATTTAATCTAAGACTCTCTCCTTTTATAATAGTTTCACTTGCGAAATAGCTCCACAGGACATTAATCTGGGGAGTTGATTAGCTCCCTAAGGCTTATGCCTGCGCGGTAATTGTCCTGCTTTAGAGTTCTGAGAAGCTAAGCTAGTTTTCCAGGGTCCACCACTTCCCACAAGGAGCAGATCCTTATCACTCTTTAAACCTGACTCACACCTGGCGTCTGAAGGAGACTAATAACCACAGAGGTTTACAGACAATCTCAGCAGATGAACTTCAATCCATTTGTGATCCTATCCCCATATGCAAAGATGTACTTGTGGGAATTAAAGCCATTTACTG
Source organism: Cyprinodon tularosa (assembly GCF_016077235.1). Lineage (NCBI taxonomy): Eukaryota > Metazoa > Chordata > Actinopteri > Cyprinodontiformes > Cyprinodontidae > Cyprinodon > Cyprinodon tularosa. The sequence continues at coordinate 1,165,534 of NW_024038892.1, read as the reverse complement.
AATTTGATATTTCTTAGCATGATATAAATGAAAGAGTTACAGCTTCAAACTGTGGTATAAGCAGTGGTACTTGTGCTGAACAGTGTCCATTGTTTATTATTCAGAGGATATTTTAGAGTTATCTGTTAGAAAGGTGGCGTCAAACAAATAAGGTTTATTAAAGGTGATTTATCCAATTTATTGCATGTTTGATTTTCTCAGAGAATGTTTAAAAATACAAAATTGTCAGTACTGCTTGTCTATGGGATTTAGTCAGATACAAAAATTATCTTCTGTGTTTTTTGTTTTATTTTACTACAGCTGCAAGTAAATTTATATGCCATATTATATTATTAAATAAACCTTAAACCTTTTCCATTCAGATGTCTGACTTCTAAATTTATTCTAAACTCACAGTTGAACATTTCAAATACACTATCTTTTAACGACATTGCACAACAAAGATTAATCACCTCATGTTTTTTTTTTTTTTTTTACAGTCTGTGAAGGTGGTGGTAATTATTGAAAAGCATAAGGCCAATGACTTGTATCTAAATGCACACGTGTTCAAATGGCTTTAAAAAAAAAGAGTCAAATGTTGGGCACCTCTTTGAAGTTGTCAAAAGCTGAAAGGATGATTTCATGACCTCCTCGGACAAGACAGACAGCAGCGAGGAGCTCGAGGACCAATGCTTTTGTCCTAGAAGAGCAGGAGAATCTCATCAGTACAAGATGTTCAAATCTGGAACTGGAATGTTTAGCTTTTCAGGCAATTTTCACCACTAATCTGTCTTTTGTAAACATCCCTTTTACAGCCTGCATATATGCCTCTGATCCTTAACTTCAAGAAGTTGAGCCCCCATGGAGAATAAAGAAACATATTGGATGAGCTAGCTGAATATCTGGCTAAGGGGACGTCCGTCCTCAGGTTCTTACCGTGGGTTCTTATTGTTCAAGCTGAGAGCTATTTCATTGACAGCATGTGCGTGAGACATGACCATATTGAAGCCATACTGCATGGAGAGAGAGAGAGAGTCAGACAGTGAACAGGATGTGGTAAGAAAAAAAAACCCTTCATATTCTGCACTTGACAGCACAGGAAACACATCATCTAATCTGTGTCAGACTGCACCACACAGGACTCTGTAAAGTCAAATGCAGGTGCAACTGCTCAATACCTGATAGTTCATGATTGCCCTCAAGCACATGATGCACACATGCACATCGTCTTTTTGGCTTACGAGCCGCGAGTTCTTGATGGTTTTGCTGTTTGAAAGCGTTCCATAGCTGCAACAGATGGAGTAAAGTTAAAACAAGTTCAAACCTTCCAGTGATTTATTCATGATACATTCATGTATATCTGCTGTTTATTTGCCTCCAGCATGACGTTACTACAGCATCTCAGAGAAAGCCAAAAAATAGCAGAAGACAGACTCTTTTTTTTTTTTTTTTTTGAGGTTGCATATGCATATTAGGAAAGGTTTGGTTTCCTTTCTGCTGCCAGGTGATTAAAGTTTGAGCTTACAAACAGCTGTTATGTAAATGCACTTTAAAGTACACGTTTCCCAGACCGTTTCTAAAAAGTTTTCACTGAAAACATTTATTCATTAAGGCCAAAATACATAAAGGTGCAGCTCAGAGGTTTAGGATTTAAACAAAAAAGGTAAATTATTCAAATAATTCAGTTCAAAAAGTGAAACAGACACTGCCTATAACTGGAATCATTCTAAAAATACTTCAAAATTGATTTTTTATTTATGGCTTAGAGTTAGAAAATATTAAACACTGTTTAAAAAAAGTAACATTAAGTGGGGATCAAAAAAGGAAAAGAGTTTAGGTGCAAAGATGCCGCCTGCTGAAGGATAAGTTAATGTATTGTGAAATATACGTACACACTAAACAACTGGTTATGCCTCCTTTTGCATCAACTGCTGCATCAATGCCATGGAAGTGGTTAGAGTGTGGTTCTGATGAGCTGTAATTGAAGCCCAGTTTGTTTTGACTGCAGCCTTCAGCTCATCTGCATTGTTTTTAAGTTTATAATTAGTTCTTATACAATTCAAAGATTTTCTTTGGGGTTTAGATCAGTAGAGCCTACCTGCCATCTAAGCACCCTCGCCCTGTGGCGACCAAAGCAGGTATTGGTACTTTAAAGCCATGATCTCCATGAGGAATGTCAGAAGAGGGAAGCATGAGGTCCTTCAAAATCTACTGCTACATAACTGTTTACTGTAGACATTGATTAAACAAAGTGGGCAAAAGCCAGCAGATAAACACGTCAACCTAAAGCTGTTTCTGGATTCCTCTCCTGACTCTTCAGCCTTGATTGTAACCAATTTGTTCTCGTATTTTTCACCTGGAAAAAGGACTTTGGATCACGTACTTGGAGTTGGGTTATTAGTGATACTTTGATATTGTTATTTTTTTTCTTCATCTAGATGAAATTCCAAACATATTATAGGAAATTATACGGGCTTGAACGTCTTGCAAGTGCAAAATAAAAAAAAAGAAACATCTAAACCCTATAGGGTTCCTGCACTGTCCCCCGTTACTACAATCCAGCACTATTCACTTCTCCTAAATTCTTATGACTGGGGAAAAGCTTTAATGTTTTCTGCAGTTCAGGAGTGGTTGGATAAAATGTGACATTCGTAGCCCCTGTGTGAGATCTGTCTGCAGGTAGAGGATCTCTAAGAGCTTATTAAGCTTAGCTTACCTAGTCTAGCT